>NC_089492.1:148158853-148762353 GCF_036850765.1 Saccopteryx bilineata | reverse complement strand
AATAAATAATCTAGTTTATCATCTCATTCAGTCCAGAATCCTGTATCAGCCAATATTCAACTAATAAACAGATCACATATTCACATTAGGATGATTCAATTAGAGTTTAATACTTAACTTATAAAGGTGGAGGAGAGCCACAGGGATATGGCAGTACTGAAGAGCTAGTGACTCTGCAGATGTAGGTTTAGAATGACAAGGGCAGAAAGTGGCTACTGGATCCTAGAAGAAAGAGCTGTGTGGACAGGAACACCTTAAAAAGATCTATGACCTTTAGCCTAAGAACACAGAGATCTCAAGGTGATCCCACATGAAGGCGGGCATGTCCCTACCTCATTCTCCTCTCCCTCTCCAATCTCTAGCTGGAGCTTTCTGTTCAGAACCTAACTAGATCCAGAAGGCAAGGATTCTACTGATGCAGGTTACATGGGTCAACTTCCTGAACCCAGAGCAGGGTAGAGAGGATGGAGAGTAGAGCTGGAGAGACAAACAGAAGATATCCAACATAAATCCCATCTCTAACACCTGTGACAGATGGTCATCTAGCCTCTAGTCTAGTCCATCTGACTTACTTCCAAGCCCATGTTGCCCCACAGAACTCCTAACAGCCCCTGACTGCTGACACCACTCCCAGGCTTCATTCTCAACTGCTGGCTTAAATCAGGGTCACACTAATTTTAAACGGGAAAAAGATTTAAACAAACTACACTAAAAAAGATATACAGATGGCAAAAACGTACGTGAAAAAGATTTTCAATATCATTAGCCAGTAGGGAAACACAAATTAAAACCACAATGAGCCCTGGATGGTTTGCTCAGTGGATAGAGCATCAGCCTGGCATATGGACGTCCTGGTCAGGCACACAAGAGAAGCGACCATCTGCTTCTCTCCCCTTCCATCTCCCCGTCCCTCTCCCCCTTCTCTCCCTCTTCCCCTCCCACAGCCAGTGACTAGATTGGTAAGAGCATTGGCCCACATGCTGAGGATAACTCAGTTGTTTCGAGCATCGGCCCCAGACTGGGGGTTGCCAGGTGGATCCTAGTTGGGGTTCATGTAGAAATCTGTTTCACTATCTCCCTTCCTCTCAAAAAACAAAAACAAAAACACATACACTAATACTTCCACATCCCTATTGAAATGATAAAAATTAAAAAATACTGATAACACCAAGTGTTGGTGAGGCTACTGACAACTGGATCACATATACTGGAAATGTAAAGTTTCTTATGAAGTTAAACACATTTACAATGTGACCTGGGAAATTCACTCCTAGGTAGTTACCCTAAAGCAGTGGTTCTCAACTGTGGATGATTTTTGTCCCCTTCCAGACATTTAGCAATGTTTGTGGACATTTTGTTTGTCATAGCTGGGAGAACTCTATGAGCATCTAAGTATATAGAGGCCAAGGATATTTCTAGAAACACCCTATAAAGAACAGAGCAGCCCCATAAAAAAAAGAAGTATCTGGCCCAAAATGTCAACAGTGCCAACATTGAGAAACTCTGCCCTAGAGAAAGAAAACATATTTACACAATATAGTAACCTATACATGAATATTTATAGCAGCTCTACTTACAATCAGCAAAAACTGAAAACAACCCAGATGTCCTTCATTGGGTGAATGGATTTAAAAATGTGGTACATCCATACCATAGGATACTACTCAGCAATGAAAAGGAATAATTATTGATTTGTGCATCAACTTATCATTAAGACATCATGCTGAATGAAGAAAGTCAATATCTAAAGATTACAAATTGTATGATTCCATTTTCTATATAACATTCTCAAAAAGACAAAGCTATAGGGATGCACATCAAGGGAGGGAGAGGATAATTTTAAAGCCACATAATAAGGGATTATTTTAGAATGGTCAATTTTTTTTGCATCTTGATTGTGATGGTAATTACAAGATTCTATCAATGTGTTTATTTTTGTAGAACTATATATCCCCAAATAAGTCTATTTTGCTATATAATAATTAAAATGTATCATCTTTATACCACAGGCTACTCCTCCTTGGTTATTTCAAACTCTAAGCTGAAATGACAACATCCTCTGAATGGTTCCCAGTATTGAACCTTTGTCCCTGATCTCCTCTCACTGAAACTTGCCTTCTTAACTTCCCCACAGCAGCATGTGTTTCCCTGTTACACATTTTGCCTACTGGTGTAATTATTTGTTCATATGATTTCCTTCACCACAACATGATCAGAAAGGCAGGACCTGTGGCTCGTGCATCTTAGAATCTCTGCAGTGCCCAGCCCAGCATCAGGGCTCACTGTGCATTTGTGAGACTGCAGAGCTTAGAGAGATTGGGTTCCTGGAGGCATAAACCCACTGGGACCAAGAACAGAAAAAATGGAGTTGCTTGCAATTTATGACAAGTAGGCAGCCTCTATCTGTGGCCCAGGCTGCATAATAAGCAAGAAGCTGAAGCTAAAGGACTGAGTTGGACCTCTAGTGTCAGAGAAGATGAACAAAGCTTATTAATGCACGATAATACCAGCGTGATATGAGGACAGCTTCCCCAGCAACAACCCAGTTCTCTCACTGTGATAAAGTGCTCTGCTTTCCACTTCAGACTTTAGCCTTTTGGGATATTCATTGCTGCCTGGTAAAATTGATGGGCAGTGGTACCATCTCTTAGTTTAAGGAAATTCTTCCACCATTAGCAAAAAGTATGGGTTTTGCAATTTCTAAGGGCATTCCTTACAATAAGAAAGTGATGAAAAATTGGAGCAGAATGGAATGATGCCCATCTCTAACACACATAGTTCCCCTGCCCAGTCTCCTCCACACCACCAGCTCCAGTGTGAGCCCATTACCTTCCACTAGTGAGGACATGTTATTTACATATAACTGGAAGTGGTTGGGTCAACTTTAGTGTCCTTTTCTTTGTTCACCTGAGGAAGTTGTTCAGATTAGACTTCCCTGCCAAATGGTCTGTGATGTTAATTTTTTTTCTAATTCAACGTGCTCAATATTTTTTGAGGCTTCTTAAAAGCCTCTCTACTCAATAAAGGTGACGGGCATGGCAGCTGGCTCCTTCTGATAGCTGAGCGCTCTGGGAGAGGAGGGTGAGGACAAAGGTGATCTTTTCATTCGGAGTCTTTGGACACTGAGAAGTCCACCCCACATCCTGTGGCAGAGAAACCAGTTTCTTTCAATGGGGGCTGAGTGTCACAGAGAAGTCATTGTGCAGAGGCGGATTTAATGGCAGGCACACCAGGCCTCGACTTCTGAGGGCCTCACAAAACCCCAACTTTACACTTTTTTCTAATGACACCAAGTTTGGTTTTATATGTACAATTTTAACATAATAGTACATAATATTTTTTATTTATTCAAAAATATGGTTAACATGTATTTTTATTTTCCTTGTCTTTCTTTTTTTTTTAAGGGGCCCAATATTTTCTTCTGCGCTCAGGGCCTCAACTGACCTTAATCCACCTCTGTCATTGTGGACCATGTGCAGACCGCATGGCAGATCACATGTGGTCATTGTAGGAGGCAGATGGGCTACAGACAGCCAGGCCCAGGGTTGTATCCTTTATATGCCTTGTTGGAAAAGCCTAAACATACTTAAATCCAAATGTCAGGAAATAAAAAGTGCTGAAAATTCATCTGCATGAAACAAAAGCTGGACAAGTTGAAAGGAGGCAGAAAGGAAAACTCTGGAGAAAGTAACCGTGAGACATCCTACACCAGCCTACGGAATGCACTTGGGCAGAGGGGAGACTAGAGTTCGGGTGCTTCTGAATGCTGAGGGTAGACTGACAAGGAGTGCTCTTTCTGACAGATGACTGCAGAACCCAAGCCTTCCTGAGATTGCTGTACTCTGGCAACCGCACCCCATTTTGTGGTGTTGCAGGGCACTGGCCTTAGCAAGTCCAGTGGGAGGGAGGAAATTCAGAAAGTACAGCTTTCGCCTGACCAGGCGGTGGCGCAATGGATAGAGTGTCGGACTGGGATGTGGAGGACCCAGGTTCAAGACCCCGAGGTCGCCAGCTTGAGTGAGGGCTCATCTGGTTTGAGCCAAGCTTGCCAGCTTGGACCCAAGGTCGCTGGCTAGAGCAAGGGGTTACTCAGTCTGCTGTAGCCCCACAGTCAAGGCACATATGAGAAAGCAATCAATGAACAACTAACGTGTTGCAGTGAAAAACTAATGATTGATGCTTCTCATCTCTCTGTTCCTGTCTGTCTGTCCCTATCTATCCCTCTCTCTGACTCTTTCTCTGTCTCTGTTAGAAAAAAAACAACAAAGAAAGCACAGCTTTGGCCCTAGCTGGCTGGCTCAGTGGATAGAGCATCAGCCTGGCATGCGGATGTCCTGGGTTCAATGCCTGGTCAGGGCACACATGATAAGCGACCATCTACTCCCTCTCCCCCCTCTCTCTCTTTTCTCCTCCTGCAGCCAGTGCCTCGATTGGTTCAAGCGTTGGCCTTGGGCACTGAGGATAGCTCCGTTGACTTGAACATTGGCCCCAGACTGGGATTGCGAGGTTGTCCTGGTCAGGGTGCACGTGACAGTCTGTCTCTCTATCTCCCATACTCTCCCTTAAAAAGGAAAACAAATCACAGCTTTGCAGGCAGACATGACTATTCCCTCCTTACACAATACTACGTTGACTGGCTCTGAACCCTTACTTTATGCACACAGGTTAGGCAACTTGAGGGGAAGCTTTCTGCTAGATGTTTCTCTTAACTTATTTTAATTTAGAATTGATCCCAACTTCCTTCCACTTCCAACTTCCCATCTGTCCTTAGCTTTGCAACTGTCACCACCACCTATCTCCAGAACTTTTTTCATCTTGTAAAACTGGAACTCGACCCATTTAAATATCCTCATTCTCTCCTCCTCCAGGTCCCTGGCAACCCCAATTCTACTTCCTGTCGCTGTGAATTTGAATTTTCTAGGTACTTCATAAATGTGAATTCATATAGCATTTATCCTTTGTGACTGGCTTATAACACTTAACATAATATCTTCAAGGTTCACCCATGTTGTAGCATGTGTCAGAAATCCTTCCCTTTTAAGGCTAAAAAATATACCTTATTTTGTTTATTCATCCATTGTTGGACACTTGGGTTGCTTCTACCTTTTGACTATTGTGAATAGTGCTTCTGTGAACATGGCAATACAGATAACTGAGTTAATGCTTTCAGTCTTTTGGTTATACATGCAGAAGTGGAACTGCTGGATCACATGGCAATTCTAGTTTTAATTTTTTCAGGAATTATCATTCTGTTTTTCATAGTGGCTATACCGTTTTACATTTCTACCAACAGTAAACTAGGATATTAATTTCTCTACATCCTTGCCAACACTTCTTATTTTTGTTTTTATAGCAGCCATTCTAATGGGTGTGAATGGTATTTCATTGGGATTTTGACTTGTAGTTCCTAATAGTTAGTGATACTGAGTATCTTTTCATACTCTTCTTGGCCATTCGTAGATCTTCTTTGGAGAAATATTTATTCAAGTTGTTTGCTCATTTTTGAATGGGGTTGTTTGCTTTTATTGCTTGCTGAGTTTAAGGAGTTCTCAACCTAGTCTGGATATTGATCTCTTACCAGATATGTAATTTGTCAATATTTTCTCTCATTCTGAAAGTTGCCTTTTTATTTTGTTGATAGTATCGTTTGTTGCAAAATGTTTTAAATTTTGATGAATTCCAAAATGTATATTTTTTTCTCGTTGCCTGTACCTTTAATATCATATCAAGAAATCATTGCAAATACAGTGTCCTGAGGTTTTCCCATGTTTTCTTCTGGAGGTTTTATAATTTTAGCTCTTATATTGAAGTCTTTAGTCTATTTTGAGATAATATTTGTATATCATGTAATATAAGGGTCTAACTTCATTCTTTTGCATGTGGATACCCAGTTTTCCTAGCACCATTTGTTAAAAATACTGTCCTTTTCCCTTTGAATGATCTTAGTACCAATTGAGAAAATCATTAGACCAAATATGCAAGGATTTATTTCTGGCCTCTGTATTCTATTCCGTTGCTTTATATGTCTGTCTTTATGTAAGTACCACACTACTTTGATTACTTTAGTTTTGTAGTAAATTTGGGTCAGGAAATATGAGATGTCCAATTTTTTTTTCTTCTTTTTAAGATTGTTTTGGTTATTCAAGGTCCCCTGAGAGACCATATGAATTTTAGAATAGAGTTTTTTATTTCTGCAAAAAAAATCATTAATATTTTGAAAGGGATAGCATTAAATTTATAGATTGCTTCAGGTAATATTGACATCTTAAAATTACTGTCTTTCAATCTATGAACACAGCATTTCTTTTCATTTATTTTATGATGTCTTCTTTAATTTTTTAAGCAACATTGTATACTTTTCAGTGTACAAGTCTTTTACCGCCTTAGTTGAGTTTATTCCTAACATTTTATCATCAGTGTTTTTGATGCTATTGTAGATGGAATTGTTTTCTTAATTTCCTTTTCAGATTGTTCATTGTTACTGTACAGAAATGCAACTGATTTCTGCATATTAATTTTTATATCCTATAACTTGGATGAATTGGTTTATTAGTTCTACTGTGAGTGTATGTGTGATCTTTAGAGTTTTTCAGATAAGATCATATCATCTATAAATAGAGATAACTTTACTTCTTTTCAATTTGTATGCCTTTTATTTCTTTTTCTTGTCTTATTGCAGTGGCTAAAACTTCTAAAACTATGCTGAATAAAAGTTGTGAAAGTGAGCTTCCTAATATTTTGTTGGGAAGTTTTATCTCTATACTCAAAAGAAACATTGGTCTGTACTTTTCAGTTTTTATTCTATCTTTGTCTGATATGGTATTAGGTAAGGTGACCAACTTTTTTAAAATGAAAAAGAGGACAAAAATAAACTGAAGAAAATAATATCGTAAATAAAAAACCCATTTTATTCATTGCAACAGTAATACACTATAATATGATAAATGCATAATAAAAACATTTGTAATATTTTATAGTGTAATTTTGCTTACATGCCTATTAATTTTTAATAATAATTGTAAGAAAAAAGTACTCATTTAGATACAAATATGTCACATCACACACAATGGATCAACTCTGCATCAATCAAATATGGATATTTACAGATTAGTCTTCCAATATCAAAAAGGAGGACACGTAGGAGGGCACTTTTTGAGGAGGATGGAACTTACAAAACAAGGATTCTCCTCCCTAACGGAGTACAATTAGTCACCTTATATTAGGGGAATATTAGCTTCAAGAAATTAACAGTAAGTACTTCTTCCTCCTGCACTTTCTAAAGAAATTATGTAGAACTGTTATTAATTCTTCTTTAAAATTTAATAAAATTATCCAGTGAATTCTGAGGCTGTAGTATTCTTTTTATAGAACTTTATTTCATTTTAATTTATAATTGAATTTTCTGAGGTGACATCAATTAATAAAATTATATATGTTTTAGGTGTACAATTTTGTAATATATCATCTATATATTGTATTATGTGTTTGTTACCTCAAGTCAAGTCTCCTTCCATGTCCATTAACCCCCCATTTACCCTCTTCTACCTCTTCCACTCTCCTTTTCCTCTGGTAATCACCATGCTGTTGTCTGTGTCTGTCAGTTTTCTTTGGTTTTTTTCTTTGGTTTTTTTCTTTGCTTAATATCATATTTTTTACCCAGCTCCCAACCTCCCTCTACCCTAACAGCTGTCAGTCTGTTCTCTGTCTCTGTGAGTCTGTTTTTATCTTGTTTGATAGTTTATTTTGTTCATTAGATTACACACATAAGTGAAACCATATGTTAGTTCTCTTTCTCTGACTGGTTTATTTCACTTAGCATAATACTCTCCAGGTTTATCCATGTTGTCACAAAGGGTAAGATTTTCTTTTCCTTTTGTTTTATAGCTGAGTAGTATTCCTTTGTGTAAATGTACTACAGCTGTTTTCTCCACTCATCCACTGATGGACAGCTGGGCTGTTTCTAAATCTTGGCTATTGTAAATAGTGCTGCAGTGAACATAGGGATGCATATATTCTTTCAAGTTAATGTTTTAAGTTTCAATAGATATATTCCCAGAAGTGGAATTGCTGAGTTATAAGGCAGTTCCATATGTAATTTTTTTAGGTAACTCTATACTGCTTTCCACAGTGGTGGCAACAATTTGCATTCCCATCAACAGCACACTCCATATTCTCACCAACACTTAATATTTGTTGATTTAGTGGTGATAGCCATTCTGACAAGTGTGAGGTGATATCTTATTGTGGTTTTCATTTTCATTTCTCTGATGATTAGTGACATTGAGCATCTTTTTATATGTCTATTGGCCATCTTTATGTTCTCTTTGGAGAAGTGTCTATTCAGGTCCTTTGCCCATTTTTTAATAAGATTGTTTGTTTCTTCAGTGTTGAGTTGTATAACTTCATAAAATTTAGATATTAAGCCCTTAGTAAATGTATCATTGGCAAATATGTTCTTCCATTCAGTGGGTTGTCATTTTATTTTGTTGATTATTTCTTTGCTGTGCAAAAACTTTAGTTTGATGTAGTCACATTTGTTTATTTTTATTTTGTTTCCCTTGTCTAAGGCAATATATCAAGAAAAAAGTATTGTTACAAGAAATGTCTGAGAATTTACTGCTTATGTAAGCTTTGAAGATTTTTATGGTTTGAAGTTTAACATTTAAGTCTTTAATCCATTTGACTTTATTCTTGTTTATGGTATAAGAAGGTGGTTGAGTTTCATTATTTTGCACATATCTGTCTAATTTTCCCAATACCATTTTTTGAATAGACTAAACTTGCTCACTCTATGTTCTTGCCTCCTTTGTCAGCTATTAATTGATAATAAAGGTATGGGTTTATTTCTGGGCTTTCTACTGTGTTCCATTGATCTATATGTCTTTTTAAAAAATACCTGTACCATGCTGATTTGATTACTGTGGCCTTGTAGTGGAGTTTGAGATAGGTAGCATGATTCCTCCAACTTTGTTCTTCTTTCCCAAGATTGCTGTCTGTTTGGGATTTTTTGTGGTTCCATATAAATTTTTGGACTATTTGTTCTAACTATGTGAAATATGCCTTTGGTATTTTGGCAAGATTTGTGTTGAATCTATAATGGCTTTGGGTGGTATGAACATTTTAATGATGTTAATTTTTCCTATCCATGAATAGAGTATATGCTTCCACTAGTTTGGATCTTCTCCAATTTTTTTTCAGTTTATAATTTTTCGAGTACAGGTCTCCTACATTCTTGGTAAAATTTATTTACAGGGCCTTGGCCAGCTGGCTCAGTAGACAGAACATTGACCTGGCATATGGACGTCTGAGGTTTGATTCCCGGTCAGGGCACACAAGTGAAGCGACCATCTGTTTCTCTTCCCTTCTCTCTCCCCCATCTCTCCCTCTTCCCCTCTCATAGCCAGTGGTTCGATTGGTTCAAACATCAGCTCCGGGCACTGCGC
Organism: Saccopteryx bilineata; assembly: GCF_036850765.1. Classification (NCBI taxonomy): domain Eukaryota; kingdom Metazoa; phylum Chordata; class Mammalia; order Chiroptera; family Emballonuridae; genus Saccopteryx; species Saccopteryx bilineata. The sequence goes on along the minus strand of NC_089492.1, from coordinate 148,752,910 downwards.
ATAGCTCTGTTGGTCCAAGCATCAGCCTTAGGCACTGAGGATAGCTTGGTTGATTTAAGCATTGGCCCCATACGGGGTTGCCAGGTGGATTCTGGTCGGAGGAGCATGTGAGAGTCTGTCTCATTGTCTCCCCTCCTCTTACTTACAAATAAAATAAAATAATATTTATTCATAGGTATTTTATTTTTTGATGCAATTGTAATTGAGATTGCTTTCTTAGTTTTTCTTTCCAATAGATCATTACTGCTGTATAAAAATGCAACTGATTTCTGGATATTTATTTTGTACCCTGCTACTTTACTGAATTCACTTTCAGTTCTAGTAGTTTTTTGGTGGAATCTTTAGGGTTCTGTATCTACAGTATCATGTCACCTGTGAATAATAGTTTTACTTCTTCTTTTCCATGGATGCATTTTATTTCTTCTTCTTGTCTGATTGCTGTGGCTTAAAACTTTCAGTACTGTGTTGAATAAGAGTGGTGATAGCAAACATCCTTTTATTGTTCCTGAACAAGACACTTGTAGTTTTGGAAACACTTGTAGTTTTGGAAACACTTGTAGTTTTGCCCATTGAGTATGATGTTGGCTGTTGGTTTGTCATACATGGCCTTTAGCACATTGAGATATTTCCCTCTATTCCCACTTTGCTGAGAGGTTTTAACATAAATGGGTGCCAGACTTTATGAAATGTTTTTTCTGCGTCTATTAATATGATCATGTGATTTTTATCTTTCATTTTGTTTATGTGGTTGATTTGCAGATGTTGTACCAATCTTGCATCTCCAGAATAAATCCCAATTGGTCATGGTGCATGATCTTTTTTTTTTTTTTTTTTGTATTTTTCTGAAGCTGGAAATAGGGAGAGACAGTCAGACAGACTCCCGCATGCGCCCGACCAGGATCCACCCAGCACGCCCACCAGGGGGCGACGCTCTGCCCACCAGGGGGCGACACTCTGCCCCTTCGGGACGTCGCTCTGTCGCGACCAGAGCCACTCTAGCGCCTGGGGCAGAGTCCAAGGAGCCATCCCCAGCGCCCGGGCCATCTTTGCTCCAATGGAGCCTCGCTGCGGGAGGGGAAGAGAGAGACAGAGAGGAAGGAGAGGGGGAGGGGTGGAGAAGCAGATGGGTGCCTCTTCTGTGTGCCCCGGCCGGGAATCGAACCCGGGACCTCTGCACGCCAGGCTGACGCTCTACCACTGAGCCAACCGGCCAGGGCCCATGATCTTTTTAATGTATTGCTGGATCTGATTTGCTAATATTTTATTGAGGATTTTGACATCTTTGTTCATCAGGGATATTGGTCTATAATTTTCTTTCTTTGTGGTGTCTTTATCTGGTTTTGGAATTAAGGTAATGCTGACCTTGTAAAATGAGCTTGGGAGTCTTCCTTCCACTTGAATTTTTGGAATAGTTTGAGGAGGACAGGTGTTAGTTCTTTGAATATTTGGTAAAATTTACCTGTAGAGCCCTCCAGTCCAGGACTTTTGTTTTTTGGGAGTGTTTTTTATTACTGTTTCAATTTCACTGGTTGTAATCTGTCTATTCAGATTCTCTGATTCTACCTGATTCAGTTTTGGATGATTGTATGTTTCTAGGAATCTATCCATTTGTCCATATTGTCCAATTTTGGGCATACAATTGTTTATAATATTTTCTTACAATCCTTTGTATTTCTTTGGTGTCAGTTGTTACCTCTCCTCTTAAATTTCTGATTTTATTTATTTAGGTTCTCTCTTCTTTTCTCTTGGTGAGTCTGGTTAAGGTTTTGTCAATCTTGTTTATCTTTTCAAAAAACCAGCTCTTGGTTTCATTTCTCTTTGTATTCCTTTTTCAGACTCTATTTCATTTATTTCTGCTGTGATCTTCATTATTTTCTTCCTCTACTCACTTTGTTGTCCTTTTTGTAGTTTCTCCAAGTGTAAAGTTAGATTGTTTATTTGAGATTTTTCATGTTTCTTTAGATAGGCCTGTAGTGCTATGAATTTCCCTCTTATAACTGCTTTAGCTGTGTCTCATAGATTTTGGGCTCTTACGATCTCATTTCCATTTGTTTCAAGGTATCTTTTATCTTCTTTTTTTTTTAGTTCATTGTTAACCCATTCTTTCTAATTCTCACTAAGTTCCTTGAGCATTCTTATAACCATTTTTTTTAACTCTATATCTGGTAAATTGTTTGCCTTCATTTCATTTAGTTACTTTTCTGGAGTTTTTTCTGTTCTTTCATTTAGGCCCTGTTTCTTTCTCTTCCCCTTTTGGCTGCTTCTTTGTGTTTGTTTCTGTGTATTAGGTAGATCTGCAATGACTCCTAGTGTTGATAGTGTGGTCTTATATAGCAAATGTCCTGTGGGTTCAAGTGGTGTAGTATCCTTTTTTTTTTTTTTTTTTTGTATTTTTCTGAAGCTGGAAACAGGGAGAGACAGTCAGACTCCCACATGCGCCGACCGGGATCCACCCGGCATGCCCACCAGGGGCGATGCTCTGCCCACCAGGGAGCGATGCTCTGCCCCTCCGGGGCGTCGCTCTGCCGTGACCAGAGCCATCCCCAGCGCCCGGGCCATCTTTGCTCCAATGGAGCCTTGGCTGCGGGAGGGGAAGAGAGAGACAGAGAGGAAGGAGGGGGGGGGTGGAGAAGCAAATGGGTGCTTCTCCTATGTGCCCTGGCCAGGAATCGAACCTGCGTCCCCCCGCATGCCAGGCTGACGCTCTACCACTGAGCCAACCGGCCAGGGCCTGGTGTAGTATCCTTGATCACCTGAGCTGGGTGCTCTAGGAATATCCCTTTTGTGTGTTATGTGGGCTTTCCTGTTGTGTTTGAGTCTTGATGCTATTGGACTGTTCATGCATGGGTTGAACCTCAGGCTGGCTGACTGTAATGATCAACTCAAACCATAGTGTATGAGGTGATGTACAGATGCTGACCACACAAAGCAGAATTTTCTTCAGCAGGGTCTGGTGCCTGTCAAGATCTCCCATTGGATATGCCACTTGTGAGGGTAATTAGATCCTACTCAGATCTTATCTGAAGATGGCCTGTGGGTGTATTGGTTCTGGAGCTTCTTGGGAGGAACTCTTGCCAGGCCAATGTCAGTTGCTGCCTGTGACTGACCCTGAGTAACCTGTTTAGTGTTACAAAGCGATCTGCTGTTTGTGGCTGCTTCTGGTGTGCCTGGGTATACACAAAAAGGATCAAGTTGCACACCAGGGCTGCGTTTACCAGAACCAGGCCAATGGGAAGTTTATCAAAGTCTCAAGGCACCCCAGGATCCACCTCCACTTGCCACCACCTCCTGGCTGCCAGTCAGGCTCCGTTGCTGAAAGAGCCTCTGGCAGTACTTGGGTTGCATGAGGTAGGTTCACATTGAGATGTGAACCAAATAAATACAAGTTCAAACTCAGTGCTAGTGCTGGGTCTGAGGCCACTCAGCAAATGTCCCAGGGTATACCAACTCCAGTTGCCACCTGCTAGGTGTTCGCACACTTTTTGGTGGGGCATAGTCTCAGGTAATTTTAAGGGTAAGGCCAGCATAGTTTATCAGGCCCAATCAGACTAAGATTTGGTTGTGTGAAGAAAGGACTTTGCACCAAGGGAAAAATGTCCCCTGTCTTAAAGCCACACAACTCAGTCTGCTCCAGATTCTTCCCAGAGTCCAATCTCAGCAATATGAATCAGAAAGAATATGAGGCTAGTGGATCTCCCATGAGAGGGAGGTACCAGTCAGGCTTTGAAGAGAGTGGAAGAAGTGGTTCCCATCCAAGAGCCACACAATTCAGTCTATCCCAGATCCTGTCTAGACCTTGGCAGGGTGGAGCCACCAGGAGCCCAGAAGGTGGTATTAGTGAATCTCCAGTGAGAAGGAGGCACCAGTCAGGTTCACAGAAAAGTGGGGGAATGGCCCCACCACCACACAGCTCAGTAACTGACACCATCTGAGTCTTCCCAGACCTCTACACCCTGGCCAAGGCTGCTGAGTCTTCAGCAAGGCCTCCTCTAGATGGGTGACAGTAAGTCAAGAGGGTGAAGCTATTGCATTCTCCAGGCTGTCATTATATGGAGTGGAATGCTTCACTCAAGAAAGATGGTATCTGCAGAATGGGAGAATGACTCAACATAGCGATTCTGGTGGCTGTCCCTTCCATTCTCTCCCCAGAGCTACAAACCCCAGGCTCTCCTTATATGACTGTAGTCTTCTCTGCCCTCCCTTGGCCAGCATTTAGGGTGAATGGCTGCCAACAAGATTTGTGCATTGGCCCTTTAAAAGTGCCTATGTTTTCACTGGGCTTTGGTTTCTCTGGTGCATGAAAACCTCGCTGTTTTCACAGCTAGATATTATGTGGGTGCCTCTTCCTGGTTCTGGTGTTCTAGGTTAGGGAACTCAGTTAAGAGTTGAGATCCCATGCTTCTCAGAGGGAATTTTTATAGCTGAGATATTTCTCCAGAATCTCAGCTGCTGTTTGTGGAAACACGGACAGTTTTTTTTTTTTTTTTTTGTCTCCGTCCTTCCTACCAGTTGCAATGTTGTTTCTTCTGTAAGTCCTTGGTAATAAGATTTCTCTTTAGTTAATTTTCAGTTGGTTTTTCAGGATGATTATTTTATATTTTAGTTGTAATTCCAGTTTGGTCCTGGGAGGAAGTTTGTATAACATCCACTTGTTCCACTGCCATTCAGGGTCTCTTAAAAATGCTTAATATTAATATTTTCCAAAGTGTAATTAGTGAAACTATAGTCTTTCCAGAGCTACGTGGGGAAAAAGTATTCTAAGGTTAAGCACTGGTAAACTATTTATGTCTTCCTTATAGAATTTTTAAATTCCCAGTTCCTTAGTGGTTTACGACTATTTAAGTTATCTATTTCATATTAAATATGGTAATTTGTGTTTTCGAGGAATTGGTCTATTTCATATAAGTTGTAGAATGTGTAGAATGTTCTTAGTATTTTCTTATTATCATTTTATGTTTGCAGGGTGTATACTGATATAATGTGTTTCATTCCTAATGTTAGTTTTTTATCTTCTCTTTGTTAGTCTTGTTAGAGGGTTATCGACTTTACTGATCTTTTCAAATATCTAATTCTTTGCTTCATTGTTTCTCCTTTTTTTGTTTTCAATTGTATTGATCTTTGCTCTTATCTTTCTTACTTCCTTCTTTCTGCTTTTTTGTGTTTATTTTACTCTCCATGTTTAGGTTCTTAAGGTGGTAGCTTAGGTTATTGATTTAAGACTTTCCCCCTATTTCATGTAAGTTATAGATTCCTCTCTCAGTGCTGTTTTAGCTCTGTTCCACGAATTTGATATATTACATGTTCATTTTCATCCAGTTCAATGTATTTTTCAATTTTCTTTGAAACTTTAAAATTTTTGAGGTTTGCTTTATGTTCCAAGTTATGATCTATCTTGGTATATGTTCCATGGGCACTTGGAAATAGTGCAATTTGTTGTTGGGTGGAGTGTCTTATAAATGTCTTAGATTCTGTTTGTCAATGGTGTTGGGTTTTTCTATATGTTTTTATATTCCATCTAATTGTTCTATCAATTGTTGATAGAGAGGTGTTGAAATCTCCCACTATAATTGTGTATTTGGTTTTTTTCCCCAGTTTTTGCTTTACATATTTTGCAGCTCTGACATTTTTTTGTACACACTTAACAATGCTATATATTCTTGGTGAATTGACTCTTTTGTCATTATGTAATATTTCCGTCTTTCTCTGCTAATTTTCTTTGCTCTGAAGTCTACTTTATCTGATATTGATATAGGCACTGTTGTTTCTTTTTTATTACATTTTGCATAATAAATTTTTTCTAGGTATTACTAAAACAACTGATAAGAAAAGCTATTCAGAAAGACATGCTCCAAAATGCTATAGAGAAATAAAAATGATATTGTGAAAAATGCTCAAGTAGTGCATAGTAGGCCAGGGAAAACAGAAATAAAAAACAAATGACAAACAGGAAACAAAAGTAAATTGGCAGCCTTAAGTCTAAATATAACAATAATTATATTGAATGTAATGTTCTAAATGCAACAAGTAAAGACAGATTGGATTAAAAAACATGAACCACACTGTGTACAAAACCATATGTACACAAATTAAAAGTAAAAGGGTGGAAAACATTTTCAGTTTTCAGCCTGGGGTGGTTGGACATGGGCAGGGAGCTTCCTGAGCGAGGGCTGAGCACCGCCGCCTGCATAGGTCCATTCAGCATGACTCCCACATGACTTCTCTGCTCACCTCCCCTTTTGCTGTGTGCTGGGGAATCTGTTACCCATCAGCCACCTGGTAATTCTTTCAATGTCTGGATTCATGTCAGTGAAATTCACCGATAGAAAGTCCACGAGTTTAGGTAAATCACAAGAAAAGTCTACTGGGCACATCAGCATCTTGATAGGCCCTGCTCTCTTCTCCTACTAACTTTAGTCCCCTTAAGGCCAAATTTTGCTCTCTTTCCTACAGGTGGCTTTCACCAAGTCATTCTAATTTTCTTATTTGTCTTAAGCAATTTCCTCATCTGCCTTCCACTCTATCTTCCAGAACAGCCTGAAATGAAATCTGCCCCAGCAGCTGTGCACAGAGGAAATGGGGGACAGACTGTTCAGGAAGGGACAGCATCTACGTGTCCTGTGCCAGGCTTGCAAAGCCAGGAGCCCATAGCCTGTGCTTGCCAGGCTCAGGGAAGCTCACTGCTCTTCTGCACACTGGGATTTCTGCTCCCCAGCTAGTTCTCCACTTAGACATTCACTCTGATGCTTGATAAACAAGTGTCAAGAGCAGAGTGAGTGCAGTGGTCTCACGTATGCTGCCATCTATCCCTATAAATTGTTTGCTCCTCTTAGGTGACCAGGCATAGGCATTTTTTGCATGTGATAGTGTTTGGCCAGGAAAGACACTGGACCATTTCCCCTGGCGGAAGAGCTTTGCGAAGGAGATAGATGAAGTGCAGACTCAGATAGCAGAGCAGAAATCCCAGGACGTGGCTCTTCCTAATTTCCTACCACCCATCCCACTCTCTGTCCCTGGTTGCTGGCCTGAACACCATGCTCTCAAAACCATTCCAGAGCAACTATTAGCTGATGATGCTTTTTTCTGGTTATCTCTCAGAGATACCTGATTTTGACATTAACCTCTAGAAGTCAGGGAAGTCTTCCAAGCTAAAGGGAGGAATTTTGAATGTTGTAACTTCAAAATAGCTACAGCAAGTTGGGGAAACATGCACAGCCCAGCAAGAATGGAAGCTTCTGGGTACTCCCTCCCCTGGAGAGGCAGCTGTGTGGGTCCCCTGCTCTGGTAGCCAGCTCTCAGGGCAGGCACGGTGCACCTGAAACTCTTTTGATGGAAAACTCAGAACACGGCTTCTCACACTGACCCACAGTAAGCACAGTGGAGCGAGCACACAGTGCTGGTTCATATAATTTCTTGCAGAGACCTAGAGACTTAGTTCAAATGCTACCTCCTCGGCAATGCTGCTCTAAACCCATGTGGTCTTGGGCAGCCCAGCTGATCGTCTGCTATTGTGGTGCATTGAAGTACCTGTTTCACCTATTAGTTGGGGACCTAGCTGAAGATGAGGGCCAGGTCTTATAGATATTAGTACCCCAGTGCCTAGCACAGTACCTGGCACACAGTAGGCATGCATAAATATTTCTGAAGAGGCATTGTGGCAGATATGTGCAGACAACCACGAAAATAACTCTTCTGTTGACTTACTGTGGAGCCTAAGATTCTGCCATCAGGTATTTATTCCTTTGACTTAAAAGTTAGTCCTATTCACCCAAGATTCCTTTCCAAAATAAAAGTTCCACTGGGAGTTATAACTGTCGCTGAGATTTTAGAAGCCTGGATTGAGATGAGCCCTATAAATTGTCACTGAGATTTTGGAGGCTTGGTTTGAGATGATCCTTGTAGAACCTTGACACAGGGTTGGAACTTGTGAGGAATGAAGGGAAGAGAAGCATACAGATATAAGAGAAAAACATTTATTCCTAGAAGACTAGGTCTGAAACTTGATTTATATGTTACTTGTATCTCTTTTCCCTTATTAAATGGAAAATAAATTGGAACAGATTCTTCAAGCAGGCTGGGTACTAGATAAACATTTCCTGGAACATAGTAAGTATTCGGTAAACATTTAGGGGACAACTTACCTGAGGAACATTGTCAGCCACATGCTCACATCTCTCCACATGGCTCTGGCTTGCAAGGAGCAGGTGGTAGGAAAGGGACTGGAGAATAAGGACTGGGTTTCAGTGTCATGAGCCCTGCCATCCTTCATGATCTGGGCTGATAGAATATACAGCAGGGATGATGCTGTTCACCTTACACTGGGCTTAAAAAAGCATTCAAACCCCAAATAAGAACACTCCTTTTCTGTGTGGGAGGCTGATCCCATGACCAGCCCCACACGGCTGAGTGGAGGCTACGGGCATGCATGGTGCACACACAGGATATTGGCTCCCACCTGTTCCTCGGGGGCCCAGGACACTCTCAGAGTCTAGGCAGGGGCTACAATGGGCTTTGAGGGTATGAAAGAGCTCCTTGAAGAAACAGGACAGCAGAGATCACAATCCTCCCTGCACTTGATGGGCAGTGCTTGTAACTAAGTATTGAGTGCTAGATTTGGTGCTTAAACTAGCTACCACTTACACACATTGAGAAAAGGAAGAAAGAGCAGTTAGAATGTAGGAAAGAGGGAAAAACCCCACCTCGCCACTTGACAGGCTCCAACTGTCACTGCCAGCCGCCCGCAAGGCAGGGACAGTCCCCTGTGACGCCCAACTCCAGAGTCAGGCTTGCGTGGTGAGCACCTCGTCAGACTGAGAAGCTGAAGCTTCCCTTCAAGCACAAAAACAGAGACCCTGCAAGGGGGTGTGGGCTGTTCCAGAAACTGACCCCACTGCTTGGGCCTAGCTATGTGGAGGGGTGGGTGCTGAGGAGGCCTGCGGAGAAGAGCAGTAGAAAGAGATTCTGTGACAATGACAGTTTAAGGAACACTGGACACCCAGCTTGTGGGGTTTCTCTAAACCTTCTGAGGGGAAACGTGTCAGTGGAACAGTCATGTGAAAACTTCTCTTTCTCCTCAAACTCAGTCATTCCCATCGAGGATAGAGTCACCTTTTTCTTGTGAGAAACCCTCATTCTAACAGGCCAGAATTTCATTTGGCTGCTGAAAATGACTGTTTCTGGACAGAAGTTGTATTTTGTAAACTTGGAGGACTGAGGGACTATGTCACATTTGTCACTGGGACTTTTGGTTTTAAGAAGGACTCAAGTGTGTCCAATTTCCTAGAACATCATTAGACACAGAAAGGGCTCAGTCTGGCCCAACCAGAGGCGAGGGTCCAGGGGAAGCACGGCATGGCGTCCTGTCGCCCACAGCTACCCAGCACCCGAGCTCAGGAAGCATCAGTATGTGGCAGCCCCGCAGCCCCGCTCCCTCATCAGCAGGGACACTCGGGGAAGGCTGCAGCTTTCCTCCACCTGGGTGTCCACATCTGGCAATCGTGCCCATCGCTCTGATGGGCCCTGCACATGCCAGCACGCGGACAGCAGACCTGGAACTGCACTGTGTGGCCTAGGCCACGTCCCAGCAGTCGCCCCTCTGCCAGCAGTCCACTACAACGGGCCGCAGCTGGCAGCCCCGGCAAAGTCTGCAGTGTGGGGAGCAGATTCAGGATGGTGCTACTTGTTTTGATGCAGGCAGCTTGGTTCTTGATACTGTTTCTATCGTAGAAGGGTGTGATATTGGGTCCTACCATATGGAGTCTCCAGCCAGAGGCCTCAGGCCCTGCACTGGGACTGCAGCATGGGGAATGTTCTGGGCAGTCACTCAGCATTCGGGTGCGAAAGCCTTGCTCTGAGCCAAACCCTGCTTTCTCTGTTCTGCTTCAGTTCTAACAGATCACCCAAAGCTCCTTCAAGCAGCTCTCGTCTCCTGTCCAGGCGGCGGCCCTCATCAGGAAGGGCCAAGGCCCCACCCCTAACATCCTACTTGCTTGTCTAAGGGCTGAGGGGAAGCCCAGCAGGTGCTGGCGCAGGAAGGCTCATCCTCAGAAGCATCCCTGCTGGGGTTGTTGTCTCCTGCCAGAACTAGACACACTGCTGCCAGATGTGTGAAGAACTCTCTGAGAACAAAATGAGGAAGTCGATTATTTCTTTTTGATTTGGAAAATGATTGTCCAGTTGCAGACTGGCACTGGAAAGCCAGTCTTCCTGAAAATCACCCTCCCATAATTTTTAAGAGGAGACAATTCTGGTGGGTTAAGGGCTGGGAACATCTGGGCCAAGCACTGGGATCCTGGTAGTCAAAGCAAAGCCATTTGACTGAGGAAGGAATTTTGGACTTGACTCAAAACTAGGCTAACCAGATGCCCTGGTTTATGCCCATCATCCAAGCTTCATTTTTAACGGTGTCCCTTTTACTCTCAAGAGTCCAGGTTTGGATGACAAGTTCTGTGATCACCCTATTCCACAGGACAGAGAAGTTATGGCTAGAAACTAATGCGGAGAGTGGCATGTAGGACGAGGGGCTTCAAGATCATTAATTTGGAGACAGAGAGAGGCAGGCAGTAAAGGGCCAGATTAGTTCACTCTCAAGTATGCTTAGAACTGCAGGGCTGTTGGCGATGTCAGATTTTCCGAGTGTGCACGCTGGAAGGGTCTTTGAGCTAATCTAATTCACCTCTTTTACCAGAAGAAAACTTTAGGTTAAAACAGGGAACAGTGACCTGCTTAAAGCCACATCTGGTTTCCGCACAGTAGGGTCAGGAGCTGCCCCAGGGATCAAGCCCAGATGTTCTGTTCTGGGAGAGTGGAAAAGAGATGACTCTGAGAGACACTGTAGAAAGTGAATAGATGTCCTGGACCTGGCATGACAGCCTCAGGACAGAGAGCATCACAGGCTGTCCCATGGCCCTGTGGCTGAGAAGGGAGGCCAGAGACAGGGTAGAGGGCTGAGACCTGATGAGCACGCTTGGGTGTGGGACCGGAGCTTGGACCTGGAGTGACAACAGAGTGATGCATGGAGCCGAAGGGTACATGGGCTCTGCAGGGTCATGACCGTAAGGGACCAAAGAGATTCATTGCCAACAGAACTATGAAGGAGTGAAGAAACAGGGAAGGAGAGATGAAAAGTAAATGGGCCAAATAAGTAACTTATGAAATATAAAGCTTTGTACAGTTCAAAGAGCAGTGAAATCTCACTGAAAGGCAAACCCTGATGACAGCTGTCTCACCCATCAGGTGGGAGAATCTGAAGCTGTAACAGCCTTACCCTCTACTTGGGAGATGGGCAAACCGAGCCATGGAGAAGGGAGATGGCATCTCTGTACTTGGGTGTGATTGACAGCAAGCTGAGAGCGACTCCACGAGCCGGCGACAACAGCACACCTGTGGTTTCATCACAGTCACACCCCGTGTGTGGCTCTGGTGTGGCAGGGAGTGGGGTGAATCTGGTCACCTTGGTGGAGGTCCCAGGAGAAGCCCACCCCATGGGTTCAGGGACTCTCTGGTCCCAGTCCCGCTGCTCATTAACACAAGGTACGATGGTGCAGGGTCACTTCTCTCCCGCCCTGCAGTTCCTGGTCATCAGATGAAAGCTCCTGCCTCTGCCATCTCCAAAGTCTCAGACCCTGCGTCTAGTCTGACCTGGGTATCTGACCTTGACTCAGCAGGAGCACAGCTTTGCGTTCACTTTTCGCAGTTTCTCCACAGCCTACATATAGCACACCCTCGTGGGTCAGATGAATGCCTGTCCTTGGGTCTCACTTACCTCTGACAATGTGGGGATGTAACAGTTTGCATGCAAAATTCCATTTTTAAAAACATCATATTTGATCCAGATCAGTATTTTTTGCCTGCAACTACTATTCACCCAACTGAGGTTGAGTTAAAATATTTAAGTGTGCCTGCAGATAATCTCCGAAGTGAATAGCACATGGACATAAACAGACACATGACTGCAGGCTGCTTGTAGCCACAGTGTGCCGCCGTCCCCCTGAGCAAGTTCTCCCACATAACATCTGCAGAAATCCTGCACACCGCCGCCACACCCACACAGCACTCTCCAGTACATAACATTAAAAACCTCAATCTCCTGAAAAAAAAAATCACAAAATGGTTTCAGTATATGTGAACCGAGCACACATTTTTGTTCAGTGAAACTGCTTTGATGATGCCTGTTCAAATATCTGCAAATATTGAGAAAACGCCCACAGACCATCCTCAGTTGCCACAGTCTCACAGTCTGCAGAAACCAACACTGGGGACATGAACACTGATTGTCACTGCAGACAAGCACATTCCAGATGGTCAGACACAGGATTGGAGGTCTGGTCCCCTGATGCCAGCTCTGGGATCTACCCTCTCAGCCCTGCATGCCCTCAAGACACCCATGTACCCTCCGTGCTGCTCTCTAGCCGTCCAAGCTGCACACAGAAGTGTGCTCCGCGCACACAAGCACAGTGAGGACAGGAAAATGGGAGAAGGAGGGACAGCAGGAGGACAAGAGAGAAGCAAGAAAGGGCAGACAGCAGGAGACAACACTGGGCAGACAGCAGGAGACAACAGAAAGAACTCTAGGCTCTGTGTCCCTATTACATTGAATAGTGACGGAGGTGAAGAGGTGAGCATCTGGAGCTCAACTGCTATTTCAGGGCCACTGAAATCCATGTTGCCTGCACAAGAGATCCTTGGGGAATGGGCTGCAGGGTAGGGAACCAGAGCTAAGTGTAGAAAACCTCAAAATACTGAGAAAAGCTTATGCGCCTGAATTTATGCCATTCGAGGTTGGGGTACTATACCAGGTCTCCCAGATGAACCCGACAGCTTTGGTATCAGCACTTCTTTATTATAAAATTCACATCACTGAAAGCAAGAAGAAAAAAAAAAAAAAGACAGGCCAGAAATACCACATCTTAGGCAAATGAGCTGAAAATCCCTTTGAGTGACACCCTATTTTTTCCACTCATTTCTAAAGTCAGAGGACACCTGGCACAGTGTCCAGGTAAAGAAATGAAATTCCTGGTCCACAGAATTTCCTGAGGGTACAGAAAACAAAGTGACATCATGGAAATACGTGTGTCTCCAGGTCAGTGAGAATGGTTTCTGGGTGAGGACAGGCATCCGGTAGTGAGTGGAAAGGTATGTGTACCTTTGGGCTTTGCTGGTGTGTACTGCTTTCTGCCTCAGAGACAAAGTTTTACTGCAACATCTGTTAGTTGCTGGCCAAGCTTCCCACATTCGGGCTCACCTGTATGCATAGTTAAAATGTAGGTTACACCCTACCTGTGCTTCTTGGCCATTCTGAAGGAAATAAAACCTTTGTTACCAAGACGAAAAGAAGCTTGTCTTCCACTCAAGGTCAAGGAATCTGTGACCTAAGATGCCCTTTCCAGTGGTGAATATGAACATTCTCATTTGTGTAGCATTCCCCACGGTGACGACAAGTGAGGCTGTGGCAGACACTGAACGTATGGAATCCTTTGTCTTAATTAACAAGTACAGTGAGAGTCGTGGAATTTGGCCAAGCCTCATAAATCTGCTGAAAGAATCAAGACTCTGTCAGAGAAGCTTAACTAGAACCAACTGAGCCCTCTGGAGAATTTATAGATTCCCCGCCAGTGGTTGACACCCACTCTCCTGTCACTTCTCAGAGCTCCGTGGACACAGTTGTGCTCATTAACCACCAGCCCTCCTACCCGCCGATGACAAGTTTATCCCCGCCGAGTGCAAAATTCAGAGATGATAAATTTACTTCTGCTTGTAAAAATGAAGCTCTCCTCAGGGCAGAAAAAATGCTGCAGCCCTTAAGGAAATCAGGACTTCACATGATCACCTACCTTCATTAACAGAGTCCAGTCCTCTTGGTCAGGACAGCGCTTCACCACCACAAAGAACTGCTCTAAAGTAACTAGAAGGGAAAAAGTAGAGATGTGAGTGGCCACCCTTTAGACCTGAGCACCTCTGGTTCCAGGAGAATGTGGTGGTCCTTCCTTGATGACATGACAGAGCTTCCTCCGGTCCCTTGACTGGGGTGGGGTCAGCACACAATGACTTCACTATGTCAGTTAGCATAATTACATCAGAGCACGTGGCCATTATCATGAGCTAAACTCCATCCTAAACCACTGGGGAGTCCTAGGTTCAGCCATCGTATGGCCCATCCTGTCCCCCAAAGGCCACAGGCTCTCCCCTTTCCGATAATCTCCATCTCGAGGGCTGCACCTGCATTTGTAGATCTGGCAGTGCTAAATTTTCTATCTCGGTTTTCCATCACAATTACCGCAGCTTTACGTCTTCTCTTGGCATGAACATGATATGGCCCCCAGTGTTGACTCAGGCACACAACCTCCCCCACACACCCAATTTTAAATCATGTTTCCCCAAACGTTCTTCTCCCACAGAATGGAAAAGACGAACTCAGGAAGGCTTTCAAAAACTATATTTTAACAATCCCATTGAAATTGGCCATGAAAGCTCTTGCAATATTAACTTGACAATTCACACAAATTATATCCCTTTCTTCCTATCAGCAGCCTGTTCTCATCAAAGGCCCACTCATGCATGTAACCCTTTTGATTTTGGTCTAAATAAGCACCAAACCACAGACTGCCTTCCTTCCACAGTTTTGACTGTATTATTTCACTTGAAAAGGTTCCCATGTGTCCCTGCCACCCTCAGATTTAAATTCACTTCTTTCGACAGGCATTAAACTTTAACTTAGTCAACCCGTCTAGACGAACCTCTTACTTCCAGACTCAAAGCTGCTCTTCACTCTTCACCTGTCATAACCTTTCTCTTCCATTTGCTGGACACAGCCCTGCCTCTCGCCTTCGGGCAGAGCAAAGCTGCCTGTTCTTTGGAACCCCACAAGCCTGCCCATCCAGTCACTTAAAGCTATTGAATGCCTGGGAGTCCAGCCTAACTCCATAGGGCCGACAAAGGCAGTCAAAGCTACACTCAGCCTCGCTCACAACTGAGGAACACTCTCAGTTCACTGTTCTGATGCCAAGAAGGTCTGGATGTCATGTTTACAAAGGCAGGTATTTTGATGAGAATTGTATCAGCAGCAATGAATTTTTATTAGTTAAGCATTGTCTGGGTCTTTTTTGTAATTTTCAGTGTTACCTATGGAATACAATTTTTAATTTATTTATTTTTTTTTAGTTTATTCATTTTAGAGGGAGGAGAGAGAGAGAGAGAAGAAGTGGAGGAGTAGGAAGCATCAACTCCCATATGTGCCTGGACCGGGCAAGCCCGGGGTTTCGAACAGGTGACCTCAGCATTCCAGGGCGATGGTTTACCCACTGCGCCACCACAGGTCAGGCCACAACAATTTTTTATTTTTTATTTTTATTTTTTTAAGTGAAAGGTGGGGAGGCTGAGATAGACTCCCACATGTGCCCTGACCAGGATCCAACTGGCAAGCCCCGTACAGGGTGATGCTCTGCCCGTCTGGGGCCGCTGCTCCATTGCTTGGCAACCGAGATATTTCAGTGCTTGTGGTAAGGCCATAGGGCCATCTTTAGTGCTCGGGGCCAACTTACTTGAACCATTTGAGCCATGGCTGTGGGAGAAGAAGAGAGGGGAAGAGAGAGAGAAGGGGGAGAGATGGGGAAGGAGATGGTTGCTTCTCCTGTGTGCCCTGACCAGGAATTAAACTCAGGACTTCCACATATTGGGCCAATGCTCTACTGCTAAGCCAACTGGCCAGGGCCGAAATACAATTCCTTAGACAGTTTTTATATATCACCAAATTATGCTGCAGTCTTAAATATTGTCAGTTGTATCTATTGCTGAGTACTTCTTCCACGTCTAAACGTTTACTCTTATTGCATCAAAATATACTCAGGATTAGGAGAGGGGTCAGCACTCCCAATGTTACATGTATATGTCCACCCAGCCAGCAACTGGCTAAAGCTGATGTTAATTACCATATTTTTTGCTCCATAAGACGCACTTTTTCCCCTCAAAAGTGGAGGGGAAAATGCCCGTGCGTCTTAAGGAGTGAAAAATACGGTATTTTATTAAATATTTTAACACACCATTTGGTTCAGAATATTTTATTTCTTATTTTCCTCCTTAAAATTCTAGGTGTGTCTTATGGTCAGGTGTGTCTTATGAAGCAAAAAATATGGTATATAAAATCTTAAATAAAAAAAAAAGAATTGAAGCACAACACTTTGCCCATAGAAGGGGCTAAACAGAAACTTGCAGCACGAGCTAACTGCCCAAGCTCTGCTGAGATACACAAGTGCACTGGCCCTCCTGCACTGAAACACACTACCCACAGAGACCTCAGTCACCACCATTAACCCTGCTGTGGGTTTTCAATGAAACATCATTTGGTGTGATAAAATATTGAACTCTGACTATTGCCAGAGTAAAGAATAATCTATACATTCTTCAGATGATCTTTTAGAAGGTGGTTCTTTTATTTGGTGAAGGTTTGTGCGGTGACTGGCCATGAAAATTTAAATACTTGCTACTTGGCTGCTAGATTCTTGCCCTCCCCTCACTCTTCTCTGCAGTGACCACACCTCTATGGCTCCAGCTGTCCATGACTGGACTTCACTGTGACATTTCTAGCTGCTCAGAAGACATGGCACCCAGTCGAGCAGCTGTTACCTTGAACTCTGTACATCCAATCCAAACTAGCTGGCCTGCCAGCCTAGCTCACCCTTTCCCCAATTTTCCAATTTCTGTGGTACAGTCATTCACCAGCCACCAGGTCTGCTTCCCTCATGTTCCCAAGCTCGCTGACTCTTCTTGCACAACGTCTTAGGATGCACACTTGCCCCCTGGCATAGGTGCCACTTCAACTCCTGCAGAAGCCTTCTGACTTGATGCCGAACCTCGATGCCCAGCCTCCCTCTCCTGTCCCCATGTTCACTGCTGCCACCACAGAAAACGTGGCACTGCTGGTTCCCGCACGCCTCTCCTCACCTCCCCGGGCTTACCCCCATACCCTGGTGCAAACCACCCTCTCTGATGGATTCTCACTATCATTACTCCATGGCTTAGGCCATGTGCTCCCCTCCCTGTTACCTTCACATCTGCTCAAATCCTACCTCTCAGCTGATGCAGTGGTCACTGGTACAGGCCTAGAGTCAGAGGGACTGGACTTGAAATCATCATTCCACACTACAGCTGCATGTCCTTGGACAAGCCACTTCCTCTCACCGAGCCTGTCTCCTCATCAGTCCCACGTGCAGCCTGGGGTCTGCCTCCTGGAACTGGTGTGAGGAAGGTGGGGAGGCTGCTTGCCAAGTGAGCAGCCCCTGGCCTGGCTTCAGCCCCTGTCCATGCACCTGTAGAAGCTGTCTCTAACTTGCCCTGTCACATTGATTTTTTTCCTGTTGACATCTTGGTGTGATTTGTACACATTGGGTTTTTATTTTAAATCATTCTTTAATGTTTAGGTGCAGATGCTGGCCGTGTCTCAGAGGTGAACTGTGGGCTCCAGAAGAGAGCTTGGCATGCTCTTGTGGAACTGGACATGGTACATTGTGGGGTTGGAGCCCAAAGGTGGCATCTCTCCTTCACTGTCTGGCTGAGTTTTCTGGGGTGAGCATCTCTCGCCCTGTCTGAACTGCCAATGAGACCAAGCAGAGAGAGGGCACCCTGACTTAGTTCTCCCCTCACCTTAAGTGTCCATGAGCGGAATCTGTGCTCTATGACAAGAGCAGCGGACCTCTCAGCCACCCGGGTGCTCTGCTGTCCACTGAGCCCCGAACAAGAGCGGCTCGCCCCACTGGCAGCTCTGCTCCGCCGGGCCTGCCCAAGCAGCCGTGTGCACCGGGACACAGCTGACATTTCACTGACTGCTCCCTTTTCCTCCCTGATTTAAATAGAAAAAGACACTCAAAATGAAAGCATTTGTGGTATCTGCCCTGCCTCTGTTGCTGATTCAAGGGCTGGCTGCCTGATGGGAGTAGGGTGCCGCAGACAGACTCTGAAAGAACCAGACTCTGCTGGCAGGCTTCTCCTTAAAGACCAGCTGACATCATTTTCTTGATTCGACATCAGTTGCGTTAACTGCTCGTAAGTGTCCCAGTGTCATTCACTTCAGTAGGGCATGCAGAGGCTTGCATCTGTCTGAGCCTAGTTCTCCTTGGTTCAACCTTTCCACCCTGTGGAACACATTTCTAGGTGGTAAGTGCCCTCCCTTCTGAGCATGCGCTTCCATGGCCTGTACGCCATTTACGTACAACAGCTCGCTCCCTTGCAGCCACTTCTGAAAGGGACATAGGACTTTGTACCATGGAAAGACATCAAACTCGAGGCAACGGTGGTACCCAGAATAGCTTTCATTATGACATGTTGATGTAAATGGTGGTTGGGGTGGGAGGAAGACGAACCAAACGCACCATTGTACTTTCTCTTCAAAATGCTGCTGGTGAGATTGGGGTAGTGGGCAGAGCTGACCTCGACACAGGGCTCAGGGGCTCAGAAACCCTCTCTCAGGATGTCCTTTCAGCTTCTCTCAATCCCTGCAACAGGAACTTGAGAAGTAGGGGTCCTGTCCCAGGAGCCAAGCTTTAGCGAGCCCTGTTCTGCTGTTCCTCTGGCTGTAGCTTTTCCCATGCGTCCCTGCAGTACCCGCCTGGAGCCCACATTCTCTCAGTGCCCAGGGCTCACTACGGCACACTTCCCTGGCAAGACAGCCTAAGCCTCTTCCCTCGGGATGCCCTCCTCCTGCTGTGGGCACTGCCAGACCCCTGGGGTAGCCAAGGGACCATTGTTGGTGGGGTATAGACCCGCGTTGTCTACACTGGAGGACATGTGGAAAGGACTGCAGTGAGCAGGGGACACTTGGCCCCATGCTGTAGAATTCACAACTGCCAGGAGCCTGAGAATTCTAAATTTGAAAGCTGGCCTTCTGGATGAATGAAGCCACATTTGTCCAGGCAGGTAAACCAAGTCTAGTTTCTTCAACTCTTTGTAAGCTTGTCCTATCCTCTTGTCCCACAGGGAGCGTGGCAGGCTTGTGCTAGAGTGAAAACCGGATCCTCACATACAGGCTGGCCCAAGCCTCTTCAAAGCCAGGCCCTTCATTTGTCCCTGGCAAGTGTTCAGTCTGGCAGGAGTACGAGGCCTTCTCCTCATGGACCTCCTGTGAAGATGCGCACCCAGCCTCACTTAGAGAGGAACTCCACACAGGGTTCCAGTGGAGGAACGAGCACCAGGGGCCGGGTGCTGTGCTCTGTGGGCAATGTCCTCTCATGCTGAGGCTTTCCTGGCACCAAGACTGTTGGTCTCACATCTCTGGCTTGGGCCACTTCGCCGTGAAGGTCAGGGTCATCTGTGCCCACGTCCAAGGATCCTGGCTGGGACCCTGAGCTTACTCTGTCACATAAGGTGAGCCTCAGCGGTGTCTGTCCTTCAACCTTCTTCTCTTTTCTTTGTGTGGCAACAATGCCCTCAGCTCCTTTTGCAAAGCTGTCACTCTAAGCCTCTGAAGTCCCCCACCCACCTATTTACAACGGGGAAATGTTCAGAGAGAGATTGAGCAACTGGAGGGCTTTGTCTTTGCAGGAAGAACTCTTGTTTGTTTTCAGAATCAGAGCAGTGGGGGGGGACTGAGGCTTGTAGCTCCTTGGAAGTTGTGGGGTTTCAGCCTCCTGCCCATCCAGATGTGATGGAAGGGTGTGGAGCTGGCCCTCGGGGCACTGCCAAGCGAGGGCCCAGGCCCAGTGCCTCAGCCAGGCCCTGTTGTGGCTGCTCGCCCACTCTTCCTTATGGCTCACAAAATCCATTGTAGAAAGCCGGCAGGACACGGCATGTGCCACATTCCTCTGCTCCATGACCACGTCTGGGGACACAGCTGGAGCTCAGAGGGTGCCAGTTCTCTGGCAGACATGCTCTGGTTCCTGTAACTAAATCTTCCTGCCTGAGTACTGGGGCCTCAGCCCTCCACAGGCTCAGCCTCCTCCAGATGGGAAGGGAAATGCTGCTTCTCCAGTACAGACCTTCCTTTTACCCCCACATCTACTACCTCCTTGCAGAGCCTTGTCTTCTCTCTTGCTGGCTGCACTTGCTTGGTCTGCCCCCTCACCCACCCACCCATGGTCTCTTTCTCCAGTGCATCATGGTCCTTGGGCCAGGAGGATGTGGCTCATGGAGCCTGGGTGTGAAGTCACTCTCCGGCTCAGTCCCTTCACATCTTACTCTGTCTGCTACACTAAAAAGCATCCTTTATCATCCTAACCTAAAGTCTTGCAAATAGGAGGTACTAAAAGTTTTCTCATAAATAAACATCTTGCTCCACTCCTTTGACAGCCACAGAGGGGCAGTGTGGCGGGCCAAGTGTCAGTTTGGCCAGTCCCTGAGATGGAGCAGCAATGGGGTCTCACTGACATCTTGGAAGCCTTGGTCCTCGTCTGAGCCACGGGAGAGAGATGAAATGACTGACTGCCAAGTTCCAGATGTGAGCAGTTCTGGAAGGGCAGGGGGCAGCCATGGGCGGGGGCAGGGCGGCTGGCCCTGTCTGCAGCATCTGGGCCTGGAAGGACAGTGGCCTCCCTCTCTCCAAGCCTGAGCATCGTGCACCCATCTCATCTTCCTCCTCTTGGTTCTTTCCTGCAAAGCTGGTTCTGAAGAGGGCCACCTGTGGTCTTGGCTTAGGTCAAGCATGACTACACGAGAGAGCACACACTGATCACCGACTCCTAGTGGAGCCCTTTCAGCTTGTGGCAGACATGGCCGTTTACTCGGGAAGAGATGAGGGTGCAGCTTTCCTGGAGCTCTGTCTGGGCCCACGGTCCTCCTGTGTGTGGGGAGGCTGCCACCCTCCCATGAGGGGCAGTCCTTCGCTCATTCTGTGTGGCCCAGCTCACCTGGCTGCCACTTAAGAAAGAATTTCTGAGCGATTTTTCAGGAAAAATTACATTAAATAGTTTCATCAATCTCTAATTACACTGATGTTAAGTGAAATGTTTCCATTGAATTTCCAGTATCCACACCAGACCAGGGGTGCCGAGTGTCTGCAAAGGAAGGTGGACAGTGATGGACTCGATTTGTGTTATCTGGTGACCATTCCTCCACATGCCGCCCTGTGCCACTTGAAGCATATCTCAACCCTTGCTAAATGATTACCTCTCGGAGGCTTGAATGCTTTTTTTTTCCTCTTCTGTTCTCACATTTCTGAGTAAAAGCCATCATTTTCAAGTTAATAGAGCATTATGTTTTCCCTGCAAATAAAATCCCATAACTCACAAGCAGAGAGAGAGGCAAATTTACACACAGGAGACACAGCACTATTTTTCCTTCTGACGTTTGGGATCCACACTAGGTTAAAAATGATGTTTTTATCTCTGGCAATTTATCAAACTCCAGATTTCATAAAAGATTAACAGATGCACTGAAGAAAGAATACATCATCTTAATGCTTCGCTTTGACACTTTTGGTATCTAAAAAGCATGTGTATCAAAGATCTCCCCTCCAAAAACTCAATAGTTCCCATAATTTACACATTTAATTCTTGTTTTTAAAGCACACTTGAAATGAGAACACGCCAGGAGGCACCTTAAAGAAAATGGTCACATTTGAAACATACAGATTATTTATAGACAAAATACTCAAAGAACTGACAGAAACTCTGGTCACCAACAGACAGTTGCTTTTTCTGTTTTGTTTTTTTTCTGTAGTTCAGTTTGGTTTTTGTGTGGGTGGCTCATGTGAACTCAAAGGTTATTTGCTAAATGTTTTGTGAGATTAGAACATGCTGTCCTTTAAAACCTAAATTTTAGTGTATGTGAATTGCAAATATGTTTTAACTTTGCACGTGAGACAGAGGGTTATGCTTTTTAGATAAAATCATACCTGGATTTGCTATGATAGAGAAAGAGTTCCTATGCTGCTAGTTTTATTTAGTTTAGGAGGTCTTGGTCTTAACAGAAAACCCACAGTATAAAGTTATGCAATATAAATTGCTTCTTTCTTATTTCTTGTATTTCTTTTGCATGCCAACTTGGGGGCTGTTTATTTTAAAACAACCCAGGCTCCAGAAGCTGTAAGGCAGGGGTTGGGAACCTATGGCTCGCGAGCCAGATGTGGCTCTTTTGATGGCTGCACCTGGCTCGCAGACAAATCTTTAATAAAAATAATAGTAACATTAAAAATATAAAACATTCTCATGCATTACAATCCATTCATTTCCTACCGCTCATGTTCATGGTTGCGGGTGGCTGGAGCCAATCACAGCTGTCCTCCGGGACAACACCAAATTTTTATTGGATAATGCGAAAGGTACACAGGTCGTTGTATGGCTCTCATGGAATTACATTTTAAAATATGTGGTGTTCATGGCTCTCTCAGCCAAAAAGGTTCCCGACCCCTGCTGTAAGGTCAGCATGAACTGCAGGCCAGGTCTCTGCGGCGCATCACAGAGTCGGAAACTTAGGAGTATGTAAGCTTAAAAAGGAGAGAGGGCTGATTGTTCTTGCTTCTTTGGCAATGCTGAACCACCAGGTAAGGTCTAACAAGCACTTAGGGCCTCTGCGAGGTAGGCAGAGGACAGCTGTCTCTTGGGATGTGGATCCTCCTTCTGCCTTGTGACCCTGGACAACTTATTTAACCTCTCTGTGCCTCAGCTTCCTCAGATGGAAACTGGGTAGATAGTGGTCCTTCCCTTGTGGCCTTGGTGGGGGTTTAGGCTGTGCTCACCCATCACCTTCTGCACTGGCTATGTTAGTTCTCCCATGACTCTAAAGCCCTAGTGCTTCCACACATGCTTTTTTCCTTTAAGCCTCACTGAAAGCCTGTGATATAGAAAAAGAAAAAATAGGAAGCATTATTCAGGAACAAATCCAGTAAGTGTCATGAAAGGTGGTACAAGCCCAATTTTAACACAGGAAAGTATGTGCTGGATAAATATACAAAGAAAGACCTCCAGAAGTTCCAGAACACTGGAATTCCCATTCTTCCGTGTTCATCTGCAGGAAGGAAAGCCCTGGGAGCTGGGGTGGGCAGGCTCCCTTACAGTTGGATGCTTGGAAAGCCTTCTGTGCAAGGCAGTGAGGTTCACCAGGCCCGGGTCAAGTCCCAGCACCACACTTCCTGTGTGGGATCCAGGCAGTTGTTCACTCCTGAGCTTTGGTCTCCTCATAGGCTTTGTGAGGTTGTGGAAAAAGAAATGACAAGAGCCATGCACTCCGAGTAGCTCTGGCACAGAGGAAACAGTCAACGGGGCCAGCAGCTATCATCACAGTTGGCTGATATCATCTGGGGCCCCAAAATGAATGACATTTTATTAGCATCTGTGCCGAGTACAGTATGACGTTGGACAGACTACCTTCCAGAATTTCGTCTTCTCCTTTGTCTACTAGCTGATGAGGCACAAAATTAAAAACTAATGTGGCCCAGGGCAGGTTCTCCCAAGGGTTCACATGCTGCAAAGTTTCAAGTCAGTCAAATTTCTTCTTTTATATTTTTCAGTGCCATAGTTCGTTTCCGCACAAAGGACCCCCACACTCCAACTTGGCTGGCCCAATGCACCAGGCACCGCCCTCCGATTCCCCTCTGCCTCCGCCCTCGTCTCCACTTCCGGGAGGATTGTGCAGTGCCCACGGAAGCCAGGGCTCACCCTCCGCCCTCGTCTCCACTTCCGGGAGGATTGTGCAGTGCCCACGGAAGCCAGGGCTCACCCTCCGCCCTCGTCTCCACTTCCGGGAGGATTGTGCAGTGCCCACGGAAGCCAGGGCTCACCCTCCGCCCTCGTCTCCACTTCCGGAAGGATTGTGCAGTGCCCATGGAAGCCAGGGCTCACTCCTCTTCTCCTGAATGTTGCCATCTCCTGGGTTTCCAGACGGAGCCTCTTTGCTGTCCCAGTCATCAGGAATGAGGGACCTAGTGACTCTATCGCTCTCAGGAGTGGAGGGGTCTGAGGTTTGAACATGTGATCCAAACGGAGAAAACAAAGTGGACTCCTTCCTCTCCAATGTTGGGGCCTCCAACGTGCTACTGTGCCGGACCCTTGGCTTTTGAAATCCCCTCGCCTGCTTCTGCCACCCACAAATTCAAGGGGTGCTGGAAAAAGAGAAAAGTCAGCAATAGGGGCAGCTCCTCTGTCCCCAGACCACCTCAGGGCACTGGGACTGCTCTCAAGGTCGGTGCCCCTAGCATAGGGTACCCACGGGAAAGCAAGAGTTCCACTTCCAGAAGCGAAATAGTGTGGAACCTGTTATTCAAAGAACAAAGTGTGTAGACTTGCGACCTGACCCCAGAGGCCAGATTGGGGAGGAAACGGGTCTCGGGGGACTTCTGCAGCTGAATGTAAGAATTAAGTACCTAAACTCACACGGGGCTACTGGATGAAGTTGGGCGTTTTATTTTCCTGAGCTCGTATAATGTAATGCGCATTCAAGGAGGTGGGAAATATATTCCCATAATTTTCCAGAAGATGAATGCCAAACTGAAATGAAATCAAGGTGAATGTGGTTTTTATAAAGGATACAGGGTGCCGTTAACAATGGGGAGGAAGGTGCTGATCCCCTGAAGAACACGGGAACAAGCACTCATGGATCAAATACAGACATGAGGCTTTGATAACACACACAATCACATTTTTATTAACAAAGAAAGTCCTGTTTGGAAATAAAACATCCCTGAGAGGAGTCTGAAATTAATCCTCCAGTAGACAGGAATCCACTCTATTTATATATTTTAGTTATAATTACAATCTGCTCTTAACACGAACATTCTGAGTTATTAGTCCATTTATTAAGAACCGAAAAAGGGATTACTTACAGCACAATGAGCTGTAAGCCTTGAGAAGGAAAATATATATATAAGAGATGATTCTGCACGGAGTTGGAGAATGGTGGATGTAATTTATTTAGTAAAAGTGCTTAGTTGAGGAGTTGGTACACCCTTAGGGGTTCAGACAGCTCACGACTCAGAACTGCTATTTCTAGGGCAAGATAAAAATGTGCACCTTAGGAAAATAACAATTTATCATTGTAATGGTCACATCCCACTTCAGAAACCACTTGAGACTGCTTAACATTTTTATTTCAAACACTGTTTTCCCGAGTCCTCAGGTGACACAAGAATACTGATGCCAGAAAGCTTTTTCCCATTTGTTCCTAATAAAAGTAGCTAGATCCCGAGCTCATTTTCATCTGGGGTGACGTAAAGGTCTGCGCATTCACAGACTGATCCTTCCCCTCCCTCCTGTGCTCTCCTTCCAGTGTCTCCAAAGGCAATGTCAGGCAGTCATTGAAGATGGAGGGGCTCCTCCGCTCCCCCCCCCCACCTCCAGGCCTCTGCCAGAGGCTCGCGTGCTATTGGGATGCAATGACATGCTGACCACATTCTTTCTGGGTGCCGTGTGCCCAGTGCTCCTACCATGACAACCCATTCTGTATCTGACAGACATCGTTGTTATCAACAGATTTCTCTATTTCAGAACATTCCAAGATTTGTAAATGTTGCCATTGAACTAATTCTTATTACTTTTTTTTCTGTTACTTTATACTGCCAAATCTTCTTCATCTGGCATTGAACCTGAGGCCAATTTCTTAAAAATAATAACCTTTATTATGGTGGTTATCAACCAATAAAAGATATCAGTGTCTTTTGTGCTATGGCACATTAAAATCCATGATGTTTCTTCCTGGTGTTAAGACTTCATATATTGGAACCTAACCTGTCTTTTTCTTCCTTTTAATGAACAAGAATGTTCCGTGTTGATTTTATAGAGTAGTAATTAATACTAATAAGATGCTTTTACTGAACACTAACTATGGGTCAGATGCTTTCAAGTGTCTTCTCAACAGGCCTATGAGGTAAATATCATAGTATCTGGATTTTGTAAACAAAGAGGAGACTGAAGTTCAGAGAGGTTGATTAACTCACTTGTAGTCACAGAGCTGGCAGGAATGAAAATAGCCTCTGAATTCAGAGAGCCTGACTAAAGATGAGCTCTCCACCACACACTGAGCCACTGAAGCTCTCAACAAGTGGGGCAAGTGGCTTGGGGTGTGATGGTCAGTGCTTCCAAGGCAAAGGCAGGCATTCATGATTCTTTGATGCCCTCTTTGAATTCAGTCCCATCTCTGAATGTTTGCAAGCTTATTTTTAATTCTTTAATTTTTATTTTTAGTGAGAGGAGGGGAGGCAGAGAAAGACTCCTGCATATGCCCTGACGGGGATCCACCTGGCAAGCGCACTAAGGGGCGATGCTCTGCCCCTCGGGCCCTTGCTCCGTCGCAACCAGTGCCATTTTTTTAGTGCCTGAGGTGGAGGCCATGGGGTCATCCTTAGCACCCAGGGCCAGCTCACTCTAATTGAGCCATGGCTGCAGGAGGGGAGGAGAAGAGAGAGAGAGAGAGAGAGAGAGAGAGGCAAGAGGGGGAAGGTTGGAGAAGCAGATGAGCACTTCTCCTGTGTGCCCTGACTGGGAATTGAACCAGGGACTTCCACATGCTAGGGTAGGCCGATGCTCTACCACTGATTTAACTGGCCAAGACTACAAGCTTTTTACCTAGCGTCCACATGGGTCATCCTTGCATCCTGGGAAGGGTGTGATTGCTGTGTCCAGTCCACAGGGAGAGGAGCCCAGGCACCAGGGCCACACCCCCAAGAACAGAGCCATGAAAGTCTCATGAAGTGGATGAGAAAGCCCGAGTCATCCTGAGTGCTGCTTCATTTTCTAGGTAAGTTTCAGCCTGATCAATAAATCTGAAAACATAGCTCACCAACGGAAGAAGGGTGGTTTACATAAACGTCCTAGGGGTGAGGTTGGTGCTGAGTACCAGGATAGTGCAGGAAGCAGACACCCTGTGGGCTCCAGGATGAGGTCTCCAAGGCTGGCAGGCCAGCATGGACACTCAGACCCTACCAAGAACTGTGTGGACAGTCCATACCCTGCAACCTTCAGGTTATAGCTGAATTCCACAAAGAGAGTTTCTCGCAGAGAGGATAGAGCAAGAACGTGTGATTTGGCAGCTGGGGTTTGATTTGTGGTGAATACAGTATCATTCTGGTTCATACATTTGAGTTCAATTAAGGTGAGTCAGTTCCTCTGAGCCTCATTTATACTGGATGGAAAACAAATTAAAATTTTGGGTCTATGAATGAGGGAACCCTGTCATAGTCTTGAAAACCCCATAGGGAAGGAACTTCTGCTCCTCTAAGCCCTGGTCCTTGCCCCAGGGAATGGAGGTGGAAGTCCATCAGAACATGGCGCACTATAAGGCATTACACAGCTCAGCCACTGTAAAAAAGGTAGGTCCCAGGTGTGGAGTGCCAGAGGGCTCCCCAACCCCGGGGAACCTGTGATCTTGGCACATTCCCCCACACATTCTTTTTCCAGTCCTTACTCCTGACTCCGTGTCCTGAGCTCAGCAAGGTCCTGAGGGCTGGACTGTTTGTGCCTGCACAGCTCAGTGCCATCAGTCCTTGTCAGCTCTGAGGGGAGATCCTCGGAGGTGCCACAGGGTAGATGACGTGGCACTTCCTCTTCTGGAACTGCCTGGCTGGGAGGTCAGGGGCTGCAGGGGGGCTGCATTCATTCCTGGCTCACTGGTTTGACTCTTAACGGAAACCATCCAGGAATTCCGCCCCTGAGACATTGCCCAGGGACATGATAGGACTGGGAGCCAGGCCTTGGGGCTGTGTGGTGACCACACCTGCCCTGGTTCCTGGTCAGCATGGACCCTGGATGAAGGGGAACTTCCCATGGCCAGCACTCCCAGGGCCAGCCTCTCTTTCACACGCCTCCACAGGTACATGGGCATGGTGATGGATCAACTAATGAGTCTTGCAGTTAAACAATAATTTCAAGAATAATATGCCATATCTTTATGGATTTTACTTTGTTTTCAATGTTCCTTTTCGTTTTATGTGATTTTTTTTCTTTTGAGATCAAAATGAACATTCAGGGTTTCTCACCCTCGGCGCGACTGCCATTTTGGGCAGAACCACCCTTTGTTGCAGCTGCTTGTGCCCTAGAGCAGTGGTCCCCAACCTCCGGGTCATGGACTGGTACCGGTCCGTGGGCCATTTGGTACCAATCTGCAGAGAAAGAATAAATAACTTATATTATTTTCATTTTATTTATATTTAAGTCTGAACAATGTTTTATTTTTAAAAAATGACCAGATTCCCTCTGTTACATCCATCTAAGACTCACTCTTGACCCTTGTCTCGGTCATGTGATACATTTATCCATCCCACCCTAAAGACCGGTCCGTAAAAATATTTTCTGACATTAAACCGGTCCGTGGCCCAAAAAAGGTTGGGGACCACTGCCCTAGAGGATGTCACTGGACTCTGCTCACTAGCAACCCTTGCTCAGTTGTGTCAACCAAAAATGTCCCCAAACATCACTCTATGTCCCCTGGAGGGCACACCCTGCTCTGGTTGAGTCCACAGCTTTAAAAGACTGAACCAGTTTCTTACTAATTCAGAGATTAGGTTTAAGTAGTGAGCTCTGCATTTGACATATTCCAGGCAGTGATCCTATTAAAAGGCCCTCCTTTTATCTATGCACACACCTCCCATTTGTTTATTTGGGAACAGCAGTCACTGCTGGGCAGAGGGCCACTGCTGAGGACCGCCGCCTGCCAGCTGGCTCCTGCCGAGTGCTGTTCGCGATAGGGGGCGTGTTAAGTGCACTATTCCCGGGGTTCAGTGCGGGAGTCTGTGGGTGCCGGTTGGTTAATGTTCCTAGCCAGTTAGGATGTAAGGTACTTGGGGACCCTAAATTCAACACATGGGCTCAGACTGGAGTGGGAGCTGTCTTTTCCCTGCAGACACATTCCTAGATAACCTCTGAGTGACTCCATTATGAATATTCAACAAGAGCCACTGACCTCTGTGGAAGTGCACCAGGGACAGGGAGATGACATGATGCAGACATGAGTTCCAGGCACTGAAGAAGTCCTCCTTCTTGGTCACCACCTGTCAAATTGACAGAAGAAAGAGAAACACTGATGATATTCTGGGAGCATCGCACCTAGCACTACCTGTCACGGTTCCAGAGTTGGCGTTTGGTGGTGGCCTGTTTGAGATGAACCAGGAATTAGCCATTAAAATTGAAACAAATTCATGGTACATTGATGTCATGTGTTCATCTAACGAATAGCTTTTGTGGGTCCATTCTGGGCAAAGTGGTTTTTCAGTCACTCTCACAGAAAAAGGGTTTTTTGTTTGTTTGTTTTTTGTTGGAGGGCGATGAGAAAACATAACTAGAATAAAATAAAAAGGAAGAAAATACACGAGGAAGAGAAAGATGCCGAATCACGGAGCCGACAGTTAGTCACACAGGTGGAGTGAGAGGCAGATTCTTATCTGATCAGTGTTAAATTTGGCACTTCTGACTTTTCTGTTTCTTCTTGCCTTTCTTTGTTTTAAAACCTAGCAGTTTGATATTTAAACTTTTAGCGTTTTTCTTTTTTGCACAAAGAAAAAATACTCAAATTGAAGGTTAGGCTCTGGATCTGCTTTCCCTTTGTAGTGAGCTCAGCCCCGGAGGGGCTCGTTTGGAAGGTCACCTGCCCCCCACAGCTCCCGGTTCCTGCGTGGCCTGAGCTCGCCTGCGGGACAGAGTCTGGTGCGTCAGCACGCAGTGGTGCTGTGGAGCCCTGGCCCCCATAACTCAGCAGTTACCTGGGGTACTGGCACACTTTGGAGGAGTTTGTCACATGTGCCTCAGAGTCCCCACCTACCTGGGGCATCTCAGGACAGTCAAAGGCAAGAACGTCTGACTCCCTGAATCAGTATCTCTCTGCATGGGTGTCATGTTTACAACTGGAAGAGCTGGAGATTTCCTGCTCACAAAAAAACAGCCTCTGGGACAGCTCCAGTAGGGTGAGGACAAGAGCTGCTAAACTTCTGGTCCGAAACTCTCCCATCACACCGTGGGCAAAAAGGCTGGGTCATCCATGCCAGAGCCTAGTAGACAGGCTCTCCTCCTCCACACTGGCTGCCCCCATCTTTGCATGGGAAGAGGAGAGGGGAAAAATATTGTGCAACTAGAATTAAAGGCACTTCTAAATACTTTTTAAAACTCCGGGTGTAGAGCAGGTCTTTCATGGGCCCGATCTAGAGAAAACCAGGCAAAGACAGCTGGTTGAACACTTTAGAACTAGCCTGAGAAGGGACTCAGTTGGGGAAACCTTGAAGAGGACCTTTTGCAAAGTCTGCTGTGACTGCACCCCTCAAACAGTACAAGGCAAAAAGGAAAGCAAGTCCAAGGTCAGGGGAAGGCCCCCTGAAGGCCTGCCAGCCAGCTCTGAAGTGCTTTTCCTTATATGTCAACATCACAGTGCTGCTGCAGGCCCGCCTCAAGAGGCTCAGCATAACTTCACCCACTCTGGCCAGTGTCCCCTCGCCCCACTCCCCAAACAGAAAAGCTGGCGTGCCTTCCCCACACTGAAGGACAGCACCCAGGACTTGGATCGTTTTGACAGAAAGACAGCTTTACAAGGGCAGACGTCCAAGACATCCATTGGCTGAGAAGCTTTTGTCCCCTTTTAATAAATATATTTATTTTTCAATTACATTCGATGTACAATATTATATTAGTTTTAGGTATACAAGATAGTGACTAGATGTTTATAGAACTTATGAAGTCACCACCTGATAAGTCTAAATCTGACAACATACATAGTTATTATATTAATAATTATATTCCCTATGTTGTACTTTACATTCCCATGACGACTGTGCAACTACCAGTTTGTACTTTTTTCTTCTTAATTTTTCCATTGATTTGGAAGAGAGGGAGAGAGAGGAAGGTGGGGATAGAGAGAGGGGGAAGGGAGAGAGAGAAAAGCTTTAACTCGTTGCTGCACTCAGTTGTTCCATTTAGTTGTGTACTCATTGGTTCCTACTTATATGTGTTCCAACCAGGAATCAAATCCATGACTTTGGGGTGCTGGGACAATGCCCTACCCACTGAACCACCCAGCCAGGCCCCCAATTTGTATTTCCTTTTTTTTTATTTAATTTTTATTTATTGATTTTTAGAAAGACAGGAAGGGGAGGGGGGGTGTGAGAGAGAGAGAGAGAGAGAGAGAGAGAGAGAGAGAGAGACAGGAACATTGATCTGTTCCTGTATGTGCCCTGACCAGGGATCAAACCAGCAACCTCTGTGCTTCAGGGCAATACTCTAACCAACCGAGCTATCGGGCCAGGGCCCCAATTTGTATTTCTTAATCCTTTCTCCTTTTTTATCTACCCCTCCAACCCATCTCTCATCTGGCAACCATCAAAATCTTCTCTGTATCTATGAGTCTGTTTCTATTTGGTTTGTTCATTTATTTTGTTTTTCAGATTCTACATGTAAATGGAATTATATGGTATTTGCCTTTCTCTGTCTGACTTAACTTAGTGTAATACTCTCTAGGTCCATTCATGTTGCAGATGGCAAGACTTCACTCTTTTTTATGGCTGAGTCATATTCTATTGTTCTGTATATATGTACCACTTCTTTATCCAATCTTGATCGGTGGACACTTAGGTTGTGTCCATACCTAGCTATTGTAAATAATGCTGTAATGTACATATGGATTCATATGAATTTTCAACTTAGTTTTTTTCAGATTAACACCCAGAAGTAAAATTGCTGGGTCCTTCTTTGTCTTTTGTTGTAGTCTTTGTTTTAAAGTCTATTTTGTCTGATATAAGTATTGCTATGCCAGTTTTTCTTTTTTTTTTCATTTCCATTTTCATGAAATAACTTTTTCCATTCTTTTAATTTTAGCCTATGTCTTTTAATCTAAAGTGAGTCTCTTGTAGACAGCAAAACTAAGGGTCTTGCTTTCTTATGCATTTTCTCCTGTGAATGTCGGTAGGCTTGGTGTTGTCCCAGAGCTCCCTTAAACTAGCCTCAGTTTTTAAAATTCTTTTTTCTTTTTGTTGTTCTGATTGGGTGTTTTCTGTTATCCAAATCACTAATTCAGTCCTCAGCTTCATCTAATTTACTGTCGATTCCATATAATGTATTCTTCATTTCTGACTGGTTCTTTTTTATGTTTTCTATCTCCATTTTTATGTTTCCTATCTCTTTGCTGAAGTTAACACTAAGTTTATCTACTCTTCCCCTAAGTCAGGGGTCAGGAAACTTTTTGGCTGAGAGAGCCATGAACGCCACATATTTTAAAATGCAATTCCATGAGAGCCATACAATGACCCGTGTATGTTATACATTATCCAATAAAAATTTGGTGTTGTCCTGGAGGACAGCTGTGATTGGCTCCAGCCACCCGCAACCATGAACATGAGTGGTAGGAAATGAATGGATTGTAATACATGAGAATTTTTTATATTTTTAACTTTATTATTATTTTTTATTAAAGATTTGTCCGTGAGCCAGATGCAGCCATCAAAAGAGCCACATCTGGCTCGCGAGCCATAGGTTCCCGACCCCTGCCCTAAGTTCATTGAACATCTTATAACCAGTGTTTTGAACTCTGAATCTGGTGGATTGTTCACCTCCATTTTGTTTAGTTCTTTTTCCGGAGTTTTGTTCTGTTCTTTCATTTGGGACATATTTCTTTGTCTCCTCATTTAGGCTCCTCCCTGTGCTTGCTTTTATGTCGAGTTGCTATATCTCCCAGTCTTGGTAGATATCCTGTAGGGTCCAGTGGCACAGTATCCCTGGTCATCCGAGCCAGATGCTCTAAGTATGTCCCTTGTGTGGGTTGAGTGTGCCTTCCTATAGTAGTTGAATCTTGACTGCTGTTGGCATGTCAATGGGAGGAACTGACCTTCAGGCTGATTAGTTGTAAGGACTGACCATGACTACAGTGAAGAAACTGTTGTGTGGAGATCTGGTGCCTTTCGAATTCATTCTTTGGGTATGTCATTTGTGGAGGTGATTTGGGTGGTGCTCTGGTGTGGTCTGAAGCTGGCCATCAGGTGTGTTGGTTCTGGGAACTCTTGGGTGGAGTTCTGGTGCAGGCCAAGTTCAGCTGCTACCTATATCCTACCCAGGGCCACTTGGTATGAGCTACGAAGTGACCTGCCACTTGTGCTAGTCTTAGAGGTGCCTGAGAGAGGCTAAGCTGCAGAGGCCAGCTGCCACTAGTGACAAGCCTGGGGCTGCTTAGCAAGAGATGTGGGGCATGCTGAGGTCAGATGCTGCTTGATTGGGGTTTGTGAACATTAGAGAAATTTTAGGAATGTCCACCACAGCATGGGCCAAGACAGGTAATTTGTACGGAAATGTCACTGGAAGTGGCTTGAGTGTGCCCAAAAGTTGAATAGGGTGGGGTCTCTGGGAATTACCAGGGTAGGGGGAACCGTGTTAGCTAGGTTAATGAAGACTCAGCTATGGTACCCACCTGATGGAGCGCCGGCTGGGTGGGGGAAGGTCTTAGAAAAGGAACAATGGCTTCTGTCAGCACTTCTATCTTGGAGAAATCTCTCCCTTAAGTCCTTTCTCTGAAGGCCCCAGTGCTGGGACCTTTAAACTACTGTCCCAGCACTAGAGCTCAGAGGAAGTGAGTCCATTGGAGAGTGATCTGTGCACAGGTCCTTTAAGAGGATGCCTGGGACTCCAGCAGCCCTCTATCTCACTCAGCCATAATTTCTGCTCTTTTGCACAGCCAGAATATATGGGGACTTTTCTTCCAGGCCCCAGACCCTGGGCTGGGGGTCCTGTGTGGAGTTGGAACCCCTTGCTCTTCAGGGGAACTTCACCAGCCTAGACATCTCTCCCAGTTTTTAAAGACTACATATGCTTGTGGGACTGGCCTGTTCTGCATCTCTGTCCCTCTTACCTGTCTTCTGTGTAGCCTTAGTTATAGAACTAGTTTGGCTGGACCTTAGGCAGGTCTTAATGATGGCTGTTCTGTAATTTTGTTCTAATTTTGATGTAAGCCTCTCTCCTCTTGAATTAGAGTTATTGGTAGGAAATAGTAGACTGAAGCCAAATGGGGGCTGCACAGTGGTCCACATGTCCAAGTGGGGTGGCCCAGGACAATGTGTGGGGTCATACTTCATTCTACAGTCACATGGTCACAGTTCATTCCAAGATCTGGTTAAACTGTTTTGGGTGCAGACTCAGTGTTAACTCCAGAGGTGTGCCCACCACTGTAACCAGCTGATAACTCCTGTGCAGTACACAGCTTTGTACCATGAACTTACTGCACAGACAACACTATAAAACAACAGAAATCAAAGAAAACAAATACTTAACCTCCCGCCTTACAAAAACCTTAATATAGGGTTTCTGGAGAGAGGACTTTTCAATGGTATGGTTGTTCTTTACTTCAAGCTGTAAACCGGCTACTGAAAACTTGTGTGTGAATTAGCTGTATGAAAACTAAATTCTTCTTAAAGTGCACCAGACAGCAGGCCCTGTTTTAAGCCCTTTATTGCATTTGCTCATTGAGTCTTCAGAGGCCCTGGAGAGTAGGTATTATTAAATTTTTGGTATCTTTATTTTGTCAGTGGAAAACTGGGACACAGAAAGGTTGAGGAACTTGCTCAAGGTGGCAGAGCTGGATTTAGACTGGCCACTCAGGTTTCTGAGCCCATGCTCCTAACCATAGGCTATGCTGCCTCCTGATGGACTAATGAAGAGTTAGTTCCCTGGCAGCACCAGTCTCTCCCAAATACACAGTTTATAAAAATGCATTGTCATACTTGGTCACATTTGATGTGAGCCATACCCCACACTTAATGTTTGTAATGCAAATAAATACTTATTTCCTAATAAATCATCACACAGCAAAGACAGAGATAAACTCATAAGGAAATTCCTGTTGACCTTCTCTTTGGTGGGTGCCCAAATCCACATTTCTTCTTCTGTTCTAGAAAAACCTAGATAACTCTGGGAAGCAATATAGCCAGTTGAAAATACTTACCTCTTGCAGAGGCTCTACCATAAAACCTCAGCTAACATCATATTTAATAGTAAAATACTAAGTGCTTTCCCCCTATGATTGGAAGAGGATGAGGAAGCACTGTTATTCAAAAATACACTGCAAGTTTCAGCCAGGGCAATAACACAATAAAAAAGAAAGGTATATGAAAGCCCCAGGTTCGATTCCCAGTCAGGACACACAGGAGAAGCACCCATCTGCTTCCCTACTCTTCCCTTCTTCTTCCTCTCTGTCTCTCTCTTCCCCTCCCACAGTCAAGGCTCCATTGGAGCAAAGTTGGCCCAGGCGCTGAGGATGGCTCCAGGGCCTCTGCCTTAGGTGCTAGAATGGCTCTGGTTGCAATGGAGCAATGCTCCCAGATGGGCAGAGCATTGCCCCCGGTGGGCTTGCCAGGTGGATCCTGGTTGGGCACATGCGAGAGTCTGTCTCTATGCTTCCCTGCTTCTTACTTCAGAAAAATAAAAAAATAAGTAAATAAAATTTTAAAAAGGCGTAGAGGTTGGAAAGGAGTAAGTCAAGTTGTCTTCATCCACTAAGACATCATTTTCTGTGTAGAAAATCCTAAAGAATATGTAATAAAGCCTCTAGAAATAATAAGCAAATTAAGCAAAGTCACAGGATACAAGGTTTTCATATATAAAAATCAGCTATATCTCTGGGTTATTCTAGCAATGAACAATTGGAACTTAAAATAAAAAAGGCTTTACAATAGTATCAAAAACATGAAACACTTACAAATACATTTACAAAATACCGCAATATTTGCACATGAAAACTAAAAATACATTGCAGAGGGAAGGCTGAGAGGAGTGCCCAGAGAGAGGCCGTGTTCTCAGGTCAGAAAACTATATTGCTAAAATGTCACTTCTCACAGTGGTCTATAGATTCACCACCATACCAGTCAAAACCCCAGTAGACTTTTCCTTTTTTAGAAATTAATAAGCTTAATAATAAATAAATAAATAAATAAATAAATAAAATCAACTTAATAGGAAATACACAAGACCAACCTAGAATAGTCAAAACAATTTTATCAAGACTTACTACAAAGCCATAGTAAACACAACTGTATTGTATTGGGATAAGAACAGAAGCATAGATGAATGAAAAAAGTAGAGAGTTTAGAAATAGAGCCACACAGGATGGTCAACTGATTTTCAACAAAGGTATCTAGAATGAAAGAAAGGTACCTGAATGAAAGAAAAAAAATAGTCTTTTAAACAATTGGTGCTAGAAGTAAACACATACATGCAAAATCAAACAAAAATGAACCTGAACCCTTACTTCACACCATTTACAAAAGTTAACTCAGAGTGGATCATAAACCTAAATGTAAGCGCTAAACCTACAAAACTTCCACAATGAACGACGGGGGAAAAATCTTCATCCCCAGAAGGGCACGGACAGCACACTGTGTTAGCAGACATTACAACACGGTCTTCTCAGCTCACACGAGGCCTCCCCTTCAGACAACCTGGGCAATAGCAGCAGACAGTGGTGCCAGGGGCAGGTTCCCAACACAGCCTTTCAGACATATGCACATGTGCTCACACGGCTCTCCTCTGCCCTGAACCATGTTCAGGCTCAGAACACACCCTCCCGCTTCAGGCAGTTCTCTCTGCCTGCCTTCCGGCTCCTCCTGGTTTCAAGAGGTCCCCTGCCCTCAGCTCTCCCTCCCTTGGGTAGCCTAGGTGTCCTCCTGTGGGCTCCCACCCAGTGTGCACATATCTCCATGGAGGCCCCTGCCACTCTGCAGTGAGCGTGCTGTTCCAACCTGGGCAGGACAGTGACCAGCCTAGCACTAGTAGAGTGACTAAGGTCAATGACCACATGAAGGCACCCCTTCAGGCAGATGGGGGGGGGACAGTAGACATGGATGCGCAGGAGGGAGAGGACATGAAACTGGATCAAGAGGACAGATAAGTAGAAAGAGAGAACTCGGTAGAGAGGGGCCCAGTCAGCCTCTCACTGCACCAAAGTTATGAGGTCTGCCAGGTCTCTTGCACCTGCCAGAGTCTCTGCACCTCTTCTCGCTCATGCACTGTCCTGCAAGCTCAGGTCGGGGGCCTGGCAGCATGAACAGATCCCGGGACAGAGTCCATTCCTAGTCAAGACCTGACTATTTCTGTCACACTCACAAGAGCCCCAGGAATGGGGGCCCACATGTTTGATCTCACCTGTTCCTGAATCTTTTCCAGCCACTAAGGCTTAAATGAAATTGTCAGAACATGAACTCAATAGGGTTTTGGCAAAGGGCTCTTGTAATTGACTATATTACTTCCTAATTTCTCCTCCTTTCCTCCCTTTGTGCCAAATGAAGAGTCTGCTTTTCATTACTAGCCTTTCAGAACAGAAAACGATCGCCAGGTGATTTCTCTTTGGCCATTTAGCATTCATTTGAACCCCATGCTCCTTGAATCAATCTTGATAATTTTTGACAACAGATATGTAAATAAACAGATGTTTGATAGCTTCTCCCTCTCTTAACAGTGTCTTTATTTTGAAAGTTCCTCCTAGCTGTTCTGGTGGATGGAGGAGTAGAAGGGGGTAGTCAGGAGGCCTTAAATAGATTTTACAGGCACCAGCGCATGCATCTGGAATACTGTCAGCTGGTGAGATCGTGTTTCAATAACACGATCCTTGCATTTAGCTGAAGACTATAGTATGGAACCTGACTTCCCTTAGTGACGGTGTAAAGCTGACATAAGGCAGAATGATGTACATTTAATATGTGAGAGAAATGAGGCCTTGAGACCTGTTTCCTGAATCTCTGTGGCAACTCAGCTGGTGCTCAGCCACTAGACACTGGAGGAGGCATTCTGTGGGCTGAGTGAAAGGCAGCAGCTATGGCACGCAGAGTACCCACCCCACGGGGGTTCAGACTGAGTCCAGCAAACAGGCAATTGGGGTGGAGAGCAGGGAGTACATTACAATTTGGAACACCCCAGGACTCTGTGTTTCTGTGTCCTCCAATAGCACCCTATCTTCCCAGTGCATGCCTCTGGAGCCTGGAGACCATCTGTGACCCCTACCCTCAGCATTCTCCCATCAAACTGTCCTAAATGTTACCAAATGCCCCTCATGCTCACGGCCACCACCCCTTAGTTTGGGCTGGATCCTAACTTTTCTAGGGCAACTGGTACTGTAGCCTTCCAAAGGGTCACCCTCTCAGCACTGACTCCAGAATAATCTTCCTGACATCAACGTGGTCAGGCCGTGGCCCCCATCACCCGCAGGGAAGGTGGAAGGTGCTCAGCCCTGCTCACAGAGTGCACAAGTCTCGGTGAGGACTTGCAAGCTGCTCAGTCACCTTGTTGCAGCTTTTCCAGCAGGGACCGGGGTGCCCGCTGGCTTGCTGCTCGGAAGCTTGCTCACAGCATGCCTCGCTTCGAAGGCCCCACCCCACTCTGCCTGGGGATGCTGTGAGATGGCATGCTCTGCCGCTCATCACACAGGACTCAGCTCCAGGACACTCTGCCCTACATGCCACCGTCCTTCAGAATGGGGTGACCCTCCCTATGCTTAGACCCTAGTCACTGCCGCTCCCCCTAGACCTGCATCATTGCCACCCATCCCTCCCTCTCTGAGAGTCTGTGAAAGACGGTCATCACGTCTCACTCATTGTTACGGCCCCAGAACTTGCTTGTTGCCGGTGCACCGTATTGGGAGCAACATCCTTCAAGCAAGGAACTATTCAATGAAAATAATAATGGTTACAGGTTTTCTTTTTGTTTCTTATTTAAATATATATTTGAAGCTCCAGCAAAGCATTTTTATTTCACTGTCACTAAGAGGCAAAATTTTGGCTAACCTTTGAGGAATTCTAAAACAGCCCACATTTCAGAAGGTGAGACACCCTCTGTGTGAGGTAAATAAGTGTCTGTCCCCATACCAACCCACTAAAATGGCAGGGTGACAGGAGGGACTTAGCACCACCTCAGTGGAGAGAGCTAATGCTGAGGTGTTAAGCCCTTTGTAGAGATGTAGCTGACTCTCTTTTTTGCAAACTGCTGTTTCCTAATGTCATCTTCCATCTGTACACTTGATCCTAAATTTCTCATCCTGACGGAGGCCCCTGTCACTGTCAGACAACTTCCCCCTTCTCAGTCCTGCAATCAGGTCACTGGCTGTATGGCAAAGCACTGGGACCGAGGCTGTCCCTCATTACAAATGTCCTCAATCCCAGCTAACCATGAGAGTCTGCCCATGGGCTTTGTGGAAGGGCAGAACGAAACAAAATCATAGGCTCATTCCTGTTTGCCCCAATACTGTCTCCAGAAATTTCAAGACCCAAGACAAGTCTACCCTATCATCACAGAGAACTGCAGAAACTGTCCTTCAAGCCCACAGCTAATATCACACTCAGCAGCAAAAGGTCAAAAGCTTTCCCTCTAAAATCAAGAACAAGACAAGGATTCCCCATCTCAGCAGTCCTATTCGGCATAGTACTAGAAATCCTAGCCAGAACAATTAGGAAAAAATAAAAAAAAATCAAATTGGAAAGAAGTAAAGTTGTCTCTATTTGCAGATGACATGATCTTATATATAGAAGATACTAAAGATTCTACCAAAACACCATTAGAACTAATATCTGAATTCAGTAAAGTTGCAGGATACAAAATCAATATGCAGAAATCAATTCCATTTTTATACATTAACAACAAAATATCTGAAAAACAAATAAAAGCTATCCCATTTGCCATTACATAAAAAAAAAAAAAGACTTACTTGGGAATTAATTTAACCAAAGAGGTGAAATATCTGCACATCAAAAACTATAAGACATTGATAAAAAAAATACTGAAGCCTGACCAGGCGGTGGCGCAGTGGATAGAGTGTCAGACTGGAACAGAGGACCCAGGTTCGAGACCCCGAGGTGGCCAGCTTGAGCGCGGGCTCATCTGGTTTGAGCAAGGCTCACCAGCTTGAGCCTAAGGTCGTTGGCTTGAACAAGGGGTCGCTCAATCTGCTGTAGCCCCCCGGTCAAGGCACATATAAGAAAGCAATTAATGAACAACTAAGGTGCTGCAACGAAGAATTTATACTTCTCATCTCTTTCCCTTCCTGTCTGTCTGTTACTATCTGTCCCTTTCTCTGTCTCTGTCACACACAAAAAAGAAAAAAATGGAAGATACAAATAAATGGAAGAATTAATATTGTAAAATGTCTATAATATCCAAAGCAATTTATTGATCCAACACAATCCTATCAAAATTTCAATAGCATTTCTCCTAGAAATTGAAAAAATAAATTTAAAATTTATATGGAACCACAGAAGACCCTGCATAGCCAAAGCAATCCTGAGAAATAACTAAGCTGGAGATGTCACACTTTCTGATGTCAAACGATAATCACAAAGCTAAAGTAATCAGAAATAGTTCGGTCCTATAATAAACATAGACACACAAACCAATCAAACAGAATCAAGAGCCATAAGTAAACCCTTGTATATTTGGTCAAGGAAGCCAAGGACACTCAATGGGAAAAGGTAGTCTCTTAAATAAATGGTGTTAAGAAAACTAGATAACTGCAACCAAGAGAATGAAATTGGAACTTTATCTTACACAAACCACAAAAACTAACTCAAAATGTATTCCAGACTTAAATGTAAGACCTAGAACCATAAAACTGCCAGAAGAAAACATAGGAAAAAAGCTCCTAGACCTTGGTCCTGGCAGCAATTTTTTTGGATATGACACGGAAAGCACAGGAAACAAAAACAAAAGTAAACAAGTGGGACGACCTCAAACTAAAAAGCTTCTGCACAGAAAAAGAAACAATAAACAAAACGAAAGGCAGCCTATGAAATGGGAGAAAATATTTTCAGATCATCTATGTAACAGAGGTTAATAGTTAAAATATCTAAGGAACACATACAATTCAATAATAATAAAAAATCCATTTTGAAAAATAGGCAGAGGACCTGAATAGACATTTTCCAAAGAAGAAATCAAATGGCCAACAAGTACATGAAAAGATGTTCAACATCACTAATCATCAGGGAATCATCAGGGAAATGGAAATCAAAACCACAGTGTTAGAATAGCTATTATCCAAAAGACAAGAGGAAGTGCTGGCAAGGATGTGGAGGAAAGGGAACCCTCATGCCCTGTTGGTAGAAATGTAAATTGGTGCAGCCACTAAGGAAAAAAGTATGAAGGTTCCTCAAAAATTAAAAAAAATTCAACTACTGTATAATCTAAGAATCCCACTTTGGAGTATTTCCCTGAAGAAAATGAAATCACTGTCTTGAAGAGATACCTTATGTTCATTGCACCTTTACTCACACTGGCAAAAATATGGAAGCAACCAAAGTATCCATTTATAGATAGATGGACAAAAGCAATGTGTGTGTATATACAATAGAATATTTTTTAGTTATGAAATAAACAAAAATCTTGCCATTTGTGATACATGGATGGGACCTTGAGGGCATTATGCTAAGTGAAATACACAAGGACAAATACCGTATGACCCCACTTATATGTGGAACCTAAAAACACTGAAGTCATAGAAACATGGTAGAAAAGTATCTGCCAGGGGTTGGGGGTGGGGAGAATGGGGAGATCTTGGGCAAAGAATACCAGCTTCCAGCTATAAGATGAACGAGGTCTGGGAATGTAACGCACAGCATGGTGACTGTAGCTGACAGTGCTGTGCTGTACACTTGAAAGTTGCTAAGGGAGTAGATCTTAAATGTCTAAACCCCCATTCCCAAAAAGATAATTATGTGAGGTGATAGAAGTGCTAACTAACACTAGTGTAGTAATCATTTTTAACTTATATGTGTATCAGATCATCACATTGTACAACTTAAACTTACACAATGTTATATGTCAATTATATCTCAATAAAGCTGAAAAAATAAATACCAGGAAAGACAAAAAAGAAAAAGAAAGAAAGAAAGAAAGCAAGCAAGCAGTTGTTCAGTATGCAGTCTCTTCTGCCAAGCCAAGCCTTCCAGTATTAGTGTGTCATAAACTAGAAAGATGTCATTTCTATGGTATTGGTATGCTCTTTTCTCACGAGTCCAGATTTTGGCACATGTCCCTACAGATTTGCTTGTCTCTGAACTAAGTTCTGTCTTGTCCCTTTGTCCTATCTGGGTGACTGTCTGTGACCAGGCCTTCCTCACCACCTTGACCAGGGCCCTGCTTTTGGCGGTCCAGCCTCACAGGTGCACCTGCCTTCTTTGGGGCCAGCAGCTCTCAACAGGTCACCTGTTGCTAGACTCCTGTGATCTTGGCCACTGGTATAGATCACCATCTGTCATCTGTCACCATGCTTTGTGGATCCCATGGGGCCAGCTGGCCTGGGAACCCACTACAGTGCTTTGGTGTGACATTGGAAAGTGTCTAGCACACAGCTGAAACCTGGTGAATGTTGTTGTCATTAGCCATTTCTTCTTTCCTACAATTAGT
Organism: Saccopteryx bilineata; assembly: GCF_036850765.1. Classification (NCBI taxonomy): domain Eukaryota; kingdom Metazoa; phylum Chordata; class Mammalia; order Chiroptera; family Emballonuridae; genus Saccopteryx; species Saccopteryx bilineata. The sequence continues at coordinate 148,710,659 of NC_089492.1, read as the reverse complement.
GTATCATCAAGATTCAGTAGCTGACTCCTCCTGTTGGAAACTTTCAAGTTCCTAATTTTATATATGAAAAGGTGACAAATAGCCTGTAAATGCACTCAATCTGTCTAAATGCTGTGAGGCATTATTTAAGTTAGAATTTTAAAGCTTTTCATTGAGGTAGAAAATGCATACTGTCAGATGTGTAACATGCATAAATCTTAAGTTTATAGCTTGAGGATGTTTTACATGTATATATACCCATGCAACTACCCAGACCAAGATACAGAAATTTCCCACACGTCAGACACTCCTTCTAGTCAATATCTACTCTGTGATTCCCATATCACCATCAGCTAATGTCACCACTTCTTCAATGAATGTCATTAAATGAAATCATACCTTATTAACTCTTGTGTTAGGCATTGTTCACTAAACATGACGTGTAAAATTCAAACAATAGTCTATCCTTTTCTATTGCTGAGTAGAATTCTGTTGTATGAATATACCACACTAGGTTTTTCCAATCTCAAGATAGTAAACATTAGTGTTATTTCTAGTTTTTGGCTATTATTGATAAAACTGCTACAAACATTCTTGTACAAGCCTTTCATGAGCATGGTTTCATTTCTTTTGGGTAAATACCTAGGGAGGGAATTGCTGATCACAGGATAGGTATATATTTAACTGTATGAAAAACTGCCAAACTGTTTTTTTTCCAGAGTGGTTATTACCACTTGATACTATTAACAGAAATTATGAAAGTTCTTGTTGCTCCATATTGTCACCAGGGTTAAGTGCTATCAATCATTTTCATTCAAACCACTTCAGCGTCATGCTATTTCATTGTGGTTTTAATTTCTGTTTCCCTGATGAGTAATATGATTGAACACAGTTTCATGTGCTCATTACCTTTCTTTCATCTTCTTTTGTGAAGTGTCTTCTAAAGTCTTTTGTGCAATTTTTCTTGGATTGTGTCTTTTTATTATTGAGTTGTTAAAGTTCTTTATTTATTCTAGATAACAGTCTTTTGTAAGATACATGTATTGCAAATAATTTCTCCAAGCTAATGGTTGTCATTTTTGTTCCTGGTGTTTTTTAAAGAACAACAACAAAAAAAATGTTTAATGTTGGAAAAACTCCAATTAATCAATATTTAATTTACTGATTTGTGCTTTTTATCTCCTTTAAAAAAAATCTTAGTTTACCTAACTTCACAAGGATATTCTCCTGTGTTGTCTTCTGAAAGTTTTATAGTTTTCACTTTCACTTTAAGTCGATGATCACCCTCAAATTAATTTTTGTGTACTATACAGGAAATAGGTCAAGGTTTATCTCTTCTCCATTCAAACATCTTAGTGTTTCCTGCAGAAGATGTTGAAAAAAATGATCTTTTCATCATTTAATTTTCTTCATGCTTTTGTCAAAAATCAAATGAGCATATATGAATGGGTCAATTTCTGAACTCTCTAGTGTTCTGTTGATCTGTTTGCTTGTTCTCACACCAGTCACAAACTGTCTGGATTATTGGAACATTAGCATACACTTTGAAGTCAGGTAGTACAAGGCCTCCACATTTCTTTAACTTCCTTCTTAGTTGCTTTGGCTATTTGAGGCCATTTGCACTTCCCTGTGAATTATCAAAGCAGTTTGTGAGTTTCTGAAAAATTCCTGCTGAGATTTCGATTGAGATGGTGTGGAATCAACAGGCCAATTAGAGGAGAATAAGCATCATAGCAATATGAGTCTTTTTATGCACAAACAAGGTATACTTCTCCCTTTATTTAAGCTTGCTTTAATTTCTGCAATGTTTTATAGTTTTCATTATAAAGCTCTTGTATTGTTTGAATTTTTATTGTTAAATGAATTACTAAGAACTTCATGTTTTTAAAGAATATCATAAACCAATTTAATTTTACATGTTTTTCAAGTGCTTATTAATAATATGTAAAAATAAATTTTATTTTGGATATTGAGTTTGTACCCTATAAACTTGTACTGATTTATTAGTCCTAGTAGTGTTTGGATTTGGGGGTGGGTTTTTTTTGTAAATTCTTTCATATTTTCTATGTAAACAATTATTTCATCTGCAAATTAAGACAGCCTTCTTTCTTCCTTTACAATTTTCAGGTCATTTTTCCCCTGCCATGTTGCACAGCTAGGACTTCCAGTGTAATGTTAATAGAAGTGGAGAGAATGTATATTCTTGTCTTGTTTTCTTTCTTAAGGAGGAATGCATGTAATATTTCTCCATTGGAAATGATGTTAACAACAGGTTTATAATACATGCACTTAAAACTGAGAAATTTGCTTTCTAGTCCTACTTTGCTAAGACTTTTTAACTATAAAGTGATGTTGAATGTTGTAAATTTTTTCTTTATTATATAATCATATATTTTTTCCCATTATTGTGTCAATTTTGCAAATTTCATTGACTGATATTTGAATATTAAATCAACCTTGCATTCCTGGAATAAACACCACCTGGTGATATACTCTTTCATATATATTGCTGGATTTGATCATTAATATTTTATTATACACTTCTACCTGTAGTCATGAAGAATATTGGTTTATATTTTCTTGCAATATACTTATTACTTCTTGGTAATGACGTATACTGATTTTTGAAAGTGTTTTGTGTAAGACTGGAATTATTTTGTCTTTAACTATTTGAGAGTATTCAACAGAAAAGCCATCGGATCTTGTAGCTCTCTTTGTGGAATATTTCCACAACAAATTAAATTTATTAATATATTTTTTAAGATTTTTTTGTTGCCTGACCTGTGGTGGCGCAGTGGGTAAAGCGTCAACCTGGAAACGCTGAGGTTGCTGGTTCAAAGCCCTGGGCTTGCCTGGTCAAGGCACATATGGGAGTTGATGCTTCCAGCTCCTCCCCCTTCTCTCTGTCTCTCTATCCTCTCTAAAAATAAATAAATAAATAAATAAAAATTAAAAAAAAAAAAAAAGATTTTTTTGCTTCCTTGAAAGTTGTGTTTTTTCTTTTGAAAGGAATTTGTTCTATGTTTTAGAATTTATTTGCATAAAGTTGTTTATAATATTCTCTTGTATTTTAAATATCTCTACCATGCATTATGATGTCCCCTTTTATTCTTTTTTTTTTTTTTTTGTATTTTTCTTAAGTTGGAAACAGGGAGGCAGTCAGACAGACTCCTGCATGCGCCTGACCAAGATTCACCCGAAATGCCCACCAGGGGGCAATACTCTGCCCATCTGGGGTGTCGCTCTGTTGCAACCAGAGCTGTTCTAGCACCTGAGGCAGAGGCCACAGAGCCATCCCCAGCGCCCGGGCCAACTTTGCTCCAATGGAGCCTTGGCTGCGGGAGGGGAAGAGAGAGACAGAGAGGAAGGAGAGGGGAAAGGGTAGAGAAGCAGATGGGCACTTCTCCTGTGTGCCCTGGCCGGGAATTGAACCCGGGACTCCTGCATGCCAAGCCGACACTCTACCACTGAGCCAACTGGCCAGGGCCTATTCTTTTATTATTATTTTTTTTATTAGGTTGAGGTGGAAAGTTTATTTATTTATTTATTTTTTTATATTTTATTTTATTTATTTTTAATGGGGTGACATCAGTAAATCAAGATACATATATTCAAGGATAACATGTCCAGGTTATCTTGTCGTTCAATTATGTTGCATACCCATCACCCAAAGTCAGATTGTCCTGTCACCCTCTATCTAGTTCTCTTTGTGCCCCTCTCCCTCCCCCTTCCCTCTCCCTCTCCCCCCTCCCCCCATAACCACCACACTCTTATCAATGTCTCTTGGTCTCACTTTTATGTCCCATCTACGTATGGAATAATGCAGTTCCTGGTTTTTTCTGATTTACTTATTTCACTCCATATAATGTTGTCAAGCTCCCACCATTTTGCTATAAATGATCCGATGTCAACATTTCTTATGGCTGAGTAGTATTCCATAGTGTATATGTGCCACATCTTCTTTATCCAGTCATCTATTGATGGGCTTTTTGGTTGTTTCCATGTCCTGGCCACTGTGAACAATGCTGCAATGAACATGGGGCTGCATGTGTCTTTACGAGTCAATGTTTCTGAGTTTTTTGGGTATATACCCAGTAGAGGGATTGCTGGGTCATAAGGTAGTTCTATTTTCAGTTTTTTGAGGAACCACCATGCTTTCTTCCATAATGGTTGTACTACTTTACATTCCCACCAACAGTGGATGAGGGTTCCTTTTTCTCCACAACCTCTCCAACATTTGCTATTGTCTTGTTAATAATAGCTAATCTAACAGGTGTGAGGTGGTATCTCATTGCAGTTTTGATTTGCATTTCTCTAATAACTAAAGAAGATGAGCATCTTTTCATATATCTGTTGGCCATTTGTATTTCTTCCTGGGAGAAGTGTCTGTTCATATCCTCTTCCCATTTTTTTATTGGATTGTTTGTTTGTTTGTTGTTGAGTTTTATGAGTTCTTTGTATATTTTGGATATTAGTAGGCCCTTATCTGAGCAGGTGTTTAAAAATATCATTTCCCAATTAGTTGGCTGTCTGTTTATCTTGTTATCAGTTTCTCTTGCTGAGCAAAAACTTCTTAGTCTGATGTAGTCCCATTCATTAATTTTTGCTTTCACTTCTCTTGCCTGTGGAGTCAAATTCAAAAAATGCTCTTTAAAGCCCAGGTCCATGAGTTTAGAACCTATGTCTTCTTCTATGTACTTTATTGTTTCAGGTCTTATGTTTAGATCTTTGATCCATTTTGAGTTAATTTTAGTACAGGGGGACAAACTGTAGTCCAGCTTCATTCTTTTGCATGTGGCTTTCCAGTTTTCCCAGCACCATTTGTTGAAGAGGCTTTCTTTTCTCCATTGTGTGTTGTTGGCCCCTTTATCAAAAATTATTTGACTATATATATGTGGTTTTATTTCTGGGCTTTCTATTCTGTTCTGAGTGTCTAATTTTCTGCCAATACCATGCTGTTTTGATTGTCGTGGCCCTATAATAGAGTTTGAAGTCAGGTATTGTAATGCCCCCAGCTTCATTTGTTTTCTTTAGGATTGCTTTGGCTATTCGGGGCTTTTTATAGTTCCATATAAATCTGATGATTTTTTGCTCCATTTCTTTAAAAAATGTCATTGGAATTTTGATGGGAATTGCATTAAATTTGTATATTGCTTTGGGTAATATGGCCATCTTGACTATATTTATTCTACCTAACCAAGAACAAGGAATGTTCTTCCATCTCATAATATCTTTTTCGATTTCCCTTAACAATGGTTTATAGTTTTCATTGTATAAGTCCTTTACATTCTTTGTTATGTTTATTCCTAGGTATTTTATTTTTTTGTTGCAATCGTGAAGGGGATTATTCTTTTGAGTTCATTCTCAAATGTTTCATTGTTGGCATATAGAAAGGCTATTGACTTCTGTATGTTAATTTTGTATCCTGCGACCTTACTGTATTGGCTTATTATTTCTAGTAGTCTTTTTGTGGATTCTTTGGGGTTTTCAATGTATAGGATCATATCATCTGCAAAAAGTGATACCTTTACTTCTTCTTTTCCGATATGGATGCCTTTTATTTCTTTGTCTTGTCTGATTGCTGTGGCAAGAACCTCTAGTACCACATTAAATAAGAGTGGAGAGAGTGGACAACCCTGTCTTGTTCCTGATTTAAGGGGGAAAGCCTTCAGTTTTGTGCCATTTAGTATGATGTTAGCTGATGGTTTATCATATATGGCCTTTATCATGTTGAGATATTTTCCTTCTATACCCATTTTGTTGAGAGTCTTAAACATAAAATTGTGTTGTATTTTATCAAAAGCCTTTTCTGCATCTATTGATAATATCATGTGGTTCTTGTTCTTTGTTTTGTTGATATGGTGTATTATGTTAACCGTTTTACGTATGTTGAACCATCCTTGATTTTCTGGGATGAATCCCAGTTGATCATGATGTATTATTTTTTTAATATGTTGTTGTATTCAATTTGCTAGTATTTTGTTTAGTATTTTAGCATCTGTATTCATTACAGATATTGGTCTGTAGTTTTCTTTTTTTGTGCCATCCTTGCCTGGTTTTGGTATAAGGGTTATGTTTGCCTCATAAAATGTGTTTGGAAGTATTGCTTCTTCTTCAATTTTTTGGAAGACTTTCTGTAGAATAGGAACCAAGTCTTCTTTGAATGTTTGATAAAATTCGCTGGTATAGCCGTCAGGGCCTGGACTTTTATTTTTGGGGAGGTTTTTAATGGTTTTTTCTATTTCTTCTCTACTGATAGGTCTGTTTAGGCTTTCTGCTTCTTCTTGACTCAGTCTAGGAAGGTTGTATTGTTCTAGGAATTTATCCATTTCTTCTAGGTTGTTGAATTTAGTGGCATAAAGTTTTTCATAGTATTCTACAATAATTCTTTGTATATCTACGGTGTCCGTGGTGATTTCTCCTCTTTCATTTTGGATTTTGTTTATATGAGTTCTTTCTCTTTTTTCCTTGGTAAGTCTTGCCAAGGGTTTGTCAATTTTGTTGATCTTTTCAAAGAACCAGCTCCTTGTTCTATTAATTTTTTCTATAGTTTTTCTGTTCTCTATTTCATTTATTTCTGCTCTAATTTTTATTATCTCCTTTCTTCGGCTGGTTTTGGGTTGTCTTTGTTCTTCTTTTTCTAGTTCCTTAAGGTGTGAAGTTAAGTGGTTCAGTTGGGCTCTCTCTTGTTTGTTCATATAGGCCTGAAGTGATATGAACTTCCCTCTTATCACTGCTTTTGCTGCATCCCATAGATTCTGATATGTCGTATTGTCATTTTCATTTATCTGTATTTATCTTTTGATCTCTGCACTTATTTCTTCCTTGACCCATTCATTCTTTAAAAGTATGTTGTTTAGTTTCCACATTTTTGTGGGATTTTTTCCCTCTTTTTTGCAGTTGAATTCTAGTTTCAAGGCTTTATGATCAGAAAATATGCTTGGAACAACTTCGATTTTTCTGAATTTGCTGATGTTGTTTTTGTGGTTCAACATATGGTCAATTCTTGAGAATGATCCATGTACATTGGAGAAAAATGTATACTCAGTCACTTTGGGATGAAATGTCCTGTAGATGTCTATCATATCCAGGTGCTCTAGTGTTTTGTTTAAGGCCGCTATATCTTTGTTGATTCTGTTTGGATGACCGATCTAGAGCCGACAGCAGTGTATTGAGGTCTCCAGGTATGATTGTATTTTTGTCAGTTTTTGTTTTAAGGTCAATAAGTAGCTGTCTTATATATTTTGGTGCTCCTTGGTTTGGTGCATATATATTAAGAATTGTTATGTCTTCTTGATTCAGTGTCCCCTTAGCCATTATGAAATGGCCATTTTTGTCTCTGAGTACTTTTACTGTCTTGTAGCCAGCATCATCAGATATGAGTATGGCTACGCCTGCTTTTTTGTGAATGTTATTTGCTTGGAGCATTGTTTTCCAGCCTTTCACTTTGAATTTGTTTTTATCCTTGTTACTTAGATGAGTTTCTTGTAGGCAGCATACAGTTGGATTTTCTTTTTTGATCCATTCGGCTACTCTGTGCCTTTTTATTGGTGAGTTTAATCCGTTTACATTTAGTGTAATTATTGACACTTGTGAGTTCCTTATTGCCATTTTATAGATTGCTTTCTGTTAGTTTTGTGCCTTGTTTGATTCTTTTCTTTCGTTTTTCTATCTTTTGTTTTTATTTGGTTGTGTTCCATACATCTTTCCTCTGTTGCTATCTTTTTTAAATCATGTGCTTCTGTGGTGGTTTTTTCAATGGTGGTTACCATTAAGTAATGAAAAGGTTTCCTACCCTGTTCATTGTAGTGCACTATTTTGTGAGTACTTTTGCCCTCCATTGCCCTTTGCTACTGTTAATCTCCATCCTCTCCCCCCCCTTTCTTATTGTTGTCACAGTTTAAAGTTGGTTTTGTTATGTTCTTCTTGGAGCTTTTACTTGTGGCTTTGTTTTTTTTTTTTTTTTATTCTTTGTATCTGATTGGAGAACCCCCTTTAGTATTTCCTGGAGTGGGGGTTTTCTGGTGATAAATTCTCTCATCTTTTCTGTATCTGTGAATGTTTTTATTTCTCCTTCATATTTGAAGGATAGCTTTGATGGGTATAGTATTCATGGCTGAAAGTTCCTCTCTTTCAAGACTTTAAATATTGGGGTCCACTCTCTTCTAGCTTGTAGAGTTTCTGTTGAGAAATCTGATGATGATCTAATGGGCCTTCCTTTATATGTTGTATTCTTCTTTTCCCTGGCTGCCTTGAGAATTTTTTCTTTGCAGTTGGTTTGTGCCAATTTTATTATGATGTGCCTTGAAGTAGGTTTGTTGGGGTTAAGAAAACTTGGAGTTCTGTTTGCTTCTAGAATTTGAGGTTTTAGTTCTTTCCAGAGGCTTGGGAAGTTCTCATCTATTATTTGTTTGAGTATGTTCTTCATTCCATTTTCTCTCTCTTCTCCCTCTGATATACCTATTATTCTTATGTTATTCTTTTTGATGGAGTCAGATAATTCCTGTAGGGCTATCTCATTTTTTTAAATTTTTGAATCTCTTTCTTCTTCTCTTTGTTGAGCCTCAAGTTGCTTGTCTTCTGTTTCGCTAATCCTCTCTTCTATCTGGCCTGTTCTATTAGCTAAGCTTGTTACCTCATTTTTCAGCTCATGAATTGAGTTTTTCATCTCTGTTTGATTTGTTTTTATAGTTTCAATTTCCTTGGAGATATACTCTTTGTGTTCATCAAGTTGTTTTCTGAGCTCCCTAAATTGCCTTTCTGTGTTTTCTTGTATATCTCTGAGTAGTTTTAGGATTTCTATTTTAAATTCTCTGTCATTTAACTCCAAGGTTTTCAATATCTTAAATTTTTTCTCCATAGATTTTTCCTCATCTCTCTGTGTTACCTCTCTTTCTTTTGTATCCATGATATTCGATTTTCTCTTCTTTAATGGCATCTGAGGGTGGTTTTCTTGATAGTATTAATGACATTTTATAAGGAATAAAAAGATAAAAAAAAAATAAAAAATTGCATTTTTAAAAAAATTAATCATTAAATAAAGAAAAATAAAATAAGATAAAAATTTGAGAAATAAGAGAATTATTCCTTCCCCTCCTTTTTTCCTCTCCTCTTCTCTCCCCTCTTTCTTGAGAAAATCTTGTGATGATCTGTGGATTATATTGTACTAAATAGAACAAACAATACCTGTAGTGGAGGGCCTGAATTAGGGAGAAGTAATAAAGGGGTAAAGGAAAAAGAAAAAAAAGAAAAATAAATAAAAGAAAAAAATATATATATAAAAAAGGAGGGGCAGTATAGACCCACAAAAAGCAAATTAGGAAAAAATTTGGGTCAAGAATAAAATGATTTGCTTTTAGGTGTTGGCTGACTCAGAGTTATGATGAGAGGAATAAGAGGGAAACAGGAAAAAGGGGTGGAAAATTAAAAAATTACTATTGTATTTAGTGGAACAAGAACTAGATAAAATGGAGAGCCAGGGATGGGAGCACTGCTAATGTGTTAAAAAGGTGAAGTAAAAACCCTCCAAAATGCCACAAACTTAAGTTTGAGTCCCAGATAAGATAATTTGTTCGTTATTGAGGTTTGAATGAGAGAAGACGTAAAGGAGAGAGGAAGAGACTAATATAGAGGGAGAAAAGAGAGAGAGAGAGAGAGAGAGAGAGAGAGAGAGAAAAGATGGAACCACTTAAAGAAGAAAAAAGAAAAAAGAGGAGAGAGAAAGAGAGAGTTAGGGGTTTTGGATTGCAACCCTCATAGAGAGAAAGGAGGAGGAAAGAAAAGATAATGGGAGATGTAACACTTATGGGTAGTGTAGTTCAAAGAGAGGCGAGAGTAAGACTGAGAGAGAATTAAATGACCAAATTGGAATAGAAAAAAAAAAATCAAGAATGAAGAAAAGAGACACAGACGAACAAATATAATAAAATGGGATAGGTTATAAAGTCTCCAGATTATTCTTGATTTTGAGAGGTTGTCATCTTGCTTTTTCTTTTCTGTCTTTCTGGTCGGTGACTTTGTACCCCAGGTTCTGCCCCTGTGGCACGCTCTGGAAGAGGTTTGCAGTTGATAATTCTCTATGGCGATGTCATGTATTGGGCTTCAGTCTCGTTGGCAGTCGAGGCTCATTAGCGTTTATAGGCTCCAACAGTGAGAGGGTCTCTCACTGTGAGAGTGTTCCTGGAGCCTCTCTCCTAGTCTTTCCTTCCACAATTAGAAGCCTGATAATCTAGCTATGGGGTTGCTGTTGCCTCTGTCTGGATAGTAAGAGGCTCAAAGAGCTGGCAACTCCCCACTCTATTCCCACTCAGCACAGGGCTCTGAGTAAGGCTCAGTCAGTCAGAGCTGCTAGCATAATCAGGCGGGGCTTCCTCCCACTCAAAGACCTCTGTCTCTGCCCCTCTGTGGGATAACACGGGTGCCCACTCCTGAGGCGTTTGGAGGAATCTCTTGCCCACTCTCCATGCGCGCCCACCAGGATGTCAGACCAGCCAGGTCACACTTCGAGTGAAATCCCTACCCACACAGAAAAGATTGAGCATTGGAATTGGCTCTCGCTCTATCCCTGTGCGCGGCCCCCTCAGGGTGCTGGGGCAGCTCAGAGATTCCTCTCCTGACCCGCTCACAGGCCTCTGACTCTATTCCTCTGTGGGAAAACACGGGCGCTCACCCCTGAGGAGTTCGGAGGAATCTCTTGCCCACTCTCCATGAGCGACGACCTGGATATCAGACCAGTTGGAATCAAGCTTTCTCTCACTCCGAGAAAGCCCTCTGCCCACACGGAAAAGTTATGGCGTTGGAATTGGCTTTCGCTCTGTCCCCATGCGGCTTTCCCAGGGCGCTGGGGCTTCCGCTCCTGGCCCGCTCACAGGCCTCTGACTCTGCTCCTCTGTGGGAAAACACGGGCGCCCACCCCTGAGGAGTTTGGAGGAATCTCCTGCCCACTCTCCGTGCGTGCGCGCTGACCAGAATATCAGGCTCAGGCGGGACGCCTCTCACTCCGAGAAAGCCCTCCTCTCGCACAGAAAAGTTCCACCGTTAGAGTTGGCTCCAGCTCCCTCCCCGTGCCCGGTCCCCTCAGGGCGCTGGGGCTCCTAGGAGATGCCGCTTTTTGCCCACACAGAGGCCTCTGACTCTGCTTCTCTGTGGGTTAGCACGGGCTGTGCCCACCCCTGAAGTGTTCATAGGAATCTCTTGCCCACTATCCACGCGCGCGCTGACCAGGAGATGCGGAAAATGGCTGCCCCACTTGTCTTTGTCTGGGTTTGGCGCGCGTGTTAGCTTGAATTGCCCAGGTTTTTCCGCGGCTTGGATTTCCATGCCACAGCCTGGTTTGGCTGTTTGTACCGCGGCCTGGATCTATTCACTCCCTATGCCCGCCTTAGTTTCTATATTCTCAGTTCTCAGTGAAAGCCATCCTGTTTGGATTAGAGGAAGGCGGAGCATTTCTTACTCCTTATTTCCCCTGGGGTTTGACCATTTATCTAGCCAATCTTTCACTCGACCCTACCTTCAGGTGTGTTGTGAAGCATCTGAAGACTCCAAAGATAGGTTTTTCTGTTTCTGGTTGAAGAACTTGTTGAGTTTATGGGGAGATTTTCGGTATCGCTTCCTACCGCGCCATCACTCTCCAGGGCCTATTCTTGACCATGCTAGTGCTTGATCTCTTTTTCTCTTGATCAGTCTTGCCAGGGATCAATTTACTAATTATTTCATAGAAAAAACCTTTAGGTTTCCTTATTTTCTCTATAGTTTTTCTATCCTATTGCTTTCTCTCTAATCTTTATCATTACCTTTATTTTATGTATTTATTTTTAATTAATGATTTTTAGACAGAGACTAAGGGAGAGAGAGAGGGAGAGAGGAAGAGAGAGAGAGAGAGAGAGAGAATGACCAGGTATCAAACCCACAACCTCGGTATGTCAGAATGATGCTTTAACCAACTGAGCTATCTGGCCAGAGTATTTATTTTGCTCTTCTTTTTCTAGCTTATTAAGGTGGAGGCTTACAGCATTTACTTGGAAGCATTTTTATTTTCTAAGATAGGCATTGCAAGCTATAAATTTCCTACTAAAAACTCATTTGATATGCTCTGTTTTCATTATTGTTAAGTTTGAAATATTTCCTAATTTCCTTATTGATTCCTTTGTTGGTTCACAGGTTATTTAGAGAGGATTGCTTAATATTTATACATTTGGTAGATTTTCCAGATAGTTTTTTGTTATTGATCTCTAATTCAATTGTCAGCCGAGAATATATTCTGTATTATTTCAATCTTTAAAAAATTACTGAGACTTGTCTTATGGACCGCTGTAGTTCTGTGTGTAGTTTTATCTTTCTTTTCCTTCCTTCCTTCCTTCCTTCCTTCCTTCCTTCCTTCCTTCCTTCCTTCCTTCCTTCCTTCCTTCCTTCCTTCCTTCCTTTCTTCTTTCTTTCTTTCTAAGTAAAAGGAGGGGAGATAGAGAGACAGACTCCCACATAAGCCCCAATAGGGATCCACCTGGCAACCCCTGATGCTTGAATCAACTGAGCTATCCTCAATGCTCAGGGCCAATGCTCAAACCAACTGAGCCAGTGGCTGCAAGAGGGGAAGAGAGAGAGAAGGGGGAGAGAGGGGGAGAGAAGCAGATGGTTGCTTCTCTTGCGTGCCCTGACTGGGAATCAAACCAGGACGTCCATATGCCACGCCAACACTCTCGTCACCAGCCATGGATAATTTATGTAATTATTGATAGTGTTGGGCACAAGTGTACTATATGGCCTCTTGTAGTCTATCTCATTAGGTGTGTGTGTGTGTGTGTGTATGTGTGTGTGTATTAGAGACAGAGACAGAGAGAGGGGCAGATAGGGACAGACAGACAGGAAGGGAGAGAGATGAGAAGCATCAACTGGTAGTTGTGGCACCTTAGTTGTTCATTGATTGCTTTCTCATATGTACCTTGACCGGGGGGTTACAGCAGACAGAGTGACCCCTTGCTCAAGCCAGCGACCTTGGGCTCAAGCTGGTGAGCCTTGCTCAAACCAGATGAGCCTGTGCTCAAGCTGGCAACCTTGGGGTTTCGAACCTGGTCCTCCGCATCCCAGTCCAACACTCTATCCACTGCACCAGCACTTGGTCAGGCTATCTCATTAGGTCTTTAATTTTGTTCTTTTTCCCATGACTTCTGGATTACTAAGGTTTTTTCTTCTTGTCTTAGTCTACCTTCTCTATTAATATATACATATATATATTCTCTTAAAATAATCTGCCTTTAATTAATAACACTTTGTGTATAATTTAAGAAGCTTATAATATAATAATTCCTTTTGTGCTGTTGTTGCCATGTATTTTACTTCTATATATCTTATCAACTCTATATAATTATATTTATTTTTGCTTTAAAGAGTCAATTGAATTCTAAAAGGTTTAAGACAGGAATAAAAAGTGTCAATATTTACCTACATATTTTGCATTTTCAGTGTTCATCTTTACTTTAAAGGTTTTTTTTTTTGTTTGTTTGTTTTGTTTTGTTTTGTTTAATTTTTTATTTATTCATTTTAGAGAGGAAAGGGAAAGACAGAGAGAGAGAGAGGAGAGAGACAGAGAGAGAGAGAAGGGGGGAGGAGCTGGAAGCATCAACTCCCATATGTGCCTTGACCAGGCAAGCCCAGAGTTTCGAACCGGCAACCTCAGCATTTCCAGGTTGACGCTTTATCCACTGCGCCACCACAGGTCAGGCTCATCTTTACTTTAGATTTACATTTTTGTGTTATTTCACTTTATTCAACTTGAAGAACTGTCCTTAGTATTGACTGTAGTGCAGGTCTGCTGATGACAGATTCCCTCAGATTTCTTTTACCTGAAAATGCCTTTAATTCACTTTTGATATGTATCTGTACCATATCTAGAACTAGAGGTAGACAGTTCTTTTTTCTGATAGCAGTTCTTCAGACATCTTTTCCACTGTCTCCTAGCTTGACAGTTTCTAGAGAAAATCAACTATCATTCATAACATTGCTTCTCTGTTCCTAATGTTCTTTCTTCTCTGCATATTTTTTAAATTTGTTCTTAGATCTGGCTTTTAGCAGCTTAACTATGATGCTCCTGTTTGCTTGTTTTTAATCCTCTTTGCTTGAATCTCACTGAGCTTTCTGAATTTGTGGGCTGTCATTAAAACATTTTTTATTTGGTTAATACTTTTTTTGTTCCATTTCCTCTCATCTTCTTGTGAGATGCCAAATACATGTATGTTAGAATGTGCGATCTTGTACCATATGTCGTTGGGGCTTTGTTCATTTCATCAATCTTTTATCACTCTGTGGTTTAATTCAAATGATTTCTGTTGAACTCTCTTCATGTTCACTGGGTTTTTCCTTTGTAATATTCAATCTGTTGTTAACCCCAACCAATTAATATTTGATTTATAGTTCTGTTTTTTAGTTCTATCCCATTTGGTCCTTCTTTTTTAAAAATTTTTTTCCAGTTTCTATGTCTTCCTGAAATTTTCACTTTTTTATCTCCTGTTCACTCAATATATTCATTATATTTTTACAATACCCCTTGTCTACTGATTTTAACATCTGGGTATTGGGGAGGTATTTTTTCCTATTGATTTGAGAACAAGGAATGGAAAAAGAGAGAGAGAAACAGAGAAGCATCAACTCATTGCTCCACTTAGTTGTGCACCCATTAATTGCTTCTCATATGTGCCCTGACTGGGCTCACACTGGCACCCTTGGTGTTGAGCTTTGCTCTTGGGATCGAGCTGATGACCCTGGGATCAAACTGGCGGCCTCACTGTGCCACTGGCCAGGGCTGGAGGTCTTTTTCTATTGACTGCTTTTTACTTTGATTATGGACTTCATATTCCTATTTTTTTACATGTCTGGTAATATTTTATTGTATTGAACACTGTAAATAATATTCATTCTGAATCTGTTATCTTCTCTTAAAGAATGTTGAGATTTATTCCAGCATGCAATTAAATCACTAGATAAACTTGAATTTATGGAGGCTTGGTTTTATGCTTTATTAGGAAGAATATTTTTGATTTTGCCTTTAGTTTATTTTAATTTTATCTTTAGTCCCTGGGTGAATTTATTTTTCTCAAAGTTTTATACCTAGGGCATGGTCTTTCAAGGGTTTTAATGGTCAGCCTATTGACTTTACCTTACCCCTTTAACTTGGCAGGATTCAAATGACAAATTCTGGTTTCAGTGTAGTAGAAAAATGAAACTCACTGTTGAGCTCTTTAAGCCTTCCATATTAAATATCACCTGTGCTCGTTGGAGTCCTGTCCAACCATACACATTTCAGTTAGCAGTTAAGGACTTGAGTGGCAATTTCTCTCTGTGACTCCCTCTTTATTTTTGTATTTTCCTCCTTAGTTTTCAGTCTTTCTGACAGTCCCATACTTCAGCTGCTGACTCCTCAGGAGATTAACACTGAAATTTCCATCTGGTAACTTTCTTTTTAATCTAAGTGTAGGGAAGGGCTTTCTAATTGTCAGTGAAAATTCAGAGGCATTGAAGAAAAATATTACTACATTTGACCACACAGAAGTTAAAAAAATATTTTTTTGCATGGCAAAAATTACCAAGAACAGAGTCAAAAGACAATTTTTTGGGAAAAGTTATATAATACGACAAAAAGCTAAGATCCTTAATACAAAAAGTGTTCTTAAAAATAAATGGATAAAGTACCAAAAACCCTGTAGATAAATGAGAAAATGATATAAATAGAGAATACATTAAAATGGTCCACACAAGATGAAAAAGTGCTCAAATTCACTTGTGATTAGAGAAATGTCAACGAAACCAACACAGAGATACTATTTCTCCCTTATCAAATTAGCAAAAATAAAAACATATAAGAATACATTCTGTTGATGAGGCAGCAGGGAAACAAACATCGCTGTGGGAAATGCAGACTTGCATAGCCCTTCTGAAGGGGAACTCAACAATGATTGACTAAACTACACCTGCACCTACCTTTGGACCCAACAATCACATTTCTAAAAATTTGCCTGCAGATACACCTTAAGCAATACTAAAATTGATATGCATCAGGTTATTCATTGTAGAATCACTTCCAATTGAAAATATTAGGAGGAAAATTAAATTCTCATATATTAGAGAGGGGTTGAATAAGCTATGGTACGTCCACACAGTGTATTATTCTTCTATTAAAATGTGGTAGATTTTGGCCCTGGCCAGTTTGCTCAGTGGATAGAGCATCGGTCTGGTATGCAGATGTCCTGGGTTTGATCCCTGGTCAGGGCACACATGAGAAGTGATGATCTGCTTCTCTCCCCCCCTCCCTCTTCTCTCCCTCTTCCCCTCTACAGCCAGTGGCTTGATTGGTCCAAGCATCAGCCTTGGGTGCTGAGGACAGCTTGGTTGATTCAAGTATCAGCTCCAAATGGGGGTTTCTAGGTGGAATCCAGTCAGGTGTATGCAGAAGTCTGTCTCACTATCTTCCCTCCTCTCACTTAAAAAAATAATACTAAAAATAAAAAACAAAACAAATAAATAAAACACAGTAGATCTCTATTAACTGATGTAAAGTGATTTCCAGGACATACTGTTAAAAAGCAGGAGAGTACTATAGCATGCTAACCTTTATGTAAGATATAAAGCAATATAAGAAAACACATGTTTCTGCTTTTTTATATGAGAGAAGTAAAGGAAAGACAACCCCAAAACTAAAAAGACTGAACACCTATGGAAGGGATGTAAGAGAAAAGAAAAGAATAGAAATAGGGTATATGGGTGAGGAAAGAGTGACAGTCCTCAGAGCATACCATTTTATGCAGCTTTGAGTACTGGAAACTTAGTGATTTTTCATATAGGCAAAACACAAAGGACTATAACCAACTAGAATAGAGGGAGATCTCCAAAAGAAGACATATAGGGAAAAAAAGAACCTAACTGTGTCACAAATAAATAACATAACCTCACTGAAGGGTATGGAGAAAGAGAAACAAGTGAAAGTTGGCAATATTTTGGAATTAGAATAATATTTTGATTAGAAGCTGTACATTAGATTCGCAAACAAAACCACTGTGTTCTATCCTGAAATGACTTAATGGGTATCCCAGAGAAGATCACATAAGTAAACACATCATAGACAAATGCAAGTCAGGTTTCTCACTTTCTCAAACAAAGAAATTACAACTATGAAAGATGGAAGGCCTGTGGTTTTGAATTGAAATCAGAACTCCCAGTATGAGCTCATGGTTTCTAATATATATATATGTACAGATCTCTGTGAGAATGTGTGAGTTAGGAAACATACATACATACATACATACATACATATATATTCCTTAGCTCAGAGCATACATAGAAGTGGTGACACCCCAGTAGCAATTAGCACACCCAACAGCCAGATATTGGTTCTTAAATACCCTTCTCCAGTAAAAGAAATCAGGGATTCTTGGAGAAATGGATGACTATAGGTCTGGCAGGGAAAATACAAAACGTACCTGTAACATTCTGTGGCTCCAGAAAATAAGAAAGTGCTAAAAGAGAAAAGGATGGAAACATATCGAAGGGACACAGAGGCTAACCTTATGGAGCTCTCAATGATCAAAAACTGGAACAATGTGAGCAAGAAAATACCTAATTTAATACTCAATTGTAGCCCGCACATAAAATAAATATCTGTGAATCAACACTGATATAAATTGAATAAATAAGTTACTGGAGAAAGAACATCTTTTGCTTCTAATTAATAAATGTAGGAGAAGTAAGGGAAACAGAAAGTCCCCACTAGGCAAGCACCTCTGTAGTCATTGTTGCCAGGAAGAGCCATAAATGGGTACTAAAAATAGGGGGCAAAGTTTGAGGAAAACTAGAATATCTGCACAATCAAATATCAGTCTCATATTTGCTCTTGGTGACTGTGTTACCATGACAAAACCATTGACATTCTTGATCCTCAGGTTGCCCATCTGTAAATTGGTGGGTTTGACTAGATCCTCGAGGGACCCTTTCAGTTCTCACAATGAAAAGATGACTGCATCTCTCATGTGGTCATCAGGTTTATAAGTTCCTTTTCCTTTCTCTCCTCTTCACAGCCCCTTCCTTCTTTCCTTTCCATTCCTTATGACGGTTTTCTTTAGAAAGAGAATATTAGGTACTTTCTATGAGAGAGAGAGAGAAAACCAGAAGTGAGGGGAAAAAGAGAAAATGCAACTCCTAATATTAACTGGGTTGCTATGGGGTGAAGACAGGAGAGAAGGACACTTCACAAAACAGATATATTTCCTATGACCAGAACCAACAAAGAGGGAAGTACCATGGGAGCACCATTCACTGGGGAGGCAATGGTGCCTCCTGCCTCTCCACTCTGTGGTCTTCCTGCCTGTCTACCCTGGGGACTCTCTAGACCACCCTCTGTCCCTTCCTCAGGCACCACATACAGCTTCCTGTGAGGTGCTCTTAGTCACCCTTCCTTCTCTCTGGAGCTTCCCAAATTTAAGCCTTATTTGTCACTGAGGAATGGGATTAAGTTCCCATTAAAGGAACTTCAAGCACCAGTCAGCAGAGGGGAGGGGGCACTTTCGGACCAGGCAGCCTTTGCTTAGGAAGCACCCAAGCTCTAAAAGTACAAAGGCCCCTCCACCAGGTTGTCCCTATCTTCCAGTTGTCTTCTCAACCCAACTTGACCACGGGAGTCAGAAGATGTATCAAGATCAACGTGAATTATGAACTCAGGAAATTTGCTTTCTAATCCTGCTTCCTGTCTTTGATGATCTGTCTCTGGAACAAGGCTCTTGATATTTCTGTGCCATGAGATTTTTAGCAAAACATCTGCTGTTCAGCCCACTATGTTAGTTTTAAAAATGTCACAAACACAAGCCAGCCGTTATCTCGGTTCCCTCGAAGTTTCAGAGAAGTACCAGCAAACCAGCACCAGATTTCCTCTCTGGGTTCATCAACACTGGTCTTTCCCCAGCTCCTCTCTGGGGTTACCAGCTACCATATGACAAAATCTGTTGAGGACCTGTGGCTGATGGGAGAGGCCAACAGCCCTACCTCCAGCACGTGCCCAGGCTGCACCATCCACCTGCCAATGCATTTGCAGTTTGCTTTTTCCACAGACGAGAACTCAGATGAGATTCCAACCCCCACAACGGTGACCTGAGCAAAGACACTGTCAGGCACCATCTTTGTAAAGACAGTTTTTACAGAAATATGATATCTGTGTGAGGTTTTAAGGATCTAAATTAAGAGTTTTAAAGTCACACGTACACTAAAGAGCAGTCAGGTCGCACACTGACCACAACAATAAAAACTGTTAGTGACAGTAATTTTTCTAAACATAAAGCTCTAGAAAGTTACACCTCTGATAACTTTATTTCCAGCCTCTACCAATTCTTCTTCATCCAAGTCTCAAATTCTGAAGAAGGAAAAATAACTAAAGGCAGTTGTTTCCAAGTTAGTTTGCCACTGGATTTTGAGAATGAGTCATGATGCTCATTTGCAAACCATCTCCGCTTTCCTCGCAATTCAGCCTTCAGAGTGGAGCAGGGCAACTGCCAGCGATTTTTATATACCCTAAAGGGGTAAGGCATTAGCATGGTGAGAGACAGAGCGTGAATCAGCTCCTGGTTAACGACAACAATGTTCATCTCATCTGCATTCTCTTCCTTCCACCTGCCCAATTTTTCTTATGCACATTGAAACTAATAATTTGTTAAACATATTGATTAATAAGGGTCTATATTTTCTCTACAGATTTTTCTCCATAAAATGACCCAAATCCTTAACAGATTATTCTCACTGAGAAGCCATTGTTTATGGGTTTTTTCTTCCCACTAATGGGGAAATGATGCAGTCACCATGAGCAATGTTTGCAACATGACTCTGGAAAGTTAGAGAAGGGAAATTTCCGATGGAAGGTACAGGGCCAGGCTCCCTCCATGGCCACCTACACAACGAAGGACATTTCCTGGCCCCACTTTGAGTTAAATTCTGGCTCCACCAAGGAGAGAAAGGCATAGTCTCTCACAAGGACCTAGTGGTCTTGACTCTCCGACCCTGACTGTGAACTGCTAGCCCCTAGCACTCATTCCAGGGTAAGGGGCAGATGGACTGTCTAACATGCGGATGAGGGTTGGCCAAGCATCTCTAAAATAAAATGTGCTTTTGAAGAAAATTAAAGAGCATACTGAAAAGCTGAGAAGAAAAGAAGATTTCTAAAGCCCACTCTGTTTTTGTCTCTTTAAAAGGTTCTCAACAAAATCACATGGTTATTTTTGCAAAATCCTGGTATTCTAGATGAAATCACCCAACTTTGGACACTGTCCAAAGATTCTTGTCCAGACTGTTTGGGTCAGATGTTCAAATTGCTGAACAGACCTTTTTATTTCAAGATACATGAAATTAATGCAGGCAGACATAGGCCAACATACAGCTAGCTGAACAAAAAACTGAGCCAAAAATACAAACTAAAATATAGAAGTCAATATTCTTCCCTCTAAGCTTGTAGGTTTTCATAACTTAGCACTTATCTCATTTTTCCTGGGCCTAAAACTAGGGAGCTTATCCCAAGGCAGGAGCATGTCTTAATAATCTCGGTGCTCATCCCAGGCTTAGCCCTAGAAAATGATACTGCTCAATGACGATTTAATTGAATTGGCCATTAAAATGGTTACATTAATGATTGTAACTAACAAAAATGAGCATACAATCTATCATTTAAAAAAGTTTTTTTTTTAAAGAACACATTCTATGTTATTCTATCCTTGCAACAAGTTTGTGTTGTGCCTATTTTATCATCCCAAGTTTATAGTTATAGAAGCTAAAGCTTGCAAGTGGTAAAATACAATTTTCTGATTCTAAAATCTTTGTATTTCTTTAATGCATTACATGCCTAAAATCTTTTTTAATGTTCAAAAAACACACTCATGCATGTGTAAAGATTTTCTTTGCTCAAAAATCAGAAGATCAACACTTGTGAACAATCTGTTCCCTGTCAGAGAACAGTCATAAGCAGAAAATAGTTCTGAATATTGTATAAGCACCAAAGAGCATCTAATACTATGCTGAAATAGAATTCAAGGTAAATATTTTATACTGGACCTATGTTTCTCATTCCCATAAAATAAAAATATCACAAGATGACAGACTCCCTAATTCTGAAGAAAAAAAGTGAGAAAGTTGAAGAAATAAAGTGTTAGAAAAATGAGTGTGCAGTAATGTGACCCTTGGGAAAGTGCCATTTGGTTCGACACTCATAGAGAACAATTTGGCAGTACGTCAGGTCTCAGATCTGCACACTGAGCGTGTTCTCTGTGGCGCTTTCTATAATAACTAAAAAACTAGAAGCATCACAAGTGGTAAAATATAACTGTCTGATGCTAAAACCCTTGTATTTTACTGTGTGATCATGTTCTTGTTGACATAAAAATAATGTCACTTTATATTATTAAATAGAAATGTTGATAAAAAACATTATAGCCTGACCAGTGGATAGAGCGTTGGACTGGGATGCAGAGGACCCAGGTTTGAGACCCTGAGGTCGCCAGTTTGAGAGTGGGCTCATCCGATTTGAACAAAGCTCACCAGCTTGAGCCCAAGATTGCTGGCTTGAGCAAGGGATCACTTGCTCTGCTGTAGAGCCCCGGTCAAGGCACATATAAGAAAGCAATCAATGAATATCTAAGGTGCACAACAAAGAATTGATGCTTCTCATCTTTCTCTTCCTGTCTGTCTGTTCCTATCTATCCCTTTCTCTGTCTTTCTCTGTCTCTGTCTCACACACACACACACACACACACACAAGCCCACAATATAATCTCTATTTTGTATTTTGTTTTTAAAAATGTATATGTCAATGAGAAAATTACTGGACAAACTTTGCTTTCAGATGCTAAATAATTTTCCATCATGCAACCAATTATCTACAAATTTAGCATGGGAAAAATAACTTTTATTTTCTGACATGGTTTTTGAGAGTTAGGAACCTGGACGTGTGTTGATTGGTAGCTTCTGGCTCAGGCTCTCTAACAAGGTGCAGTCAGGATGTTGCCTGCACCAGCCCTTGCCATCTCCAAAGACAGCAACAGGACTGGAGGAAACATGCCATGCTCATTCACACAGGTTTTAGCAAGAAGACTCAGTTCTTTGCCACATGGACTGCTCATGACACTTCCCCCAAGTAAGGGGAGGGAGGGAAAGAGAGAGAGAGAGTGAGAGAGGCTAAGACAGAAACCACAGTGTCTTCACAACACAGTCTTAGAAAAGACATATCATTGCTTCTGTTGTGTTTCACTGTTTACACAGACCAGTGTGGGGACTATATAATGCTGTGACGCCAGGAGGCAGGATCAATGAAGGTCATCCTGGACGGTGTCTATCATAGCCCACACAGTCTTTCCCAAGGCCCATAAAAATCTCATCCCCTTACAGCACTAGTTAGAATTCCAGAATCCCATCATCTACATCCAGTCTGGGTGCAGATAAGGTTCCTCAGATGTCATTCCTTCAGTACAGTTCCTCATGATAAAGGTTGTTAACTAAAGAGACAAGTTATCTGTCCTATAACTGGTTAAAATACAATAGTGGGATAAGAATAAGATAACCACCATATATAGTCTTGCTCAAAAAGGAAGAAAATAGGAGGAATACAGGGGCCAGTGAGCCATAGAAATTCTGAAATCCAGCTGAGCAAATGTCAGAAGTTCCTTGATCAGCTGCATCCCACCATGCCCAGTTTTATTGTCCATGGCTGTAGGACCCTCTCTCTGGGCTCTTGGTTCTTCCCTCCTGGCCTTCCAGCCTCTGGTGTGAGAATGTAAATGCTTGTTGTTTAAGCCCCTCAGTCTCTGGTATTGTGTTATGGCAGCCTTAGCAGACTAATACATCAATCTTCTGAAAGATATCTAAAAATGTCTTGCTATTGCTCAGTCCAAATCTACTCTTCTTTTTTTTTTTTTAAATAATTTTATTTTTTTAATGGGGTGACATCAATAAATCAGGATACATATATTCAAAGATAACAAGTCCAGGTTATCTTGTCGTTCAATTATGATGCATACCCATCACCCAAAGTCAGATTGTCCTCTGTCACCTTCTATCTTGTTTTCTTTGTGCCCCTCCCCCTCCCCCTTTCCCTCCCCCATTCCCCCCTCCCCCCCGTAACCACCACACTCTTATCAATGTCTCTTAGTTTCACTTTTATGTCCCACCTATGTAAGGAATAATGCAGTTCCTGTTTTTTTCTGATTTACTTATTTCACTTCGTATCATGTTATCAAGATCCCACCATTTTGCTGTAAATGTTCCGATGTCATCATTTCTTATGGCTGAGTAGTATTCCATAGTGTATATGTGCCACATCTTCTTTATCCAGTCATCTATTGACGGGCTTTTTGGTTGTTTCCATGTCCTGGCCACTGTGAACAATGCTGCAATAAACATGGGGCTGCATGTGTCTTTACGTATCAATGTTTCTGAGTTTTGGGGGTATATACCCAGTAGAGGGATTGCTGGGTCATAAGGTAGTTCTATTTTCAGTTTTTTGAGGAACCATCATACTTTCTTCCATAATGGTTGTACTACTTTACATTCCCACCAACAGTGTATGAGGGTTCCTTTTTCTCCACAGCCTCTCCAACATTTGCTATTACCTGTCTTGCTAATAATAGCTAATCGAACAGGTGTGAGGTGGTATCTCATTGCTGTTTTGATTTGCATTTCTCTAATAGCTAAAGAAGATGAGCATCTTTTCATATATCTGTTGGCCATTTGTATTTCTTCCTGGGAGAAGTGTCTGTTCATATCCTCTTCCCATTTTTTTATGGGATTGTTTGTTTGTTTGTTGTTGAGTTTTATGAGTTCTTTGTATATTTTGGATATTAGGCCCTTATCTGAGCTGTTGTTTGAAAATATCATTTCCCACTTAGTTGGCTTTCTGTTATTTTGTTATCAGTTTCTCTTGCTGAGCAAAAACTTCTTAGTCTGATGTAGTCCCATTCATTAATTTTTGCCTTCACTTCTCTTGCCATTGGAGTCAAATTCATAAAATGCTCTTTAAAACCCAGGTCCATGAGTTGAGTACCTATGTCTTCTTCTATGTACTTAATTGTTTCAGGTCTTATGTTTAGATCTTTGATCCATTTTGAGTTAATTTTTGTACAGGGGGAGAGACTGTAGTCCAGTTTCATTCTTTTGCATGTGGCTTTCCAGTTTTCCCAGCACCATTTATTGAAGAGGCTTTCTTTTCTCCATTGTGTGTCCTTGGCTCCTTTATCAAAAATTATTTGACTATATATATGTGGTTTTATTTCTGGACTTTCTATTCTGTTCCATTGGTCTGAGTGTCTATTTTTCTGCCAATACCATGCTGTTTTGATTGTCGTGGCCCTATAATAGAGTTTGAAGTCAGGTATTGTAATGCTCCCAGCTTCATTCTTTTTCTTTAGGATTGCTTTGGCTATTCGGGGTTTTTTATAGTTCCATATAAATCTGATGATTTTTTGCTCCATTTCTTTAAAAAACGTCATTGGAAGTTTGATGGGAATTGCATTGAATTTGTATATTGCTTTGGGTAATATAGCCATCTTGATTATATTTATTCTTCCTAGCCAAAAACAAGGTATATTCTTCCATCTCATTATATCTTTTTCAATTTCCCTTAACAACGGTTTATAGTTTTCATTATATAAGTCCTTTACATTCTTTGTTATGTTTATTCCTAAGTATTTTATTTTTTTTGTTGCAATCGTGAAGGGGATTATTCTTTTGAGTTCCTTCTCAGTTGTTTCATTGTTGGCATATAGAAAGGCTATTGACTTCTGAATGTTAATTTTGTATCCTGCGACCTTACTGTATTGGCTTATTATTTCTAGTAGTCTTTTTGTGGATTCTTTGGGGTTTTCGATGTATAGGATCATATCATCTGCAAAAAGTGATACCTTTACTTCTTCTTTTCCGATATGGATGCCTTTTATTTCTTTGTCTTGTCTGATTGCTGTGGCGAGAACCTCTAGTACCACATTAAATAAGAGTGGAGAGAGTGGACAACCCTGTCTTGTTCCTGATTTAAGGGGGAAAGCCTTCAGTTTAGTGCCATTTAACATGATGTTAGCTGATGGTTTATCATATATGGCCTTTATCATGTTGAGATATTTTCCTTCTATACCCATTTTGTTGAGAGTCTTAAACATAAAATTGTGTTGTATTTTATCGAAAGCCTTTTCTGCATCTATTAATAAGATCATGTGGTTTTTGTTCTTTGTTTTGTTGATATGGTGTATTACGTTAACCGTTTTACGTATGTTGAACCATCCTTGATTTTCTGGGATGAATCCCACTTGATCATGATGTATTATTTTTTTAATATGTTGTTGTATTCAATTTGCTAGTATTTTGTTTAGTATTTTAGCATCTGTATTCATTAGAGATATTGGTCTGTAGTTTTCTTTTTTTGTGCCATCCTTGCCTGGTTTTGGTATGAGGGTTATGTTGGCCTCATAAAATGTGTTTGGAAGTATTACTTCTTCTTCAATTTTTTGGAAGACTTTGAGTAGAATAGGAACCAAGTCTTCTTTGAATGTTTGATAAAATTCGCTGGTATAGCCGTCAGGGCCTGGACTTTTATTTTGGGGGAGGTTTTTAATGGTTTTTTCTATTTCTTCTCTACTGATAGGTCTGTTTAGGCTTTCTGCTTCTTCTTGACTCAGTCTAGGAAGGTTGTATTGTTCTAGGAATTTATCCATTTCTTCTAGGTTGTTGAATTTAGTGGCATAAAGTTTTTCATAGTATTCTACAATAATTCTTTGTATATCTACGGTGTCCGTGGTGATTTCTCCTCTTTCATTTTGGATTTTGTTTATATGAGTTCTTTCTCTTTTTTCCTTGGTAAGTCTTGCCAAGGGTTTGTCAATTTTGTTGATCTTTTCAAAGAACCAGCTCCTTGTTCTATTAATGTTTTCTATAGTTTTTCTGTTCTCTAATTCATTTATTTCTGCTCTGATTTTTATTATCTCCTTTCTTCGGCTGCTTTTGGGTTGTCTTTGTTCTTCTTTTTCTAGTTCCTTAAGGTGGGAAGTTAAGTGGTTCAGTTGGGCTCTCTCTTGTTTGTTCATATATGCCTGAAGTGATATGAACTTCCCTCTTATCACTGCTTTTGCTGCATCCCATAGATTCTGATATGTCGTATTGTCATTTTCATTTATCTGTATAAATCTTTTGATCTCTGCACTTATTTCTTCTTTGACCCATTCATTTTTTAAAAGTATGTTGTTTAGTTTCCACATTTTTGTTGGATTTTTTTCCTCTTTTTTGCAGTTGAATTCTAGTTTCAAGGCTTTATGATCAGAAAATATGCTTGGTACAACTTCAATTTTTCTGAATTTGCTGATGTTGTTTTTGTGGCCCAACATATGGTCAATTCTTGAGAATGATCCATGTACACTGGAGAAAAATGTATACTCAGTCACTTTGGGATGAAATGTCCTGTAGATGTCTATCATATCCAGGTGCTCTAGTGTTTTGTTTAAGGCCACTATGTCTTTGTTGATTCTCTGTTTGGATGACCGATCTAGAGCCGTCAGCGGTGTATTGAGGTCTCCAAGTATGATTGTATATTTGTCAGTTTTTGTTTTAAGGTCAATAAGTAGCTGTCTTATATATTTTGGTGCTCCTTGGTTTGGTGCATATATATTAAGAATTGTTATGTCTTCTTGATTCAGTGTCCCCTTAGCCATTATGAAATGGCCATTTTTATCTCTGAGTACTTTTCCTGTCTTGTAGTCAGCATTATCCGATATGAGTATTGCTACGCCTGCTTTTTTTTGGATGTTATTTGCTTGGAGTATTGTTTTCCAGCCTTTCACTTTGAATTTGTTTTTATCCTTGTTACTTAGATGAGTTTCCTGTAGGCAGCATATAGTTGGATTTTCTTTTTTAATCCATTCTGCTACTCTGTGCCTTTTTATTGGTGAGTTTAATCTGTTTACATTTAGTGTAATTATTGATACTTGTGAGTTCCCTATTGCCATTTTATATCTTGCTTTCTGTTAGTTTTGTGTCTTGTTTGATCCTTCTCTTTCGTTTTTCTATCTTTTGTTTTTATTTGGTTGTATTCCATACATTTTTCCTCTGTTGCTATCTTTTTTATCTCATGTGCTTCTGTGGTGGTTTTTTCAATGGTGGTTACCTTTGAGTAATGAAAAGGGTCCCTACCCTGTTCATTGTAGCAAACTATTTTGTGAGTACTTTTGCACTCTATCATCCTTTGCTACTGTTAATCTCCATCTTCTCCCCCTCTTTCTTTTTGTTGTTGTCACAGTTTAAATTTGGTTTTATTGTGTTCTTCTTGGAGCTTTTACTTGTGGCTTTTTTTTTTTTTGTTTTTTGTATCTGATTGGAGAACCCCCTTTAGTAATTTCTGGAGTGGGGGTTTTCTGATGATAAATTCCCTCATCTTTTCTGTATCTGTGAATGTTTTTATTTCTCCTTCATATTTGAAGGATAGCTTTGATGGGTATAGTATTCGTGGCTGAAAGTTTCTCTCTTTCAGGACTTTAAATATTGGGGTCCACTCTCTTCTAGCTTGTAGAGTTTCTGCTGAGAAATCTGATGATAATCTAATGGGCCTTCCTTTATATGTTGTATTCTTCTTTTCCCTGGCTGCCTTGAGAATTTTTTCTTTGCTGTTGGTTTGTGTCAATTTCATTATGATATGCCTTGGAGTAGGTTTGTTGGGGTTAAGAAAACTCGGTGTTCTGTTTGCTTCTTGAATTTGAGGCTTTAGTTCTTTCCACAGGCTTGGGAAGTTCTCATCTATTATTTGTTTGAGTATGTTCTCCATTCCATTTTCTCTCTCTTCTCCCTCTGATATACCTATTATTCTTATGTTATTCTTTTTGATGGAGTCAGATAATTCTTGTAGGGCTATCTCATTTTTTTTAATTTTTGAGTCTCTTTCTTCTCTCTGTTGTGCCTCAAGTTGCTTGTCTTCTATTTCACTAATCCTCTCTTCTATCTGACCTGTTCTATTAGCTAAGCTTGTTACTTCGTTTTTCAGCTCGTGAATTGAGTTTTTCATCTCTGTTTGATTTGTTTTTATAGTTTCAATTTCTTTGGACATATATTCTTTGTGTTCATTGAGTTGTTTTCTGAGCTCCCTAAATTGCCTTTCTGTGTTTTCTTGTATATCTCGGAGGATTTTTAGGATTTCTATCTTGAATTCTCTGTCATTTAGCTCCAAGGTTTTCAATATATTAAATTTTTTCTCCATAGATTTTTCCTCATCTAGCTGTGTTACCTCTCTTTCTTTTGTATCCATGATATTCGATTTTCTCTTCCTTAATGGCATCTGAGGGTGGTTTTGTTGATAGTATTAATGATATTTAATAAAGAATAAAAAGTTAAAAAAATAAAAAATAAAAAAGAGTTTTTTTTTAAAAAAAATTAATAATGAAATAAAGAAAAATAAAATAATAATTTTAAAAAAAAGGAAATTATTCCCCCCTCCTTTTTTCCTCTCCTCTCCCCTTTTTCTTGAGAAAATCTTGTGGTGAACTGTGAATTATAACAAATAATGCCTGTGATGGAGGTCCTGAATTGGGGAAAAGTAATAAAGGGGCAAAAAAAAAAAAAAGGGGGGGGCGGTATGGACCCACAAAAAGCAAATAAGGAAAAAATTTGGGTCAAGAATAAAATGATTTGCTTTTAGGTGTTGGTTGTCTAAGAGTTATGATGAGAGGAATAAGAGGAGAACAGAAAAATGGGGGGACAAATTAAAAAAATACTATTGTATTTAGTGGAACAAGAACTAGATAAAATGGAGAGCCAGGGATGGGAGCACTGCTAGTGAGTTAAAAAGGTGAAGTAAAAACCCCCAAAATGCCACAAACATAAGTTTGAGTCCCAGATAAGATAATTTGTTTGTTATTGATGTTTGAATGAGAGGAGATGTAAAGGAGAAAGGAAGAAACTAATATAGAGGGAGAAAAGAAAGAGAGAGAGAGAAAAAAAGAGAGAACCAGTAAAAGAAGAAAAAAGAAAGGAGAGAGAGAGAGTTAAGGGTTTTGGAGTGCAACCCTCATAGAGAGAAAGGAAGAGGAGAAAAAAGATAATGGGAGATGTAACACTTATGGGTAGTGTAGTTCAAGGAGAGGAGAGAGTAAGACCGGCAGAGAGTTAATCAGCCAAATTGGAGGAGGAAAAAAAATATCAAGAATGAAGATAAGAGAAACAAACGAACAAATATAATAAAATGGGATAGGTTATAAAGTCTGCAGATTATTCTTGATTTTGAGAGGTTATCTTCTTGTTTTTTCTTTTCTCTCCCTCTTCCTGGTCGGTGACTCTGTACCCCAGGTTCTGCCCCTTTGGCACGCTCAGGTAGAGGTTTGCAGTTGATAAGTCTCTATGGCAATGTCATGTATTGTGCTTTAGTCTCGTTGGGAGTCAAGGCTCATTAGCATTCATAGGCTCCGACAGTGAGAGAGTCCGTGTTCCTGGAGCCTTTCTCCTAGTCTTTCCTTCCTCAATTAGTAGCCTGAGAATCCAGCTATGGGGTTGCTGCTGCCTCTGCCTGGATAGTAAGAGGCTCAAAGAGCTGGCAACTCCCCACTCTATTTCCACTCAGCACAGGGCTCTGGGTAAGGCTCAGTCAGTCAGAGCTGCTAGCATAATCAGGCGGGCTTTCTGCCCACTCAAAGACCACTGGCTCTGCCACTCTGTCCGGTAACACAGGCGGGCACCCACTTCCGGGGTGCTTGGAGGAAACTCTCATTCACTATCTGCACGCGCAGACCAGGATATCCGGCCAGTAGTCTCACGCTCTGAGTGAAACCCCCATCCGCATGGAAATTTGCAGCGCTGGAATTCGCTCTCGCTCCGTCCCCGTGCGCGGCTTTTGCAAGGCGCTGGGGCGGCCCGAGATTCCACTTTTGCCCACACAAAGGCCCCTGACTCTGCCCCTCTGTGCGATCACACGGGCGCGCACTGCCGAGGCACTCGGAGGAATCGCTCACTACCTATCTGCGCGCGCACACCAGGATATGAGGCTGGCCGCGTTTCCCTGAGTGAAACCCTCACCAGCACGGAAAATTTCCACCGTTGGAATTAGTTCTTGCTCCCTCCCGTGCGCGGCTTTCCCAGGGCACTGGGGCTGCCCAGAGATTCTGCTTTCGGCCCACAGAAAGGCCTCTGACCCTGCCTCTCTGTGGGGCAACACGGACACCCACTTCTGGGGCTTAGGAAGAGATCTCTCTCCCACTAACTGCGCACCAACCAGGAGAACAGGTAAAATGGCTGCCCTGCTTGTCTTTCTTTGTTTGGGTTTGGCGCGAGTGTTAGCTTGTATTGCCTGGCTTGCCACAGGAACAGTTTTTCCTCCGCTAGGATCTCCGTGCCACAGCCTGGTTCGGCCCTTTGTGCCGCAGCCTGGATGTATTCACCCCCTTTGCCCGCCTCAGTTTCTATATTCACAGTTACCAGAGAAAGCCGCCCTGTTTAGGTTAGTGAGGAAGGCGGAGCATTTCTTACTCCCTATTTCCTTCAGGATTTGGTTATATATTTAGCCAATTTTTCACTCGACCATACCTTCGGGTGTATTGTGAAGCATCTGGAGGCTCCAAGTATAGGTTTTTCTGTTTCTGATTGAAGATCTTGTTGAGTTTTGGGGGAGATTTATCGGTATCGCTTCCTACTCCGCCATTACTCTGACGTCATCTCAAATCTACTCTTCTTAAAAATCATTTTGATGCCTATAACTACACATTAATGTACAGTATATAATTAGATTTGTTTCTATACCAAATGTGTGTGATTAGATTTGTTTCTGATCTAATCTGAGTCTGTGCTTTCAGTAGTACTGAAATCTTCCATTCAGTGTGTCAGAGCCCACTTCAGATCAACCCTCCACCTTGTAGAGATGAAGGCTGGGGGGATTTATGACTCTGTAGGATGGAAATGTGACCAAAGATGCCTCTCATGATTTACTTTGAATTGAATTTAGGGATCATATTGTAATGGAAAAGTTGTTTTCAAGAAATCACCAGATCAGTGCGTTGCAAGATCAAATCATTACTTTTTGGGGGCCAGGAACAGCAGAGACTTGCACTTAATCAAATTACGGAAGTGACAAAGGGGATGCCACAATGACCAGGAACTAGATTTCAGAGAGCAATCCCTGGAGGAATTCTCAAACCAAGGAACAACTGGCAAGGGGAACTCGACAACCCGCCCCCTCCGCTCCGCGCAGGTCCACCAGGAGCAGTGCTGGAAGGCCCGCAGCCTCTGAGAACATGTTTCTAGCTCATTCTACACGGTACAAACTTCTGGTCACCTATTTATATTTTCTGTGTCTTCTGTAGTGATTTGCATAACAAGCATCCTGAGTTTAATGCCCGTATTAACTTTCAAAGTAATCTAACATATATTTTAACCTATGTTTCTCTAATGATCAAAGTCAGAGCAAATCAATGTCTTTTGCCTACCCTGCAAGTAAAGTAAGAGACTGAACATTTTTATACTTTACTTTAGCTTTTACCTTACCTTAAAATATATTATAAACCCAATCTATTATATAACCAGTTAGTCAAGAGTTTTTTTAATTAATGTTTTTACCAAAGAACATTTTTATCTCTTTCATAATTATATTTTAAAAACCCATATGTATTGATTGGCTTCATGGGGACCATCAATCCTTTTATATCTCGACTTCCTTATTTTTGAGTTATTAATTTTAATCTTTTTTAGTGTTGAATAGTAGGTCTTTGAATAATTTTTAAGGAAGTCCAAATGGATGAAATTGCTTCTAATTCTTAGATATCTGAAAATATCTTTCCATTGCCTGTACTCATGGATTAAATTTGACTTGGAATTGCAGGCTCAAGTCATGAAGTTTCCTCTTTGAAAAATGGGTGTTTCTTCATTTGGAGCTGGTGAATAAAATCAGAAGCCAGTCTTATTTTTTTTCCCTTTGTGGGTAAACTATTGCTTTCTGTCTAGTTGCTTTTATGATCATCTCTTTCCTCTAGATTTGCAGGCTACATCCGGATACGGGCATTTCCCCCCCCCATCAAAATCTTGATTTTTTTTTTTTACACTAAGGAAAATATTTTTCTATTACATCTGTGATGATTATTTCTGCTCCTTTTGTTCCAGCATTTTCAGGAGTGATTGTTATCCACAGCGTGAATTTTTACTTTCACTCTGTGTCTGCTATGATTTCTTGTCGTTCTATCTTTATACTTTATAGACTGGAGAGTGGGTGATAGATTACATTTTATCCTTGTTAATTCTGCTTGCTGTTGCAGCTATTGCATTTTAGTCTTTGACTGCCTTCTTCTCTCATTCTGTCTATTGCTGTTGTTTGATAAGGGCCAGTTACCTGGAGTGACTTAAACTCACCTGCAGGGTGGCCTCTGGCAGGGCCTCACCTCAGATCTGTCTGTGGAGGAGGGCCTGATTTGCACCACCCTGGCCCAGTTCCCAAGAGGCACTCATCAGTCTGGCTCTGTACCACCAGGTTGGATCTTGACCACTCTCTGCTCCCCGGGATGTTCTGCCTCCAGAGTATGTCCTGAGGGCATATCCATCCCCATGTGCCTTTTCCTCCTCCCTCTACTCTGTTGTAAGGGAAGACATGATCTTGGAATTGGTATAAAACTGAAGGAGAGTTGCATGGAACCCCAGTGTTTGCTCTCTTGGGACCTAATTCTCATGCAGAGGATAACAGTGGTCTGGTTTCAGGTTATAAGAGCCCTGACTCCCTGAGTCTGGCAGAGGTTAAGATAAGCAAATCTTTCACTTGGGTCCTATTGTCTAGTTAGTGCTGTGATTAGAAGATAAAACAAATGCTGCTGGGGCCACAGGTATTTTCTCAAACCAGCCTCAGTGACACTGTTTTTGGTGAACATTCCTTTTAGATTTCCAACAGTGCTAATGCAAGGTTTTATGTCTTTGCAGAGCCTGATGGGTGCTCTAATAGGAGAGTGCAGCTCAGGCTAACCCAATGGTTAATTTTTACATATGCCTGATGCTCTTCTCCCCTAGAGAACAATGCATTCATTATCCAGAGATAATGACTTTTCAATTCCAATAAGGGCTTAAAATTACTCCACTCACCAACTCCCACTGCAGCCAATAATGCTGGCAGGTGGAATTTTAAAGATGGGCACAAAAGGGTCACACAGTAGCATCAGGGCCTCCAGAGCAGGCAGGCAGTCATACTAGTGGCCTGTAGGAAGTCCAGCTGTTCCCAGAAGCTGGTAATTACACTGACTCCGCCCCTACTACATCTAGCAGACAGTTCCCCAGCAAGAAAATGCCTTAAAAACAAGTCAAGAGGAAAAATAAAACATGATGTATCCTTACCTTATTGCAAATTTTGGCCACCAAACCTTGTTGAAGAACATTTTAGAAGGTTCTTCATGAAACCTTTAGAAACCTTTTCATGAAAATTTACTGCTTTCAATAGAAAGGTGAGATTACCAACTGTGTCCATGTTAAGGGTCAGGAAACTGAAGGAAAAACACAGTGGCTGCCATTACTAGTTTGTCCTCACCAATGAACACACCTGAGAGAAATAGACAGGGCTTGTATTTTCACAGGAATTTTCTTCCAACAGAAAAGTAAAGTTGGCACACACAATTGCCCCTTGACTCATGATTCCATCTGTATTGTTCTGATGCGTGCTCGCCCCACAGCATTTATCCCACATGGTGGTCCTTTTGGTATAAAGGTAATTTGACTTTCTGCTTTTTCCACTATACTTGTATTATAGGTAGCATTCAATATTTTATATAGTCTTTCTTCACTAACAGGTAAACCAAGTGGGTTTACCTTCACTTATTCAACCATTGTTGGGCATGTGTTATAATAGTGATTGCACGTATCATTATTAGTAAAAATATACATGTCACAAAGTATTTGTCAATTAACAATATTTCTTATTTATACATGTTTATAAAATATTTACATATTTTATATTTCTTATTTATAACATTATGTATCGGGAACTGTGTTAATTGTTGCTGTGAATTATTCCATGATCTTCTGTAATTATCGAATGTTGAGTTTAAGAAACTGAGGCTCAGCAAGATGTGGTGAACTGCTCAAGGTCACTTGGGCAGGACATGCTCAAAGTCAGGTTTTGTCTCGGGGATACGCTGAGCTGGAGGGGCAGTGAGAAGGGTGTGGACAAGCACAGGGCAGGGTGTCCCACAGAGAGGGTGACTCTCTCCAGCAGATAGAAATTTCAATCTACCCCATCTGTCAAATGAGAAAACTTAGGCACAAACAGACTCAAAACCCCTAGAGTCAGCGCTGCACCCTGTCCTCCTCAAGCAGTGTCATGGGGCCAGTTAGTACAACTGGCTCATCCTTAGTCCTGGGGAGGGGGCCCGATGGGTAGCCACACTATGGCTGTTAACTGGTGGGATTTCAAGGCACCGGGAAGCTACTAGCCCATCTTTCCTCATGTCCCCATCTTCTCACGTGAGTGTTGCTATGATTGCCACCTACTGCTCTACTAGAGTATAAGCTCCATACAGTGGAGAACCCCGCAACTGCTCTACCACCAATGCCCGGAGAAGTGCTTAGGCCACAGTGCAATGACAAAGGATAGAAATCAGAGCAAGAAAGTTTTGGTGACTTACGTAGATAAGCACAGACAGACTGAATCAGTAAGTCTAAATGTGTGGGAGAGAAATGTGTACTGTTTTGGAGGTTAATAACCAAGACAAAAATAAATGGACTGGAACTTTGCAAATATTTACAATTGGAAAACTGCCTCTGGCGCATCTCAAGTCTGCCCTAGAAAGTTTGCTGGGAGCAGAGACTTGCATGTGGGTGAGAGTCTGTTATGCTTTCGGAGTGACAGGGACAAGCCCTGATCTGCTATCTGGAAAAGAGATGAGTGGGCAGATGTGTATTGCCAGCTTGGGAACAAGGTTCTTGAATGGACGGAACTAATTCTGATGGAAACTGTACTGTTCTTTCAACTCCTTATATGTTGAAAATTTCAAACTAGTAAATTGAGGGGAAGGCTATCAGAACTATAAAATGCCCACTGAGGACTAGAAATATTAGAAAAGATGCACTGACTTCATAAAGTGTGCAGGACAAATTGGGATAAATCAATGAAGTAAGAAGCAGGTATGAGAGAAGAGATTAATGAAGGGAAAAGCTGGTTGGTTGAGAAAAAATAAACTAGTGAAACATCTGATGAGGTCAAACTACACAATGATACAGAAGATAGAAGGCACAGAAATAACTTTAGGAACGACAAATTGGACATAACTATGGATTAGTGGAAGTGAAAAGTATAATTAGAGAATAGCATGAAGAAACTTATACCAATAAATTCAAAACAAAATGGATAAATTCTTAGAAAAACACCATTTATTAAAACTGACACAAGCTTAAATGATCTTAAAACAATTAAACAAATTGAATCAGTAGTTTAAATATTCCCCTAGGCCCAGCTTGGTTTCAATTAACTTATCAAACTCTTCCACAAAATAAATAACTATTCCCACAATAACTTTATGAAACCAGAAAAACAATATAAATCCAAATCAGGGAGGGACCAGAAAAGAAAATAATATGCCAATCAATACACAAAAACCCTAAGAAAAATATAAGCCAGCTAAGCCCAGGAAAATGCAAAAATAGTAACATAGCGTAACAAAATTGAGTGTTTCTCAAGCATGCAAGGGTATTCTAACATTAACAGATTTACAAGGATTACTTATCAAATTCATTAGTAAAATTCACCATCTAGTAATGACAAAAATATATTAAAAATTACAATAAATGGAGCTTCTTCAAGGACTAAAGTGTCTATAAAAAATTCAACAAATATTCTTCACAGTGAAATGTTAAACTAATTTTATTTAAAATCAGAAATAAAACAAAAGAGTACCTTC
This sequence comes from Saccopteryx bilineata, assembly GCF_036850765.1. Taxonomy (NCBI): domain Eukaryota; kingdom Metazoa; phylum Chordata; class Mammalia; order Chiroptera; family Emballonuridae; genus Saccopteryx; species Saccopteryx bilineata. The sequence goes on along the minus strand of NC_089492.1, from coordinate 148,674,798 downwards.
TATACCAAAAAGAAGAAAAGAATAGTGACTTGAAAGGAAGAAGAAATAAATCATTACTGTGGAGAGTATGACTGTCTATGGGGAAAAACCCCCAAACAATCTAGACACACATTTAGGAAAAACTTATTTACACTCAGGTTTACATACAAAAGTCAACCACATTTATAATAAACTGGCAACAACAAAACCATAATTTGAAAATGTTCTTTTTAAAATTTTTTTATTGATTGATTTCAGAATAAGAGAGAGGGAGGGAAGGAGGAGATAGGGACATCAAGCTGCTCCTGTATGTGCCCCGGTCAGGGGCTGAACTGGCAGCCTCTGTGCTTTCGGTGATGCTCTAATATCGTCCTGAATATTGCAGAGCTAAACATATTCTTTCTATAGCAACAAAATTATAAAGTACCTTGCAATAAATCTATGAAAGGTTGTACTACATATGGAACTCTGAAAGAGTTCCATAATTAGGAAATTAAACTAGTTTAACACTTAGGAAATTTCCTAATTTAACAATTAGGAAATTAAAATCTTTGAGGAAGATCATTTTATAAATATGTCAATTTTTATGCAAATCTAGAGATTTAGTACACTTTCAAAGAAAATTCCAGCAGATTTTTAATTATGGTAAAATATACAGAATGTAAAATCCACCTATCATTTTAACCATGTTTAAGTGTGCAGTTCAATGGCATTAAGCACACTCACATTGTTGGGCAACCACCACTACCATCCAGCTCCAGAACTTTTTCACCTCCAAAACTGAAATTCTGTCCTCTTCAAACACTAACTGCTCATTTCATCTTCCTCCAGCCCCGGTAAACACTATCTACTTTCTGTCTCTATGAATTTGACTATTCTAGATACCTGGTATAAGTGCAGTCACATAATATTTGCCCTTTTGTGTCTGTCTGCAGGGCTGTTGTTGTTTATTAAGGCACTCATCGAACTGATTCAAAAACTCATATGACAGTGCAAAAGACCCAGAACAGCCTGCACAATTCTGAATTATATTTCAGATATAATATTTTCTATATAATAATATTATATTATTATAAATCTGGTGTAATTGTCCAATGTACTGTTGGATTAAGGAAATGCAAACAGACTAGGAACAAAATAGTCCCAAATAGACTCCCACATATAGAATTTAATAAAGTTCAGAGAGGTAATGCAGATCACCGGGAAAGAATAATCAATTCAAGAAATGGTGCTGGAACAACGAACAGTCCCTAAGGGAGGAAAAAATGAAATAGATCCCTTTCTCATACCACAGACAAAAATTTCTAACAGATTCAAGAATTAAACGTGAAAGGTGAAACTCTCAAACTTTGAAATATATATATTTCATGACCTAAAATACTCAGAAACTGTGAATATAAAAGAAATAATTTATAAAATTCACTTGTAATGTAAGAATTTATGTTCATCAGGAAACACCATAAAGAAAACGTAAGAGAAGCCACAAACTTGGAGAATATAATTGTAAGATCTATAACAGAAAGGATAAAGAACCTCTAAAAGCTGATGAGAATAAGATCAAAAAAAAGAAAAAAAAAGAAAATTAGCAAAACACATGAACAAGCATTTCACATTAGGAGAAATGCAAATGGCAATAAATATGTGAAAGCATGCTCAATCTTAACAGTAATAAGAAAAGTGCAATTTTAAACCAGCAAAAGAGATCTTTATCTTATACTGTATTAACAAAAATTAAGTCCAATAATGCCAAGTGTTGGCAAGGATATGGTTTCACAAAATGCATGCCGCTGGCAGGGTATAAATTGTACAACCACATTCAAAAACAATTTGGCACTATGTGGTGAAGTTGAACAGTGGCATTCCCCACAACACAGCAGTTTGACTCCTAGCTAATACACACTAATGAAGAGTGTTTTCCCAACAACAGATTGTAAATCACCAATGGGGTCATGAAATCAGTTTAAAGGATCAAGATTCAAATTTTAAAATATCAGAGGCCATTACGAGCAATGAAGCAAGCATCATTTCATGACTTTTTTTTACTTCAGTTGTGCCTGTTAGGTAGGGGTGCTCGACGGATGTGGGGGTGTCAATGTGATGTAAAATGTATTTCTTGCTCTGAGTCACACAACTAAATTGGAAAGCCCTATAGAAACTCTTGCACATTTCCCCTGAAAACATGTACAAGATTTTTCATTGGCGCTTTATGCGAAATATAAAAAACACAGCTCAAATGTCACTGGTACTGGAGATGAGAATAGTAAGTAAATTATGATGTATACACACAGTAAGATGTCATGAGTAAAGAGAACAGCTCTTTAGCTACACAAAACAGCTTGGAGGAATTTTAGAAACAAAATACTAAGTGACAACAAGAAGCCACAGAATGCCACATACATTACACCTTATTTATCAAGTTTAAAGTCAATACTAAAAGATTAACCAAGAGCCAAAAGCATGGATCCTGAAACCAGGGTATCTGGGTTCAAATCCTAGTTCCATCACTCATTAGCATGCCACCTTGGGCAAAATACTTAACCTCTGTGCCTCATTTTCTTCATCTGTGGAATGGAAATAATAACCTACCTCATGCAGTTTTTATAATTAAAACTGTGAAGTGCTCGGAACAGTGGACATGTAATAAGGAGTGCAAGTAGAAAGAACAGAATTAGGATTGTTGCAGTTCTTAAGTTGGGGAATGGGTGCATGTGTGGTAATTTTACGTATTTGTGTATTTTTGTATACATATCAAATATGAAACATTTCAAATGAGTGACCTGTGCCATGACAAGGCTCTATACTCTTGGGCTCAATAATAAGACACTGGAGGCCAACAATGGTGACAGCCTGAGCAGTTATATACCTGGTTCTGAGTTTGTCAACCCCAGACTCAGTCCATTTCTGGAGCAGGCTAAGAAGTGGGCTTTCTTTATACTGCTTGTTGTATTGAGCTAGCAGTTCCTGTACCACAACCTGTGTACACATCTGTTAGTCATTTGTCAAAAGTGTAAAATACACCAGTGTCTTCCTATGCTGCAGACAGATGAGTTCTGGTTGCTTCTAGTGAACTCCTGGGAACCAAATACGAGACTTCATCCTTCCAGGAGACCCCTCTCCACCACAGTAAATGGTGGTGCTTACCCTTCCACTCTCAGTTCCGCCCAAGGTGGCCAACGAGCCAATGACCTCTGGTCCCTCTCCTCCTTGAGACACCAGCCTCTGAAGCTGGTCCCACTACTACTATTTCAGCTGACACTTCAGGTAAAACCAATTTGCCTTCTCTGTACCAGACAGATGTTTGGTTTGTTTTCTTTTTCGCCTCTGATCAGTCTGTGGTTGATTAGGCCTCGGGAAAAGCATTAAAGGTGTACATGTAAAACCATTTCAGTCAATCTCTTCCCTCAGTGGCTTTCAAGTTATGGTTTGGGTGGAAAACACTGTCTGCTTTTCCAGATTTATTGAAGAAAATGTCTGGCTAGCCTGAGGCAGAACTAGGCCCAGCTGATAGCAGCAGCTGCTAGATGTATCAAAGAGGCCACATTGGACCAGCCTGCCCTCGAGCCCCTAGCTGACTGCCATGATGTGAGTGGGCCCAGACAAGGCTGGTGAGGAATCACACCGGTGACCCAAACCAATCGCCAACCCACAGAACCACAAGCTAACAACTCCAAGTTGTTTTAAGCTTCTAAACCTGGGAGTGGTTTGTTACACAGCAATAAATAGCTGATTCATTCTTCTACCAAACCAAATTCTGAATATTTTCTTCTTTGTTCATATATGTGTATGTTTTTTATAGAGATGCTATCAAATGTACAGGCTTTTGGCCAACAGTATCTCATAAGTCGTGCTTTTGGTTCACACTGCTGTTTCAGATTCTATCTACCTGTTTACTAACTGTATATCTTTTGTTTGGAAAAAATCAGAGGTAATTAAACATTTCTATTCAGTTCAATATTTAGGTTCTTCCCATTTTTATAGTGTTACTATAATCCTGATATTAACACATTCAGATAAAGCACTGTTCTGTTTTTGGTTATTACCTAAGAATAAATCCAGGAATCAGTGGACACGGAGGTTTCTATGAGGGCCGCTCTGCCTACACGAGGGATGCTGGTTATGTGCAAGGCATCTGTGCCTGCGGAAGCTTTATGGGCCGTGGTGGGCAGAGCCAGGTGTGCAACGCCTGGGACAGTGTCATATCTCATGTACTGTCTAATGCCACGTGGTCAAACACAAGCAGCAGACTGACCGCCCAGAGCCTCACTCAGTGACACTGGAGCTTTCAGGCTCTCCCACCCCAGGCCTGTGGACAACTACAGCCCCACCCCCTAAAGTCAGAGGTGACTCCCACACTGGTGTGATCTTCCCACTTGTGACTGGTCTGAGCTTTGGTCTATAGCAGAGGCTGCCACACAAATTCCATGTACAGATGTGGCATTGCTGGGTCTTACAATATCATTAGGTTTAGTATAAATTACTTTTCTTTGGTGTCTTTGAAGTATTGTCTTGAATTCTTAAAATTATGCCTCTAGATAAGTTATATCATCTATGATTCCATTTTAGGATAGTAAAGGGGGTGTCACAAATATTTTTTATGAGAAAGAGGGGATTAGGCCCAATAAGTGTAACAATCAATGTATTAGGCATCAAAGGACATGAACATTTTTATGGCTGCTGCTATACAAAATAAGTGTGAAAATCAAAATACTTCCAACAGAGGGGAAAATGGGGGGGGGGGCTGACTAACTTTAACTGGACTATAAATTAAAATGATACCACAATCCAGTTTCCTTTCACAGACACATCACTAGGACTCACATTTACATTCTTTATTTTTTCTAATTTATTAAGTTTATGATGGCTGTAACACTAGCTCTCTCTGGTCCCAAGAGCAATATCATCACAGGAATTAAAATTTGCTTTCTCTTTACCTTCAAACCTTTATCTTCTGTCACTGTTCTTCATAGCATTTATTTCCACCTGATGACACAGAGCACAACAACGTGGTGTTGGTCTCCTGTTATTCTACTGCCCGGAAGGTGAGTGCTAGGAGGTCAGAGTCTGCCCGTCTTGTGCCGCCAAACATGTGGGCCTGAGCCGGCAGCAGAGGCGTCTCTCTTGGCTGAGTGAATGAATAAACAAATCCCCTTCCTGTTTTCAGTATCTCAGCTAGTCTGTTCAATTCCTTAATAACTTCCTTCCACTTTGGTCACTACTTCTACCTTTCTGGTTTAAGCAACTTAAATTGGGCAAATTAACTCACTCTAACAAGAATTAAAATTAGAATGACATCAGTTCAGGTGCTAAACGTAGCAGAAAAAATGGATAATTGGGCCTTGGCTGATTTCCAAAAGCAGATTTTTTTTTTTTTTGCTCTTTCTTTCTTTCCTTTTTGCTTCTTGCTTTTGGCATCTTTCCTCCTTTTCTAGGTTATGAGGCAAAAAAACCCCATGATTTAAGAAATGATTTTATTTTCTGCTGCTGATGCCCCTTTCGTGAAAGATTCACTGATTGAAACCAATAGCTACCACGGGATTTGGGCGTTACAGTCTCTAGATCCAATACTTTATTTGATAAGTGACCAGGAGAAGGCAAAGATAGATCAGTCACCTTCTCCATGGGGCAAGATGCACTCGTTCACCTCATAGATTTTTATCCTGAACACATTATAATGTACTAGGTGTATATAGGTACTATGTGTATATCCATATATACAATATAGATACTATATACTAATTATACTATGTACTAATATAATACATACAGACACATATACATTTTTAACTTTCCATTTAAAAATAATTATAGATCCACAAAAAGTTAAAAATATTAAAATAGCACAGTGAGTTTTTTATTCAGTCATCACCAGATTCTCAGAAAAGTGGTATTTCCATAACAATGGTGATTATCCAAACCAGGAAATTCAATACAATTTTTATACATTGAATGTTCTGGTTGTAGTAGATATCTCATTATTTGAAAATGAACTCAGAAGTAGATCATTCTGTAAAGCGAAATATTATTTTTTCGCAATACAAGGAATTACATCCTTATCTAAGTCTGGGGTTTTGAATACTTATATCAGATTTTCCTAAGAAATGTGTGACGTTATTTCTTTCTAGGTGATTGTTTTTGTGGCTAAAACATTCTCAAGTCTACATATGAATACTTTTTATCTTGCAATACTCTGTGCACTTGATTAATCCCTAGCGACTGAGTCTTGGTGCACCTGTTCATGAGCCCTTTTCCAGAGAACTCCAGGGAACTGAGCAGTCAGAACAGCTCTGTTCTTCTCTCTTGAAAAAGATCCACCTGCAGGTGGAATCAAGCTAATCTACAGCCAACATATGGAAACTCTGAGTCTAAGCAGTTACACACACACACAAAATGACATCATAACATGCATTCATAATGAATATCATATGTATCATATGTATTAGGTAACCAATAAAAGTTATTTTTTAGGTCAAATGGCTTTTCAAGGCATCTATGAAGCAAGTAGCATTTCTACACGAGGTACCTCACTGATTTATGCCAGGTTCAGTGAAACTTGGATTAAAAGTCTAAATGTAGGGTCTAGTGAGAAGGTAGAAACACCTAGAGCCAATCAGAATAGAAAATAGTTGTCTAAGGAAAAGCCACCAGAAGTCACTCACTTAGTAACAAGGACAAGCCGGGAAGTGGAGATGCACTCAGGTTTGTATCACATAGGGCGAAAGAGTTATTATTATTATTATTACTACTATTTTAAGTGAGAGGAGGAAAGAGAGTGAGATTGACTCCTGCATGCGCCCTGACTGAATCCACCAAGCAACTCCCATCTGTGGCCAATGCTTAATCGACTAAGCTATTTTTAGCACCTGAGGCTGCTGCACTTGGACCAACCAAGCTACTCTTAGCACCTGGGATCTACACTCAAAGCAATCAAGCCACTGGCTGTAGGAGGGGAAGAGGGACAGAAGGCAGAGATGGAGGGGAAGAGAAGCAGATGGTCACTTCTCCTGTGTGCCCTGACCAGGGATTGAACCTGGGACTTCCACATGCTGAGCTGACACTCTATCCACTGAGCCACTGACCAGGGCCAATTGAGTTATTCAGAGTGGCAGTCCTTATGCCATTAGGATCCTAAATCATGTCCTAGCAGGACTGGCTACAAGATTTGGGGCCCAGTGCAAAAGAAAAATGTTCAAAAATTGTTAAGGATTTCAAGATGGTGAGAGATGAACATTAAACCAATCAGGGCCCTTCTAAGTACAAGGCCCCATACAACTGTCCAGCTCTCCTTCCAGGAAGCTGGACCTGGACCCTGAAGTCCCAGTAGGGCCACCAGACACAAACATACCTGCATGTCTTGCATTTTTATTACATCTACATCTGGCTACCCTAGGTTCCCGAGGGCATCCCAGGTGTCACCAAGGGTATCAGGTTGAAGAAAAGACCAAGCGGACATGATTCTAACTGTTCACTTCTGTTAGATGCTGAACATCACATCGAAATAAGATTTCTTTTAGGAGAATTTTTAGATTGCCTGAGTAAAAGAGAGAGAAGAGGGGAGAGGAAGAGAAGGGAAGAGAGAGAGAGGAGGGGAGGTGAAGAGAGGGGAGGGGAGGTGATGGAAGGGAGGAAAGGAGAGCTGAGGAGAAAGAACCACTTTAAACTAACACATAGACCAACATATACATTGCTCTGAGTAATACCAGGAATTGAAACATGAATTTGAGTTTTATTTAGGAGGATGGATGTATTCGAAGCAGTGACTTAAGCCCAGAGAGAATTCATGCACTGCTCAATTGAACTTAAGACTGGTTAGTTTTTTGTTTGTTTGCTTAGTTAAATAGGGATCAAATTTAACTTATTTTCTCAATGTCTCTTTCCAACAGAAAATAAAATGCACTTTGTGTTTCTTTCTTTCATTCTACCCACAGTTATGGAGCACTGACTATGTGCAAGGCATCCACTGTCTATATTGTTGATAGTGTGGATTAAAAAGATGAATAAGAAACCTCTATTCCACTGAAGCTTCCAGTCTGATAGGAGAGATCAGCATGAGCATAAACATGGCGCTCAGGGGGCATCTGTCAGGCCCGACAGGCACAGAAGCACAGCAAGTCAAAGCACATCTCTTTTCCATGATGATCAGGAAAAGCTTCTCTCTTTTTCTCTCTCCCTCTCCTCTTCCCTCCCTCCCTCTATCTTTCTTTCTCTCTCCATATTTGCTCACTGACCTATCTCAAAAGTTATCTTTCAACAACCAGAAGGTCACCATTCCATGCATCTGGCTCACATGGAATCAGGGCTCCTCCTGCTGTAGATGTGGTGACCCTCGTCCTGGGCTACTGGGACCCAGGCCCACCCAGCCCCTACCTGAGCCTTGCTCCCCTTCCAAGATTCCACTGAACCTTCCACTCTGGCACTGGGCACAGTCCTCTGCTTTCTGCCTCCATTCCAGTCAGTAACTTGTATCTGGAAACATTGCCTATAGCTATCAGAAAAACTCCTCATGTGGTCTAGGAAAATCCAGGCCCCTTGGACCACATGTACCCATTACACATTTATGGAGCACCTATTATGTGCCATGCATGATACTAGCAACAGGTAAAGGATGCTGAGATTTTCATTATGTGTACAGACATGCTGCAGGCCTGGTTCCAGACCACCACAATAAAGTGACTTTTTGTTTTGTTTTATTGATTGATTTGAGAGAAAGAGAGAGAGAGAGAGAGAGAGAGAGAGAGAAACATTGATTTGTTGTTTCACCTATTTATGCATTCATTGGTTGATTCTTGTATGTACCCTGATCAGGAATTAAACCCACATCCTTGGCATATTAGGACAATGCTCTAACCAACTGAGCTACTTGGTCAGGACATGTGAGTTTTGCAATAAAGCGAGTTAAATTCTTTTTTGATGGGGTGTGGGAGGTGGTTCTTGTCTTCAATTTGTAAAAAAAATAAATAAATAACATCTGAGAAATACAGTAAAGTGAACTACAATAGAACAAGGTGTGCCTGTACAAATAATTGTGGTTAACACTTTGTGTTAAGCGTCATGACATCAAGATAAAATTTGGGTGATCACTCCATTTAGAAATGTGGGAAGTGGGCCTCAGGGAGATAAGGAGCACACCTAGGCTATTGCACGCCAGAGTGGGGACTGAACCCCGGCGTGTGAAAATCAGACCATCATGTTACACAGACCCTGGAGCTGCATCTGGTGTGAGAATACAAGATGGTGGACACTGACCTGGAGCTTAGAATCAGAAAATGGACAACAACCAGACGCAGCCTTGAGTGAGGCGCTCTGTGAGCAGCGCACAGTGGGAGGGATCATGGCAGTCCTGCACAGCACAGTGAACGTGGTGGTGCAGCTGAGGGCTGGGCTGGGGCCGCAGTCAGTCATTCTGAGCTCTGAGAACCCTCACCCTGAGCTCTTGCTCTCTGGCCTCCGTGGGTGTCCTCATCACAGAGCTCTTGTGGTGATGGCTCGAACTTTGGCCCCAAGTCCAGGCAGCTTCTTCTCTCCAAGTCTCACATGTGGAGTCAGCAAGGAGAGCTTTCAATGAGTGGCAGGCATTCTCCCAGGACTGTACTAGCCTGTGCTGCTCAACCTCTCTCCTCCCCGGAGGGGCGCCAACCCCACCTATCAGCTTTGGGGCCCCGTTTCCTGGAGCAGAGCCCTTCAGCAGAGGTGAGTGGTCAGGGCCAGGAGGGCTGTGCCTACTGAGTGCCAGGCTCCGTGATCATCCTCCCACAGACAAGGACCCTTTGACCTCTCCCAGCCCCTTTACATTAAACCAAATCATATGTTCTCTTGCTTCTGAAAAATGGGAATTCTTGTGAAGTGTGAGCAGTGTTCCTTCGGGCAGCATTGGGAGGTATCAGCAGCCCCGGAGGAGGGCAAGGCCTGTGTCTGCCTCTGTCCCCGCCCCACCAAGCTCTGTGGCTGTTATGCTGGTCTCTGCCTGGCCCTGGAGACCCTGATCTGGACACCCCTGGTCCAGGGATCCCATGAAGCTGGTGTAAGGACCCCAGGAGTGAGGTCCTAACCCTCATTTCCACTCTGGCCCCAGTGCCCACCCTGACGGATAGGCCATCTGGGATTGGGGCGGCTCAACCTCGATGGTGGGGCCCAGCTCAGAAGCACTCCTGCCCTGTGGGACAGCAGCTGTCTGCTCCTAGTGGCCACGACCCCAAACCCCACATACTTTTCCTTCTGGCTCACACCTTCTCTCACTAGCGGTAGAAAATGCCCGGCGCTTACTCCCAGCTCCCGTGTAGCTAGGACACTGGCTAATGGCAGTCCTGGCCCACGGGACCTAGAGGAAGGAGTCCAGCTGGGGCACTGGGGAAGGGTGTCCTTCTAGGCGCTGATGGAGCACCCAGGAACCGTGCCAGGGCTGTGGAGCTGGATGCAAGAAAGAGACTGAGCCAGGCATGGGGTCACCGTGGGGGACGATATATGTTCTTATGGTTTAGGTCATGCTGCTTGGGATTCTGCAGCCACTGTGTCCTGAGTGGCAAGCCCACCAGCAACTGGGTCCAAGCTGAACTCCCCAAAGCTGACTTGTCCACTTTCTGAAGCACAGGACCTCTGCTGCTGGCAGCCCAGGTATCCTACCCGCTGCCAGTGCCACGGCCTTCCCACCCCCACCCCTATCTCTCCCTATTCTAGAAGTGTCCATGCAGCACATGCATGTGTCAGGCCATTCCTGAAGTCCAAGTCAGCAAAGTGTCCAGTGTCATTGGAATAGATATGGCTGTGCAAAATAAAGCACAATGAGAATGTTAAAAAAAATCATATCAAGTTTTCTATAACTTGACTAACGTACAAACTCCTTCTGAGGGAAAATAAAAATTCCCCTTAACCCCCATGTTGACTTAAGTCATTTCAAATTATGTTACTTAAACACATGCAAATATAAAACTAGATATAAACACGTTATGTTTATAGTTCTTGTTCAGCTATAAATGATGAAATCGAATACAAGCAAAGCTACAAAACCAAGAGATTCAAATCAATGGCCCTAATAACATGTGGCAGACTGTGTGGCAGAACCTGGACGTGGTTCCTTTGGGTGTGTCCTTCTTGGGCCTCAGAAGGCTGGGGAAGGAGGCCCTTCTCCTCTGGTCTCTGAACACCTGGGAACCTGCCATCCAGATGTGCATGCACTCAGCGCCATTCCTTCACCCTCACCTGGCACAGACATATTCATAGAAAACCTACATCTCCTCTTTCCTAAATAGTTCCTGGTGACCCAGGGGGTGTTATTTGGGCCAAAGGGTTTCTTATATATCCAGACCCCAGAGCTAGAACTGCACAGCAGTCTCTGGGTGTATAGTCTTTACTCAGATAACCTGCATAACCCACTTAAGCGATTTGTTTAGGTTACCATCAGAATTAAAACAAACAATCAATACATTCCTGTAAAGAACTCTAAATTCCAATTTGGGACACAATGCCAAAATGCATCTCACTGTACAGAAACTGAAGACGTCACTGTGGGCGCAGACAAGTAAAGATCAACAGTGTGGCCAGGTCCAGGCAGTTTCCTCTCTCCAAGACTCACGTGTGGAGTCAGTGAGAAGAGTTTTCAAAACTTAGATGCTACAACCTCTGGTTTTGAAAACTTAATACCAGTGTTGTGTGTCAGAAAGAGAAAAATAGAATCTTGGTTCAAACTTGGCTCAAAACCTAGGTCAGCTTTTCTACAAGTGCATTATTCCAAAGTCCCTCCAAGTCCCCCAAATGATCACCTTTGTAAATGCTTCACATCAATTCTGTGTCCTTAGAGGATCTTCAAGCTGTGCTCCTCACTCCATTTCCAATGCCACCAGCCTGGTCTGGCACCACCCCACCCCTAAGCTGAGATGCAGTCCCCAGCTTAGGCCTGGCTGCTCTGTCATGGCCCCTACAGCCTTCACTAGGCAGGCCTCTTGGACCTCATTCCACACACCCCTAATTTCCCTGCCATCATTGGGGATGAATCTGGGTGTAAATCCCCAACTGTTAGTTTTGGGAGCAGATCACTGAAAGCATTCGTCCCTGGTTCTTCAGGTCAGGCCATCTCAGCCCGCCAGCCCTGCTCAGTCTCAGATAAGGCCCTCAGAAGAGAAGGGCACTGAACCTCCCTTTAAGCAGAGCTGTCATCCATGCCCGTCACCCAGCTCCTCAGATCCCTGCCTTGGCCATCGGGCCTCAGGCCCCTTAGTGCTGAAGTGCCATAATGCCACAATGGAGTTCACCCAACCTACCCTCCAGTTTGAGGACAATCTGACTTTTCTCTTTCTGGCCTTTTCCATCTCCACCAGCTGATCACTGTGGCTCACCCACAGCCAGGAGGCCTGGGCCCAGTGAGAAGGTTCCTTCAGGTTTACTGCATAGGTCTTTCTAGGATAAGAGAGAGTCCAGGTTCTCCAACAGAGGTCCAGTCCTCACCCTACACCATGTCCCATTCCAGCACCTGAGTCCTGCTTATCTGGGAGAAGAATTTGGGATTCTCCCCAGTAGTGGGGGGAAAGGGGAGAACCAGGTCTGGGAGTTTGGGGTGTGTATATATAGGGGGGGCTTCATCCTTTCTTTGTTATCCTTCATTCCTTCTCTTCCTACCCTCAGCTTTTGCATTTAAATAAGGGACTATCTTTTTCAATGGTTTTATATATACTCGATTTTTTAAAAAAGCCACATTAAATGGTCTTAAATAAAAAGTGAAAGTTTTCTGCTCAAACCCGTTTATCCAGGACCTCAGGCGAGAAACAGCCATTCTTAAGCAGTTTTTTTTCTTCTGGAAGGGTAAGTGTCCAGTGTCAAGGTCAACCAGACTCTCATGTCCTGTTCCAGTTTGCTTAGAACATGCTTTTTTTGAATGGTTTTGTTTTTCCTGGAGTCTTAATGGACTTTCCCCCCTTTGTTTCAAGAAACAAATGCCTTTTCTATCATATCACTAAATCTTCCTGCTTCTTAAACATTGTCCAATTTTGAACCCAAATCGCTTCTTTGTTAAAAGTCTTGCTCTTGAATCCTCCGACTTCCTGTTCCAATTTGGACTAATCTTGTTCCAGGCTTGCCACAGCACCGCTATCCAGGTTTTTCTTTAAACATTCTCCTCTTGGGTTAGCTCATGAAAGCATACATGTCTTCTAATTCTTAATTCTTTTTATGCTTTTCTACAGTTCATCTACAAGTAATACTTTTCAGAAAGTGTGTGACACATAAATTTACTGAGCATTTGAAGATCTATTATGTCTTTATTTCATCACATATTTAATCAATAATTTGGCTAGCGATAAAATTTTACATTTAAGACAACTTTCTTCTGAATTCTAAAGGCATTGTTCCATTCTAGTCTAGACCTTTGCCATTCAAAAATCTGGCTCACAGACAACAGCCTGAGCATCACCTAGGAGCTTGGTAGAAATGCAGTCTCTGAACCTGAATGTGAACAAGATGCCTGGGGATGTATGAGTGCGTTAAGAGGTGAGAAGCCTGTTCCAGCCTTCATCGCAGCTGCTCAAAAGGATGAGGTCAATCTGACCCTTTCTTCTCAGTACATAATCTAATGTTTTTTCAGGCTAAGGTCTGGGGCCCCTCTCTTTGTTCTTACTTGGTGATCTTTTAGGTTCTGACTTTTTCCAGTGGTTCCTGCCAAAGATCTGTGCCTTTATTTCAGATCTGAGAAATTTTCTTCTCTTATTTCTCTGCTTTTGTTTGCATATCTGTAGTATCTGTTCCTTCTTTCAGGAATGTTATGAATTTCCTGTGTTGATCATCCATATCTCTTAGCCTTTTCTCTTCACTTGGTTTTTCTGATCTCCATTTTGAGAAGTTTCCTCAAATTTATCCTTTAGCCTTTATATTAGATTTTTTAAATTTTGGAAAAGTATAATTTACTCTAGTTCTCTGCACTATGGTTACTATGGATTAATAAACTATGGTTCTCTGAATGCTCATTTTTTCATAGCAGGTTGTTCTTGTTTTATGAATAGAATGTCATCACCTGTCTCTAGGGACACTAATTAATTTTAGTTTCTCTGTTTTGTTTCCTCTAATGTCAGTAGTTCACCTTTTTATTCCTTTTTTATGTTGTTGATTTTCCCTAAGTGTCTGATCATCCTTATTAGATAATATTATGGAACTACTATTTATTTGCTTAAGTATGATGATGGTATTGTTCTTATATAAGAAAATGTCCTTATTTTAGACAATTAATGTTGATGTTTTCAAGTGTCTGAAAGCCACAATTTACTTTCACATGGAAAGAGAGAGGTAATAAGAGGACATTTAAAGTAAAGTATTAACACTTAGAAGTGGAGAATATTCTCAAGTATTATTGTACTATAATTTCCATTTTTCTCTTGAAATTTGTTTGAAATTTTCTATAATAAAAGTTGTAGTTAAAAAAAGAACAAAACAAAAATCTCTGAATCTCCTGGGGAAATATCTGTGGGGCCTAAAAGTCCCTAGGGGGTAGCTTTCTTGTAAGAAACCAGATATCTACATGGTCTTTAAGCATTTAGGCTATAGGTCAGTTGCGTTTTTTGCATACTTGCTCTGCTTGCAGAGTGATGAACAATGTAGGCACAGTGCCTGACTGATACTCTTCAAGAAATCTGCCCAAGTGGATTAGGAAGGCTCCTGTACTGGTGAATCTCTAATGAAGCCAAAGAAAGTGAAAATGGGATTTCATGGGTGTGGGTAGTAATTGGATTTGGTGGAGGATATGATTAAATTTCACCCAGGGCCTCCAACCCTGGCCCCAAGAAAATAATGAAAGGGTCAGAAGACCTTCTGCCCTGCTGAAAGGGACGTATGTGAAGCCTGCAAAGACTCGAAAACACACGCCTACTCTGTCTACAACTCCCCAGTCATGGGACAGTGGTCCTTCATAATCGCTAATATTGCTAGTCTCACCTTCAGGCGGAGAGCTGACAGCAGTGGAGTTAAGACAGAATACTGTGAAACTAATCAACCAGTTTCTGTCCTCTAGTCTCCTGAAATTTTTCTCTACTTCAATAAGTGGGATCAAAGCAGAATCCAGTCCAGGGAAGGAAAGCCTCCCCAGTATGGGCAGATTCCAACACCCAAGTGGAAGGCCAGCTGACCAGTGCAGGTAGCCAGTACCACCTTTCCTGTCACTGTGTGGGTGCCGGGCAGCCTGAAAGCTCTGGGGACGAAGCCAGGCATGTCAACTGATACGTTTCCTGTTAGAGGGTATCAACAATGGTCAAACAGAGGGCTGACCCCCATCCCCAGCACAAAACTAATGTGGTCTTGAGTTCTCACCCCAGGACATCAAGCCTTCCCTGGGCAGGCTGTTCAGCGTCCTTCCCAGGGTGGTTTCCAGAGCTGGTCAAGTGCTCCAATGTGGGGGGGGCTGCCGTCCTACTGATAGAAGGCTGTCACAGAAATGCCTGCTTTCTGCCCAGTCACTCTCCTGCTCTCAGTCCCTGCGACTTAGCATCCCTCCAGAGACATCCACAAGAAACCACCCCCACCTTGGCCATGACTGTGGGGTTGATTCATCAAGTCCATCCCATTAGCTTTCTGTTCTCCAGAAATCTGTCAAACTCCTGATCCTCTGAGGGCCCCTCTTCCACCATAAGTGCCCTTGAGGACTATTCCCTTCTGTTCTTTCTTCCAGTTATTGCACAGGGTTTTGAAGAGGGAGGAGTATCATGGTGTTTACACCATCATCATGAAGCAGAAGTACTCCCTGGCTTCTAGCCCTCCCATTGATGCTAGTGGTTCAGTTTCTTGTCCTTCTCATTCTGATGTCTTGGGGCTGCCTCACCACCCACTACTACCTTTCATCTTGTCCCTGCTTAGCAATAAGTGGGGAAGGGCATTCTCCTGGTCTGTGGACCACTGTAGGAAAAAGTTTACACAGCAGGCCTGAGATTACTATTCTCAGAAAGGCCTGCTGGCAAGGCTGGTCCTTGCTGGTATCTAGGAACTTGGATGTGGGGACTTTTCCAGAATTCCCTGACTGATCAGTGTGGCTTGCTGTTTCTAAACTCTTTGTGAAACACTATGGTTTATGCTGCTACTTGTTTTATTTCTGAAAGTGGAATTTTGATACATGAGAGGCACAGGATGCCCAATAAACACCTTCAGGCCGGGTCTCTAATGAGCCTCCCTGTAAACAAGACTTCACACAGGCTGTCTCCAGCCCTTGCTGGAGAATGAAGGCTGTCCTGTGTGACTCCAGTGGGAGGAGCATGCACGCTCCTGGTTTGCTTCTGACTTGGCCCCTTTGCCTTCTCCCCTGCTGATTTTGTGTTTCATCCTTTTGCTACAATAAATCATAAGGAGAATTATGACTATATGCTGAATTCTGTGAGTCCTCCAGAAAACAGTCAAACCACAGTGCTCTTGCAGACCCCTGACACACACCACACCACTCATAAAATATCTCCTGCTCTTGATCAGTATCCATCGTGGCTTAAAGTACTATTTGTTCAGCATGTGCTGGAAAGATGTCTGTCTGGAGAATGGTCAAGAAGGTCTATGCAACCTGGTTTTAGGGTCTTTGGTGACTTCCTTTCTGGCAAACTGTAAAACACACTGGGCTCTGAAGCTCAGGTGTGGGTTCTTAATGCACATGTGCGCTGCCGGCTTTCCATGCTGGCCCACACTTGCCCGAGTGGGTGGCCAGTGCCCTTGTACAACTGCCCTCCATAGTCAGAGTCCTGCCCCTGCACTGCCCCTGCTCCTGTCCATAGGACAAACAGCAAGCAGTTCTCTGTTTCTCCATGGGCTTCCACTTCAGTTCACAGTTAGAAACTATGACCATGCCCACAGCCAAATTAAACAGCCTTTCCATGGTGCCCACAAAGAGAGCTTGTAATTAAAACTCTGAATTACAGCTTTGAAGTCAAGAGATGTTGAGCCACACACTTCAGTTTACAATACACATCCTAAGAGAAAGCTATTGGAAAACCTCACACACTTGGATCACCAGCCAAGATGGAAACATGAATTAGTGCAGCATCTAAACTACTGAATATTCTTTTTTTTTTTTTTTTTTTTGCATTTTTCTGAAGCTGGAAACAGGGAGAGACAGTCAGACAGACTCCCGCATGCGCTCAACCGGGATCCACCTGGCACGCCAACCATGGGGCGACGCTCTGCCCACCAGGGGGCGATGCTCTGCCCATCCTGGGCGTCGCCATGTTGCGACCAGAGCCACTCTAGCGCCTGAGGCAGAGGCCACAGAGCCATCCCCAGCACCCGGGCCATCTTTTGCTCCAATGGAGCCTTGGCTGCGGGAGGGGAAGAGAGAGACAGAGAGGAAAGCACAGTGGAGGGGTGGAGAAGCAAATGGGCGCTTCTCCTGTGTGCCCTGGCCAGGAATCGAACCCGGGTCCTCCACACGCTAGGCCGATGCTCTACCGCTGAGCCAACCAACCAGGGCTGAATATTCTTAACCAGCGTTGTTAGCAGCATTTAAGTAGGAGGGAGACAAAAGAACAGGTGTTTTTTAATCTATCCAAATTAAATGCTTCTTAAATAATTCCTCCCAAATCATGTACTTTACTATAGATTTCTCTATTTTTATTTTTAAATTTATTAATTATAGAGAGGGGCCCTGACCGGTTGGCTCAGTGGGTAGAGCACTGGCCCAGCATGCAAATGTCTTGGGGTTGAACCCCTGCAGGGCACACAAGAGAAGAGACCATCTGCTTCTCTCCCCTTCCCTCTAGCCCAGGGGTAGTCAACCTTTTTATACCTACCGCCCACTTTTGTATCTCTGTTAGTAGTAAAATTTTCTAACCACTCACCAGTTCCACAGTAATGGTGATTTATAAAGTAGGGAAGTAACTTAACTTTATAAAATTTATAAAGCAGAGCTACAGCAAGTTAAAGCATATAATAATAATTACTTACCAAGTACTTTATGTCAAATTTTCTCTAGGTTTGGCAGAATAAATCTTTATAAAACAACTTACTATAGTTAAATTTATCTTTTTATTCATACTTTGGTTGCTCCACTACCGCCCACCATGAAAGCTGGAATGCCCACTAGTAGGTGGTAGGACCAGGTTGACCACCACTGCTCTACCCCTTCTCTCTCTCTTCCCCTCTCATGGCCAGTGGCACAATTGGTTCAAGCGTTGGCCCCGATCACTGAGGATAACTAAGTTGATTCGAGCCTGGGCCCCAGACAGGGGTTGGCTGGGTGATCGCAGTTGGGTCACATGTAGTCTGTCTCCCTATCTCCCCTCTTCTCATTTTAAAAAGAAAAGAAAAGAAAAAGAACTATAGAGAGGAAGGGAGAAGGAGAAAGGAAGAGAGAGAGAGAGAAAACATGATTTACCATCTACCTATCCATGCACCCATTGGCTGACTGTTGTATGTTTCCCGACCAGGGATTGAATCTGCAACCTTGGCATATCTGGAATGACACTCTAACTGAGCTACATGGTCAGGGATACAGGTTTCTCTATAAGTTAAAAAAATAAGTAAGCAGGAGAGAGCTGTCACTGAGTATCATGTTACACCTTAGTTATCAGTGAACTAACATATATATCTGAATAGCATTCTTTTTTTTTTTATTTATAAATATTTATTTTAATGGGGTGACATCAATAAATCAGGGTACATACATTCAAAGAAAACATTTCCAGGTTATCTTGTCATTGAGCTATGTTGCATACCCATCACCCAAAGAGAGATCGTCCTCTGCCACCCTCCATCCAGTTCTCTCTGTACCCCTCCCCCTCCCCTCCCCCTCTCCCTCCTTCCCTCCCCCCACCCCCCATAGCCACCACACTCCTGTTCATGCCTCTCAGTCTCGCTTTTATGTCCCACTAATGTATGGAATCCTGCAGTTCCTGTTTTTTTCTGATTCGCTTATTTCACTCCGCACAATGCTACCAAGACTCCACCATTCCGCTATAAGTGATCCAATGTCACCATTTCTCCTATCTGAATAATATACC
Organism: Saccopteryx bilineata; assembly: GCF_036850765.1. Taxonomy (NCBI): domain Eukaryota; kingdom Metazoa; phylum Chordata; class Mammalia; order Chiroptera; family Emballonuridae; genus Saccopteryx; species Saccopteryx bilineata. The sequence goes on along the minus strand of NC_089492.1, from coordinate 148,655,881 downwards.
ATGGTGTATATGTGCCCCATCTTCTTCATCTAGTCCTCTATTTTTTTTTTACAGTGATTAAAAGCCTTTAAGCAAACTCTTGGCCAATACAGCAAGAATCCATAAATGAGTAGTGTCCTTAACATGTTCCCCAAGTCCAAGTTGGCCCCCTCACCATGCCAAATCCCTGAAAAATGCAACCCAACCACAGTTCAGTCTGTTAGGAGCTGTCACAGGGAGCAGGAGTCCAGGAAAGTTCCCCACAGGAAAAGTCCGTATGGCACTGGAATTGTTGTCACCATTCTATACTTTGCAGCTCATGTCCAAGTCCCAATGACCGCTGCTTCTAGCTGGTAATGATTCAGGTAGACTGGAAAAAGCCATTTGCAGCATGCGTGGATATGGAGCTTCTGTTCTCCTCTGCCTGGAGAGTTGAGACCAGGTTGCTTTTCCCTGGAGCTCTGTGACTGTGGCCTGGTAAAGAGAACCTTGGGATACACTAAGCTGGGTGGCAAAGGTAAATTCATAATACAAATTGGCAAAAGGAGGAAAGAGAGCTCTAAATTAAGAGTAGGTCCCAGCCTGAAATATGAGTGGGGCATTGAGGTAGGAGGAATAAAGGAAACACTATATATTAAGCAAAGCAGCAGAAAATAGGACTATCAACACCCACAACAGAGATCTTTGAGGGAAGAATAAAGAATCTGACTATTCAGGCAAAACATAGTTAAGTGGCCCTTGTGCAAATGAGATCAGTTTACCTGCTTCTTGGAAGAAATACCCTAGGCTCGTCCACAATGTCGTAGATGGGATCGACGGCCCTGGGCACCTTCAACCTTCAGTGGCAAACCCCAGCATTCTGGGCAAGGTTAGGTCATAGGTGGCTGGAGCAGGCCTGGAAGAGACTGAACCCTCCCTTAGAGGAGTGAGGGGGAAGCCCACCTTCCAGTGTCCCTGTTTCCTCACAGCAGAGGTGTGTAAGCCTGGCAGGCTTTAGCTCAATGACCTTCCTTTCCACTATTGAAGCAGGACCCAGATGGCATCCTATGAGACCCCTTTGGGGTGCTGGAGCCTTTAAGGGTGTATCCTAAAAGCTGGTAGTTCCCCCTGATCTCTATTGGGCTTTTTCTGCCTCTAGGTATCTTAAAAGCCATTCTCAGAAGATCTCGCTGAGGGGTTTGAGGATCCCCATCCGCCTATATAAATCTTTTCCATATATCTGGAGCTATTTGGAAAAAAGACAGAACAGTGTTATTAGCTAGATCTAATAAAGAAGGTAGATTTGGTGTCTCCTGTTCATCAGCTTTCAAAAGAAATGTAAATTTTTTTTTTTTTAAGTAAAAAGCATGATATGGTAGACCCGTCGGAGTCATTGGCCTGGTGTGCAGGATTCCTGGGTTCGATTCCCGGCCAGAGCACACAGGAGAAGCGCCCATCTACCTCTCCACCCCTCCCCCTCTCCCCCCTCCCGGTCCCTCTCCTCCCGCCCACAGCCAAGGCTCCACCGGAGCAAATCCACCCTGGGCACTAAGGATGGCCCCATGGCCTCCGCCCTAGTTGCTAGAATGACTCCGGTTGTAACAGAGCAACATCCCAGATGGGCAGAGCATTCCCCCCGGTAGGCATGCCAGGTGGATCCCAGTCAGGCGCATGCAGGAGTCTGTCTGCTTGCCTCCCCATCCCCATCCTCAGAAATATACAAAAAATAAATAAATAAAACATACCAAAAAAAAATACAAAAAAAAAAAAAAAGGGGGGGGGGCATTCCCTTGTGCTAAAGCACCAGGAAGCATGGAATGAGCTTGAGTATGCCCTATGAAACATGGAGCTCTATGTTTACATATAAGTCTTTGAAGAAGGAGGAACTGCTGAAATAGTTTGTCAGCATTTGTCCCTAAGACAGCAGTCTTTATAGTGGGAACACCATACGTAAATATTTGCTGTCTGTCTATAGATTAAGGGGGGAATATGGCCAATGCTGAAAAGCCATGATCTTTGTGCCCCTCCCCTCCCCCAACCCCCTCCCTCTCCTCCCCCCACCCTGTAACCCCAACACTGTTGTTCATGTCTCTGAGTCTCATCTTTATGTCCCACCTATGTGTGGAAACATATAGTTCTTAGTTTTTTCTGATTTACTTCTTTCACTCAGTATAATGTTATCAAGGCCCATCCATGTTGTTGTAAAAGATCCTATGTCATCATTTCTTATGGCTGAGTAGTATTCCATAGTATATATATACCAAAGCTTTTTAATCCACTCATCCTCTGATGGACACTTGGGCTGTTTCCAAATCTTTGCTATTGTGAACAATGCTGCCATAAACATGGGGGTGCATTTCTTCTTTTCAAACAGTGCTATGGTGTTCTTGGGGTATATTCCTAACAGTGGTATAGCTGGGTCAAAAGGCAGTTTGATTTTTAATTTCTTGAGGAATCTCCATACTGTTTTCCACAGTGGCTGCACCAGTCTGCATTCCCACCAGCAGTACAGGAGGGTTCCCTTTTCTCCACATCCTCGCCAGCACTTATTCTGTGTTGTTTTATTGATGAGCGCCATTCTGACTGGTGTGAGGTGATATCTCATTGTGGTTTTAATTTGCATTTCTCTAATCATTAATGATGTTGAACATTTTTTCATATGCCTATTGGCCATCTGTGTGTCCTCTTTGGAGAAATGTCTATTCATTTCTTTTGCCCATTTTTGGATTGGATTGTTTGTCTTCCTGGTATTAAGTTTTACAAGTTCTTTATAAATTTTGGTTATTAACCCCTTATCAGACGCTATGTCAAATATATTCTCCCATTGTGTAGTTTGTCTTTTTATTCTGTTCTTATTGTCTTTAGCTGTGCAGAAGCTTTTTCGTTTGATAAAGTCCCATTTGTTTATCCTGTCTTTTATTTCACTTGCCTGTGGAGACAAATCAGCAAATATATTGCTGCGAGAGATGTCAGAGAGCTTACTGCCTATGTTTTCTTCTAAAATGCTTATGGTTTCATGGCTTACATTGAAGTCTTTTATCCATTTTGAGTTTATTTTTGTGAGTGGTGTAAGTTGGTGGTCTAGTTTCATTTTTTTGCAGGTAGCTGTCCAGTTTTCCCAACACCATTTGTTGAAGAGGCTGTCTTTACTCCATTGTATTGTCTTACCTCCTTTGTCAAATATCAGTTGTCCATAGAGCTGTGGGTTTATTTCTGAGTTCTCTGTTCTGTTCCATTGATCTATGTGCCTGTTCTTATGCCAGTACCATGCTGTTTTGAGTACAATGGCCTTATAATATAACTTGATATCTGGAAGTGTGATACCTCCCGCTTTTTTCTTCCTTTTCAGGATTGCTGAGGCTATTCGTGTTCTTTTTTGGTTCCATATAAATTTTTGGAATATCTGTTCTATGTCTTTGAAGTAAGTCATTGGTATTTTCATTGGTATTGTATTGAATTTATAAATTGCTTTGGGTAATATAGACATTTTAATGATGTTTATTCTTCCTAACCATGAGCACGGTATATGCCTCCACTTATTCGTATCTTCCCTGATTTCTTTTATCAATGTTTTATAATTTTCTGAGTACAAGTCTTTAATCTCCTTGGTTAGATTTATTCCTAGGTACTTTATTTTTTTGGTTGCAATGGTAAAGGGGATTGATTCCCTGATTTCTCTTTCTGACAGTTCATTATTAGTGTATAAAAATGCCTCTGATTTCTGAGTATTGATTTTATATCCTGCCACCTTGCCAAATTCTTTTATCAGGTCTAGTAGTTTTTTGACTGAAACTTTAGGGTTTTCTATATACAATATCATGTCATCTGCAAATAATGATAGTTTTACTTCTTCTTTTCCAATTTGGATGCCTTTTATTTCTTTTTCTTGTCTGATTGCTGTGGCGAGGACTTCCAGAACTATGTTGAATAAGAGTGGTGAAAGGGGGCAACCCTGCCTTGTTCCTGATCTTAAGGGGATAGCTTTTAATTTTTGCCCATTGAGTATTATGTTGGCTGTGGGTTTGTCATAGATGGCCTTTATCATGTTGAGGTATGTTCCCTGTATTCCCACTTTGCTGAGAGTTTTGATCATGAATGGGTGCTGGACTTTATCAAATGCTTTTTCTGCATCTATTGAAATTATCATGTGGTTTTTCTCCTTTCTTTTGTTTATGTGATGAATCACATTGATTGATTTGCGAATATTGTACCAGCCTTGCCTCCCAAGAATAAATCCTACTTGATCATGGTGTATGATTTTTTCCATATATTGCTGGATCCGGTTTGCTAATATTTTATTGAGGATTTTTGCATCTAAGTTCATCAGGGATATTGGCCTATAATTTTCTTTTTTTGTGTTGTCTTTGTCTGGTTTTGGAATCAGAATTATGCTCGCCTCATAAAAGGAGTTTGGAAGTCTTCCTTCCTCTTGAATTTTTTGAAATAGCTTGAGAAGGATAGGAGTTAGTTCTTCTTTGAATATTTGGTAGAATTCACTTGTGAAGCCATCAGGCCCAGGACTTTTCTTTTTTGGGAGTTTTTTGATAGCTGTTTCAATCTCATTTGTTGTAATTGGTCTGTTTAGGTTTTCTGATTCTTCCAGATTGATTTTTGGAAGATTATATGGTTCAAGGAATTTGTCCATTTCATCTAGGTTGTCTAGTTTTTTGGCGTACAGTTCTTCATAGTATTTTCTTACAATATTTTGTATTTCTGTTGTGTCCGTTGTTATTTCTCCACTCTCGTTTCTAATTTTATTTATTTGAGTCCTCTCTCTTTTTTTCTTGGTGAGTCTTGTTAAAGGTTCATCGATCTTGTTTACCTTTTCAAAGAACCAGCTCCTGGTTTCATTGATCCTCTGTATTGTTTCTTTAGCCTCTATGTCACTTATTTCTGCTCTAATCTTTATTATTTCCTTCCTTCTACTAGCTCTGGGCTTTACTTGCTGTTCTTTTTCTAGTTCTTTTAGATGCAGGGTTAAGTTGTTAATTTGAGCTTTTTCTAGCTTCTTGAGGTATGCCTGTAATGCTATAAACTTCCCTCTCAGGACTGCTTTTGCTGTGTCCCATAAATTTTGAGTTGATGTATGCTCATTATCGTTTGTTTCTAGGAATTTTTTAATTTCTTCTTTGATCTCAATGTTAACCCATTCATTGTTTAATAACTTGCTATTTAGTTTCCAAGTGTTTGAATGTTTTTCAATATTTCTATTGTGGTTGATTTCTAGTTTAATGCCATTGTGATCAGAGAAAGTGTTCGATATGATTTCAATCTTCTTAAATTTGTTGAGCCCGCTTTTGTGCCCTAACATGTGGTCTATTCTAGAGAATGTCCCATGAGCGCTTGAAAAGAATGTATATTCTGCTCTTTTAGGGTGAAAGGTTCTGAAGATATCTATTAAATCAAGTTCATCTAATATGTCCTTTAAGTCTGCTCTTTCTTTGTTAATTTTCTTTCTTGAGGACCTATCTAATGATGTTAATGGGGTATTGAAATCTCCTACTATTATAGTATTGCTGTTGATCTCGCCCTTTAAGTCTATCAAAGTCTGCTTTATATATTTAGGTGCTCCTATATTAGGTGCGTAGATATTTATAATGGTTATATCTTCCTTTTGTATTGCTCCCTTTATCATTATGTAGTGACCTTCTTTATCTCTAACTATGGTCTTTGTTCTAAAGTCCATTTTGTCTGATATAAGTATTGCTACCCCAGCTTTTTTTTCATTTCCATTTGCGTGAAATATTTTTTTCCATCCTTTTATCTTCAGTCTGTGTGCATCTTTTGATTTAAGGTGTGTCTCTTGTAGACAGCATATGTATGGGTCCTGTTTTCTTATCCACGCAGCTACCCTATGTCTCTTGATCGGATCATTTAATCCATTAACATTTAAGGTTATTACTGATATGTAATTGTTTATTGCCATTTTTTTTCTTTAAAACTGTTTTTCTCTTTTGCTATATTCTTTTTTTCCTTTGATCTGTTTACAACAGGTCCCTTAGCATTTCTTGCAGCCTTGGTTTGGTTGTAGTGAAATCCTTTAGTTTTTTTTTGTCTGTAAAGCTTTTTCTTTCTCCTTCAATTTTAAATGATAGCCTTGCTGGATAAAGTAGTCTTGGTTGTAGGTTCTTGTTCTGCATTACTTTGAATATTTCTTGCCATTCCCTTCTGGCCTCAAGTGTTTCTGTTGAGAAGTCAGAAGTCATCCTTATGGGGGCTCCTTTGTAGGTGATAGTCTTTTTTTCTCTAGCAGCTTTTAATATTTTCTCTTTATCATTTAGCTTTGGTAATTTAATTATGATGTGTCTTGGTGTTGGTTTCTTTGGATTTCTCCTTAATGGAGTTCTCTGTGCTTCCTGAACATGTGAAATATTTTCCTGCCTTAATTGGGGGAAGTTTTCCGCTATAATATGTTTGAACAAAGTCTCTATCCCTTGTTCTTTCTATTCTTCTTCAGGAACCCCTATGATGCGGATGTTATTTCTCTTCATGTTGTCACAGAGCTCTCTTAGAGTTTCCTCAGACTTTTTGAGTCTCTTTTCTTTTTTCTGCTCTGCTTCCATGCCTTTATTTATTGTGTCCTCTAACTCACTGATTTGATTCTCTGCTTCATCCATCCTGCTTTTAATTCCTTCCATTGTATTCTTTATTTCAGATATTGTATTTGTCGTTTCTGTCTGATTCTTTTTTATTATTTCAATGTCCTTTTTTATATTTGTTATCTCTTTATTTAGGTTTTCGTAATGGCCATCTATGGTGGTTCTAATATCTTTGAGCATCCTAACAATCGTTATTTTAAACTCGGCATCTGGTAATTTGGTTATATCTGATTCACTTAGGTCCTTTTCTGGGGATTTCTCTTGGTTTATTTGTGTTGTATTTCTCTGCCTCCGCATTTTCTCTTCACGAGAGTGGCTGTGATCACGTGCTCGGGTGCACAAGGGTTGGTGGCTTTGGCCTTTGCCCCGCCCCCGTGTGTGATGTTATGCTCGGTCCTGAGGGCACTGGCGAGCACCTTTGCTCAGCTGTGGGTCTCCGCCTGTTTCCGAGCTTTCGCCCTGCTTTTGCAGGATGATCCCCCTCAAGGAACAGCTGCTAGCCTTGGCTCTACCACCAGGAAAGGCTGCGTGCCCAAGCTCAGCTTCGTAGCAGAACTCCGCCTCTTCTGGGCTTTTGGCTCCACCCCCACGGGAGGAGCCTGCTACCAAGTCAGACCGCAAGCCTGGGTTGCACAGGCGGGGCAGGGATGTGCTCCTCTGCCCTTGCTCCGGGGCTGGTTTCTACCCTTTCTGGGTTTCCCGCCCTTCTCCCGGAGGCTGGATTACAGGCTGCCGGCAGCTGAGCTTAGCCGCTTTTGCACGCCCCCTTCTCCCTAGCCGGGCAAGATTGAGCTCACACCTGAGCCCACTGGTGGCCAGCCGGCTTCCGCCCCTGCCAGCAGAACCGCGCTTTTGTCTCCCGCTGCCGCCCGCTCTCCGGTGCGCCCTCAGCCGTGTGGGTGTGGGCGTTGCAGCTCGGACCCTAAGACTCACTACCGTAGACCCGAAAGCTCCCTCCTTCTATGCGACTCTGCTCTGAATGCCGCGGGGGAGCTTGTTTGGCTGCTCTCCTGCTTCCCTTTGCTGGTATTGCTGTTTCCGGGGGAAATATTCACTTCAACTTTGGGGAGTGACTCGTCCCAGGGGTTAGAGTGGCTATCTCCCAAAAATGTTTCTCCCTATGCCTCCTAGATTGCACTCTCTTTCTGTTACTGTGGTTCTCTCCCCTCTCTCTCCGTCTCCAGGAGCCCCGGGTGAGTGTTTGTGAGAGAGATGTTCTGCGTGGTCCCTTTAAGAAGGATCCTGGGTCTGAGAAATCAGACTCTCTCACAAACAGTATCCTGACTTGTTTCCAGCTAAATACTGTCCTTATGCTTCTTCTGGGCTCTGGGGCTGCAGTCTGGGGCTTTGTTCCTGGGGCTCAGGGCCCTTTCCCCTCTGCTAAACTCACTTCCCGCCACGCGAGTCTCTCCCTGCTAGAAGCTGGGCCGCCCTCTCCGCGTTTCCGCTTTTCCTACCAGTCTCTGGGTGGCTTCTTCAGCGTTCCTGGGTTGAAGAGACCTTTTAGTTTAGTCCAAAGTTGGTTTTTCCAGTTGATAGTTCATAAAATTAGTTTGTAATCCACATTGGTTCTGGGAGGTAGATGCTGGTACGTTCGCCTACTCCAGCGCCATCTTGTCTCTCCTCTCGAGTCTGAATAGCATTCTAAAAGTATCTGTATTACTCTTTAAGTTAGAATTTTTTTATTATAAATATTCTTATTATAAAAATTTATTTCAATGTAAATTTTTTAAATCAAACACCTTACAACATAGAGATAATTGCATCTAATATTTTGATATATTCTTCTGAAGTTATTCATGCTTAGGTTTTCATTTCCTTTTTTTTACTTTTTCTTTTTATTTAATTGTAGGTTCATATGCAGTTGTAAAAATGATTCAGCAATCCCATGTACTTTGTATCCAGTTTGTCCCAAAAGTAGTATCTTGCATAACTATAATGCAATATTACAATGATGCTGGAAAATGATGCTGGTACGATACACAGAGCCTATTTAATTTTTGCCAGTTTTAGATGCAGGTGTGTATGTGTGTGTGTATGTTTTACTTCTATGCAATGTTATCACATGTGTAGCTGTGGGTGGCCACTACAGTCAAATAATAACAGCTCCATCCCAAGCATAGCTCATGCTGCCATTTCATAGCCACAGCCACTTTCCTCTTTTCCCTCCCTCACTCCTGGCAACAGCGATCTGATTTCCATCTCTATAATTTTGTTTTTGAATGTAGTGAAAACATTAAGATCTACTCCCTTAGCAACTTTCAAGTGTACAGCACAGCACTGTCAGCTACAGTCACCATGCTGTGCGTTACATTCCCAGACCTCGTTCATCTTATAGCTGGAAGCTGGTATCCTTTGTCCAAGATCTCCCTATTCTCCCCATCCCTCAGCCCGCTGACAATAACTATTCTACTCTATTTCCTATGAGCACTGCTTTTTTAGATTCCACATATAGGCAACACTATACAGCATTTATTGTATCTTTCTCTGTCTGACTTACTTCACTTAGTCTAACACCCTCAAGGTCCATTCATATCATCTCAAATGGCAATATATCCCTCATTTATATCACAAAATAATATTCTACTTTATATATAATCACATTTTCTTTATCCATTTGTGCATCTATGGACACTTAGGTTGTTTATATGTCATAGCTATTGTCCATAGTGCTACAAAGCACATGAGGGTACAGGTATTTCTTTGAGATCTTGATTGCATTTTCTTTGGATAAATACTCAGAAGTGGGGATTGCTGTAATATATGGCAGTTACGTTTTAAATTTTTTGAGGAACCTCCATGGTATTTTACATAGTGGCTGTACCGATTTACCTTCCCACTAATAGTGCACAAGGGTTCCCTTTTCTCTGCATCTTTGCCAGGACTCATTATCTCGTGTCTTCTTCAGAATAGCCATTCTAACAAGTATGAGGTGGTAGCTCACCATGGTTTTGATTTGCATTTCCTGGTAATTCATAATGTTGAGAATCTTTTAACATACCTCTTGGTCATATAGATTCTATTAAATCTATAGAACAATTTGGATATCTGTTTAAAAAAACATCTATTTTGGTCATCTGTCCATTTTAAAAATCAGATTGTTTGTTGCTATTGAGTTATATAAGTTCCTTTCATGTTTTGAATATTAACCTCTTACCAGATGGATGGTTTGCAAATATTTTCTCTTATTTCATAGGTTGCCTTTCCTTTTGTTATTTCTTTAGCTGTGAAGAAGAAGCTTTTTAGTTTGATGGAGTTCTACTTGTTTATTTTTATTTTTGTTGCTTATGCTTTGGGTGTCATATCCAAAAATTGTTGCTAAGTTCAATTGCCAAGAAAATTTTATACCATGTTTTCTTCTAGGAGACTCATAGTTTCAGCTCTTATGTTTAAGTCTTTACTCCATTTCAAGTTAATTTTATGAGTAGTGTAAGATAGGGATACAACTTCATTCTTCCACATGTGATTATATGGTTTTCCCAGTACCATTTATTAAAGAGATTATCCGTTCCTCACTGAATATTCTTGGGTCCCTTTTCAAATTTATTTCTGGGCATTTGACTTTGTCCCATTGGTCTACGTGTCTATTTTTATACCAGTTCCATGTTGTTTTGGTTACTACAGCAGTGTCTTGCACAGCTGAGGAAGCTGGGTGGTCCCTCACATGCACTTATTATCCCCGTAGGAGAAAACACAGGCTGAGGTCTTCTTGTCACTGAGCCATGCTACCTTGTGGGAGGAGTGATGTAGGTAAAGTGAAACTGTTTCTTTTTCCCTTGCCAGTATGGCCAGTTGCAGATTTTTTTCCTTTTGTTCCAACAGTGTACTGGAACTTCTCCACTGGACTTCCAGACTTCCAAAGGCACTCTCATCCATGCGTGAATGTCAAAATTAGTGTTCTTTGGCAGGAAGATGGCAGAAAACTCCTCTTTTATTATATTAATGATGTCTTAGAATAAGCTAGTCTAAGTCTACAAAATACTTTGTTGTGATTTTAATAGGAATTTCATTAAATCTATAGAACAATTTGGGCAGAATTGACATTTGTGCTATGCAGAGTTGTCCAATCCATGAATATAGTACATATATTCATTTTTAGGACTTTTTAAATTTGTTTCAACAGAATTTTATAATTTTCAGCATATAGATCCTATACATGTCTATTAGATTTACACCTAAGTATTTTATTTTATTTGCAATAATTGTAAATGAAACTGTCCGTTTAATTTCAGTTTCTACATGTTTTTTATTAGTATATAAAAAGTGATTAATTTTCGTGTTGATATTATATTCTGAAGCCTTGCTGAGCTCACTTGTTAGTTCTAAAGGGTCTTTTGTATATTTCTTGAATAGCCAAGATCCTTGACCTAGTCTTCATCTTAGAAAGAAAATATTCAATGTTTCATAATTAAGCATGATGTTATAGTTTTTTATAGATGCTTTTCATCAAGTTAGAAAATTCCACTCTATTTTTAGTTTGCTGAGACTTTTTATCATGAATTGTTGTTGGACTTTGTAAAATGCTTTTTTCTATAGTTGTTCTATATAGTTGATCCTTGAACATTGCAGGGATTAGGGGAACAGAGTGTGTATGCCACTGAAAATGCACATATAACTACAGTCAGCCCTCTGCATACATGAATTCATAAGCACCAGCTGACCCTTGAGAAACATGGGTTTGAATTGGGTAAATCAATTGAAAAAAATATGTAAGTGAACACATGCAGTTCATACCAGCATTGCTCAAGGGTCAACTCTGTATCAATAGAATTGTGTTGTTTAATTGCACTGTTGAGTTCTTCCATGTTTTTTTCTGATTTTTGATCTAGTAGTTCTATCAAATAGCTGAGAGTAATGTGTTAAAGTTTCTATTATTATTGATTTGTCTTTTTCTCTTTTTAGTCTATCTGATATTTTCCCTACTATATCACTACGTATACTTTTATTAGTGGTTGCTCTAAGTATTAATGTGTGTTCATGAGCATACATGTGCACATGTAAGTATGTATGTAATTTATCATAATCTGGTGGTATTGATGTTTTATCACTTTGTGATGCATAAAAATGTCACTTCCATTTAGGTCTTTTTACCCTCCCCTGTTTAAAAAATATAATTGCCTGAAGTAGTTCCTCTTCATGCCTCTTACTGATGTTTGATGAGGGGAGAGGTGAATATTCCACTGGCTCCAACTAAAACTAAGAAAGGGGGAAGTGGGGTATTAAATATACCAGCTCATTCCACCACTGATGCCAGGTGTGGCTGGAGGCTCAGCTCCCCCTGAGCCCCTTTAGTATGAGGTTGAGAGGATAGGGAGAAAAGGGATCCCACTAGTCCTGCTTCACATTGTCTAATTTGGTTTCTTGTTGCTGTGTGGGTGCGTAGTTTCAGTTTCTTACTGGGCCCACTGACATCAGGGGTAGGGGTAATGTGAGTGGTGACTAGCCCTGACTCACATGTCCTGGTTTAATCCTGTTAACATCAGTTGGACCCTAAACCCTGGTGACACTGGGGTAGAAGATTGGAGTATACACATGATTAGCCCCACCTCCCCTCACCTCACCTCACTGGGTCTTACTGCTGCTGGTGGAGGTGAATTCTGAACTCATCAATGGAATCTGCTGACATTACCCTGATGGGAGAGTCTGAGTTGCACTCATTCCATAAGGCAAGGGATAGAAGATTAGTTCCCTGCTCAGCCCCACCAACACCACCAGCTGGAGGGGTAGGGTTTCTACACCTGCTACCTGCTTCTGCCTGCTTCCTCAAGTTGGAAATCAGGGTGATCAGCTTCTACCAGGCTCAGCTAAAATTGGGGTGTGTGCGTGTGTGTGTGTGTGTGACCGAGTATTGCCAAAGGGTTTTATGCCCTTAAGCCATCTTCTTTCCTGTCGTTTGGCCTAAAGAGAGCAGGCTTTTTTGGGAGCACATTTTGCTTGCCTGTTAGAGATTCAGGTCAAACATGCCCTTTCCAAGGTTTACAAGAGGCAATGAGGAAACCCAGAGAACCGAATGCCATTTCCTTCCGCTAGGTAGCCTGCCTCCTTCTTCCCTGGTCCAGCATCATACCGTACTGCTCTGTTGTGTAGTGTCCAGGATGTTTCACTGTTAGAATGTGGGCCCTAGAAGAATGGGGTCACTCCATCTTAGCAGAACCTGAAGTCCCTAGTCTTCTTTTAAAATATCAAGTTGTGACCACATTTTAAATACAATTTTATATCATTTTTGCTTACTACTTCATAGGTTTTTGATTTCTGTAATAAATTCTTTGTAAATAGAATTTTAAAGGCAATACAATTCCCCACCAAGTGGCTAGAACACGGTTTCTATAATTTTCCTATGATTGAAATTTTACATTCCAATATTATTGTTATAATAAATAATGTACTAATGAAAAACTTGTGCCCTCAAATTTCTCTGCATTTAGGATTATTGCCTTAGATAGAGTCCCAGAAGTAGATCCTACATGGCCCAGTAGAAACATGGATGAGTAACCCCTTTTGTTCTTGCCAACACTGGGGCTCCGACACATTCTTAAATGTGAGCCAATCTGACAGAGAAAAGCAAACGGCACTACAGCAGGCCCTCATGTGCATCTCTCTGATTACTAGTGAGGTTGATTGATTTACCTCTTTTTGTAAATCTTCTTTTCACATCATCTATATGTTCACCTTTTGGGGTCTGACATATTCTTTGGGACTAGGTTTCCCATTAGAAGAATCTGACTCGCCTGACCAGGTGGTGGCGCACTAGATAGAGCGTCGGACCGATGCGGAGGACCCAGGTTCCAGACCCCGAGGTTGCCAGCTTGAGTGCAGGCTCATCTGGCTTGGGCAAAAGCTCACCAGCTTGGACCCAAGGTTGCTGGCTCCAGCAAGGGGTTACTCAGTCTGCTGAAGGCCTGGAGTAAAGGCACATATGAGAAAGCAATCAATGAACAACTAAGGTGTCAAAACGAAAAACTAATGATTGATGCTTCTCATTTCTCTCCATTCCCATCTGTTTGTCCCTATCTATCCCTCTCTCTGTGTCTCTGAAAAAAAAAGAAGAAGAAGAATCTGACTCAATATGCATAGTTTCCTTAAACCAAAAAATATAGAATTCAACGTCATAGAATTCAGGTAAGTGAGAATAAATTTAATCCCTGTTCAACTACTGCCAGTGCCTGGCAGGAGAACACCTGCCAACGAAAGACGTCAGATGAGATAAAACACTTGAAACACTACAGATTTCTGGATAACTCTTGATACTGAAATTTATGCTGTTTAAGAAAAATTAACATTTCCTGAATCTCCCCTGCAGTATAACAACATTGTCACCTTCAAAAGTTACAAATATATCTATGTCACATTTTAAGCCTGCAATCTGGTTTTCTATCATGTAACCCTATTGCAAAAAAGGAAAAAAAAAACATTTTAAACTTGCAATCCCATCATTATAAAAGACTAACAGTTTCTTTGAAATTAAAATATATATATAAAAAATTAAAAAGAAAATAACTTATTTTTCCTACCCAGAATAATCATTCTAAGAATATTGAGCCACCACAGTAGTTTTTGTTGCATAAATATTATTTTGATGTTGCCTTCATTAATAGTAAAAACATTTAAAAACAGTCATGTCATATTCTTTTCAAAATATTTCAACAAATTATGCTAATTTTTTCCAAACCTTATAAATTCTAATAAATATCAAGAATTAGTTATTACAGGGGAATGGTGCCTCCCCTTTTACCCCACCCTCAACCCTTTCAAAATTAGCAATTATACCCACTATTCTTAGAAGATAATATAAAAATTCTAAATTGCCACTCTGCATCTTAATATCATTAAATTCTCCATGTCATAAATTCACACTCCAGCTTTTAGCTAGGTGTTTTTTTTTCTCTTTTACTTCCTGAAATCCTTACTTAAATGGCAGGAGCCTGTTGCTTATTTTCAAAGTGTTGATAATGTTTCTGCAGAAAACTGGGAGAACCAACTGCTCCCTAAAAGTCGCTCAGTCCCAGGCGAACCATGAAGGACGCAAAGTCTCTCTTTGTCTGGCCCCAGGCCCTCCCCTCTTGCCTGCCTCTGTGTTCTCTTTCTTCCAGCTTCTTGCTCTCCTCATTACGTCCCAGGATCTTCCCTACTCTCAAAATCTCCCACAGATCCATCTTGCCTCACAAAGTCATGTCAGCGACAACTGTCATGTCACTTCTCCCAGGATCACCTGCATTTAGACTTCAGCTCTGCCTAAGGCATGACAAGATTTCACCTTGCTCACATGTTCAAGCCACATCAGTGTCCCAGAATGGTGCTACTGCAAGCAACCATGCACTCTAATCTCCAAGGACCTTTAAGGCCTTGGGGGACCAGCTTCACTTCTGAAAATGGTCACTTGAGTCACAGAAGCCAGCACTTGCTGCAGAGCCCTGTGAGCACCAATGCGTCCTGCCCCAGTAGTATCCCCCACTTTCCCTCATCCCCAGCACCAGAGCAGTTCTGGCAGGCTACCAGACAGTGCTGTGTACTGTATAGAAAAGTAAAGGCATCTTCGTGAGTCCGCAGGAATCCTGAATTACTGTCCTAAAGGTAAAAAGACTGTATTTTTTTTATAAATAAATTTTTATTCATTTTAATGGGATGACATCAATAAATCAGGGTACATATAGTCAAAGAAAACCTTTCCAGGTTATCTTGTCATTCAATTATGTTGCATACCCATCACCCAAAGTCAGATTGTCCTCTGTCACCTTCTATCTAGTTTTCTTTGTGCCCCTCCCCTTCCCCCTCCCCCTCTCCCTCCTTTCCTCCCCTCCCCATAACCACCACACTCTTGTCCATGTCTCTTAGTCTCATTTTTATGTCCCACCAATGTATGGAATCATGCAGTTCTTGTTTTTTTCTGATTTACTTATTTCACTCCTTATAATGTTATCAAGATCCCACCATTTTATTGTAAATGATCCGATGTCATCATTTCTTATGGCTGAGTAGTATTCCATAGTGTATATGTGCAGCATCTTCTTTATCCAGTCTTCTATATATCTTTTTACAGTGATTAAAGCCTTTAAACAAACTCTTGGCCAATACAACAAGAATCCATAAAAGGGTAGTGTCCTTAACATGTTCACCAAGTCCAAGTTGGCACCAACACCATTCCAAATCCCTGCAAATACAACCCAACCCCAGTTCAGTCCATTAGGAGCTATCACAAGGAACAGGAGTCCAGGAAAAGTCCACATCCAGGAAAAGTCCGCATGGCACTGGAATTGTCACAATTCTATACTTTGCAGCTCACGTCCAAGTCCCAATGACCGCTGCTTCTAGCTGGTAATGATTCAGGTAGACTGGAAAAGCCATCTGCAGCATGTGTGGAGATGGAGCTTCTGTTCTCCTCTGCCTGGAAAGATGAGACCAGGGTGCCTTTCCCTGGAGCTCTGTGACTGTGGCATGGTAAAGAGAACCTTGGGATACACTAAGCTGGGTGGCAAAGGTAAATTCACAATAGAAGTTGGCAAAAGGGGGAAAGAGAGCTCTAAATTAGGAGTAGGTCCCAGCCTGAAATATGAGTGGGGCATTGAGGTAGGAGGAATAAAAGAAACACTATCTATTAAGCAAAGCAGCAGAAAATAGGACTATTAACACCCACAACAGAGATCTTTGAGGGAAGAATAAAAGACCTGACTATTCAGGCAAGACATAGTTAAGTGGCCCTTATGCAAATGAATCAGTTTACCTGCTTCTTGGAATAAATACCCTAGGCTCGTCCACAGTGTCTTGGATGGGGCCGACGGCACTGGGCACCTTCAGCCTTCAGTGGCAAACCCCAGCATTCTGGGCAAGGTTAAGTTATAGGTGGCTGGAGCAGGGCTGGAAGAGACTGAACCCTCCCTTAGAGGAGCGAGGGGGAAGCCTATCTTCCAGTGTCCCTTTTTCCTCACAGCAAAGGCATGCAAGCCTGGCAGGCTTTAGCGCAATGACCTTCAAAAGGACTGTATTTATGGGTAAACAAATCAGTCATGTTTCCACTTGGAGTTCAGCCTCTGCATCCCCTCCCCCAATCACAGGGTTAAACCCACCCCATGGGCAAAATTTGATTCTGACGGAGCATGATCTGCCTCCCAGTGTCCCTGCAGCGTGGACTCATGTCATCATCATCACCATTCACCATTTGTTGAGGACCCACCAAAACCCATATATTTTGTTGGGAGCTTTACCCAAACTTCATTTATTTTTTCACTTTATTGTTTTCATCCTCACAGCAGCCATGGAAGGCAGGCGGTACCCATTTTGCAGATGAAGAAAGTGAGCCTTGTGGACTACATTGAAATGTACTTGAATAATCTCTCAAGGTCTTGTGAAGAAAAAGTTACACTAAATATAGTACCTCAGTGTTAGGAAGAAGCATTATACAAAGAAGCAAAGGTGCTTGGTGCTCAGAATATGTTTGAGGCAACAAAACACATTTCATTTGAACATTTTGCTCAGTTTCACCCAGTAAGAGAGGGAGGAACAGCTTCTCTGTTTCTCTGTGACACCACATTTAAATTTGTTCATGCTCTGCCCTAGAAGCCAGGCCACCAGGGCTTTAAAATGACCAGACAGGCAATCTACCATGGGCAGCAGAATCAGGAAACGACACTGACAGCCTCTCAGGGAACAGGCAATGGAGTCTTGTGACCATAAAGTTGCCTCATCTTACAACAGTTCTTTGAATGCAATGTGACCGATGTCTCTTCTAGGTGGTGAAACTTAGCTTTGAGCTCTTTTTCTAGTTTGAAGATTAAGTACAACTATGTGACTGCTTTGAAGACGCTAGACTAGTGGTCGGCAAACCATGGCTCACAAGCCACATGCGGCTCTTTGGCTCCTTGAGTGCGGGCGCAAGGGCCAGCTTAGGAGTACCCTAATTAAGTTAATAACAATGTACCTACCTATATAGTTTAAGTTTAAAAAATTGCGCTCTCAAAAGAAATTTCAATCATTGTATAGTTGATATTTGGCTCTGTTGACTAATGAGTTTGCCGACCACTGAGCTAGACTAGGCAGGGCCCTAACGCAGCTGAAGGAACATGGCTCACAGCCCTTGCCCAGGGTGTGGGCAACTGAAATGACCAGCAGATAGAAGACCAGCAGATAGAAACTACCAGGGGCTTATATATGATCTGATTTTCTTAGAATAGGCCAAAGAGGCCTGTCCTCATGATAAGTCCTTGGGATCTCTGAGGTGACCTGTTTAAAAAGAGCTGAGTTCCCAAAGCCCAGACATAGAGTGCTGTGTGAACTTGTGTGTAAGTTTAGAGAAAGACACCTGGCATAGAAGTTATTTCCTGGAGGATGGCAGCCATCGCTTAAGGGACTTGAATTTTAAATTTGTGGCACTCAGTTCTGTGGGGACAAGTGATTACAGTGTATGTCCATGTATATTCACAGACACATGACTTAAAGGTCATTTTTTTAATTAAAAATAAAAATTTTAATTAATTACTAAAAGCAATACAAAAGTATTGTAAAAACAAACAAAAAATAAAAAAAACAAAAAATTAAAGAATATGTAAAGGAAAAAAAATAAAAAGTCATCCTTAATCTCATGATGTGGGTGCCTGAGAAGGAAAGACTACAAAAGAGAGGCTTGGGATAGGAATTGAGGATAGTAAGCATGGGGCTGATGTGGGGAAGGCAGGTGTGGAGACGCAGAAACCAACAAAGCAGATCTGGGCAAAGGGAGCCATGGAGTGTTCTAGGGGAAGGAAGCTGATGATTGAGCATGGGCAGTACCTGTGCTGTTGAAGCCTCACTGAGGAGTGGGCTGAATATCACTGCTGTGCATCTTGGTTGGGAGTCTCTCTATTGCAAGACCTGATAATTTGGCAGTCAGTGTATCTCAAGTTAAAACTAAAAATTTACTGCCTGACTGGTGATGGAGCAGTGGATAAAGTGTAGACTGAAATGCTAAGGACACAGGTGCGAAACCCCAGCTTGCCAACTGAGAGCGGGCTCATCCGCCTTGAGCACAGGCTCACAAGCTTGAGCAGGGAGTCGCCGGTTTGAGCGTGGGAACATAGACATGACACCATGGTAACTGGCTTGAGCCCAAAGGTCACTGACTTGAAGCCCATGGTCACTGGCTTAAACCCAAGGTCACTGGTTTAAGCCCAAGACTTGAGCAAGGGGTCACTGGCGTGGCTGGAACCCCTAGCCAAGGAACATATAAGAAGCAATCAGTGAACAACTAAAGTGACACAACTATGAGTTGATGTTTCTCATCTCTTTCCCTTCCTGTCTGTCTGTCTCTCTCCTCTCTTGGTCTCTCTCTGCCTCTCTTGCTAAAAAATACTAAAATTTTACTTTGGGGAGGCCTCTAAAAACATTTCAGAGTGTGTGTGCGTGTTTGTGTGTGTGCATGCATGCATGATTGGGTGAATTGTGTTGTCCCAAAATTCATATGTTGAATTTCAAACCCTCAGGATCTCAGACTGGAACTGTATTTGGCAAGAGGATCTGTGAAAAGGTAAGTAGGATAAAATGAGGTCATGGGGGTGGGCAATAATCCACTATGACTATTGTCCTTATAAGAGGAGATTAGGACACAGACACAGAGAGAGAGAGAGACCAAGTTAAGACACAGGGACGAGAATAAGACAATCTACAAACCAAGGAGAGAAACTTCAGGAGGAACCAACTCTGCCAACACCTTGATCTAGGACCTCCAGCCTCCACAACTGTGAGAAAATAAATTTCTGTGGTTTAAGCCACCCAGTCTAAGGTCCTTACTTGGTCATGGCAGTCCCAGCAAATTAATGCAGCATGTGTATGTGCACACAGGCACTTGCGTGAAGTGTTAACCTGAGTCTTGCTATGTCACAACCAGAGAGAAATCAATATGAACTGCTCCTCTGATGTGAATAAAACCCCGGAGTCTTAGAAGTCCTCTCAAGGCATCACCTCAAGGCACTTAACAGTACTTTGGGTGTTTATTACAAACGAAATAGTAGTTCCCACCATTTTTGTTCTTTCCACATTGAACTCTGAAGCAGAGGAGTTTGCTTACACATTTCAGGTTGGGGGCAGGGGAGCAGAGAGATGAGAAAGAAGAGGGGAGTGAGGAAAGAAAGAGGTTTCATCCAAAAAAAAGTGAATGATATTTTTCATTAGCTTACTTCATTCTTAATATATAAAAAAAATAACGTGGACTAGACAGTGGGGACTGTAAATTCTGTGCTCCTAAACCCAGCAGAATCTTCGGGAGACGCAGCCCAGGGTCTGGTCTCGGTAAAGTGCGCCGGGCAGCCGGTTATGCTCCCTCTGCCTCTGCGTTCCATCGGGCCTCTTAGCAAGTAATTGTGAATGTCATTAGGCTGTGTCCCATTTCAGTTAGAGCCCCACAAAGCATATTTTATGATTCAAATTTTGTACATCGAAAGTTTAATATTTTCCTGCTGTTTATAACATCTCTGTGTTTGTTTTTTTTACATTTAATAAGTATATCAGAACAAATTAGAAACAGGTTTTCTCTCCCTGTTTAAACAAAATGAGGGTAAATTTTGTTTATTTGAAGAAGAAACAGACAAAACCAATCTTATCTGTGAGGGGACCACAGGAAGGACCGTGTGTGAGAGTTGCATTAATTTTATGCCTGTGTATCTCTACCACCTTGAGTAGAGAGAGCTGGTATGTGACAGCCAGAGTGTGTGACATTCACTGCACCCCCACATCTCCTGGGACAGCCGTATATGGGTGGGGTCTCCTGACCACCTGACTTCAAGGCCCACTCTGCTGGATGTTGTGATGGAAGTGCTGACATGTTGTAAACTGCGGACAATGGGTGGGAGGGAATTCAGTCATGTGCCCCATCACCAATTCTATATGGAGGGTCTCGTGTCACAGGCATGATGCTACACATTACAAACCAAGAGACAGGCTTTGATCAAGTAGAGAAATAAAATACATAATTAACAAATCTGTGGGTAAGTTCCATAAAGTAAAAGATCTAGGTTCTATGAGGAAAAAATAACAAGAAAGATCTCTTCTAACCTAGATGCCAGAGGAGGTTTTCAGAGGGCTGTTTAACTTGGAATCGGAAAGTAAAGAAGTCAGTAGGGCCAAGAATGGGAGAAAGCTTGCTCTGCTAAGCAAGCAGTCCGTGCCAACATCTGAGGTCATGAAGGAGCACAGATGTGCGGGGACAGGAAACAAGACTGGGCAGCAGGTAGTGAGTTGTAGGAAAGCGGCCCAAAGATAAGGATGGAGAGGCAGACGGGGTTAAGTGCCATCCTGATGTTACTTTAGGTGCAATGTAAAGTCATAAGTAATTTTAAGTTTTGGAATAAGATTACTTGTGATTTTAAAAAATGGCTCTAGGTCCTGGCCAGTTGGCTCAGTGGTAGAGCATTGGCCCGGCGTGTGGAACTTCCAGGTCGATTCCCGGCCAGGGCACACAGGAGAAGTGACCATCTGCTTCTCTACCCTTCTCCTTCTCCTTCCTCTCTGTCTCTCTCTTCCCCTCCTGCAGCCAAAGCTCCACTGGAGCAAAGTTGGCCCTGGGCGTTGAGGATGGCTCTGTGGCCTCCACCTCAGGCACTGGAATGGCTCCAGTTGCAGTGGAACAACAGCCCAGAAAGGCAGAGCATCACCCCCTGGTGGGCATGCCGGGTGGATCCTGGTCAGGCGCATGTGGAAGTCTGTCTGGCTGCCGCCCCCTGCTTCTCACTTCAGGGGGGAAATAAAATGATGGCTCTAGCTGCTGAGTGACCATGGTCCAAGAGTGAAAGAGAAAGTCTAGTTGGATTAGATGGTGGCATGGAGAGGGGTCACTGGTGACATGGAGGCAGAAGGACAGGGTTTAGTGAAGGTTGAGTGTGTGCATGAGCAGGAAGAAAGCTGGGTCACATGAACAGCAGATGGACAGGGTGGTACTGACTCAGGAGAAATGTCTTAGAGGAGGAGCGCATTTGTGGGGAAAGACTAAATGTTCACATCTATAACTGTTAGAGGTAAGAATCAGTGAGACATCCAAGAGGAAAGGTCAAAATGAGAGTCAGATACAAGACTGGTGATGCGCAGGAGGCCTGGGATGGAGACGTAAATGATTAGCGAACTCACCAGAGAAATAGTATTTAAAACCTCGGAAAGGGCAGAATCATCAAGAGCGTGGCTACGTGGAGAGGACTCAGGCTCACACTGTGGGAAACAGCCACGCTCGGAGGTGAGGCAGAGCCACACTGGCAGGAGAGGCCATGATGCAGGCAGCGGGAAGAAGACTAGAAGCACAGGGTCCTGTGATCTGAGAAGGGTGTGTCCAGGAGGGGCACGCATGACAATATTCCTGAGAACTCAGGCAGCTGAGGCCAAGAGCGATCCTTCAGACTGAGCCACAGAATCACTGGGGAAGGGACAGAAACAGTTTTCATAGCATGGCAGAGGGGATGCCAGATTTTTGTGGGACAGCTATCCCTGGCAGTATGACAGAAGAAATAGTCTTTAAGAAAACTAACTCTTCAATAGAAATCACTGAAAATATACTTGACATATTTTTTAAAAATTATTTGAATGCATATTAAGCTGATAAAGAGAAATGCTCAGAGGTCAGACACAACGAGAGAACATGACTCCAAAAAGGAGAAAGGCAGGCAGGGAGGCCAGGTGGGAGGTTGTATAAGGACATCCACACAAACATAGTCCTTAGGGAAACTGTGCCTGCTGTGGCAGAAACAACACTACCCTCACCCCAGGAGATGTTGAGAAAATTCTGGACTCAGCTCTGGCTGTGCATGGGGGAAAAGCATCTCTCAGAATCTTCAGCTAGAGCCAGAATGCATTACTTCACGTGGTTCTGCAGCCTGAATCCATGAGGCCCTTGAAGCCCAGGCAGGAACTAGGTTGAAGTGGATTGTGTTCTCCAGGCACCTGGCAGAATCAATGCAGATCTACTTGGGCCTGAAAAAATTACCCAGATAAAGTTCCAAAATTGTGGGCTCAGAAAAAAAAATCACAAAACAAAAAACAGAAGGAGAAACAAAGGACAATTAGAAGAGAGAATCAATAGATTGAAAACCACAAAGATATTGACGTGAGCCTAAAATACCTAGGAGATAACACAAAGAATGGAAGAAGACTGTTACCAAAATGACAATGTCCTAAAATTGGGTAGAATTGTTGAGAGGCACACATCCACACGTTCAGCAAACCCAAATGACCCCAAATGGAAAAAGTAAAAAAAAGAATTCATATTTAAACATATGATCATGAAACCATAGGTTACCAAAATGAATAGAACACCTTGAAAGAAGTAGGGAGAAAATTAGACTGCCATGAAAAATTGCAATTAGCCAGCCAATTCCCCAGCAACAAAGAATTCAGAATAATAGTAAAATTTTGATAGTGCTGAGATAAAAGAACTGTCCACCATGAATTTTATGCTTTCCAGATTGAGCATGAAATAAAGATACATTCGGACATATAACAAGTAGGTTCAGATCCACACCCTACCTACACTATTAAAAGAGGTGCTCCAAGAATGAGCAAAATGACTAAGGATGTATAAGAAGGAACTGTGATCAGACAAAATGGTAAAATGTGGTAGTTCTAAAGAAACCCTGAGCCCATATAATGATGAATGCTAATTTGTGGGATGAAAAACATCTATCACTGAAATAACAGAAACAATATTGAGGGCAGGAGCTGTGACTAGAGAATGCAATCTAAGCTCTTGAATTGCTAGGAGAAGGGGAAGATGATAGTGAACTGTACACTGCATGTGAAGTGTACATACAATTGCTAGAGGGACCCCAAAATCAACATAAATATCATAAAAAACAGAAGAGGGGTGAATGGGAAAAGGGAAAAAACAAGTCTGAAGGTAAGTAAGAAGCTTGAACAAGCAGAGATAACACACAACAAATAGAAAGCGAAGAGCAGGAGGGGAGAAATGAATTCCTATCAATCAGCAATGACAGTAAACAGATAAAAACGAGGTTGTCAGAGTAAACTAAATTTAAAAAATAGGTAAGTGATGTTTATAAGAAACATAAATGCAACACAAGTCAGAGAAATTTAAAGGAAAAGGATAGAACAGATAAATATCAACCAAATGGAAGCTTTTGTTCTTATATCAGTATATTACTATTAGATAAAATTCATTTTAAAGCATTACTAGAGCTAAAGAGAGTCACTGTGGAAGAATTAAAGACCAATCCAAGATGGCGGTGGAGTAGGTGATTACACTCACTTCTTCCCAGGGCCAAACTGGAGTTACAATTAAATTTAAGAACAACCATCCTCAATAACCAACCCAAAACTAAAGGAATACAGCTAGTGCTCGACTTTAGACCATGATTGGTTCTGACAGACCGGTCATAACACAATTTGGTTGTAAGTTGAGTAGGCTATATGTACAGTACTGTGAAATGATGTTATAAAAATCTTTAAGTCATATTTTATCATAATTTTCTTTCATTATTGTTATATATCATAATTTTCTTTGTTCATTTTATGCCATTTGTATCATCTCTACACCATTTTGTTTCTTATTTTTACATTCGTCAGGTTTAAGTAAAACACTGCATTACCAGTACAACAGGTTTAATATTTGCAAAGAAAATTTCCTCTTGGTAGACATCTTGGGAGGGGTTTGATATAAAATATCCAAGACACAAAACACAAATTGCTGTACCGAGTCTGGGATAACAGTTGAAATGGTGCACGCGGAGATGGTAATGCTGCCGGAAGCTGGTCCACACTGTCATATGCCCAGCTGGGCAACGCTTGTGCTGCCAGACACGGAGCAGTCATGGCTAGTGATTGTGGTCGTAAAGTCGAACGGTCGTAAGTTGCATAGGTTGTAAGTCGATCAATATTTGTACTCTTATAACCAAAAATTCACAGAAGAAACCACGTTGAGATTAGCAGGAAGACCAAAGACACAAAAAGGGCTGGTCTTGCTCCCATGAGCAGTGGCTGAAGTTCTGGAGGGATACTGCAGCTGCAGAGGTGGGGGATCCCCCTTACAAGGTGGGGCCTAACCCTAAGCTGGGCTCCCATCCCAAAGCACCATAGCCTAGAAGAGGCTGCCACATAGCACTCTGCTATGGAAAGCAGCGAGGTTTCTGTCTCCTAGAAAGTGAAAGGAATCTGCAGAGACACAGACACTCTCTTAAAGGCTCAACATACAAAATCTTTGTTCACAGCCACTTACCTGGGGCTCTGGCAGAGGGAAGGCTGAGCAGTCAGGAGTAGTGTGAGAAGAGTCTAGGGTTTGTAGCTCTGGGGAGAGACACAGTGTAGGGGGAAGCCACCAGAATCCCTGAGCTGAATCAATCTCCAATACTACAGTCACCATCTTTCTTGGGTAGAAGATGGCAATTGTTTTCCCCCAAGTTGGTGCCCCTTTGAATGGTATCAACCTGGGAAAAAACAATTACTCCACCCTCTGGACTTCCTCTCACCCCACCCTACAGAGATTAGGCCCTGCTGAAGACTTATTAGCCTTAGCCAGGCAGTAGAGGTATGGGCAGACCCAGGGGGACAGTGACTCAGTTATCTGGCTGTGAGGCTGGGGCCATTCCTCCCACTTTTTTTGTGAATCTGGTTCTTCCCTCTCACAGGAAATTTGGTAGAACCACCCTCCTGGCTGCCAGTAGATCACTCTCTGAGTCCCAAAGGTCCACCTACCTGATTCCTACTGGCTCTGCCCTGTTGAAGTCAAGGCAAAATCCAGAGCAGACTGAGACCTATAGCTGTGGGTTGGGACCCACATCCACCACTTTCCCTGAAGCCTGTCCAACACTTCCCCTTCAGGAGAGATCTACTAGCCCCATCCTCCTAACTACACCGGAGACTCTTTCAATGACTGAGCCTAACAGGCAGCCAGCAGATGGAGGCTGTTGGCTACAGATCTTGGGGTGCCTTGGGACTCCGCTGACCTACCCCTAAACCCAGTGCTGTTAAAAAGCTGGCCATGGTATCCAACTGGGTCCTTCTTGCATGCACCTAAGCCCAGCAGAAGCTTACATTTGCCTGCACTAGGTTTCTTCCCAAGAGACCCCAAACCAACACACCCAGTGGCCAGCTTCAGACAGCATCAGAGCAGAATCCAATTAGCTTCACAAACAGCATATACAAAAGGAGAGCTCATTGGGCATCAAATCTAGCTCAGGTGAATTCTACTTCCTGATGTCAGCAACTACACAGCAGCTCACACAATCAGGTTGTGGTAGAGCCTCACACTCAGCCAGCCTAAGGGTTGACTCTATGTACAAGCCAATAGCAATCAAAACTCAATTACAACAGGAGGGCCCATATAACCCACACAGGGGACATTCCTGAAGCACCCAGCTCAAGTGGTCAAGAAGTCTGCATGACTAGAACCAACAGAATACCTATTACATAAGGCCACCCTACAAAGACAGAGAATCATAGCAGATCTATGAAACAAACATAAAGAGGCAGCCAAAACAGGGAGAAAAAGAAACAGGCCCCAAATGACAGAACAGAAGAAATCTTCAGAAAAAAAGCTAAAGAAATGGAAATAAGCAATTTATCAAATAGAATTCAAAGTAATAGTTATATGGGTACTCAAGGAACAAAATGAGAACTTCAACAAAGAGATAGCAAGCCTAAAAAAGGACAAGAAACCCATAAAAAGAAACCAATCAGAAATAAAGAATACAATATCTGACATCAAGAATACACTCAAAGGAATTAAAAGTAGATTGAATGAAGCAAAAGATAAAATTAGTGATTTGGAAAACAAGTAAGATAAAAACACTCAATCAGAGCGGCAAAAATAAAAAAGACTTTAAAACAATTAAGAGAGTTTAAGGAACCCTTGATAACATGAAGCATAACAACATCTGTATTATAAGGTGCTAGAAGAAAAAAAGAGAGAGCAACCTATTTGAAGAAATAATGACTGAAAATTTCCCTAAGTTGGTGAAGTAAAAAGACATACAAGTCTTGGGAGCACAGAAATGGACCCAAAAAGGCCCATACCAAGCAAATCATAATTTAAATGGCAAAGCTTAAAGACAAAGAGAGAATTGTAAAAGCATCAAGAGAAAAGCAGTTAGTTATTTACAAGGTGCTCCCATCAGGCTGTCAACAGATTGATTTCTCAACAGAAACATTTCAGGCCAGATGAGATTGGCATAAAATTTTTAAAGTGATGAAAACAAGGATCTACAACCAAGACTACTTTACCCAGCAAAGCTATCACTTAAAATTGAAGGAGAAATAAAGAACTTCCCAGAAAAATAAAAAACTAAAGGAGTTTCTTACTACCATACCAGCATTATAAGAATTGTTAAAGGACAAAGAAGAAAGTAGGAAGAAGAAAAAGAGGAGAAATAAGAGGAGAAGGAAGAGAAGAAGGAGGAGGAAGAAAAGGAAGAAGAAGAAGAAGAAGAAGAAGAGGGGAGGAGGAGGAGGAAGGGAAAGGGGAAGGGGAAGGGGGAGAAGGAGGAAGAGAAAGAAGAAAAGGTGAAGGAGAAGAAGAAGAGGAAGAGGAAAAGGAAAACAGAGGGCCTGACCAGGTAGTGGCACGGTGGATAGAGCCAGGTTCAAAACCCCAAGGTCACTGGCTTGAGCACAGGCTCATCAACTTGAGCGCAGGGTCACTACCTTGAGTGTGGGATCATAGACATGACCCCATGGTTGCTGGCTTGAGCACAAGATTGCTGGAGTGAGTAAGGAGTCACTCACTCTGCTGCAGCTTCCCGTCAAGGCACATATGAAAAAGCAATCAATGAACAACTAAGATGCTGCAACTAAGAAGTGATGCTTCTCATCTCTCTCCCTTTCTGTCTGTCTGCCCCGTCTGTCTCTCTCTCTTTTTCTCTGTCTCTGTTAAAAAGAAAGAAAGAAAAGAAAACAGAGGAACATTGTTAAAGGAATAAAATGGCAATAAATACATATTAATCAATAATCACTCTAAATGTAGATGACTTAAATGCTCCAATCAGAAGACATAGGGACCCCAATCAAAAGACATAGCTGAATGATGGATAAGAAAGTAAGGCCTAGGCTGGACTAGATGGCGATGGAGTAGGCAGACGTACCACCTTCCACCTCCCAGAACCAAAGTGGATTACAAACTATTTTTTCTCTCTCTCTCTCTCTCTTTTTTTTTTTCCTGAAGCTGGAAACAGGGAGGCAGTCAGACAGACTCCCACATGCGCCTGACCGGGATCCACCCGGCATGCCCACCAGGGGGCGATGCTCTGCCCATCCGGGCGTTGCTCTGTCATGACCAGAGCCACTCTAGCGCCTGGGGCAGAGGCCAAGGAGCCATCCCCAGTGCCCGGGCCATCTTTTGGGAGCCTTGGTTGTAGATCCTTGTTTTCCAATGGAGCCTTGGCTGAGGGAGGGGAAGAGAGAGACAGAGAGGAAGGAGAGGGGGAGGGGTGGAGAAGCAGATGGGCGCCTCTCCTGTGTGCCCTGGCCGGGAATCAAACCCAGGACTTCCGCACGCCAGGCCGACACTCTACTGCTGAGCCAACGGGCCAGGGCCTACAAACTAATTTTAAGAACCATCATCTGAAAAAACCAACTTTGGACTAAACTAAGAGGAATACTGAAGAAGTCACACTGAGACTGGTAGGAAAAGCGGAAATGTGGAGAGGGCTGCCCAGCTCCCCAGAGCGAATGGCAGCCGGGAGAGACTCACATGGCAGGAAGTGAGTTTAGCAGAGAGAGGAGGGTCCTGAGTCCCAGGAACAAAGCCCCAGCCTGCAGCCCCAGAGCCTAGAAGAGGCATATGGATAGTATTTAGCTGGACACAAGTCAGGATACTGTTTGTGAGAAAAAGACTGATTTCTCATACCCAGGATTCTTCTTAAAGGGACCACGCAGAACACCTCTCTCACAACCACTCACCCAGGGTTCTGGGGGGTAGGGAGAGAGGAGAGGACCGGGGTAGCAGGAAGAGAGTGTAATCTAGGAGGCACAGGGAGAAACATTTTGAGAGACAGCCACCCTAACCCCTGGGGTGAGTCACTCCCCAAATCTGAAGCCAATATTTCCACTAGAAACAGCAATACCAGCAAAGGGAAGCAGGACACCAGTCAAACAAGCTCTCCCATGGCACTCAGAGCAGAGTTGCTTAGAACAGTGGTTTTCAACCTGTGAGTCACAACCCCAGTGGGAGTCGAACAACCAAAACACAGGGGTCGCCTAAAGCCATTGCAAATACATATTTATAATAAATATGTATTTTCCGATGGCTTTAGGCGACCCCTGTGTTTTGGTCGTTTGACCCCCGCCGAGGTTGCAACCCACAGGTTGAGAACCGCTGGCTTAGAAGGAACTACAATAGTGAGTCTCAGGGTCTGAGCTGCAGCACCCCCATCCACACAGCTGAGGGCTCACCGGAGGGCAGGCGGCAGTGGGACACGGAAGCTTGGTTCTGTTGGCAAGGGCGGAAGCCGGCTGGCCACCACTCAGGCCCAGGTGTGAGCTCAGTCTTGCCTGGCTGGGGAGGAGGGGATGCGTGAAAGTGGTTAAGCCCAGCTGCAGGCTGTGTGTAATCCAGCCTGTGGGGGAAGGGCAGGAGCCCCGGAAGGGGTGGAGACCCACCTTTGAGCAAGGGCACAGGAGCAGATCCTTGCCCTGCCTGCGGAACTGAGCCTTGTGGCCTGACTTGGGAACCAGCTCCTCCCTCTGGGGTGGAGCCAAAAGCCAAGAACAGGCGGAGTCCCACTACTGAGCATGGGCACACAGTCCCACCCGACTTGTGGAGCCAAGGCTTGCAGCCGTCCCACAAGGGGCTCCTCCTGCAAGGGTGGGGCAAAAGCCCAGAATCAGGCAGAGACCTGCAGCTGAGCAAAGGTGCTCACCGCTGCCCTCAGGGCTGAGCATAGAACCATCCACAGAGGCGGGGCAAAGGTCAAGGCCACTGGGGCTTGTAAATCTGAGCACGTGATCACAGCCACTCCCATGAAGAAGAGCCGGAGACCACAGCAACAGCCCCAGCGGGCAGGCACCAGCAACACCCATACCCAAACGCCCTAGGCAGCAGCAGCAGAGGGAGTGGTGGGCCTGCAGGCAGACCACACCTAGGGAACACAGAGACCACACGCAGTGGACTCCAGTGGCCAAAACCTTCTTTTACACAGACAGAATGAGAAGGCAGAGAAATGCAACACAAATGAATCAAGAGAAATCCCCAGAAAAGGATCTGAATGAGTCAGATATAACCAAATTACCAGATGCAGAGTTTAAAATAATGATTGTTAGGATGCTCATAGATATTAGAATAACAATAGATGGTCATAACAGACACCTAAATAAAGAGCAAATATAAAAAAGGACATTGAAATAATAAAAAGAATCACTTGGAGAGACAAGATGGCGCTGGAGTAGGCAGACATACCAACATCTACCTTCCAGAACCAAAGTGGATTACAAACTAATTTTAAGAAATGTCATCTGGAAAAACCAACTTTGGACTAAACTAAGAGGACTCTTCAACCAAGGAACACCGAAGAAGCCACACCAAGACTGGTAGAATAAGCAGAAACACGAAAAGGGCTGCCCAGCTCCCCAGAGCGAATGGCAGCAGGGAGAGACTTGTGTGGCAGGAATTGAGTTTAGCAGAGGGGAAAAGGTCCTGAGCCCCAGGAACAAAGCCCCAGCCTGCAGCCCCAGAGCCCAGAAGAGGCGTAAGGACAGTATTTAGCTGGAAACAAGTCAGGATACTGTTTGTGAGAAACAGTCTGATTTCTCAGACCCAGGATCCTTCTTAAAGGGACCGTGCAGAACATCTCTCTCACAACCACTCACCCAGTGCTCCGGGGGTGGGGAGAGAGGAGAGGACCAGAGTAGCAGGAAGAGAGTGTAATCTAGGAGGCACAGGGAGAAACATTTTGGGAGATAGCCACCCTAACCCTGGGGACAAGTCACTCCCCAAAGCTGAAGTGAATATTTCCTCCGGAAACAGCAATACCAGCAAAGGGAAGCAGGAGAGCAGCCAAACAAGCTCCCCCGCGGCATTCAGAGCAGAGTCACATAGAAGGAGGGAGCTTTTGGGTCTACAGTAGTGAGTCTTAGGGTCCGAGCTGCAACGCCCCCACCCACATGGCTGAGGGCTCGCCGGAGGTCGGGCGGCAATGGGAGACAAAAGCGCGGTTCTGCTGGCAGGGGCGGAAGCCAGCTGGCCACCACTGGGCTCAGGTGTGAGCTCAATCTTGCCTGGCTGGAGAGAAGGGGGCGTGCAAAAGTGGTCAAGCTCAGCTGCCAGCAGCCTGTAATCCAGCCTGTGGGAGAAGGGCGGGAACCCCGGAAAGGGTGGAGACCAGCCCCTGAGCAAGGGCACAGGAGCACAGTCTTGCCCCGCCTGTGCAACCCAGGCTTGTGGTCTGACTTGGTAGCCGGCTCCCCCGCGGGGGTGGAGCCAAAAGCCTAGAAGAGGTGGAGTTTTGCTACTGAGCTGAGCTTGGGCAAGCAGTCCTGCCTGGCGGAGGAGCCAAGGCTAGCAGCCGTTCCTCGAGTGGGCTCCTCCTGCAGAGGCAGGGCAAAAGCCTGGAAACAGGCGGAGACCCGCAGCTGAGCAAAGGTGCTCGCCAGTGCCCTCAGGACCAAGTATAATGTCACACACAGGGGCGAGGCAAAGGCCAAGGCCACCAACTCTTGTGCACCCGAGCGCATGATCACAGCCACTCCCGTGAAGAGAAAATGCGGAGGCAGAGAAATACAACATAAATAAACCAAGAGAAATCCCCAGAAAAGGACCTAGGTGAATCAGATATAACCAAATTACCAGATGCAGAGTTTAAAATAACGATTGTTAGGATGCTCAAAGATATTAGAACCACCATAGATGGCCATTACGAAAACCTAAATAAAGAGATAACAAATATAAAAAAGGACATTGAAATAATAAAAAAGAATCAGTCAGAAATGACAAACACAATATCTGAAATAAAGAATACAATGGAAGGAATTAAAAGCAGGATGGATGAAGCAGAGAATCGAATCAGCAAGTTAGAGGACATGATAAATAAAGGCACGGAAGCAGAGCAGAAAAAAGAAAAGAGACTCAAAAAGTTTGAGGAAACTCTAAGAGAACTCTGTGACAACATGAAGAGAAATAACATCCGTATCATAGCAGTTCCTGAAAAAGAAGAGAAAGAACAAGGGATAGAGACTTTGTTCAAACATATCATAGCAGAAAACTTCCCTCAATTAAGGCAGGAAAACATTTCACATGTTCAGGAAGCACAGAGAACTCCATTAAGGAGAAACCCAAAGAAACCAACACCAAGACACATCATAATTAAAATACCAAAGCTAAAGGATAAAGAGAAAATATTAAAAGCTGCTAGAGAAAAAAAGACTATCACCTACAAAGGAGCGCCCATAAGGATGACTTCTGACTTCTCAACAGAAACACTTGAGGCCAGAAGGGAATGGCAAGAAATATTCAAAGTAATGCAGAACAAGAATCTACAACCAAGACTACTTTATCCAGAAAGGCTATCATTCAAAATTGGAGGAAAAATAAAAAGCTTTACA
Source organism: Saccopteryx bilineata (assembly GCF_036850765.1). Taxonomy (NCBI): domain Eukaryota; kingdom Metazoa; phylum Chordata; class Mammalia; order Chiroptera; family Emballonuridae; genus Saccopteryx; species Saccopteryx bilineata. The sequence goes on along the minus strand of NC_089492.1, from coordinate 148,623,836 downwards.
GACAAAAAAAACCCTCAAGGAATTCACTGCAACCAAACCAAGGCTGCAAGAAATGCTAAGGGACCTGTTGTAAACAGACCATAGGAAAAAAAGAATATAGCAAAAGAGGAATACAGTTTAAAAAAAAAAATGGCAATAAACAATTACATATCAGTAATAACCTTAAATGTTAATGGACTAAATGATCCAATCAAGAGACATAGGGTAGCTGCGTGGATAAGAAAACAGGACCCATACATATGCTGTCTACAAGAGACACACCTTAAATTAAAAGATGCACACAGACTGAAGATAAAAGGATGGAAAAAAATATTTCACGCAAATGGAAATGAAAAAAAAAGCTGGGGTAGCAATACTTATATCAGACAAAATAGACTTTAAAACAAAGACCATAGTTAGAGATAAAGAAGGTCATTACATAATGATAAAGGGAGCAATCCAAAAGGAAGATATAACCATTATAAATATCTACACACCTAATATAGGAGCACCTAAATATATAAAGCAGACTTTGATGGACTTAAAGGGCGAGATCAACAGCAATACTATAATAGTAGGGGATTTCAATACCCCATTAACATCATTAGATAGATCCTCAAGAAAGAAAATTAACAAAGAAACAGCAGACTTAAAGGACATATTAGATCAACTCGATTTAATAGATATCTTTAGAACCTTTCACCCTAAAACAGCAGAATATACATTCTTTTCAAGCGCTCATGGTACAGTCTCTAGAATAGACCACATGTTAGGGCACAAAAGCGGTCTCAACAAATTTAAAAAGATTGAAATCATATTGAGCACTTTCTCTGATCACAATGGCATTAAACTAGAAATCAACCACAATAGAAAAATTGAAAAACATTCAAACATTTGGAAACTAAATAGCATGTTATTAAATAATGAATGGGTTAACATTGAGATCAAAGAAGAAATTTAAGAATTCCTAGAAACAAATGATAATGAGCATACATCAACTCAAAATTTATGGGACACAGCAAAAGCAGTCCTGAGAGGGAAGTTTATAGCATTACAGGCATACCTCAAGAAGCTAGAAAAAGCTCAAATAAACAACTTAACCTTGCATCTAAAAGAACTAGAAAAAGCCCTGGCCGGTTGGCTCAGCGGTAGAGTGTGCAGGGGACCCGGGTTCGATTCCCGGCCAGGGCACATAGGAGAAGCGCCCATTTGCTTCTCCACCCCCCCTCCTTCCTCTCTGTCTCTCTCTTCCCCTCCCACAGCCAAGGCTCCATTGGAGCAAAGATGGCCTGGGCGCTGGGGATGGCTCATTGGCCTCTGCCCCAGGCGCTAGAGTGGCTCTGGTCTTGGCAGAGTGACCCCCCGGAGGGGCAGAGCATCGCCCCCTGGTGGGCAGAGCTTCGCCCCTGGTGGGCATGCAGGTGAATCCCGGTCGGATGCATGCGGGAGTCTGTCTAACTGTCTCTCCCTGTTTCCAGCTTCAGAAAAATACAAAAAAAAACCCCCAAACTAGAAAAAGAACAGCAAGTAAAGCCCAGAGCTAGTAGAAGGAAGGAAATAATAAAGATCAGAGCAGAAATAAATGACATAGAGACTAAAGAAACAATACAGAGGATCAATGAAACCAAGAGCTGGTTCTTTGAAAAGGTAAACAAGATCGATGAACCTTTAACGAGACTCACCAAGAAAAAAAAGAGAGGACTCAAATAAATAAAATGAGAAACAAGAGTGGAGAAATAACAACTGACACAACAGAAATACAAAATATTGTAAGAAAATACTATGAAGAACTGTACGCCAAAAAACTAGACAACCTAGATGAAATGGACAAATTCCTTGAATCATATAATCTTCCAAAAATCAATCTGGAAGAATCAGAAAACCTAAACAGACCAATTACAACAAATGAGATTGAAACAGCAATCAAAAACCTCCCAAAAAAGAAAAGTCCTGGGCCTGATGGCTTCACAAGTGAATTCTACCAAATATTCAAAGAAGAACTAATTCCTATCTTTCTCAAGCTATTTCAAAAAATTCAAGAGGAAGGAAGACTTCCAAACTCCTTTTATGTGGCGAGCATAATTCTGATTCCAAAACCAGTCAAAGACAATACAAAAAAAGAAAATTATAGGTCAATATCCCTGATGAACTTAGATGCAAAAATCCTCAACAAAATATTAGCAAACCGGATCCAGCAATATATGAAAAAAATCATACACCATGATCAAGTGGGATTTATTCTTGGGAGGCAAGGCTGGTACAATATTCGCAAATCAATCAATGTGATTCATCACATAAACAAAAGAAAGGAGAAAAACCACATGATAATTTCAATAGATGCAGAAAAAACATTCGATAAAATCCAGCACCTATTCATGATCAAAACTCTCAGGAAAGTGGGAATACAGGGAACATACCTCAATATGATAAAGGCCACCTATGACAAACCCACAGCCAACATCATACTCAATGGGCAAAAATTAAAAGCAATCCCCTTAAGATCAGGAACAAGGCAGGGGTGTCCCCTTTCACCACTCTTATTCAACATAGTTCTGGAAGTCCTAGCCACAGCAATCAGACAAGAAAAAGAAATAAAAGGCATCTGAATTGGAAAAGAAGTAAAACTATCGTTATTTGCAGATGATATGATATTGTATATAGAAAACCCTAAAGTCTCAGTCAAAAAACTACTAGACCTGATAAATGAATTCGGCAAGGTGGCAGGATATAAAATCAATACTCAGAAATCAGAGGCATTTTTATACACTAATAATGAACTGTCAGAAAGAGAAATCAAGGAATCAATCCCCTTTACCATTGCAACCAAAAAAATAAAGTACCTAGGAATAAGTCTAACCAAGGATATTAAAGACTTGTACTCAGAAAATTATAAAAACATTGATAAAAGAAATCATGGAAGATACAAATAAGTGGAGGCATGCTCATGGTTAGGAATAATAAACATCATTAAAATGTCTATATTACCCAAAGAAATTTATAAATTCAATGCAATACCGATTAAAATACCAATGACTTACTTCAAAGATATAGAACACATATTCCAAAAATTTATTCAATATATGGAACCAAAAGAGAACAGGAATAGCCTCAGAAATCTTGAAAAGGAAGAATAAAGTGGGAGCTTTCACACTTCCGGATGTCAAGTTATATTATAAGGCCATTGTACTCAAAACAGCATGGTACTGGCATAAGAACAGGCACATAGATCAATGGAACAGAACAGAGAACCCAGAAATAAATCCACAGCTCTATGGACAACTGATATTTGACAAAGGAGGTAAGGAAATACAATGGAATAAAGTCAGCCTGCAACGCTACCTGCAAAAAAATGAAACTAGACCACCAACTTACACCACTCACAAAAATAAACTCAAAATGGATAAAAGACTTAAATGTAAGCTGTGAAACCATAAGCATCTTAGAAGAAAACATAGGCAGTAAGCTCTCTGACATCTCTCGCAGCAATATATTTGCTGATTTGTCTCCACAGGCAAGTGAAATAAAAGACAGGATAAACAAATGGGACTTTATCAAACGAAAAAGCTTCTGCACAGCTAAAGACAATAAGAACAGAATAAAAAGACAAACTACACAATGGGAGAATATATATGACATTGCATCTGATAAGGGGTTAATAAACAAAATTTATAAAGAACTTGTAAAGCTTAATACCAGGAAGACAAACAATCCTACAAAAATGGGCAAAAGAAATGAATAGACAGTTCTCCAAAGAGGACACACAGATGGCCAATAGGCATATGAAAAAATGTTCAACATCATTAATGATTAGAGAAATGCAAATTAAAACCACAATGAGATATCACCTCACACCAGTCAGAATGGCACTCATCAATAAAACAACACAGAATAAGTGCTGGCGAGGATGTGAAGAAAAGGGAACCCTCCTGCACTGCTGGTGGGAATGCAGACTGGTGCAGCCACTGTGGAAAACAGTATGGAGATTCCTCAAGAAATTAAAAATCAAACTGCCTTTTGACCCAGCTATACCACTGTTAGGAATATACCCCAAGAACACCATAGCACTGTTTGAAAAGAAGAAATGCACCCCCATGTTTATGGCAGCATTGTTCACAATAGCAAAGATCTGGAAACAGCCCAAGTGTCCATCAGAGGACGAGTGGATTAAAAAGCTTTGGTGTGTGTATATATATATATATATATATATATATATATATATACATACATACATACTATGGAATACTACTCAGCCATAAGAAATGATGACATAGGATCTTTTACAACAACATGGATGGGCCTTGATAACATTATACTGAGTGAAAGAAGTAATTCAGAAAAAACTAAGAACTATATGATTCCATGCATAGGTGGGACATAAAGATGAGACTCAGAGACATGGACAACAGTGTTGGGGTTACAGGGTGGGGGGAGGAGAGGGAGAGGGTTGGGGGAGGGGAGGGGCACAAAGATCATGGCTTTTCAGCATTTGCCATATTCCCCTTTAATCTATAGACAGACAGCAAATATTTACTTATGGTTTTTCCACTATAAAGACTGCTGTCTGGCCCTGGCCGGATGGCTCAGTCGTAGAGTGTCGGCCTGGCATGCAAGGGGTCCCAGGTTCGATTCCCGACCAGGGCACACAGGAGAAGCGCCCATCTGCTTCTCCACCCCTCCCCCTCTCCTTCCTCTCTGTCTCTCTCTTTCCCTCCCGCAGCGAGGCTCCATTGGAGCAAAGATGGCCCAGGTGCTGGGGATGGCTCTTTGGACTCTGCCCCAGGCGCTAGAGTGGCTCTGGTCGCAACAGAGTGACGCCCCGGAGGGGCAGAGCATCGCCCCCTGGTGGTAAGAGCATTGCCCCCTGGTGGGCGTGTCAGGTGGATCCCGGTCGGGCGCATGCGGGAGTCTGTCTGACTGTCTCTCCCTGTTTCCAGCTTTGGAAAAATACAAAAAATAATAATAATAATAAAATAAAGACTGCTGTCTTAGGGACAAATGCTGATGAACTATTTCAGCAGTTCCGCCTTCTTCAAAGATGTATATGTCAACATAGAGCTCCATGTTTTATAGGACATACTCAAGCTCACTCCATGCTCCCTGGAGCTTTAGCACAAGGGAATGCCCCCACTTTTTTTTTGGTTGTATTTTTTCTTTTATTTACTTATTTTTTGTATTTTTCTGAAGATGGAAATGGGGAGGCAGTCAGACAGACTCCCACATGCGCCTGACCAGGATCCACCTGGCATGCCTACCAGGGGGGAATGCTCTGCCCATCTGGGGTGTTGCTCTGTTGCAACCAGAGCCATTCTAGCGCCTGAGGCAGAGGCAATGGGGCCATCCTTAGTGCCCAGGGTGGCTTTGCTCTGGTGGAGCCTTGGCTGCGGGAGGGGAAGAGAGAGACAGAGAAGAAGGAGAGGGGGAGATGTGGAGAAGTAGATGGGCGTTTCTTCTGTGTGCTCTGACTGGGAATCAAACCCGGGAATCCTGCACACCAGGCCAGTGATCTACCACTGAGCCAACCGGCCAGGGCCTAGGAATGCCCTTGTTGATCAAGCTACCCAAAAGAAAATTATATGGAGCAACCATGACAGACCGAGCGAGTCAGTCTCATACTATTCATCACCAGAACGCTGCAGCCCGGTGTAAACAGTTTCAACTTTCTCGGGAAGCAGCACGGCAGATTGGGAAATCCTGTCCAAGGGGTCCTATACTGCCCCTTCATTTGGAGTTAACCCTCAAGGACCTCTACCAGGACAACTTTGGCAGATGGATGTTACTCTTATACCTTCATTTGGCAAATAGTCGTATGTCCACATTACAGTAGATACATATTCCAGATCTATAGTAACCTCGGTCAGAACAGGAGAGGCTGCTAAGCATGCTATAGCTCATTGTCTGTATGCATTGTTTTATTATTGGATTTCCTAAACTGGCTAAACTGAAAATGCTCCTGCATATGGAGCAAAAGCATTTACTGTATTTTGTCATGCTTACAATCTTTAAAGTTAAGGTATTATTAAAGTGTACTCAGCAAACATTTTAAGGTCAATTTAAAAAAAAATTTAAGAGGGGGTAGTCATATCCTGGAACTCCTATGGGTCTACCATATCATGTTTTTTACTTTAAAAAAAGTTACATTTCTTTGGAATGTTGATGATCAGGAGACACCAAATCCTTTTCGCCTGCAAACTACTACCTTCTTTATTAGATCCAGCTAATAACACTGTTTTGTCTTTTTCCAAATAGCTCCAGATATGGAAAAGATTTATATAGGTAAATGGAGATCCTCAAACCCCTCAGCAAGATATTCTGAGCATGGCTTTTAAGATACCTAGAGGCAGAAAAAGCCCAATAGAGATCAGGGGAACTACCAGCTTTTAGGATACACCCTTAAAGGCTCCAACGCCCCAAAGGGGTCTCATAGGATGCCATCTGGGTCTTGCTTCAATAGTGGAAAGGAAGGTCATTGAGCTAAAGCCTGCCAAGCTTACATGCCTCTGCTGTGAGGAAACAGGGACACTGGAAGGTAGGCTTCCCCCTCGCTCCTCTAAGGGAGGGTTCAGTCTCTTCCAGCCTTGCTCCAGCCACCTATGACCTAACCTCGCCCAGAGTGCTGGGGTTTGCCACTAAAGGTTGAAGGTGCCCAGGGCCGTTGGCCCCATCCAAGACACTGTGGACGAGCCTAGGGTATTTCTTCCAAGAAGCAGGTAAACTGCTCTCATTTGCACAAGGGCCACTTAACTATGTTTTGCCTGAATAGTCAGATTTTTTATTCTTCCCTCAAAGATCTCTGTTGTGGGTGTTGATAGTCCTATTTTCTGCTGCTTTGCTTAATAGATAGTGTTTCCTTTATCCCTCCTACCTCAATGCCCCACTCATATTTCAGGCTGGGACCTACTTCTAATTTAGAGCTCTCTTTCCCCCTTTTGCCAACTTCTATTATAAATCTACCTTTGCCACCCAGCTTAGTGTATCCCAAGGTTCTCTTTACCATGCCACAGTCGCAGAGCTCCAGGGAAAAGCAACCTGATCTCATCTCTCCAGGCAGAGGAGAACAGAAGCTCCATATCCATGCATGCTGCAAATGGCTTTTCCAGTCTATCTGAACCATTATCAGCTAGAAGCAGCGGTCATTGGGACTTGGACATGAGCTGCAAAGTATAGAATGGTGACAACAATTCCAGTGCCATGCGGACTTTGCCTGGATGTGGACTTTTCCTGGACTCCTGCCCCCTGTGACAGATCCTAACAGACTGAACTGTGGTTGGGTTGCATTTTTCAGGGATTTGGCATGGTGATGGGGCCAACTTGTACTTGGTGAACATATTAAGGACACTACTTTTTTATGGATTCTTGCTGTATTGGCCAAGAGTTTGCTTAAAGGCTTTTAATCACTGTAAAAAAAAATAGAAGACTGGATAAAGAAGATGGGACACATATACACCATGGTATACTATTCAGCTAGAAGAAATGATGACATCGGATCACTTACAGCAGAATGGTGGAATCTTGATAACATTATGCGGAGTGAAATAAGTGAATCAGAAAAAAAACAAGAACTGCAGGATTCCATATATTGGTGGGACATAAAAGCGAGACTAAGAGACATGGACAGGAGTGTGGTGGTTATGGGGGGTGGGGGGAGGGGAGAAGGGGGAGGGGGAAGGGTACAAAGAAAACTGGATAGAGGGTGACAGAGAGCAATCTCTCTTTGGGTGATGGGTATGCAACAGAACTAAATGACAAGATAACCTGGAAATGTTTTCTTTGAATATATGTACCCTGATTTATTGATGTCACCCCATTAAAATAAAAATTTATTTATAAAAAAAAGAATCAGTCAGAAATGACAAATACAATATCAGAAGTCAAGAACACAATGGAAGGAATTAAAAGCAGGATGGAGGAAGCTGAGAATCAAATCAGCGAGTTAGAGGGCAAGATAAATGAAGGCATGAAAGCAGAGCAGAAAAAAGAAAGGAGACTCAAAAAGTATGAGGAAACTCTAAGAGAGCTCTGTGACAACATGAAGAGAAATGACATCTGCATCATAGGGGTTCCTGAAGAAGAAGAGAAAGAACAAGGGATAGAGACTTTGTTCAATCATATCAGAGCTGAAAACTTCCCTCAATTAAGGCAGGAAAACATCTCACAAATTCAAGAAGCACAGAGAACTCCATTAAAGAGAAACCCAAAGAAATCTACATCAAGAAACATCATAATTAAAATACCATAGCTAAGTAATAAAGAGAAAATATTAAAAGCTGCTAGAGAAAAAAAGACTATCACCTACAAAGGAGCGCCCATAAGGATGACTTCTGACTTCTCAACAGAAACACTTGAGGCCAGAAGGGAATGGCAAGAAATATTCAAAGTAATGCAGAACAAGAGCCTACAACCAAGACTACTTTATTCAGCAAAGCTATAGTTTAAAATTGAAGGAGAAATAAAAAGCTTTCCAGACAAAATAAAACACAAGGAATTCACTACAACGAAACCAAGGCTGCAAGAAATGCTAAGGGGCCTGTCGTAAACAGATCAAAGGAGAAAAAAAATATAGCAAAACAGAAATACAGATTTAAAGAATAAAATGGCAATAAACAATTACATATCAATAATAACATTAAATGTAAATGGATTAAATGATCTGATCAAAAGACATAGGGTAGCTGTGTGGATAAGAAAACAGGACCCATACACATGCTGTCTACAAGAGACACACCTTAAATCAAAAGATACACACAGACTGAAGATAAAAGGATGGAAAAAAATATTTCACGCAAATGGAAATGAAAAAAAAGCTGGGGTAGCAATACTTATATCAGACAAAATGGACTTTAAAACAAAGACTATAGTAAGAGATAAAGAAGGTCACTACATAATGATAAAGGGAGCAATCCAACAGGAAGATATAACCGTTATAAATATCTATGCACCTATATAAAGCAGACTTTGATGGACTTAAAGGGCAAGATCAACAGCAATACTATAATAGTAGGGGATTTCAATACCCCACTAACATCACTAGATAGATCCTCAAGAAAGAATATTAACCAAGAAAACAGCAGACTTAAATGACATACTAGATCAGCTATACCACTTAGGAATATACCCCAAGAACACCGTAGCACTGTTTGAAAAGAAGAAATGCACCCCATGTTTATGGCAGCATTGTTCACAATAGCGAAGATCTAGAAACAGCCCAAGTGTCCGTCAGGGGACGAGTGGATTAAAAAGCTTTGGTACATAGATACTACGGAATATTACGCAGCCACAAGAAATGATGACATCGGATCCTTTAAACAACATGGATGGACCTTGATAACATTATACTGAGTGAAATAAGTAAATCAGAAAAAACTAAGAACTATATGATTCCATACATAGGTGGGACATAAAAATGAGACTCAGAGACATGGACAAGAGTGTGGGGGTTATGTAGGGGGGAGGAGTGGGAGAGGGTTGGGGTAGGGGAGGGGTACAAAGAAAACCAGTAAAAAGGTGACAGAAGACAATTGGACTTTGGGTGATGGAAATGCAGCATAATCCAATGTCAAAATAACCTAGAGCTGTTTTCTCTGAACATATATACCCTGATTTATCAATGTCACCTTATTAAAATTAATTAAATATAAATAAATAAATAAAAAGAAAGGCCTATATATATGCTGTCTATAAGAGACTACCTTAGAACAATGAATACACACAGACTAATAGTAAAGAAATAAAAAAAGGCCCTGGCCAGTTGGCTCAGTGGTAGAGTGTTGGCCTGGTGTGCAGAAGTCCCGGGTTTGATTCCCGGCTGGGCACACAAGGGAAGCGCCCATCTGCTTCTCCATCCCTCCCCCTGTCCTTCCTCTCTGTCTCTCTCTTCCCCTCCCGCAGCCGAGGCTCCATTGGAGCAAGGATGGCCCGGGCGCTGGGGATGGCTCCTTGGCCTCTGCCCCAGGCGCTAGAGTGGCTCTGGTCGCAACAGAGCAGTGCCCCAGAGGGGTGGAGCATTGCCTCCTGGTGGGAAGAGCATCGCCTTCTCGTGGGCGTGCCGGGTGGATCCCGGTCAGGCACATGTGGGAGTCTGTCTGACTGTCTCTCCCCATTTCTAGCTTCAGAAAAATACAAAATAAATAAATAAATTAAATTAAATTAAATTAAAAAAAAGATATGTTATGCAAATGAAAAAAATTTTAAGCTGGGGTAGCAATATTTATATCTGACAAAATAGATTTAAAAAGAAAAGTTAGGAGTGACGTCAGAGAAATGGCACCATAAGGAGTGATACCGATAAATCTCTCCCAAAATTCAACAAGATCTTCAACCAGAGACAGAAAAATCTATCCTTGGAGCCTCCAGAAGTTCCACACTAAATGCGAAGATATGATCGAGTGAAAAATTGACTAAATATATAATCAACCCCGAAGGAAATAAGGAGGAAGAAACACACCACCTTCCTCACTAACCTAAATAAGGGCTGCTTTCACTGGGAACTGAGAGTATAGGAACTAAGACAGGCATAGGGTGTGAATAGAACCAGACTGCGGCACAAACATACAAACCAGGCTGTGGCCCGGACATCCAAGCCGAGGAAAAACTGTGCTTATGGCAACCCAGTCAACACAAGCTAATGCTCGCACCAAATTCAGATAAAGAAAGGCACTTGGGACAGCCATCCGCCCCAATCTCCTGGTCGGCGCGCGCAGATAGTGGGCGAGAGATTCCTCCTAGAGCCCTGGGAGTGGGCACCCGTGTTACCAGACAGAGGGGCAGAGTCAGAGGCCTTTCTGTGGGTGGAAACCGGAGTCTCAGGATTGCCCCTGCACCCCAAAAAGCAGCGGGCGGGAGGGAGCGGGAGTGAAACTCCCTATGCTCAAACTTTTCTGTGCTGGTGGGGTGCCTCACTCAGAGTGAGAGACAGCCGGCCTGATATCCTGGTTGGTGAGCATGGAGATTGGGCGAGATATTCCCCTGGGAGTGGGTGCCTGTGTTACCGGATAGAGGGGCAGAGTCAGAGGCCTTTCTGTAGGCCGAAACCGGAGTCTCGAGGTCACCCCTGCACCCCAAAAAGCAGCACGCGGGGAGTGAGTGGGAGCAAAATTCCCTATGCTTGAACTTTTCCGTGCAGGCGGAGCACCTCACCGGGAGTGAGAGGCGGCTGGCCGGATATAGTGGGCGAGAGATTTCCCTGGGAGTGGGTGCCCGTGTTCCCGTACAGAAGGGCAGAGTCAGAGGTCTTTGTGTGGGCCAAAGCCCCGCCTGATTATGCTAGGGGCTTTGACTGATTGAGCCTTACCCTGAGCCCTGTGCTGAGTGGGAATAGAGTGGGTATTTGCCAGCTCTTTGAGCCTCTGACTCTCCAGGCAGAGGCAGCAGCAACCTCATAGCTGGCTCATCAGGCTACTAATTCAGGAAGGAAAGACTAGGAGAGAAGCTCCAGAGGCTCCAGTAACACAGACTCTCTCATTGTCGGAGCCTGCAAATGCTATGAGCCTCAACTGTCAACAAGATTGAAGCCCAATATATGACATCGCCAGAGACTTATCAACTGCAAACCTCTACCTAAGCGTGCCATAGGGGCAGAACCTGGGGTACAGAATTACCGACCAGGAAGAGGGAGAGAAAAGAAAAAGCAAGAAGATAACATCTCAAAATCAAGAATAATCCTCAGACTTTATAACCTATCCCATTTTATTATATTTGTTTGTTTGTTTCTCTTATCTTCTTGTCTTGATTATTTTCTTCCTCTTACAATTTGGTCATTTAATTCTCTGCTGGTCTTACTCTCTCCTCTCCTTGAACTACACAACCCATAAGTGTTACATCTCCCATTATCTTTTCTTTCTTCTTCCTTTCTCTCTATGAGGGTTGCACTCCAAAACCCTTAACTCTCTCTTTCTCCTTTTATTCTTTTTTCTTCTTTTTGTGTTTTCCTCTTTCTTATTTTTTTCCCTCTATATTAGTTTCTTCTTTTCTCCTTTACTTTTCCTCTCATTAAATCCTCAATCACAAATAAATTATTTTATCTGGGACTCAAATATTTCTTTGTGGCACTTTGGAGTTTTTTACTTCACTTTTTTAACTCACTAGCAGTGCTCCCAACCCTGGCTCTCCATTTTATCTAGTTCTTGCTCCACTAAATACAATAGTAATTTTTTAATTTTCCCCCTTTTTCCTGTTTCCCTCTTATTCCTCTCATCATATCTCTTAGTCAACCATCACCTAAAAGCAAATAATTTTATTCTTGACCCAAATTTTTTCCTTTTTTGCATTTTGTGGGTCCATACCCCTTTTTTTGCCTCTTTATCACTTCTCCCCAACTCAGGCCCTCCATAATAGGTAGTTTTTGTTCTATTTAGCACAATACAATTCACAGTTCACCACAAGATATTCTCAAGAAGGAAGGAAGAGGAGAGGAGAGGAATAAAAAGGGGGGGGAATAATAATTTTTTTATTCTTTTTTATTTTTATAACTTTTTATTCTTTATTAATTCTCACTAATACTATCAACAAAACCACCCTCAGATGCCATTAAGGAAAAGGAAATCAAATATCATGGATACAAAAGACAGAGAGGTAGCACAGATAGATGAGGAAAAATCTATGGAGAAAAATTTAATATATTGGAAACTTGGAGCTAAATGACATAGAATTTAAAATAGAAATCCTAAAAATACTCAGAGATATACAAGAAAACACAGAAAGGCAATTTAGGGAGCTCAGAAAACAACTCAATGAACACAAAGAATATATTATCAAGGAAATTGAAATTATAAAAACAAATCAGACAGAAATGAAAAACTCAATTCACGAGCTGAAAAACAAAGTAACAAGCTTAGCTAATAGAACAGGCCAGATAGAAGGTAGGATTAGTGAAATAGAAGACAAGCAACTTGAGGCACAACAGAGAGAAGAAGAAAGAGACTCAAAAATTTAAAAAAATGAGAAAGCCCTACAGGAATTGTCTGACTCCATCCAAAAGAATAACATAAGAATAATAGGTATACCAGAGGGAGAAGAGAGAGAAAATGGAATGGAGAACATATTCAAACAAATAATAGATGAGAACTTCCCAAGCCTGTGGAATGAACTAAAGCCTCAAATTCAAGAAGCAAACAGAACTCCAAGTTTTCACCAAGGCACATCATAATGAAATTGGCACAAACCAATGACAGAGAAAAAATTCTCAAGGCAGCCAGGGATAAGAAGAGTACAACATATAAAGGAAGGCCCATTAGATTATCATCAGATTTCTCAGCAGAAACTCTACAAGCTAGAAGAGAGTGGACCTCACTATGTAAAGTCCTGAAAGAGAGGAACTTTCAGCCACAAATACTATACCCATCAAAGCTATCCTTCAAATATGAAGGAGAAATAAAAACATTCACAGATACAGAAAAGATGAGGGAATTTATCATCAGAAAACCCCCACTCTAGAAATTACTAAAGGGGGTTTTCCAACCAGATAAAAAGAACAAAACAAAACAAAACCACAAGTAAAAGCTCCACCAAGAACATAATAAAACCAAATTTAAACTGTGATAACAACAACAAAAAAAAGGGGAGAGGACGGAGATTAACAGTAGCAAAGGACAATGGAGTACAAAAGTACTCACAAGATAGTGCACTACAATGGGTAGAAAAGGGTAGAAACCCTTTTCATTATTTAATGGTAACTACCATTGAAAAAACCACCACAGAAGCACATGCTTTAAAAAAAATAGCAACAGAGGAAAGATGTATGGAATACAACCAAACAAAAACAAAAGATAGAAAAACAAAAGAGAAGAATCAAACAAGACACAAAACTAACAGAAAGCAATGTATAAAATGGCAATAGGGAACTCACAAGTAGCAATAATTACACTAAATGTAAACGGATTAAACTCACCAATAAAAAGGCAGAGTAGCAGAATGGATTAAAAAAGAAAATCCAACTGTATGCTTCCTACAAGAAACTCATCTAAGCAACAAGGAGAAAAACAAATTCAAAGTGAAAGGCTGGAAAACAATACTCCAAGCAAATAACATCCAAAAAAAAGCAGGCATAGGAATACTCATATCTGATAATGCTGACTACAAGACAGCAAAAGTACTCAGAGACAAATATGGTCATTACATAATGATTAAGGGGACGCTAAATCAAGAAGACATAACAATTCTTTTTTTTTTTTTTTTTTTTTTGTATTTCTCCAAAGCTGGAAACGGGAAGGCAGTCAGACAGACTCCTGCATGCGCCCGACCGGGATCCACCCAGCACGCCCACCAGGGGGCGATGCTCTGCCCATCCAGGGCATAGCTCTGCTGTGACCAGAGCCAGTCTAGCACCCGAGGCAGAGGCCATGGAGCCATCCCCAGCACCCGGACCATCTCTGCTCCAGTGGAGCCTTGGCTGCAGGAGGGGAAGAGAGAGACAGAGAGGAAGGAGAGAAGGAGGGGTGGAGAGGCAGATGGGTGCCTCTCCTGTGTGCCCTGGCCGGGAATCGAATCCGGGACTTTCGCACGCCAGGTTGACGCTCTACCACTGAGCCAACCAGCCAGGGCCGACATAACATTTCTTAATATATATGCACAAACCAAGGAGCACCAAAATATATAAGACAGCTACTTATTGACCTTAAAACAAAAACTGACAAAAATACAATCATACTTAGAGATCTCAATACACTGCTGATGGCTCTAGATTGGTCATCCAAACAGAGATTCAATAAAGATATATTGGCCTTAAACAAAACACTAGAGTACCTGGATATAATAGACATCTAAAGAACATTTCATTCCAAAGTGACTGAGTATACATTTTTCTCCAGTGTACATGGATCATTCTCAAGAATTGACCATATGTTGGGCCACAAAAGCAACATCAGCAAATTCAGAAAAATCAAAGTTGTACCAAGCATATTTTCTGATCATAAAGCCTTGAAACTAGAATTCAACTGCAAAAAAGAGGAAAAAAACCCCACAAAAATGTGGAAACTGGCCCTGGCCGGTTGGCTCAGTGGTAGAGCATCGGCCTGGCGTGCGGGGGACCCAGGTTTGATTCCCGGCCAGGGCACATAGGAGAAGTGCCCATCTGCTTCTCCACCTCTCCTCCTCTCCTTCCTCTCTGTCTCTCTCTTCCCCTCCCACAGCCGAGGCTCCATTGGAGCAAAAGATGGCCTGGGCACTGGGGATGGCTCCTTGGCCTCTGCCCCAGGCTCTGGAGTGGCTCTGGTCGCAACAGAGCGATGCCCCAGAGGGGCAGAGCATCGCCCCTTGGTGGGCAGAGTGCCGCCCCCTGGTGGGCGTGCTTGGTGGATCCCGGTCGGGCGCATGCAGGAGTCTGTCTGACTGTCTCTCGCCATTTCTAGCTTCAGAAAAAAAAGATGTGGAAACTAAACAACCTATTTTTAAAAATGAATGGGTCAAACAAGAAATAAGCACAGAGATCAAAAGATATATATAGACAAATGAAAATGACAATAAAACATATCAGAATCTATGGGATGCAGCAAAAGCAGTGATAAGAGGGAAGTTTATATCATTTCAGACCTATATGAACAAACAAGAGAGAGCCCAAGTGGACCACTTAACTTCACACCTTAAGGAACTGGAAAAAGAAAAACAAAGACAACCCAAAACTAGCCAAAGAAAAGAGATAATAAAAATCAGAGCAGAAATAAATGAAATAGAGAACAGAAAAACTATAGAAAAAATTAATAGAACAAGGAGCTGGTTCTTTGAAAAGATCAACAAAATTGACAAACCCTTGGCAAGACTTACCAAGGAAAAAAGAGAAAGAACTCATATAAACAAAATCCAAAATGTAAGAGGAGAAATCACCACGGACATCATAGATGTACAAATAATTATTGTAGAATACTATGAAAAACTTTATGCCACTAAATTCAACAATCTAGAAGAAATGGATAAATTCCTAGAACAATACAACCTTCCTAGACTGAGTCAAGAAGAAACAGAAAGCCTAAACAGACCAATTAGTAGGGAAGAAATAGAAAAAACTATTAAAAACCTCCCCAAAAATAAAAGTCCAGGCCCAAATGGTTATACTAGCGAATTCTACCAAACATTCAAAGAAGACTTGGTTCCTATTCTACTCAAAGTCTTCCAAAAAATTGAAGAAGAAGCAATACTTCCCAACACATTTTATGAGGCCAACAAAACCCTCATACCAAAACCAGGCAAGGATGGCACCAAAAATGAAAGCTACAGACCAATATCTCTAATGAACACAGATGCTAAAATCCTAAACAAAATACTAGCAAATCAAATACAACAACATATTAAAAAAATAATACATCATGATCAAATGGGATTCATCCCAGAATCTCAAGGATGGTTCAACATACGTAAAACGGTTAACGTAATACACCATATCAACAAAACAAAAAACAAAAACCACATGATCTTATCAATAGATGCAGAAAAGGCATTTGATAAAATACAACACAATTTTATGTTTAAGACTCTCAACAAAATGGGTATAGAAGGAAAATATCTCAACATGATAAAGGCCATATATGATAAACCATCAGCTAATATCATATTAAATGGCACAAAACTGAAGGCTTTCCCCCTTAAATCAGGAACAAGACAGGGTTGTCCACTCTCTCCACTCTTATTTAATGTGGTGCTAGAGGTTCTAACCAGAGCAATCAGACAAGACAAAGAAATAAAAGGCATCCATATCAGAAAAGAAGAAGTAAAGGTATCACTTTTTGCAGATGATATGATCCTATACATCAAAAACCCCAAAGAATCTACAAAAAGACTACTAGAAACAATAAGCCAATACAGTACGTTCGCAGGATACAAAATTAACATACAAATGTCCATAGCCTTTCTATATGCCAACAATGAAACTTTTGAGAATGAGGTAAAAAATAATAATCCCCTTCACGATTGCAACCAAATATATATATATATAAAATACCTAGGAATAAACATAACAAAAAATGTAAAGGACTTATATAATGAAAACTACAAAGCATTGTTAAGGGAAATCGAAAAAGATACAATGAAATGGATGAATATTCCTTGTTCTTGGATAGGAAGAATAAATATAATCAAGATGGCCATATTACTCAAAGTAATATACAAATTTAATGCAATTCCCATCAAAATTCCTATGACACTTTTTAAAGAAATGGAAGAAAAAATCATCAGATTTATATGGAACTATAAAAAACCCTGAATAGCCAAAGCAATCCTAAAGAAAAAGAATGAGGCTGGGGGCATTACAATACCTGACTTCAAACTATATTATAGACCCATGACAATCAAAACAGCATGGTATTGGCAGAAAAATAGACATTCAGACCAATGGAACAGAATAGAAATTCCAGAAATAAAACCACATATATATGGTCAAATAATTTTTGATAAAGGGGCCAACCACACACAATGGAGAAAAGAAAGCCTCTTCAACAAATGGTGCTGGGAAACCTGGAAAGCCACATGCAAAAGAATGAAACTCGACTACAGTTTGTCCCCTTGTACTAAAATTAACTAAAAATGGATCAAAGACCTAAATATAAGACCTGAAACAATAAAGTACATAGAAGAAGACATAGGTTCTAAACTCATGGACCTTGATTTTAAAGAGCATTTTATGAATTTGACTGCAATGGCAAGGGAAGTGAAGGCAAAAATAAATGAATGGGACTACATCAGACTAAGAAGTTTTTGCTCAGCAAGAGAAACTGACAAGAAAATAAACAGACAGCCAACTAAATGGGAAATGATATTTTCAAACAACAACTCAGATAAGGGCCTAATATCCAAAATATACAAAGAACTCATAAAACTCAACAACAAACAAACAAACAAACAATCCAATAAAAAAATGGGAAGAGGATATGAACAGACACTTCTCCCAGGAAGAAATACAAATGGCCAACAGATATATGAAAAGATGCTTATCTTCATTAGTTATTAGAGAAATGCAAATCAAAACTACAATGAGATACCACCTCAAACCTGTTAGATTAGCTTTTATTAACAAGACAGGTAATAGCAAATGTTCAGAGGCTGTGGAGAAAAAGGAACCCTCATTCACTGTTGGTGGGAATGTAAAGTAGTACAACCATTATGGAAGAAAGTATGGTGGTTCTTCAAAAAACTGAAAATAGAACTACCTTATGACCCAGCAATCCCTCTACTTGGTATATACTCCCAAAACTCAGAAACATTGATATGTAAAGACACATGCAGCCCCATGTTCATTGCAGCATTGTTCACAGTGGCCAAGACATGGAAACAACCAAAAAGCCCTTCAATAGAAGACTGGATAAAAAAGATGTGGCACACATACAGTATGGAATACTACTCAGCCATAAGAAATGATGACATCGGATCATTTACAACAAAATGATGGGATCTTGATAACATTATACGGAGTGAAATAAGTAAATCAGAAAAAAAACAAGAACTGCATTATTCCATACGTAGGTGGGACATAAAAACAAGACTAAGAGACATTGATAAAAGTGTGTTGGTTATGCGGGGGGGGGGGGGAGAGGAAAAGGGGGAGGGGGAGGGGCACAAAGAAAACTAGATAGAAGTTGACGGAGGAAAATCTGACTTTGAGTGATGGGTATGCAACGTAATTGATTGACAAGATATTCTGGACATGTTTTCTTTGAACATATGTACCCTGATTTATTGATGTCACCCTAGTAAAATTAATAAAAAAAAAAACAAGAAAAAAAAGAAAAGCTATAGTAAGAGACAAAAAAGAACCCTACATAATGATATAGGAAGTAATCCAACAAAAGGATATAAATTTTGTAAACATTTATGCACCCAATGTTTATGTGTAGGAGCACATAAACAAATGTTGATGGACATAAAGGGAGAGATTGACAGAATCTATTTATAGTAGGAAATTTTAACATCTCATTGACATCAGTGGATGTATCTTCCAAACAGAAAATCAACAAGGAATGGCAGCCTTAAATGATACATTAGATCAGCTGAATGTTATTAAAATCTTCAGAGCATTTTACCCAAAAGCAGCAGAATATACACTCTTTTCAAAGTGCACATGGAACATTTTTCTAGAATGTAGCACATGTTAAGACACAAAACAAATCTCAGTAAATTTAAGAAGATTGAAATCATATCAAGCGTCTTCTTTGACTATTATGGTATAAAAGTGGATATCACTCACAAGAAAAAAAAAACCCAAGAAACACACAAACACATGGAGGCTAAACAACATGCTACTAAACAATGAATGGATTATCAATGAGATAAAAAAAAAAACAAATCAAAAGATACCTTGAAACAAATGAAAATGAGACCACAACAACCCCAAATCTATGGGACACAGCAAAAGCAGTCCTAAAAGGGAAATTCACAGCATTTCCAGCCTATCTCAAAAGACAAGAAAAATCTCAAATGAACAATCTAATTTTATACTTAAAGGAACTTGAAAAAGAACAACTAAAACAAAGTGAGTAGAAGAAAGGAAATAATAAAAATCAGAGAAGAAATGAATAAAATAGAGTCTAAAAACAGTACAAAAGATCAATGAAACTAAGAGCTGGTTCTTTAAAAGATAAACTAGATTGACAAATCTTTAACTGGACTCATCAAGAAAAGAGAGAGAGAGAGAGAGAGGACCCAAATAAATAAAATCAGACATGAAAGAGGAGAAGTAATAACTGACACCAAAGAAATACAAGGGATAGAGAGAAAATATTATGAATAATTATATGCCAACAAATTAGACAATCTGGACAAAATGGATAAATTCCTAAAAATACAAAATTTTTCAAAACTGAATTAGGTAGAATCAGAAAATCTGAATAGACAGATTACAACCAGTGAAATTGAAGCAGTAATAACAATAAAAAACACTCCCAACAAACAAAAGTCCTGGACAAGATGACTTCAAGGGTGTATTTCACCAAACGTTCAAAGAAGAACTAACACCATCCTTCTTAAACTATTTCAAAAAATTCAACAGGAGAGATAACTCTCAAGGTCACTTTACAAGGCCAGCATTACCCTAATTCCAAAACCAGATAAAGACTCTACAAAGAAAGAAAATCATAGGCCAATAAAATCCTCAACAAAATATTAGCAAACCAGATCCAGCAATATATTAAAAAGGTCACATACCATGATCAACTGGGATTTATTCCAAGGATGCAAGGTTGGTATAAATCCACAAATCAATAAACATGATACACAAAAACAAAAGGAAGGATAAAAACCACAGGATCATATTAATACAGTAGATACAGAAAAAGCATTTGGTAAAACCCAGCACCCATTTATATTAAAAACTCTCAGCAAAGTGGGAATAGAGGGCCCATACCTCAACATAATTAAGGCCATATATCACAAACCCACAGTCAACATCATACTCAGTGGGCAAAAACTACAAGCGTTTTCCTTAAGGTCAGGAACAAGATAGGGATGTCTGCTATCATCACTCTTTTTCAATATAGTATTGGAAGTCCTAGCCACAGCAATCAGACAAGGAGAAGAAATAAAAGGTGTACAAATTGGAAAGGAAGGAGTAAAACTCATTATCTGCTGATGGCATGAAACTGTATATAGAGAAGCCTAAAGATTCCACCAGAAAAGTACTAGAACTGATAAATGAATTCATTAAAGTAGCAGGATACAAAATAAATATCTAGAAATCAGTGGCATTTTTGTACACCAAAAATGATCTATCAGAAAAAGGATACTCAGAAAGTAATACCACTTACAATTGCTTCAAAAAAATAAAATACCTAGGAATAAATTTAACCAATGGTGTAAAATACCTGTACTTAGAAAATTTTAAGACCCTAAAGAAACAAATTGAAAAAGACACAAAAAAGCATATTCTGTGTTCAAGGATAGGAAGAATGAATATCACTAAAATGTTAATACTACCCAAAGCAATAGATTCAACACAATTCCTATCAAGATACCAATGTTTATTTCACAGAACTAGAACAAATATTCCAAAAAATATTATGGTACCACAAAAGACCCCAAATAGCCAGAGCAATCTTAAGGAAAAAGGACAAAGTTGAAGGAATCATGCTACCTGGTATCAAACTATAATACAAAGCCATAGTAATCAAAACAGAATGATACTGGCATAAAAGCAGACATATATATAGATCAATGAAACAGAATAAAGAGCCCAAAAATCAACCCACTCCTATATGGTCAAGTAATATTTGACAAAGGAGGCAAGAACATACAATGCTGATAAAGACAGTTGATTCAATAAGTGGTGTTGAGAAAACTGGACACGTGCAAAAGATTGAAACTAGACTACCTTTTTACACCACACACAAGAATATACTCAAAATGGATAAAGACTTAAAATTCTAAACCCTAACTATCCCAGAAGAAAACATAGGCAGTAAATTTCTTATAGCAATGTGTTTTTCTGATATATCTCCTCAGACAAGGGAACAACAACAACAACAACAAAATTAAGAATATGGAACTACATAAAACTAAAAAGTTTTTGCATAAGAAAGGAAACTATCAACAAAATGAAAAGACAACCCACTGAATGGGAGAATATATTTTCCAATACAACCGATAAAGGGTTAATATCCAAAATATATAAAGAACTTATAAAACTTAATACCAAAAAAAATCTATTTTAAAAAATGGGCAAAGAATCTAAATAGACACATTTCTGAAGAGGACATACAGATGGCCTAAAGACAGAGAAATGCAAATTAAAACCACAATTTGATATCACCTCACAACTGTCAGAATGCTTACCGTCAATAAATCAACAAACAAGTGTCAGCAAAGGTGGGGAGAAAAGGAAATCTTTGTGCACTGGTGATAGGAATATAGATTGGTGCAGCCCCTGTGGAAAGCAGTACTAAGTTACCTCAAAAATTAAAAATGAAACTGCCTTTGGACCCAATGATCCCACTTCAGGGAATATATCCTAAGAATTCTGAAACACTAATTCAAAAGAATATAGGGATCCCTATGTTCATTGTAGTGTTATTTACAAAAGCCAAGATCTGGAAATAGCCAAGTACCCATCAGTAGATGAGTGGATACAAAAAAGCTGTGGATTCACACAATGGAATTGTACTCGGTGATAATAAAGAAAGACATCTTACCTTTTGCAGCAGAATGGATGAACCTGGAGAGCATAATGCTAAGTGAAATAAGCCAGTCAGAGAAAGGCAATGGTGTTTCTCATATGTGGAATCTAATGAACCAAATAGACTAACAAGCAAAATAGAGACAGACTCATACATAGACAGCAGGCTGACAGCTATGGTGGGGGAATGTTGAGGGGCTGAAGGGATTGAGCAAAAAAGGATACAGGCAACAGTATGCTGGTTGCTGGGGTGGGGGGAGGTGAGGGAGAGTAGTGGGGGATAAATGGTGATGGCTGATGATGTGACTTTGGGGGGTGAACACACAATACGCTGTACAGAGATGTGTTGTGGAATTGGGTGTCTGAAACTTGTATAATTATGCTATCCAGTGTCACTACAATAAATTGAATGTAAAGAAAAAAATTAAAGATTAAATTCGCTAGGAAGGCAGAACAATTCTAAACTTGTAAATATCTAAAAACACAACTTCAAAATAATGAAACCAAAATTGGTAAATTACACAGAGATTCTGACAGAGCTCTTGACATTAGGAGAATTTAGCCACTCAATAATTGATAGATCAGACAGAGCACACCAAAGTAAGAATAGGGACTATTTGAATAATGCCATTAGTAAGCTTGAGCTATTGGACACATTTAAAACCCTGCTCCCACCTGACCTGTGGTGGTGCAGTGGATAAAGCGTTGACCTGGAATGCTGAGGTCACTGGTTCAAAACCCTGGACTTGCCTGGTCAAGGTGCATGTGGGAATTGATGTTTTCTGCTCATCCTCCCCTTCTCTCTCTTTCTCTCTCTTCCCCTCTCTGAAATGAATGAAAATTAAAATTCTTTAAAAATAATAAAATAAAACCCTGCTCCCACTTACAGAATGTACATTCCTGTGAGTCACACACAGAAATTATCCATCTTCTTCTAGGTCACAATAAAATATATATATTTAAAACTATATTATACTGGTCATTTTTTTATGATTACAATAAAATTAAGTGGGGAAACCAATATAATAATAATAATTATTATTGTTGTTTTCATTATAACAACAATGAGAACAGTTACTAAGAGAAGGCAGTATTTATAGTGCTGACACTGTCGCCAACATGCCTGGGACTGAGTCTTGGCTCAGCCAACTCAGGAACTGCTTAAACTCTCATTTTTCACATATATAATGTTGGGGACATAAGAGTCTTACTTTGTAGGGTTGCTGTGAGGGTTATATGAATTAATGTAAAATGTGAAGACTGGTGTCCAGCATAAAGTAAGAACTCAACAAAGTTTGGCGATTACTATTTTTAAATACTAGACATTAGGAAAATTTAAAAAGCATGCTCAACTAATTCTTGGGTCAAGTAAGTCATGATGGACATTAAAATAAACTTAGAATAAACAGAAAATCTTATATGTCAAATCATTGTTGATCAGCCGAAACAGTACATAAAAAGAAAAGTTATAACTTCAAATATTTAAAATAGAAAAGGAGAAATGGTGGAAACCAATGAGATAACAGCCCAATAAAGGTAATGGAAGAAGGGCAGAAAAACAAGCCCAAAGAAAGTAGAAGGAAATAACAATGAAGATGAAAATTAAAGAAAGAGAAAAACCAGATACAACCTGGAAAGAATCAACTGAAATAAAAGTTTATTATTTGAAAAACATATGAATATATATCAAGAGGCACAGACATGGGGAAAATAAGCCCTATGAGGAACGGCAAGGGGGCATGACTGCAGATGGAGCAGGGATGAAAGGACCCGAGTGTCTCATGAAGTTTATGCCAATGAAATTTAAAACTAAGGGGGAGTAGACAAATGACCAAAAAATATAGATTACCCAAAACAAACAGAAAGCCTGAATAGCTATCCTCACAAAAGAAAGAGAATCAATTATTTTAAATGTGCCCAGAAAGAAACAATGAGCATCAGATGGCTTTACAAGTATTTGTACCAAAGAGCCAAGGAACAGATAATTCAATTTTATAGAAATTCTTCAAGACACTAGAAAAAGGAACACCCCGCCCCCTTCATCTAATGAGGGTGGTATAACTTTGATAACCAGATTAGACAAGGGCAGTACCAGGAAGAAAGGGCAGCCCACTTCACGCACACATACACACACGCACGTTGACTAAGTTGTATATTGCCCTAAACTCAAGATTTGTTAAATAGCAGAAAATCTGTTAATGTAAATTCACCACATTCATAAATTAAAGGAAGGAAAAGGTGCAATTATCTCAATAAAATAAACGCACATAAGTAATTCCATAAAATTCAAATCAATTCATAATTTTAAAACACATACATACACATTCATAATTTTAAAACAAAACAAACACATTCATAATTTTAAAACATATACACACCTCTTCATAAACTAAGCAGATAAGAGAACTTTCTTAACATGATAAAGAATGTCTGGAAAATACCCACCCCAAATAGAATCTGTAATGGTCAAAGGGTGAGCATATGCCTTTAAGGTCAAGAATATAATATGGGTGCCTGCTATAACTTCTGTCAACCACTGCACTAGAGGTTCTTGCCACTTCAATAATGTGACAAAGAAATACATGTAAGTAATTGTAAGGGAAGAAACAAGTTGATCATTTTCATAGATGACATGACTATCTTCACAGAAAATGCAAAAGAACTAACAATAGATCATCAGAATTATTTTGAGAGCTTCAGAAGTTTTCTGGCCTGATCAGGCAGTGGCACAGTGAATAGAGTGTCAGACTGGTTCAAAGCCCTGAGGTCACTGGCTTGAGTGTGGGCTCCTCTGGCTTGAGCATGGGCTCACCAGCTTGAGCTTGGGATCATAGACATGACCTCATGGTTGCTGGCTTGAGCCTAAAGGTTACTGGCTTAAAGCCCAAAATTGCTGTCTTGAGCCCAAGGTCACTGGCTTCAGCAAGGGATCACTCGTTCTGCTGTGCCCTCCCAACCCCCACCCAGTCAAGGCACAGATGAGAAAGCAATCAATAAACAAGTAAGGAGCCTCAACAAAGAATTGATGCTTCTCATCTCTCTCCCTGTCTGTCTCTCTCTGTGTCTCTCTCTCTCTGTCTCTGTCACACACACAAAAAGAGTTTTCTGGGTATAAGAACAACATGTAAAATTCAAGTCATTTCTATACACCAGCTACACAACTGAGTAAATGCATTAAAATCTATCAAATGTATTGTAGTAGATATCTGTTCTGCTCCTGTTCTCCGAGAACTGTCTCATTTCCTAGATGAGGAGGGAATCAGCAGGCGTGTCCATGATAGGTGACACCATTCCCTAACCAAAGTCAACAAAGTCATGAAGGACTCTACTTCAATTGAGCTGGGGATTCAGCACTGGACCTGTGGGATACCATCTCAGTGCCACTGAAATGGAG
Source organism: Saccopteryx bilineata (assembly GCF_036850765.1). NCBI lineage: Eukaryota > Metazoa > Chordata > Mammalia > Chiroptera > Emballonuridae > Saccopteryx > Saccopteryx bilineata. Next base: position 148,598,382 of record NC_089492.1, on the reverse strand, counting down.
AAGCTATGGGCTCCAGAGCCAAGGGCAGCCTCAAGTGCTCCAAAGAAAGGGGATGGGGTGGGCACCAGAGCGGTAGAAGCTGAGACCGTGGGAACCGAGGGACCAGTGCAGAGCTGCCTGGACTGGAGGCCAGAACCCTCCCCAGTTTCTGGCCTTGTGAGATCTGGATTCCAGAACCTTTTTCTCTCTCTCCTTTAGGATGTATTCTCCTTTCCTGCTTGAGCAAATTTGTGATGCATCCCTATTTTATGCAACCCAATCTTTACAAGATGATCATAAATCCAGAAACCAACTTGTGAAGCTTCATTTTTCCCGTTTATTTCCTTGATATGATGGGGTGAATCATGAACCATCATAAAGAGTGTAAAAGAGAACACAGCAGATTCGAAATTTGGCAAATTGGCTGAGTATAAATTCCAATTCTATTCAGTATTCTCTCATATGTTAGATGCTATCCATTCTATATAAAATTTATAATCACTTTCTTTATGCCCTTAAGAAGTTTGGGCTTTAAAGGAATGTTGCCAATAAAATGAACTGTCCTTGGGTCATTTCTTTAATCTCTCTTTTTCTTATCAGTGATGAGGGTCAGTTTTACTGCCCAAAATGCTCCCACTCTAATTTGCCTGACAAGGTAAGACTTACTAACTTAAGACACTCACAAACGTGACATGTGGACTTTCTCACTGAGAACAATCTTTTCCACTTAGCACAAGTTCACAGCAAAACACAGAAACTTTCTAAAAAAGTCAAGGATTATGTTAAATGAGGGTTAAGTGTAGAATATTGATGAACACAGAACCCAGGGGCTAAAAACAAAATTATCAACCCCTCCCCTGAAAAAAGCAAGGTCCTGTGTTAGGGACAAGAGCCTTGGATTTAAAGATCTGAATCAGAAGCCCAGCCTCCACCTTTTACTAGACCTGAAGAAATAGCATCTCATCTCTGGTCTTAGTTCTGCCATCCATGGGAACACCATAGGGATACTAATTCCTACTCATAGGATTACTGGAGAATTGAAGGTGGCTACATCTATACACATCCCAACACTTGATCTATCAAGGAGTCACATGTCAGGTGGTCAATAATGGGAACCTCTTTAAGTGAAATGGTTACCCGGGGAAGGGGTTTGGAGGAAGGGGAGTAAAGAGAGACAAGGTGGAAAATGATTTGACTTTGGGTGATGAGCACACAACACAATCAACAGTTCAAATGCTGTAAGATATTCACCTGAAACCTATGCACTCTTATTGATCAATGTCACCCCATTAAATTTAATTTCTAAATAAAAAAAGGAAAAAAAAGTAGCCAATTCCTTTAATCATGGAGCAAGGTTCTTTCAAAGTTGAGAAATAATTTCTCATCCTGAACTGATTTTCATTGTGCTGTCTTTCTATATCCCTATAACCAACAAGCACCTGTGTAATTCTCAGAAAGTGAAAGCAAAGACAAAATCCTAGAATTTAATCCAGAGTCCCAGAATGTTGAGATTCTTCTTGAAGGTCCTCACTCTGTCCAGAGTAAGGGATCTATAATCAATGAAATAGAAATGGAAAGAGTTAGTGAGAGCCCCATTGGTATCCTAGAAAAATCAGGTTGAGGTTGAGCAAAGGGTCTGGCTGATAGTCATAGTAACCACTTCGAAGGGCCTTCCACTGGGGTCAACACTTGAGCCCCAGCCAAGCTGTTGTCAGATCTGTTCATGGACCTTCTCTGAGCAGGAGCTGGGCCAGTTATTGGTGTTATGGTGAAGTCAACCTGGTCCCTTCCCTGCCCACATATGCAATTCTAGCCAGCTATACCTATGACTTCCAGACTTAGAATCCTCCACCAGCACCAGTGGCTGCACATGGCCCAGGCACCAGGCAGGATTTTTCTTGGCTCTGTTTCTTAAGAAATTGGATGGGAGCAAAATGGTCTCTGCCATATTAGATCTAAGTCAAGCTGACCTACTTATCTGTTTTCAGAGATACATGCCCAGGGGATCGCTGCGACAGGCTGTGCAGTTACAAATACTATATATGTCATTTCAGGGAATAGTAAATCCGCAGCGGCTAGGATGGAGTGGTGACCCTCCAACAATCATCTTCCTTGGACCAGCCTACCTGCCTGCAGGACTTTCTGTTCCAGAGGAGCTCTGATGCCTGCACGGGGCCGGGCAGGGACTCACTTTGCTCTTGGATACATGAATCTCGTTCTTCTAGTTCTGGATCTTCCGTGGTCAGCAGCACCCTGAGCTGCTTGCATCCGGAGACCTTGTGTCCTTCCTATTCTTTGCCACCCCAGGAAACCAGGAACCATATGCAACAGAGAAGAGTAGGAGCAGGCCCTCTCAGGAGGGGAGGCAGGCTTGAGCTTCAGCACAGGGACCTCATGTCACCTCTTTCAGATTCCCAGAATTCTGCTTTGCTTATTTTGGATCTTGGTTCTGTTCCAGAAAAGGGTCGCTGCCAGATGAATGAGGTGGTGCTGAATCTCCCCGAGGAATTAAGTCTTGGCCTAAGTCAACTAAATAACTGGGGGTCTGGCCATCCCTTCTGTTTTTTAATTTACAAATGCTTATGATTGCTTTGGTGCTCTCTTATGCAACTGTACAGTATATTTCTCAGCCGCTATCCAGCTGGATCCTATCTCCGAACAGCTCGCAGCAGCCCTGCGTCCAACATGAAAGGATTGGTCAGTGTGTGTTTGCTGATAACTTTATTGTCAGGCCGGGCTGCAGCTCTCTCCTGAGACTTTATCTTGCTCCAATTGTACAGATATTCTTTTTTTCTGCTTCAGCCAGTGCTGCTCTTCCATGAGGGATTCTGGAACTCAGTGGGCAGAAACGCAGCAGCAGGGGCTGAGATGAGCATGTTTTCTCGGAAGACCCTCATGGAACAGCCCCAAAATCCTGCTGTGGTAACCGATCTTGAAGCCAGTAAGCCCAGAAGTGATATCTTCCAGTGTTGATATCCAGGGCCAACGTGTAGGCACAGCCCCTGGCCAAGGGCATGTAGGTATAGGTAACACCCAAGGGCCTCAGGATGCTGTAACAGTTCTAGGTGAAGAAAGAATACGGCTGTGCAGGGCCAAGTTCAGCAGTGGAGGCTCAGATTACAATTCTACCTAGGTGGTGTGCACAGGGAACCATGCAGCCTGTTCAGACACCCAGCCTGTCTCTGGAGATCCTGGTGCTTTAAAGTTAGGTTTTCTGAGAATGTGACTTGCTTTGCTGGTCCAAGGCCACACCCTGAAGAGCCCCAACCAGGCAGCTTCAACACATGTCTAATGAGTCATGGTGGAGGACGGGAGCCACCACAATGAAGCAAATATGGCAAAAAAGTGAATCACATGCATATTTTGGTTTCCCAGTACATGTAAAAGTTATGTTCATTCTCTATTATAGTCTATTAAGTATGTAATAGGAGATGTCTAAAAAATGACATACCTTAATTAAAAATTATTTTTTATTATTAATTTTAATGGGGTGACATTGATAAATCAGGGTACATATGTTCAGAGAAAACATCTCCAGGTTATTTTGACATTTGATTATGCTGCATTCCCATCACCCAAAGTCCAATTGTCTTCCGTCACCTTCTAACTGGTTTTCTTTGTGTCCCTCCCCTACCGCCTTCGCATCTCCCCCCAACCACCACCCAAAAAATTAATTTATAACTAAAAAATGCTAACCATCATCAGAGCCTTCAGAGTTGCAATCTTTCTGCCAGTGGAGGGTCTCACCTTGATGCTGACGAAAACACACTCACTACCTGCAAAGTGCAAGAAAGCAGAGAGCACTGAAAGCGCATGTGCCTGTGATCATACCCAAGAGAAGGGATGAAGACAGCCAAGCATTTATTGAGAACTTACTGTGTGCTAGGTCTAGGAGACAAGGACACCTACGCTCACAGGGGCGAGGTCCAAGGTCACAGAGCTCTGACGGTGCGCTCCCAACCCCTCCGTGATGCATGCCACCCCCCTTGAGGATGCCCCTCTCCACAATACAGCCCACAAGAGGCGGGGATATAATCTGGATTCTGCTTCCTTAGTCATCCCTCTGACAACTGTAGGAAAGTCACTCTGGGTTTGTTGGATGAGGTAAAGAGGCAATGTGCAAGTACAGTTAAATATCAACAGATTTAAGGAGTTGCTCGATCCCATCAAGCCTTAAAGAAAGAAAGAGGGAAGCAGAGAAAAGCAGGAGAAGCCTGAGTCACAGGCCTGGTCAGAGCCTGCAGAGCCCTAGCTCAGTGTTTCCACATGGGCAGGTAAAGGGCTTGCATCATGTCTGATGAGGCCGGTAGGGTTCTCACTTACACAATGAGACTTCGAAGCCAAACTTCAGATCATATGTGAGCACAAAATCCTGGCCCCTGGGGATGGTGAAGGCTGCAGGCCAGGAGCAGGCTTTGCTTTCCCAGCTCCTGTTCCAGCCCCTCCCTGACTCACAAAGAGGTTGAGTAAGTAATTTAATCACATCCCCCTCATTTCCCTCAACTCTGCAACACAGGGAAAGAATTGGGGATCACCTCCCAGGGGCTGATAAAGGGTCTGGTCCTGTCAGCAACCTCCATCATCACAAAGAACCAGTTTACAAAGCACTCTCTGTGGGTACCTCCAAATGGGCTCAGGAAGGAGAGTGACCTGCCTGAGGTCACACAGCTGCAAAGTGACTGGTTAAATGCAAACTATGCTCATCCCCTAAAATGAACCCAGCTATTTTGTGGAACATCAGTGTAGAAACCTGCACACTTAGTTTGCATACGGCACAATGGTTTAGTGCATGGGCTCCAGCCACAGACTCGGTGGGTTCAAAGCCTAGCTCGGCCACATTTTAGCTGCTTAACCTTTAGCAAATTCTTCCATCTTTCTCTCTCTCTCTCCCTCTAGCCTCAGTTTCTTCCTATAATATACTCATTTAACTTGAGAATTATTGGTACTTAAGTTACTATAGATAATACACTTATCAAGGTGACTACATGTATAAGTAGCGCTTAATGACAATTAAAAAGAAGACCCTGTTGCCCCTGGGTCCCAGGCCATGAGCACACAGAGTCTAATCACCATGTTGGGGCTGTGTTTTGGAAACAATAGGCTGTGACACACTACAGGTCATGAAATCAGTTTAATGCATCATGACTAGCTTTTCTTAAAACGAAAGAAAATACTAAAGTACATCTCAACCGTGAGGCAAGCATGGACTACTTCATGAAATTTCTCTGTTTGATCTCATGTCTTTAGGTTTGTATAGACAGGGTAGTAATGAAAAATGTGCCTTTTACTTTGGGTCACAGTGAGCTGTTGAATGTCACTGGTCCAGCAATTATTAAGATTCCATGTTCAACTCTTGGCAGGAGTGGGAATGGGTATAACCTTTGTTGACAATACAAATATTGCTTAAATACTTGATTCTGAGAACTATCACAACTGTGCAAAAAAAAAAAAAGGTACTAGAATGTTGTCTATAGTGTCATTTATAATAATGAAAAAAGGCCCTGGCCGGTTAGCTCATGGTAGAGAGTTGGCTCTGCATATGGATGTCCTGAGTTCAATTCCCAGTCAGGGCACACAAGAGAAGCACCCGTCTGCTTTTCCATTCCTCCCCCTCTCGCTCTCTCTCTCTTCTCCTCCCCTCTTGCAGCCATGGCTCAATTGGAGTGAGTTGCCCACCCCAGGTGCTGAGGATGGCTCCATGGCCTCTGCCTCAAGTGCTAAAATATGGCTCCAGTTGCAATGGAGCAAAGGCCCCAGATGGGCAGAGCATCGCCCCCTAGTTGACCAGGTGGATCTCAGTTGGGGTGCTTGTGGGAGTCTGTCTCTGCCTCCCCTCCTCTCAATGAATAAAAATTAATTAATTAATTATGAAAAAATTTGACACAGCCTAATGGAATTGAATAAATTATGGCACATCTGCAAGGTAAAAGGCACCAGCCACCACAATGGACTGCAAAGGAGCAAGCGTATAAACTCTTAGGTGAAAAGGGGAAGCTATACAATTTTAAACACAAATACATACAATGAAGAGAAAGAATATAAGGTAAGTGAGGCAATCAACCCTGTGAAGTGTGTTTGTGGAAGATATTTACTTTATTCTTTGTGTTTAAAAAAAATGAAGCAAAAAAAAAAAAAGTAAAATAAATAAATAAATAAAGCAAAAAAAATTAAAAAAAGAGGCCAAGTTTAATCCCAAATTCTAAGAGTGAAAAAGAAAATGAATGCACGGGATATATCTGTCCACCATCCCGTTTGCCATCAGTACAACTGTCTATCTGTCTGTCACCAGGTATTTACTGAACTCAGAACTATAGGTAGAAGTAGGGCTGTGGTGATCAAGGATTTGGTCCCCATCCTTGATGGGGGATTGCCTTCATGGCCCAACCTCAGTCTCCTTGTTTGTAAAGTTGTAATAAATGAGAACAGCTAACACTGCCAAGTGCCTACAGTTGCCACGCACTGTGTTGAAGGCTCTGTTTCCATGAACTCAGTTGTACCACGAGGCTCTGGGGACTGGAGGGGCCATCTGAGTGCCTGCCTCAAGCAGCTGTGCAGTGAGAGTCATCCCTTCTCCTGGGTCTAATTCTGGCTGCCTTTCCTCAGTCCTCTCTTCCCTTGTACCCTCATTTGGACCCAGTCCCTGCCCATTCTTGTGTTCCTGGATGTGCTACACTATCCCACACCTTCATCTTGCATGCAGATGTTGCCTCCCTGCAGGTCCTCCAATACACATCTGGAGGTTCTTGTTTACCCTTTAAGTTGCTAAAGTGACATTGCTTGGGGACTCTTCCCCATATTTCCCTGAGTCTTCCCAGCCTGGCTGCTGCCTGGGCCAGCCACACCTTGCCGGGCTCTGCATCCACCTTAGATACCGTATTTTTCGCTCCATATGACGCAACTGACCATAAGACACACCTACAGTTTTAAGGAGGAAAATAAGAAAGAAAATATTATGAACCAAATGGTGTGTTAAAATACTTAATAAAATACTGTATTTTTCGCTCCATAAGACGCACAGGCATTTTCCCCTCCACTTTGGGGGGGGGGGAGTGCATCTTATGGAGCGAAAAATATGGTAATGGCAAGTAAATGACACTGTGCAGTATTTTCCTTTCCAAATACCTGGGGTAAGCACATCATAGAGATGTCAATGGTCACCGACTGGGTCACATGGAAACATTTTATGTTCATTGTGTCATAATGTAGCCCTCACAAAGGAATCGCTACAAAGGAAGTCTTATACCCATTTTATCTATTGGAAAACTGAGGTGGACAGAGGGAAATAACTTGCTCAAGCACACTCTTGGTTGCTGGCTCCAAAGACAGTGAACATGTGCTGAAATACAACTTTTAGAAGGAAGACCTACAGGCCACAAGGAGGAGGCTGTCAGGGTCATCTCCGCAGCTCCCAGACTCCAGTGCACACTTCCTCATCCAGAGACCTGCCTAGAGAGTACACAGTATGGGAATCTGAACTGAGAATCATTTGGAGATGCTGTGCTTGATTTCAACAACCACTTGTATTTCTACCAGTAGCCTGTACTACATGTTGAGAAGACAAGGGTGGGGAAAAGAAGGGAGGGAGCAGAAATGGAAGCCAGGGCCCCCATACCCAGGGTGCTGAGTGGCTCCCAGGAGGACCTGGGTGAATTCAAGGCTGGCACCTGGCCAGAAGAACAGCCATCTAGAGTTATGTCTCTCATAATGGCAGGTGGAGGGTCATTTCTTCTCTGGTCATGCTGGACAATGAGGACACAGCATGACTGAATAGGGCCACTGGATAGCAGGGTAAGGACCGGTTGCTCAGTGCAGCCCACCAGGGCTCAGATTGACCAAGGGTGAATATGACCTTTCAGCATGGAGCACCGGGTCGGGGCTGAGGATGGAGAGTCGTGCAGGCCAAAAGGAAGAACAGTATGATGCCAGGGCCAGAAGACCACTGGGCATGACAGCCCATGAAGGTGTGAAGAGATACTAGCCACAGGAGAAAGACTAGAAGACTCGAAGACCATAGTGGCTTTGAGTGAACCCTTGGGATGAGTGACCTGCCACAGGCCACAATATCTGAGTCTGCCCAGCATCCCCAGCTGTACCCCAGCCCAACCCTTGCAGGCTGCCGTTCCTAAGGGTCACTTCAGGTCTTACCTCCCAGATGCTGGCCTAACTCTTCTTGCTGTGCCAGGAACCCTGAGCTGTTCCCAGGTGCTGCCAAGTCCTATTTGAGGGGCGGCCACCTCCCTGGAGAAGCAGGTGGAAATGGGCCCCTGCAGGGCCTCCAATGGGTGAGGGTACTAGGGATGGTCACAACAAGTCATTGCTCCTGGCCACCTCAGAGGGTCTCAGAATGTCCCCATGCCAACTGTCATTTTCTTCTCCATTCTCCTCCTTCTCCATGTCGACACCACACAACTTTCCATAAGAGTCCAGTAAGTGTGTCCACCACCACTAGCACGGGCACAAGTGCACATGTGACTGATCGTGGCCCCCTGGTCAGTGTACACTTTACTGAGCCTCTTTCCAAAAAATGATCATGCAGGTTCTCAGATGAGAGTACATGGGAGGCACTCACTCTCACCGCCATCGTTCAGGTGGGAGGAACCCTCGGGCCCAGCACCCGGAAAGGCCTAGCCCCTCTCCCCCCTTCCACAGGCCCAGCCCCAGTGCAGAGAAGCTGAGAGTCCCTCTCCAGACACTCATCCTGCCCCTTTTATTTTCTACAGCTGCCCTTGACCTCCTTCTTGACCCCTTCTCACTGAGGCTAAAACTCTTCACCCATCCCCTCAGGTTCAGAATTGCTGTTTTGAGGCAAATATTCAGCCGAGTTCAGGATTAAACTCAGGCCGAAGGGCTTGCTCTTGTCTGGGAGGTGGCATCTGTGGCCTGGAGGTGGTGCCGTCCCAGGGTTGCTGACACAGGGTTCCGTCTGGGGCTGAACCACAGTTGCCACCACAGCTGATGCCTATAGTCCTGCCATATGACCAAGTCACAGGTTCAGAGTCCCACACTTTGCCTGTCCTGCCTTCAGAGACCCCACTGGGGCCCCCTTCTTACCAGCTCTAGGACCCCACAAGGTGCAGAGACTGCCCTGCACCCTGTAGGCATCGCGGAACAGGGCCCAGGTCCCTGCTGTTCTCAGTCCTCTCCACTCCCCGAAGGTTCATATGGGACTTCTCACCCTGGGTGCCCCCACCCCAATCCAGTCTGTGGCCCAGGACTGGAGACACACCAAGCCAACTAAATGCTTGGCATGCCCCATGTGCCCCTTTCTCAAGTGAGAAACTCCTGAGGTCAACTTCTGATCTCTCCCTACGGGGCTAAAACCCTATGTCACCTGGCTCTTACCCATACCGTCAAGACCAACACCACCAAGTTTAATGGCCTCTTCCAGAGACTCTGCGGGCCAGGCACTGTGGCCAAGCCTTGCACTGTCAGTGTCGGGCCTGCAGCACCAGATGAGATAGACGCACACAGATGAGGCTGAGCAATATACCCAGGGTCATGAGGAATGTAGCGGTTTCTGCTTGGCACAAGGTGTTCCCCTGGGCATGCCATGACACAGGAAGCCTTGGGACGGGCCCCCTGGGACTCACCATGCCTCCGGTGCACTTGAGGCAGTCCTGCAGACAGCGGACATTCTCCCGGGTGTGTAGGCCTTCAGCCCTGCCACCAGTGCCTGCAGCAGCTGGTTGTCCACCAGCTCCTTCCCTTGGAAGACATCCTCATCCAGAAGGACCCTGGCATACTTGCGAGACCAGCAGAGACATGTGACACGTGCAGCAGCACCCCAGTGAGAACGCAGCACTGGGCAAAAACCTCTCCTCCTCAGACCCTCCCCCCAGAGGCTACACATGCCCTTCAAACTGTCACCCTGCAACCTGAGGCCCCCACACCTTCTCCTTCACCTCCGTCCACATATATTCTTCTGCCAGCCCCCCCACCCCCAGACCTCTGCTGACATGGGCACTGGCTTGACTCTCTTCCTGCATTAGTTTACACACACAGCATCATATTCCAAATTGTTTTCTTTAACCCCTCACACAAAAAGGGTTTAATGTCTCTGTGGTTTTAATGTTTTAAATTCTAATTCTGTGGAAAATTCTGAAGTGGTTCGTGTGCTAGGCAGATACATGGTCCCCACAGGTGTGCAGGTGCTCACGCCTGTACCTTGAGTCTTTCTTACCCACCTGGCAGAGGGATTTTGTTAGTGCAATTAAATTAAGGAGCTTGAGATAGGAAAGTTACCCCGGATTATCCATGTGGGCCCAATGTCATCGCAAGGGTCCTTATAAGAGAGGAAGGCAGGAAAGATGTGACAGCAAAGCAGGCAGGCTGGTGCGGCATGAGAGAGACTCAGCCAGCACTTCTGGCCTTGAAGATGGACAAATGGGCCATGAGTGAAGTGGCGAGGCAGCTTCTAGGCTAGAAAAGACAAGGAAATCTATTTCCTTCTAGAGCCCCCAGAAGGACCGCAGCCTCAATTTTTCATCAGTGAGACCCATTTTGGACTTCCAACCTCCAGAATGGTAAGATGATGTGTTTAAGTCACAGAAGTTTGTGACAATTAGTTACAGCACCAACAGCAACCTAATACAGATTATGAACCAAAATGCAGAATCCCTCTTGTCCTCATTTCTCAGCCACCAGTGAGCGCCACTGCTGTGCAGCGCCATGGTGACGTCTTATGGCCTTCCTCCATCTGTGCTCCCTCTTCCTGGCTCTGGCTTTCCTATTTGCCATTTTTCAAAACATCACAGCTTAACCTCTCTCCTTTCTTTTAAGGTCCTTCCTATTAGCCTTGTTTATAATGTCTCTTCTAAAATGAGTCCTTGTCTGTCACAACTGTTAGGGGTAAAAACTTCACTGAACACTTTCTATGCTCAGTCAAACTCTAGGACACAGAGGAAGCCTCAGGATTGGGCACTAAGATCAAGGGATGGTCAACACATGGGCTGAGCACTTTTGAACTTACTGGACGAATCCAGGAAAGTTCCATGAAGCCTGGGTCTTTTCAAAGGGAGCCAGCATTGGAGACTGGTAACAGAGACAGCCACTGGGGGTGTTGGTTTACTGATCACTCTTCATCTTTGTCAACTGAGTGTCATCTATTGACATGATTATACTCTCTTCTCTTTTATAATGGTTATATGGTCAATTGTATAAATTGGTTTTCAAATGTTAAACCAACCTAACATTCCTAGGATAAACCCCACATGGTCGTTGGGTATTTTCAGTTTTATATTTTACTGTATGGGATCTACCAATACAGTGATTTTCAACCTTTTTTGAGTCGTGGCACATTTTTTACATTTACAAAATCCTGGGGCACACCACCTACCAAATGACACAAAATGACACTCCAGCACAGTACATATTATACATATAGTTAATAATATAGTTTCTAAATGTATTTATACTCACTTAGTGTGAAACCTGGGCCTGTTTCGATGAACACAAAAGGAATGTCCTGGCAGGAATGGTAGAAAGACACACACGAAGCTTTTCCTCAACAGTTCTCAGTCTCTCTCTGTTTTTAGTTTTTATCGCAGTCAAGCTTGAGAAGCTCAGCTCACATAGATATGTGGTTGAAAACGGGAGCAATGTCAAAATAGATTTGTTGGCTAGAATGGGCAACTCCTTGGCAACAGATAACCAAAAACTGTCCAAAGAAAGATCAGCAAACTTTAGCTTTAAACCACGATTTTGTTTCAGTTCAATGAGTTCCTCTTGCTCCTTTAAAGTCATGGCCTTTCCAGCAACGGATACTGAGCTGTATGGGTCCCTAACCCAGTCAAGGCATTCTGTGAAGGCTGAAGAGAAATAAAATGACAACGTCTTCTCAAGAGTTTTCAAATGTCTGCCAATCACCTCGCACACTGCAGCAGTGTTGCCATCATGCTGTTTCTCGGTGAGTGGGGACATCTCAAGGTTGCCACGCTGCACATGTTGTTGCCAGAGCTGCACCTTTAAATGGAATCCGTTCATTTTATCAGTGCTTGTAAGCAGGTTTTCATTTCGGCCTTGCATCCATGTGTTCAGTTCATTCAGATAATGAAATATATCAGCCAGGTATGCCAGCTTTGCACACCACTCATCACTTGCAAGCAGCTTTGAGTAATCGGACCTCTCGTTTGTCAGAAATACTTTAAGTTCCTCTCGCAACTCATACACATGGGCCAGCACTTTGCCATGCAACAGCCACCAGACCTCCATGTGGAGCAATAAGATTTTATGTTCCGCTCCCATTTCTTTACACAAAGATGCAAATAAGCGACATCTCAAAGGTCGTGTCTTCACAAAGTTCACTATGCTCACAACATCATCCAACACAGGAGCTAGATCTGCTGGTAAGGTCTTTACAATGAGGGCCTCACGGTGCAAAACACAGTGCATAACAGTAACATCTGGGTTTCTTTCTTTGACCCTACTTATGAAGCCTTTGATGCGCCCAACCATGGCTGCGGCTCCATCAGTGAAGACACCTGTGCAGTTTTCCCATGTAAGCCCGCTTTTATCAAGATATTCCAACGTGACCCGATATATTTCCTCTCCTGTTGATTTTTCTGGCAGTGCCTTGCAAAATAGGAAGTTTTCTGTAATGGCTTCTCCATCCACAAAATGCACGTTGGCCAAGAGCTGACAGTGTCCTCTAATATCCGTCGACTCATCAAGTTGCAAGGCAAATTTCTTACTGATGCGCACCTTTTCCAAAACAACAGTTTCAATGTCCACAGACATGTCATCAATACCTCTGGCAATTGTGTTATCTGAGAGAGGCACTTTAGCTATCTCTTTGGCCGTGGTAGGGCCAAGCATCTCATTTACAATGGCTTTACAAGCTGGCAGTATTAATGTTTCTGCCACAGTGTGGGACTTTTTTGATTTAGCTACGAGTTCAGCAACAAGGTAGCTAGCTTTGAGGGCTCTCTTGTTTACCTTTGTGGTTTTTCTCAAAAAAGTTGCCTGTTTCTCATTGTTTGTATGTAAGCAGGCCGTAGTTTGGGGACTCATGTTTAATTTCCCCACAGCACACCTGACCATGTCTCATGGCACGCTAGTGTGCCGCGGCACACTGGTTGAAAAACACTGGGTTAAAACATAGGAGATGAGTCATCTATTGGATACTTTTTCTTTTACAGTTTAAATTTGCAATTATAAATTTATATAGAATACCCAGTCTATTCCTTCTGAGTTAATATATTTATATTAGGATGTATTTATAATCCTATAAGAGTCTGTCAATGAGAATTATATCATTTCAATTTCAAATGAGTAGGTGAATGATTTTTTGGCTTTTCCTAAAGTATGTAGCCTAAATGACTCCAAATTTAAATCAGTCTTTTATTTTCCTAATGATTTTTGGCAACTAGAATATGTAATATTTTAGGAACATTGAAGAAACAGATTTTGATATGTTACGTGTCATTTTCAGTTTGCTCAGAATGCTTTCTAATTTCCTTTGTGATTTATTCTTTGACCTGTGAACTATGTGTGGTGTTTGGTTTCCTAATATTTGGGGATAATTCCAAATATTTTCTGTTCTTAATTTCTAATTTAATTTCATCCTAATCAGAGAACACACTTTGTATAATTTCAATCTTTTAAAATTTATATGGTCTACTTTGATAAATGTTCTCTGCGCTGTTGTTGGATAGAATGTTCAGTAAATGTCATTCAGGTCAAGTTCATTAGTGATGCTTTTATATCATTACTGTTTTCCTGCCTGTTTATACCAATTACTCAGGAGGACTGATGTCCACAACCATAATTGCAAATTTTTTCACTTCTCCTTAAATCCTTTCCATTTCTGCTTCATGTATTTTGAGGTTATTTTGTTGCGTTCATACACGTTTAGATTGTTACGTGTTCTTCATGAGTAAACTGTATTATCATTATATAGTATTCTTCTTCATCTCTGGAAATATTCTTTTTTCTGAAATCCACTTTATCTAAAATATTTCTTTTTATGAAATCCATTCCAGCCCTTTCATGGTTATTGTTTGCCAGGATAAAATTTTTTTTGCATACTCTTAATCTATTTATCTTTATATTTTAAGTGGGTTTCTTACAGAAAGCATCTAGTTCAGAATTGACTTACCCTGCCTGGAAATGTGCTAATCTGAATGTTTAAACCACTTACACCTACCTGACTGGATTTACAACTATTATCTTGCAGTTTTTCTGTATTTACCCCAAATGTTCTTCGTTTCCTTTCCACTTTGTTCCTGCTTTCTTTTAATTAATTGAATAATTTGTAGTATTCCACTGTTGATTTCTAACTATGCTGTTCTTCTTATTTTATTTATTTATTTATTTAGGGATTTTTCTACAGGCTAAAATATGCATCTTAAACTCATCACATTTTCCCCTCAAATGTTATACCATTTCACGGATAATGTAAGAACTTCACAATACAACAGTAAATCTCCATTTATGCCTCCAAGCACTATGCTATTGTAGAGTAGACAGATATTCTACATATGTTATAAACTTCATTTTTGTTTTAAACAATTTATCTTTTTTTTCCTTTTCAACATCTTTGAGGAATAATTTATTTACAACAGATTGCATTCATTCAAAGCACACCATTTAAAGAGTTTTGACAACTGCATGTGCCCATGAGAACACCACTACAACCATGTTACAGAATATTCCCAAATATTCCGCCGTTCTGCAGTACATCCCTTCCTCCACCCCCACCTCACTCCTTAAAACTGCCCTGCTTTTTGTCACTATAGATTAGTTTGCATTTTTTAAAAGTTTTTTTTATTATTTGAGAGAGAGAAAGAGAGGAAGGGGGAGGGAGGGGAGAAAGAGAGAGAGAAAGAGAGAGAGAGAGAGAGAAGCATCAATTCATTCCACGTAGTTGCTCCATTTAGTTATGCACTCATTGATTGCTTCTTGCCCAGGATCGAACCCACAACCTCAGCATGCTAAGAGGATGCTTTATCTACTGTGCTACCTGGCCAGGGCCTAGTTTGCATTTTATGTAAATGGGATTATACTGTATGTGCTATGTGCTGATTTCAAGCAGCATATTGTTTTGAGATTCATCATATTGTAACACATATTCATAGATGTTCCTTTTTATTGCTGACTCGAATTCCATGGTGCATTGTGTAGATCACATTTCATTTATGCATTTATGTTTTGATGAGAATTTTGGTTGTTTCTAGTTTACAGCTATACAAATAAGTGGTTACTTGTGGGGTAGGGGTAGAAAGCTTCAGGAGTCTTGGAGGCGACTGCAACTAAACTTATCAAGCATCTGCTACAACCACAAGAAGAATCACTGTCCCAGTCAGGGGTGAGAACCCAGAGGCAGCAGCCAATCATCATGGCATGCACACTGAGTGAGATCTGGCTCAGTCACCCATGGGCGTGGCACTGCACCAGAAAGCACCCAGGGCACTACCTGCAGCACTCAGTAGTGGGAAGCAGGCCTTGGAAGCCTGGGTCCCACAGGAGGAGGTTAATTAGAAACCCCAGGATAAGCACCCACGGCCAAAGGCAGAAAACAGGAATCCCATCAGGTCACACAAGCCACCCAGGCAGAGCTGCAACAGTTCTGTTAGCTGCCTGCTCCTTAGGGCCTGAAAAGATGCCTAAAGCCTGGGAGGTGATAGGGAGAGAGGAGGGGCCAGCTCTGACAGCTCTGCAAAGAGTAGGCAGGAAGCAGAGCCCTCGTAGGCTCCTCTGAGGGCTGTCACCTCTTTCAGAGGCCCCGGCCGTGCCAGCACTATCCTCGACAAGCCAGCACTGTCTAGTGGAGCAGCCAGTGGGAAGCAGGTTCTCATCCCCTCCTGGACCCATCAGCTTTGTTGAGGGTAAGAGAATGTTTCTAGTGGAGGGTGGAGGTAGGGGGCTCACTAAGGGCTAAACAGGTCCTCTCTGTTTCTAGGCCTATGACACAATGGAGAAAGAGGGGATCAGGAACTTGGTCTGCTTGCCAACCTTCTACTATAAAACCCCAGACAAGGCACTGCAAGTCCACGTAGCAGGGTCCACACTAACTCAAGCCCCACTATATGCCCAGGGCCTAGCAAGCAGGCCCCCAATTTAACAAACAGAAACAAGAATGAGAGACAGGACCTATAATCACAGTTCCTTAACCTTAGTTTTAAAGAGTGAGGTGTGCGACAGGGGAGAGGTACTAACATAAATTTTGACATGTGGTAACCAACTTCATAAACTATTTCCTCATAAATTGAGGGAGAGAGAGCAGGGTCAGCGAACTAGAAAAAAACAAGAAAACCAGATGTCGCGGAAAATGCAGGCTTCTCCCCAGGCTTGTCTTAGGGTATGCATAACCTGTCCTCTAGTGAGACACTCCCTCCTGGGAACTTTTCCAGCCAGATCTTTAGTGAGTCACCCCCAGGCACAATGGGAAGACAGAGGGAACGAAAAGAAGGTGAAGGAGCAGCAGAGCTGTGATGAGGACACAAAGGACCAAGGACACAGGGAGGCAAAAGTCAAGAACAGTAGAAGGTCCGGGTCAATGACACTGAAGCTTGCTGAAAGTGCGGGTCTGACCTGTCCTGTTCACCGTTCCACCCACGCATGCCATGGTCAGGACCTGGGGCTTATTAATCAATTAATTGTCATTAATCACTTCTCATTTTTATTCTTTAAACCTAAAGCTAGAACTGTGACCTCTATCTATTTTTCAAATGTTGGCATTTGGGGAGTGTCTCCCTAAAAGTCAAGAGAAATTTTAAGTGTTATTATGACTGGCAATATACCTCTTTTAAAAAAAATCAAGATATAATAAGTTTAAATCAAGCTAAAAATAAAAATGAACATGAAGAAAAAGGAAACATGTTGATACACATGACAATTTATGTTCCACATAAAGATGCACGTATATACAAATGTAGACTAGACAGCCACTCTTTGTTATGTGGTCTAGTAACTTCTTGGGCCACAGAATTGTAAATAGTGTAAAAAGACTGCAGAAAGCCTTGATGAACTGAATTCCAGGGAGGGAACAAGCACTTCTTGTTTCGTAGATTGGACATTGCATAAGGGAACAGAGAACATGAAGCTAACTTCATGAACATTATCCCAACTGAAGCACAAAGAAAAAAAGATAGGAAAAGAAGAACACCACTTCAGTGAAATGTAGGACAATATGAAGCAGTTTAACATCTTTATCATTAGAGACCCAGAAGGAAAAGAAAGACTGGGGCAGAAAACATACATTTAAAAAAGTAATGGCCAAAAAAAAAAATTCCAAATTTGATTAAAAACTTCAACCCACACATCCCAGAGGCTCAACAAACAGCACAAACACACAAAACCACAAACCACACCTAGACCAGTGTAATCAAACTTTGAAAACCAAAGAAAATCTTAAAAGCAGCTAGAGTGGAAATGTATAAGGAATATAAGGAAACAGCCAGAAAAAATGATAGCTGTTCTTTCATGAGAACCAAGGGCTCAGGAAGGAACAAAGAGACTGCTTTAAAGTGCCCAAAGAAAAATAAAACAGCAACCCAGAATTCTGGATCTATTGGCATTGTCTTTTTCAAAAAAGGAGAATAAAGACTTTCTCAAAAAATAAAAATAAAAAAGAAAAAGAAAGAAAATAAAGAGAGTTTATTGCTAGCAGACCTAGTCTACAAAAAATGTTAGAAGTTTTTCACAAAAGAAACTTGGATATGCACAAAGAAATTGTTAGAAATGAAATAAATAAAGGTAAAAATAAAACTTGATTTTTTGTATTTTTTTTGTAGAAGCAATAATGAATTTTAATATGTAACAAACAACATTTTGTTCAATAGAAATGTGGAGTCTCAATAAAATATGAAGAACATTGTAGTGTATTTTTAGCAGATGATTTAAATGACCATAGGTAAATAGATTTATTCATTAGTAATGTGATTTTCTAAAAGCATGAAAATGCTGTACCAACAAGTTAAAGTTCAACACTTGTATTTCTGTAGAATATACTTTGTTTTACATGGATTTTCCTTTCAAAGTTTTTAGAGTTTTCAGATCATTGTTCATTTCTGGCACAAATCTTAGGCTCTACTCAATTAATTATAATTTCAATTTGGCTTGATAAATGTGTAATTTAATAAATTATAGGAGATGTGAAAAAATATGGAATTTTAATTTTTTTATTATTTTTTTGCTCTAAAATATAACTATATAAAAGAAAAAGTAACAATGTACTGTGTGTTTGTAGCACATTTAGAAATAAATTATATGAAAACAATAACAGAGAAAAGGATGGGAGGGAGGAATTGGGAACACAGTATTCAAGACCCTTACACCACATGGGACTCAGTATAATATTATTTGAAGGTAATCTCTGATTCACTAAGGTTTATGCTATAAATCCTAGGTCAAGTTAAAATATTTTTAAAAGTATGAATAAAAAATCAATAAAAGAGACAAATAGAATAATAAACAAGGTTTAATTAACTCAAAAGCAAGCAGAAAAAAAGAAACAAAACTGGGAAAAATAAAAATTGCTAACAATATGGATTTGAATCCAAAAATATCAATGATCACTTTAAATGCAATTGGTCTAAACACACCAGCCAGTTAAAAGTTAGAGATTTTTAATTAGATTAAAAAAAACTTAAGCGGTAGAGCATCGGCCTAGCGTGCGGAGGACCCAGGTTCGATTCCCGGCCAGGGCACACAGGAGAAGCGCCCATTTGCTTCTCCACCCCTCCGCCGCGCTTTCCTCTCTGTCTCTCTCTTCCCCTCCCGCAGCCAAGGCTCCATTGGAGCAAAGATGGCCCGGGCGCTGGGGATGGCTCTGTGGCCTCTGCCCCAGGCGCTAGAGTGGCTCTGGTCGCAACATGGCGACGCCCAGGATGGGCAGAGCATCGCCCCCTGGTGGGCAGAGCGTCGCCCCCTGGTGGGCGTGCCGGGTGGATCCCGGTCGGGCGCATGCGGGAGTCTGTCTGACTGTCTCTCCCTGTTTCCAGCTTCAGAAAAATGAAAAAAAAAAAAAAAAAAAAAAAAAAACAACTCAAGACCCAGCTATATGTGGTTTTATAAGAAAACCACTTAAAAATATATAGGTAGGCTAAAAATAAAAGTATAAAGAAAGATGCACCATGAAAACACTGAACTAAAGAAACCTGGAGCACCTGTACTAACATAACAAAACAGGCTTCAGGACAAGGAATAGTTTCAGGGATTTAGAGAAAAATTACATGACAATGAAAGTCAATTCAATTCTCCATGAAGTCATAACAATCCTACATGTGTATACATCTAAAAAATTCAAAATACTTGAGGCAAAAACTGAAAGAAGAAATGGACAAATTAATAATAATATTTGGAAATGTCAACCCTTTTTTCTCGGTCACTGACAGAAGAAGTAGGCTGAAAATCAGTAAAGAGCACAAGCATTCAACTTAACCTACTAGACATTTACAGAACTATCCTCCCAACTATAACAAATTACACATTTCTTTCCATGTGTGCCTGTGTGTGTGCATGTTTGTGTGTGTGTGTTTTCTGAGCTATATATTTAAAAGAACAGAATTCACCTAAAGGATGTTTTGGTCAATGACTTCTAAACAACCAAAGCAGCTAGAACAAATGTCTCAAGGAAGATTTGAAACTTTTGAACTGAATGAAAGTGATAATGAAAATAGAACATATCAAAAACAGAGGGATACAGCTGAAGCAATGCTTTGAGAGAAATTTTAGTGTGAAATGATTGGATTAGGCTAAAGGAAAGAAGAAGTATATACTAACAGTGTCAGCTAGTTGGTAACTTTTTCCTCACAGTGGTACAGATTTGCAATTCTGGAACTAATGTGCATGCATATTAAGGTCAAACAAGAAAACATATTGTAGCCCTGTGACTATTATTACAGGGCTACAATACATTTTCTTGTTTGAGCACAGAATGCCTGAAAATTAAAGTACAGCATAGTGAATACAATAACATTGTGATAACTATGTAGGGTATCAGAGGTGCATTAGACTTACTGGAGGGATCACTACTTAAGTTATATAAATGTCTAATCGCTGTGTTATACACCTGAAAGTAAATAATACTGTATGTCAACTATAATTTTTTAAAATTTAATTTTAAAAAAGACATTGGAAGCTAAAAAAAAAAAAACCAAGAAAGAAATGTCAGAGAAAGAAGTAACACATGCAGAAAATGCAGAAAGGGGAAAATGTTTGAATAAACCCTATTGTGCTGGACCAGGGTTAGAGGTACCAGTATAAACTCATTTTAAAAATGTTATTATATATACTGACAGACACATACTTTTTCCAGCTATGTCCTCTGAGAGGGGGACTATAACAATCACACTCCAGTAATAGCCAGCATACCCAGCATCCAGACCTCTGGCTCTAAACACCGTTCTCCAATAAAAGGAACCAGAAATTCTAGGGCTGGGGTAGGAAAAAGGAAAAATACATGACCCTGGAGAATCTTCTGTGGTCATAAATTAAAGAAGTGCTAAAGAAAAGTAAGCACTTTAAAAAGATATAGGAGTGAGCTCAATGGGAAAATGGAAAAGAACTGCAATCACTCATTGATGTCTGCTATGGGCAAGGAATGAAAAGTGGCAGTGGGAACACACACGCCAGGCATTTGACAACGTTGCCCTGGGTACTGCTTGCTCTAGAAGGTGTACTCTCCATACCTGTGTGTGATCTACTTTGTAGGCCAGCTTATGTCATGTCTTTGTGACCATATTTTACTAGACTCATAATGAATACATGGTCTCTTAACAGAATTTCCTTAATTGATGCATTATTAGAATATCCAAGTTGTCTGGTCTCTGTACTATTTGTGGAAATCAGAGAGCAGCTGTGAGTTTCCCCATAAGAAACTAGGGTATGAGAACAATAGGAAACAGTATGTCAATTAAAAAGTGCTAACAAACCTTCATGCACTAGCTAGGTGTTTTCTGACATCATTGATAAAAGAATTCAGGTAAAAAATAATAGTCTTAAGAATACTAAGATTAAGATGAAGCAGTCTTGTCTACAGCTAAGGGAGCTTATTTAGTTTGAGGGAAAAAAAATAGAGAGACTTAGCAGAAGTTGAGGAAAGGGGTTAAAGGAAATAGAGGATATGGGAGTCAGCACAAAAGAGCTCCTGATGGACAAAGCTGTAACAATCATAGCAACTAAATAAATAACAGGAGAGGGAAAACTTTAGTCAAAATTCAACACCTATGATAAAAATCTTCAGCCTTCGAGGAGAAGGGAATTTCTTCAACATAGCAAAAGATACCTATAGATTCTACAGTGAGTTTCACACTTAGTAGGAAAACTCTGAATGTTTTCCCTTTAAAATCAGGAAAAGGCTGTTTACTCTCACCATTGCTGTTCAATATTGTAGTAAAGTGGTTAGCCAGTCCAGTAAGGCAAAAACAAGAAAAAAGGCAAAAATATTAGCAAGGAAGAAGTAAAACTGCACATATGATCTGATTGTGAATACAGAAAATCAGTCTTTAAAGAAACTAGTAGACCTAATAGGTGAATTTAGTGAGAACACAGACTACAACATCAATCTTTTTAAAAAATTACATTTCTATAATACATTAACAATCAGTAATTAAATTTTCAAAGCAATTCCATTCAATTAAGTACATTTATAGAGTTACAAGACCATAACTAATTTTAGAACATTTCATCACCCCATAAGAATCCCCCCACCCATCAGCAGTCAATCCTCATTCTCTCCTTTACCCTCTAGCCTCTGGCAGCCCATCTGCTTTCTGTCTATCTGAACCTGGCTATTCTGAAAATGGAATCATGTAATATGATTCTTGTTATTAACTTCTTTTACCTAGCATAAAGTTTTCAAGGTCCATTTCTGCAGTGGCACATGTCAGTACTTCACTCCTTTTCATTGCTGAGTAATATTCCATTGTGTAGATACACCACACTTGTTTATCCACTTATTAGTTAATGGACATTTGGCTAATTTCCACATTTTGGGTATTATAAATAATTATAATGTTCATGCTATGAATGTTCATGTACAAGTTTTTGCATACACATGTTTCCATTTATCGTGTGTATGTAACCAGTAGGGGAATTGCTGGGTCATGGTAATTTCATGTTTAACATTTTGAAGAACTGCAAAATGTTTTCTAAAGTAGTTGGACCATTTTATATTCCTACCAGCAATGTATAAAGGTTCCATTTCACAATGTCCTCAATAGCACACGTTATTACAGGACCTGTCTTTTTTATTCTAGTCATCCAAGTCCATGTGAGTGGTATCTCATTGTTTTGATTTGCATTTCCCTGATGAAAATGATGTTTAGCATTTCTTCATGTATTTAGTGGCCATCTGTATATATTCTTTGGAGAAACATCTATTCAGATTTGCCCATTTTTTCAGTTGGGCTATTAGTCATTTTATTGTTGAATTGCAATAATTTTTATATGTTATAGATACAAGTCCCTTATCCAATATGCATGGTGGGGTAAAAGTAGGTTTACAGTTGTGAGTACACAGAACACAGAACACAGAGTGTATGCCTGTATTATTTATTAATTATTGTATTATTTTCCAAATGAATAACTGTAAAACTACTTTTGCTCACCCATGTATGATTTGTATTTTCTCCCATTCTATGGACTATTAATTTCCTTGATGGTGCCCTTTGAAGCACAAAATGATTCTACTTCTAATGAAGTCCAATTTATTATAAAAGCCCAGTTGCTTATAAAAGGATGTGATGAGGTACAGATGCCATCCAGAGGGAGAAGATGCTCAGGGTGAGACGTGTATGGTGGGTATGGAGCGTCCATGCCCACTCTGGGCACCATTCTCCCAGTACCTCTTGTGTTCACCAACCCGGAAGGAAGCTCTGAACCCCAGACATCTGGGATTGTGTGGAGACTTTATCTTGTAGGCATGATCCATCATTGACTCCATTTCTACCTCTTCTCCTCTCTCTGCAGAATAGGATGGGGTGTGAAAATTCCAAGTTTCAAGTCATGGTTTGGTCTTTCTGGTGACCAGCCCTAATCCAGAAGCCCACACAGAGCCACTTCATTAGATCAAAAGATGCTCTTATCGCCCAGAAAATTCCAAGGGTTTCAGGATCTCTGTGTTGGGACCGAAATTGGCAAATCTCCAGTTTTCTGATCCTTAGACTGTGACGACGACCCACCACTGCTCCGGCAAACTCTTGGGTGTGTGAGGAGGAATGGATGATGGCTGCCGTACAACCAAATTTATGTGAACTCACAGTACTTTCACAGTGTTTCATTACAGCCTGGCTCCTCCCTGCTCCCAAACATGCACACACCTTGACCTATTTTTGAAAACTTTACTGTAAATTAGAACCTTTATTAGAGGTAGAGAAACTGTGTTTGAGTCTGTTTCTCCTAAACGCTGATCCAAATCTCCTCAACTTCTCTGAGTACCCCATTCATCTGGATACACAGACTGTTCAGATATGAACACAACTTTTCATCTGAGGATCAGATTAAGCACAGACTCCTTCATGCTCACAGTGAGAAAAAGAAACACACCCCTTGCCTCTCCTCTCACTCTTCTGAATGCCAGAGCCTCAACTCAGCTCGAGAAATCAAATCCCGAGGGCCATCTTACCTGCTGGTGAAGGTCAGGGCCAAGGTTGAGGCCAGGTGAGGCATCAGCTGAAGGGTCTGCATTTGGTGCTCAGTGACCTGGACCTCTTTCTTCTCTTTGTGCCCAAAGTGCCTCTGGCTAGAGAGAACCAAATAGACACAGTTTTACCCAAAGCCAACAGATAACTTTATTCTCAGAGCTATAAGGACCAAGCAGCCATTTGTATTGAAGCTATTCTAACACTTCAGAACACAGAATATATCCAAGTCTCTGAAATGTGGGCAAGAAAATAAGATACAAAGAGTTCCTGAAGACAGTAAAACAAAGCTTTTTGGCTCTTCTGGAAATTAACCTTCCCATGAAATATTTTTAAAACAGCATATCTACTTAACACACAGGGTAATTTTTACTCCTTAACATTTACATGGCATTTCCGAGTGTCCCAGGATCATTAATTATTCAGCTTTACTAAGTTTGTGACATAATTAAGAGGATGGGAGTAACATCTTAAAACATATTTCAAAAGAACATTCCCTACCAGGAGGCGATGCTGATGCTGGTGCCCCTGGCAGACTCGCAGACAGGTCATTACTTTCAGCCCATGTGCAGTCCCCCCTGCAGCTCCGCATGCAGAAGGTGCTTTCCAAGCTTGCCAGAAACCCTGCGCCCCGTGGCAGGGCTGCATTTTGCTCTGAAGCTGTTGTGTCACTGTGAACTGGGGCCTTCCTTGGAGCAGCTTATAATGTGGAGTGGGACTGTCCCCACAGGCACACTCATGGATCAATCTTGCAGCATCTCTCAGCCTGTGGCAGGTCAGCCTCTGCTCCAAGCAGGCCAATGCTCCATAGTCCTGGGTAGGGCAGTTTCCTGTCTTTGAACACTTCTGTCTTTTATGTTGATTTCTGAATGAACATTTCACACACACGCATGCACACACATACAGGTATGCACACACACATACACAGACATATGCATACAGGTGCTCTCAGTGCTACATTATCTAATGGGCAGGGCACACCTGTGCTTCAGACATCAGTGAAGTGAGCATATCCATCCATCACTCAAAGAGAGAAGGGAAGCAGCAATTTGTCTTAATTTTTATAGTTCATAAAGACTTTCATTTTAAAAAAATTATTTATTGATTTTTAGAAACAGAGAGTGAGGAAGGGAGAAAGAGAGAGAGAGAAGCACTGATTTGATGTTCCACTTATTTATGCATTCATTGGCTGACTCCTGCACATGCCCTGACCGGGAATGGAACCTGCAATGTTGGCATATTGGGACAAAGCTCTAACCAACTGAGCTACCCAGCCAAGGTCAATAAAGACTTCCTTAAATGTAATTTTATACTTTAGTAATTGTCTTTATTGATCATTTTAAAGGGGACCATAATCTTTTTTAGGGCATAAGACATTTGGAATTCATGCCTGGCCCTGGAGTGTGGATGGAAGGTGGTGTGGATACACATGACAATGAGCACAGAGGGCAGCTGCTATGAGCACTGTGAGCACAGGCTCATTTTCTACTAGCACAGCTTCCTAGGCACAGTCTGACACCCACAGACAGTTGTCCAAGGAACACTGCCCAACCTTTCCTCTGTCCATCCCAGCCAACATGGCAGGGCACATTACCAAACGAGGCCTCACATTCTGAAGACAACCTCTTAGCTGTTGTTGGCTCACTGCAAAACCAATCTAAAAATTCATTACCCCAATAATTATGTCATCACAATGTCAGGTATTTTACAAATTCTATTTGAACCTACCCTCTTGACTTTCATTGTCAAATGCTGTGATTATTGTGTGGCTTTCTCTATGACTGTTTCTCAAAAATCTTCTCTACTAAAACCAGACATTGCCACATGAGATTCATTCCTCTGAAGCACATCTGCACACCTGCTCATGCCAGCACCATACTAGGCACTGGACATCCACCAGGGTCAGGAAGGCCATGCCCACCCACTGAGCTCACAGCCTGGGACACAGAACCAGACCAGGTGATATGAACAGGGGAGCCTTGTGCAGGTCTCCCATCCATTCACCTGTCAATCACCATGTTTTCCATGTGCTACCAGAAGACCATTTCAGGAGTCTGCACCCACAGTGACAGCAAAAGAAGAGACTGTTCACAGCATCTTTCAGTTTTGTTTTGTTGAAAAGTAATTATAATAGCGACTCCATATTGCACAGCACTCCATCCAGTTTTGGTTTTGAGTGTGTAATGTCAGTCTGGGCCCAGCACAAAACACATTCAACATCTATAAGATGAACAAGTTTTTCCCACCAAAACATGAAGATAAAGCCTGGCAGAAGGGCTCACTTGAGGTGTTGGGGATCATGTTTGATGCTAGATCTGATCCCTGCTGTAGTGTGCCTCAGTTTCCCAACTTAGGCACACCTTGTAATCATCCCATTTCCTCTTTGACCTTCACAGTTCAATTGGAATGATGGGTGCAGAGCAGGAAGAGGCCATCCAGGGTCCACCTGGCAGGCCTTCCACTACCTTCCATCATGCTGAGACGAGGGGGAGAGTTTAGCTAAGCTTCTGCCAAGATACAAGTTGACTTACAAAAGTCAGGGGGTTTCACAACGCAATACAAATTTCTAGCCTGTCTGAAAACTATTTCAAGAGTCTTCACCCTGGTAACTCTGGACCCCATTCCTGTAATGTGACCCTCTGGAGCTCAAAGACCGCCAGCCTTTCAGCTGGGGCCTGGTTGTCCCCTGCAGTCCCAGAACTCTGTCACTCACTGGTGTTACCTGCAGGACTGGGAGACTCTTGAGTTTTCAACCACTACCACAGTGGATTTTTTTTCCATCCAGAATAAATTCACACCAGCATCCTAACCTTGTTGATTAAACTCTGTGGCTGTGAATGTATGAATTCATTAGGAGAAATCCCAGAAGGCTAACTATTCTGCACATCTCTTACAGAGTTGCCTCAGTTGGGCATTCAAGAGTTGACTTTAGTGTCTCAACCATTTGTTGACCTTAAGAAGGAAAATACCTGCTAAGGACTCAGTGAGGTTAACTGGATTCAAAAATCATAACAGAGGCTAAGAGCCATTGTTTATGCAGAGGCTTCTCATATGAAAACTACGGTTTGTGGAAAAGCCACAGACAGGGCTGCCAAGCCTCCAACACTGAGTTCCTGCTGGCTGAGCTGACAGGGTTCCTGATATCATATTTTGACCAATGGGTTGAGATAACTTACCCTGTCCAACCAAAACTGCACAGCCATATCCTCATTTGCATCTTTATTGACCAATCAGAGTAGCTCTTAACAACCAACCAGACTGTGCAAATTGGGATTGCTCATTTGCATAAAAATGCACCAATCAGGAACCAGGGTGAGAACTTTCTCTATAAAAGCTGCTTTCTTTTGTCTCTGGGGAGCACACTTTCGGTTTCCACCTGAACAGTTTGCAAACTCTTCATCTGAATAAAGTTTCTTTTTTCACCGCACCATAGATTGTGGACCTCTGTTGGCCTTGGATAGGTGGAAGGAACCTTCTGTTATTACATTTTTCCTGCTAAGCTCCTTCAGACACCTTCCCATACTGGGCCTCTGTCCAGGCAGAACTCTTCATTTGCAATCAACCTCACCAGTAACTGTCACACATCACTTTTGGTGGCTCAGCCAAGTGTCCTTCCTCCATTGAGACCTCCTCAGCACACTCTTCAAAACCCAAACCAAACCAGCCTAAGCAGGAAGCTGCTTCTTCTTAGAATGCCCAAGCATTTTACATCATTCCCCACACACAGGAGCACTTTTCCCTTCAAGCTGGCATGTGTGCACCTGCATTAACCACAGGTTTCAATGCACTGACAGCTGGGTTTGCTGACACTGAAGGGACTGCCCCTCCCAGGTCCAGCCAGTTCCTAGAGAGAGGAAATGACTACTCTGCAGGTGCATCTTCCAAGTCAACTAACCAACACAGAGTCCACACTCCCGCTCAATGTCTTTGTCCAGCTCTTCCACTCTGGCCATTGTCTCCTGCCTTAATGTCCCCACGGCTGGGTACCACACAAGCAGGGCCAGCTACCATGCACCAGAACCTTCAAAATTATTCAAGCTAGCCACAATAAAGGCTCTTGTCCATGTCTTCCCCACTCCATTGTTCCCTCTGCCTCCTGCCTGGCCTTGCTGCTTCGGGTGTGGCTCTGTGAAACATGGTATGCCATTCCTCTTAGGAACTGTGATAGCAAGTTATCTTTTCAGTGGCAGTCATCTCCTGATCTTTTGGACTCACTATACCTGAACAATAATACAACCTATGCTTTAAAACAGTATTTGTGGGAGGACTCACCGCTTGCTGAGGGCAGGCCTGCTTGGCCTTCAGGGGCCCCTGCCTGGCCACGTGTGGTGCTCAGGAAAGACTAGAAAAATGACCTCTCAGAAGCTCCACACCCACCCTTCTGCACACCTGCTCCCACTGTTCCTTGGACTGCTTGCTTGTCACTCAGTGTTCTGATAAAAGAACAGCTAGTATCTGGGTGTAGAGGAGGTGAGTAAGAGGAGGACCCACCCTGCTAGCAGCTGCACCCACCATGGGTTCACTTTGTTGTTTTTGCTATATAGAAAGAGACCAATGAGTGGGCAGAAAGCAGACAGCACCCACACTCTCTCCCTCCTTCCTGCTGGCCCAAGACACTGACAGTTCCCAAAGCACTGAGCCATGGTTCCTGCCAGCTGCTCACCTGTAAATGTGTTCTTTGGCTTCTCCGGGGCTTGAATTTATAGCTTGAAAGGCTAATAATTCTTCTTCTGCCCAGAGATGCAGCCAGAGGTCATCCCAGATGACCACTAACTGTCCCAAAACTGGCAGCCTGGCTCCAGTTCTCTTGAGAGAAGGGCCTTAAGACTGTGCTCTGAGAGGGCATGGACAGTGAGAGAGCCCTGCCCTGTCACTCTGTGGTCACCCTCTTATTTATGCTCTTGGATCCCAGCTGACCACACTGAGGGCCGTGATGGTCCAGGCCATACTCTGGTTGCCATGTCCTGGCAAGCTGCCCTGGACACAGCTCCCAGGGCTGCAGTCCTGCAGGTGGCCAACAGCAACTGCCTGCCAGCTGTCCTTACTGCTCCAGCTTACCGTCTCTCTGGGCACAAGGTTCTTCCCATCCATTTCCTCCACTGGGTTACTATTTTTCTTTAAAAATACATGTAAAAGTTATATTTTTCTCCAAAAACATAATTTTTATTTCAGTTCTGGAAAAAACCTCAGTCACTGAGCTCAAATTTTTCAGTCTTTAAAAACAAGTGACGTGTATGCACACAACATCCACATGAGGATAAGGCCGAGGCTCTGAGCTGCTGTGAATGATGCTGCTTGAAATTATAGGTTTGAAAAGCTACTTCTGGCTCCCAGCAATGCGTAAGAAAGAGAGGAAACGTTTATTTTGGGTTGTTTTATTTCATTCCCACTCAATTTTGAACACGGCTGCTTAAAGCAACATTCATGGGAAGTGACACGGCTATTAATCACCAGCGCAGCTACTGCACACGCAGCCTCTGGGGGAGGCCACGTACCGACCTTCCCTGCACTCCCTCTAGTCTATTCTCCCCAAGGAGGCCAGTGACCTATTAAAAAGATAATTGCTTCACATGTTCCCTGCTCTGCAGCATCATTATATCAGTCTACACTGAATGACATCCTTGCAAACCAGAAGGACAGGATCTTTGTGGCAGGGCCTCTGCTTTCACCCCAAGACTTCCTGGGGTATAAACTGGTTTGCAGCCCACTCTGCATTGACACATAGGGCTCAACATGTTACATGTGTGTGTATGGCATATAGGTAAATGCTTCTTTAATTGTAGCTTTAATTGTGATTAAATAGGTAAAATGGCCCCAAGGAAGATTTTTTAAAGTGCCCCTTCAATCTTGCAGAATTCCCAACAAATAACTTTTGTATCTTCCAAATGCCTTATTTTCTCTGCACCCTCAAGAGTCTATCAGTCCAACCACCACAGACTAGAATAGAGGATCTTTAGTGGTTGTGATGGATCAGTGACGATGACAATTTTTAAACATAAGAATATTTCAGCTGTGGAAAGAAGTGAGGGTGCTTTGTTGTCAGTGTCAAAAAAGTCTATGTAGAGAATTGGGAGCCACTCCAAACCCACAAATGCAGGCCCTGGAGCCCAAGTTTTCTCAACCAGACAAAGCAGAGATGATAAGCCTTTGCTGTTCCTTTTCCTTTTCTCAGAGGTCACACCAAATCAAAATGCAAAAAACAAAGGTTCTTCTCAACAGGAAACCTTTGGGTTTCAATTCATGACCAGTGTCCAGTGGGGACTGACATTCTGCTCTCTAAGGCGACCAAGTATAGTACCACATGGAGCCAGCTGCAGAAATACATGGGTTGAATTCAGGCCATCTCTTTCCACAAGCAGATGGATGACCCCAGTGGAGACCCTAGAAGCCCTTCAAATAAGAAACAATGCAAGGCAGAAGAACCCACTGTGCTGTCTCCATGTTCCCATTGAGTGGTCACTCTGGACAACATTGTAGCCCTAGGTTATAACCAGTGTAACCCTGACCAACAAGAATCAATAGAGAGACCGGCCTGAGTCACTCTGGATCTGAACATTGGCCAATTTCACCTTTATTTTGAGGGTTCAATTACACAAACAAGAGTGGGTCTGACCCAACACACTAAGGCTCAAACTCCTTCACAGTAAACACCAGTGAATGGGACTGTCTTCCCATTGAGTTTGTTCTAGATACTCTTCTGGTGCCTAATGCTGCTCACAGGAGGCCATCCTGGGACCAAGTCAACATCATGTCATCCCAGGCATCACAGAAGGAGAGGCAGAAATTAGTGGTTAAAACCCAGGCTTGGATGGAACAACCTGGTTTCACACAGTCCCTGATTCCTTCAGTATTAGCCTGGGCAAGTTACACAAATTGCTACACCTCAGATTCCTCAACCATAAGACAAGGCTGACAATGACAGAGAGGGTGAGTGCCTGCATGTGTGTAGTACCATGCCTGACATACACTAGGTGTTCAAGGTGTGGCAGGTGCCATCATCACAGTCATTGCTATTATCCTCAGTTCTCATGCTTGACCTATAAAAGCCATTTAAAATTTTCCCAAAAGAAGCTCTATTTCTTTCTCTTTAATCCAAACAAAGCACTAACCTATTCTGTATCACTAAAACTATTATAAAAAGAGTTTCTGGGTACAAAGAAAAGTCTCTTCCACCCAACCTTAAATCAAAGCTACTGAAATTGCCAACAGCAGAAAGCAGACGGTCTACCGGAATGTTAGAAAAGTGTGTGTGTGTGTGTGTGTGTGTGTGTGAGAGAGAGAGAGAGAGAGAGAGAGAAAGCACATGAAGCTTTCTAAGCGCAAGTGACCCTTTCATGAACCCAGCAATACCAGCTGAGTTTCTGCTTTTCGAATTAAGAGGGGGATAAAGTGGAAAAAGTAAAGGGGAAAAGCTGGTGGCAACCTTCATGTTGCCACAGAAGCAGCAGCTTCCTTCCAGAGTCCATTCACCTCCTCTCAACAGTCTCCACACATGGGAAATTAATTTACCCTCCAGAATTACAGCCTTAGTAATATCTATGAGTGACATGGTGGCTAATGGCAGTAGTGAGACCTGCGACTTCTTGAGATTTCTCTTTTTTAAAAAACCATATCCTAGTGAATACAAAACAAAATCATAGTGTGGGAGACATAGAGCCATAAATTAGAGCCAGGACTGCCTGTGGTGGGCTAATGATTTCACTGTGGAATTATTTTCATATTTTAAAAAATTGATGTGGAGATAAGTGTTCCATCATTGGCACCACTACAGAGATGCTGCAGGAGCCCCCAGCACTTCCACCATTGGAGTGCTGAGATCGCCCTCTGACAGCCGGCCCCTCTTTCTTTTCCCTCCATCCTGTGGCAGGTGCATGGTCTGTGTGCATCCTGCCTGCCCTACAGCCAGCCAGAGCCCTCTGACCCACAGGAATCACGTGTATGTGCAGTGAGAGAAAAGAGACAGACAAAGAGGCCCCAACAAGCTCCAGATCCCTTCGCCGAGGTTGAGCATCAGATGAAAGCCATCTTTAAGGCTGGTATCCATTTAGCAACATGTTAGGCTCACTTTAGACGGTCCCTGGCAATGAGACATGCCTGAGGACATAAGGGCAGGCTGATGCCTCCACTTTCCCTCTTAACCCATTGCCTTAAAGGTAAAAGGTCTTTCAATCCATCAACACAGTACATCTTTCCGTATCTTTAAATCATTTTTTTATCAATGTTCTGTGGCTTTTAGCCTACATATGTTTTGTTAAATTTGTATTTCAATATTTATGAGCAATTGTAAATGGAATTATATTTTAAATTCTGGTACCCTTGTTTTCACTGTGAGTATATAAAAATACAATTGATTTTGTATGTTTATTTTGTAACCTGTGACTATGCTGAACTCACTTCTTAGTTCTAGGACTTTTCAGAAAATACCTTGAAATTTTTTACATAAACAATGATCATATCATTGTGAGATAATGGAAAATATATATATTGGTCTTTGACTCCAGGTTTGGGCACAGAGCTCCTAAAACCCTTGTAATTTGCTGGGTGAGAAGAGAGACATTTGCTCTAATGAGGTGACTTTAAGTGGGTTCTTGATGGCTCCTGGATGAGGGCTGGCCACCTGATAAACCAAGCCATAATCAGGAGGTTGGAATTTTCAACGCTACCTCCATTCTCTTGAGGGGAAGGGGCTAAAAATGGAGTTAATGATCGAGCATGCCTACATGATAAAGCCTCCATAAAAATCCCCAAAGTATAAGGTTTAAGAGCTTCCAGGCTGGTGAATATACTCCCACCCTAGAAGGATGACACACCCCAATTCCAGAGGGCCAGAAACTCCTGTATAAGGACCCTCCCGGACCTCACTTGAATTACCTCTTTATCTGGCTGTTCATCTGTGTTCTTTATCCTATCCTTCAATAAACTGATGTTACTCTGAGTTCTATGAGCACCTCTAGCAAATTAATCAAACCTGAGGAGAAAGTTGTAGGAACCTCTGATCTGTAACTGGTTGATCAAAAGCACCAGTGAGCTTGAAACTACTGTTTGAAGTGGGGGACATTCTTGTGGAACTGAGCCCTTAACTATAATATTTTACTCTAGTTCCTGAGTGTTAGAATTGAGTTAAATTGTAAAACATCCAGTTGGCATCAGACTTGTTTACTGTTGTGAGAGAAAAACACCCACACACATTTGGTGACTAGAAGTATCAGAAGTAATGTGTTATGTGTGAGGAGTAAAGGAGATTCACAGGACAAAAAAACAGTAGGAAAGACTAAGTTTTTCTTTACAGACAAAGAAAAAAATTAGCTTTTCTCTTTTTTACATCTGAATGTAAAAATAATTTTATTACTTCCTTCCCAATCTATATGGTTTTTATTTCCTTTTCTTGCCTTATTGCATTGGCTACAAATCCCATGACTACATTGAATAAGAATGTTGAGAGCAGATATTCTTGCCTCATCCACATTAGGAGGCGCATTCAGTCTTACTCATCAAGTATAATGTTAAATTTATGCTTTTTAATAGATGCTCTTTATCAAGTTGAGCACATTTCTTACTATTTCTACTTGCATGAGAGTTTTTTTTATCAAGAATGTATATTGAATTTTTAGGTACCTTTTTTACATCAACTGATAATGACTATGTAACTTTTCTTCTTTAGTCTGTAAATAGAGTGGATTACATCAATTTCTGAATATTAAACTAGCAATGACTCCCTGGAATAAACCCCACTTGGTCATGCTGTGTAATTCTTCCTATATATTGCCAAAATCTATTTACTAATATTTTACTCAGAATTTTTGTGGTCTATATTCATGTGGAATATCACTCTCTAGTTTCCTTTTATTATATTGTCTTTGTTTGGTTTTGGGATCAGAATATGACTATTCCCACACAATGAACTGGAAAGTGTTTCTCCCTCTTCTGCTTTCTAGAATAATTATATAGCAGTGTTAAATTTTTGTTAAATGTTTGGCAGAATTCTGCAATGAAATCATTTGGTTTGGAGATATTTTAGGAGTTTTTAAATAATTAAATTCTCTTAATAAATATAGGGTTATTCAAATTATCTTACATATTGGGTGAGTTGTGGTATTTTGTCTTTTTGGAGACATTGATCCATTTTAACTAAGTTTTCAGATTTATGCTTACAGAGTTGTTCCTACTATTCCCTTATTACCTTTTTGATGCTTTTGGTATCTATAGTATTATCCCTGTTTCATTCCTGAAATTAGTAATTGGTGTTTTCTCATTTCTTTGTCAGTCTTACTAAAGGTTTGTCAATTTTACTGATCTTTAAAAAACAAATAGCTCTTATTAATGTTCTCTATTGTTGTTCTGCTTTCAATTTCATTGATATCTACTTTATCATTTCTTTTTAAAAACATTTTTTAATTCATTTTAAGAGAGAGAGAAAAGGACAGGAACAAAGTATATGCCTTGACTGGGGAGCAAAGCAGCAATCTTTGTGCTTCAGAATGATGCTCTAACCAACCGAACCATCTGGCCAGGGATGCTCTTTATTATTTCATTTCTTCTGCTTCCCTTCAGTTTATTTTGTTCTTCTCTTTCTAGGTTAAAGGAGGGTTTTGATATTGGAGGTGGAGCTCAGATATTTCAACTTTCTCTCTTAACTAGTGTACACATTTAGTGCTATAACCTTCCCTCTCAGAACTGCTTGAGTTGTGTCCTACAAACTTTGATATATTTTATCTTCATTTCCATCCAGTTCAATACATTTTTAAATTATTTTCTTAAGAATTTCTTTTATTACTATGGTTATTTAGAAGTGTGTTGTTTAGTCTGCATGAATTTGAAGATGTTTTTCTGTTATCTTTCTATTATAGTTTGAATCCATTGTGGTCAGAGCACATACTGTATGATTTCAATTTTTAAAAATTTGTTGCAGTTTCTTTTATAGCACAGGACATGGTCTATCTTGGTAATGTCAGGGAGGCACCTGAAATGAATGTGTACTATATATATATATTTTTTTTTTTGGTGGTGTTCTATAAATGTCAGTTGGATCCTGTTGGTTGTCAGCAAACCTGGTGTTGCTGAGGTTTGCCATGTACTTGCTGATTTTCTGTCTAGTTGCCATATCAATTGTTGAAAGATGAATGCTGAAGTCTTTCACTATAATTGTAAATTAGTCTCTTTCTCCTGTCAGTTCTACCAGTTTTTACATCACATATATTTCAGCCTGTTTTGTATTACATGCACATTTAGGACTGCTATATATTTTTTGATTGATTGACCCTTTTTATCATTATTGAATGTCTTTGCTTGTCTCTGAAATTTCTCTTCTCTGAAGTCTACTTTATATGAAATTAATGTAGTCAATCCTGCTTTTCTTTAGTTACTCTTTGCAAGACATATATCTTTCCATCTTTTTTATTCAACCTGTCTATATAATTATATTTGAGTGAGTTTCTTATAGACAGCACAGAGTTTGGTCATGTTTTTAAATCCACTTTCCCAAGAAGCTCTTTTTTTTTAACTGAATCATTTAGACCATTTACATGTAGCATAATTACTAATATGTTATGGGCTAAGTATGACTTGTTTTCACTGTTTCCTCTTGTTTTTCATTTCTCTTTTAATTTTCTTGCCTTTCTTTAGATTACTTGAACATTTTTTAAATTCAATTTTGATGTATATATAACATTCATGAGTGTATCTGTCTGTATAGCTTTTTACATGGTTGCTGCTGATACAACATTGTATATACATTACTTATCACAGCCTACTTGAATCATCATTTCATCAGATCAAGTGAAGAATAGACACCCTACCTCTCCTTACATCCCTTTACCTTCCTCTGTGTTTAAAATGATGGTCTTAATATTTCCTCTACTTTCATTCAGAGTCAAACATCAGAAATAATTTAGGAAACTCAAAAGAAAAAAATTATTGTATATTTCTATGTTTTATTTAGTTTTCAGACTTTTTTTGTGATAGAGATAGAGAGAGGGATAGATGAACAGGAAGGAAGAGAGGTAAGAAGCATTATTTCAATGCTTGAAAAAAGTCATGCTTCCTTCTGACCTCTATGGTTTCTGGTGATAAATCTATGATTCAAGTGTTTTTTTCTCACTGCTTTCAAGATGTTTTCTTTGTCTTTAGTTTTCAGAAGTTTCATTATAATGTGTGTTGGAGTAACTTTCTACAGGTTTATCCTCTTTGGAATTTACTCAGCTTCTTGAACCTGTAGGCTATATCATTTGCCAAATTTGAAGGGATTTCAACCATTCTTTCTCCGAGTTTTTTTCAGCCCTAGTCTCTTTCTTATTTCCTTCTGGGACTTCAAGGACACAAAAGTTAGATCTTTTGTTATAGTCCCACAGGTTCCTGAGGCTCTGTTCCTTTTTATTTAGTTTTTCAGTCTATTTTCTCTACATTGTTGAGATTGGTTTATTTTCATTGTTTTATTAGCTCACTGACTCTATCCTCTTTTCTCTCCATTCTGTTGGTAAGACCATCTACTGAATTTTTTATTTAGATTATTGCATTTTTCTGTTCTAATATTTCCATTTGATTCTTTTTTATGTTTTCCATTTCTTCGCTTAGACATTTTTTTGTGATAGAGACAGAGAGGGGGATAGACAAACAGGAAGGAAGAGAGGTAAGAAGCATCAATTCTTTGTTGCAGCACCTTAGTTGTTCATTGATTGCTTTCTGGGCTACAGCAGACTGAGTGATCCCTTGCTCAAGCCAGCAACCTTGGGCTCAAACTGGTGAGCCTTGCTCAAACCAGATGAGCCCACACTCAAGCTGGCGACCTCGGGGTTTCAAACTTGGGTCCTCCACATCCCAGTCTGATGCTCTATCCACTGCGCCACCACCTGGTCAAGCTGCTTAGACTTTCTATCCTTTGTTAAGACTTTTTTTTCATGTTTCAAGTTTGTTTGTAATTGCTCTTTGAAGCATTTTTGTGATGAAAGCTTTAAAATATTTTTCAGATTATTCTAACATCTCTGTCATCTTGATGTTGACATAAATATTGATTACCTTTTTTTTTCAATCAGTGTGCAATCATCCTGATTATTTGTATAACAGGTGATTTTTTTTTTATTGAAGCATGTACATTCATGTACATTTCTATATTACACGGTGAGGCTCTAGATCTTATTTAAACTTTCTGGATTTCTCTGACAGTGTGGCAAGGAAAAGAGTCATTACTGACCAGTAGAGGTAGAAGTGTAGGTTCCTCCCTTGTCTCCATTGGCACCTAAGTGATGCTGTTGGGCAAGGATAGGAGTTCAGACTCCCCAGAAATCTCCGCTGACATGCAGTGGGTGGAGTGTCATTACCACTGAGTGGTGGTGAAAGTTCTAACTTTCCACTTGGCCTGCTCTGACCCACTGCAGCAGGAGGAGAGAGGAGGTGCTGGATAGGGGTCCAGGTCCATGCTCTTCACATGGTCCCCACTGGTGGGGACCTTTACTCCTGCAAAGGGTGAGAGTGCCAGCTACCTGCTTGGCCTTCTGTGACAACACCATGTTGGTGGAATTGGGGCACTTCATGACAGCACTGGCAGAGCAGAGGTCTAGGCTCCTCACTTGGCCTTCACTGACATGGAACCAGAGTTGGGGGTTGTTTGACTAACACAAAACAATATTGTCTAAAACTTTTCTGTCTTGCTAAGTGTGCTTTCCTTTGACTAGAGAAAGCAGACCTTGTTGAAACACTTTTATGACTGTTCTCATTTGTGTTTCCAGGTTGTCAGCTTCATTGGTACCTAGTCTAGGTCAGATGAGACAAAAAGGAAATAAGGGGCCCTGGCCAGTTGGCTCAGTGGTAGAGCGTCGGCCTGGCATGCAGAAGTCCTGGGTTCGATTCCTGGCCAGGGCACACAGGAGAGGTGCCCATCTGCTTCTCCACCCCTCCCCCTCTCCTTCCTCTCTGTCTCTCTGTTCCCCTCCCGCAGCCAAGGCTCCATTGGTACAACAGATGGCCGGGCGCTGGGGATGGCTCCTTGGCCTCTGCCCCAGGCGCTAGAGTGGCTCTGGTCGCGACAGAGCAATGCCCCGGATGGGCAGAGCATCGCCCCCTGGTGGGCATGCCGGGTGGATCCCGGTCGGGCGTATGCGGAAGTCTGTCTGACTGCCTCCCCGTTTCCAGCTTCAGAAAAAAAAAAAAAGGAAATAAGGGATTACTCACTGTGTCATTCCTTGGGTTTGAGGTCCTTGCTGGTCTGCTTTCTGTCTCCACCTTTCATAGTCTTCTTATGTGTGTTTCATATATAATGTCCAGGATTTTTAGTTGTCCTTAGTGGGAATAAAAGAGAAAAGGACACCTAATCTATTTCCCAGAAGTATAGCCCTATTGTTAGCTTCTGACCATGACATATTTAGATTGAATTTTAGTAAGCTCATCGGGCAGAAGTGTGATAATGGACTGATAATATTATATTTATTATATTTAGCTTCCATATACATAAAGAGAAACACAGAGACAGAGAGGAAAATAAAGAAAGTCATGCACAGATGTTGATATATAATGTCTATTTCCTTCCTTTTAAAAATCTCTTAAAGATGCACCACTTCTTATTATTTATAATCTGTCATAAATAAGGAAATATTACATGATATATGTGTACAAAATTAGATACCCTAATGTCAGAAAAAAGAAAAATGGATAAGTATATGTGTTACATCAAAGAACAATGAGTATCTCCAACATATATAAATATATTCAATTAGTAATATATCATGAAGAGTTCTCTATCTTGTTTTTCTGTTTACCTAATAATATTTCATTGCAGGTAATTTACAACATCATTAAATATCCTTGAAATCATAATGTTAATGATTTACTTAGGGTAAATTTCTAGAAAAACATATTAACGAATCAAAAAAATGTAATCTTTTTTTAAAGCTCTTGACACATATCACCAACTCAATTTTCAAACAGATTGTATCAATTTTTATTTCTTCTTCTAGTGCAAATGATTGCCCATTGGGATTCACTTTTGCCAGAGCTCAGTATTGATCTTTCAAAAGTTTTTGCTAATTTAACAAAGTAAAATATTATCTCATTTTAACTCACCTTTCTTTGATCATTAATAATTTAGTTTGTAGCATATTGATTCGTCATGAGTATTTTTTTCTTTAATTTGTTATATCATGTTCCCACTTACATACTTTGGTACTAGTATTTGTCTTATTTATTTATAGAGCCTTTTTATATGTTACAGAAATTAAATAATATTCAGTCATATTTGCTTAGATATTTCTCTACTGTGCCATGTTTTTACCTTTAATTGAAATATGCACATTTAAAATTTTTACATAAGGGGAGTGACATCACAGAAATGGCTCCGTGAGCAGCGCGTCCGACAGATCTCCCCAAAATCACAACAAATTTATCAACTAGAAACAGAAAAATTTATCCTCGGAGCATTCCGGAGTTCCACACAAACTGAAAGCAAAAGGACTGTTATCACTTGAATCTGAGAAACGAGGGTGTAGAGGAAGCTACCGCAGGGACATTCATTCAAGCCGCAGTGCGCCTGCGGTGAGTCGGCCCACACTCGGGAGCGGAGAGCAGCCGCCGGCGCGTGCCCAGTCCGGTTGCAGAGCGAGCACCGCTAACGTTCCCAGCGGCCCGCGCACTGCCAGTGAGAGACCCCAGCCACCGGTGCCCGGAGCACCCCATTCGTGCGCGTGCCCTGGGCAATCCACACGCCCAGAGCGCCCTACTGGCCCGCACACCCAGGGTGCCCCATTATCCTGCGCCCGGTGCGCCCCAGCCGCCAGCAGCGGGGCGAGCGGGAGAGGCACCAAGGCGGTCTTCCCTACTTGGGAGATTCTCTCCGTGGGCGGGGCACCTCACCCAGCCATTCAAGCTAACAATCAAGCATTGGGGGAGGGGCGCTCAGGCAGCCTGAAATACCTTTGGGAGCACAGCTGCGGACCCAATCACTGAAATTAGCTTAACCCATGAAATCTGCGCACCCACGGGTTCTAATTGATAAGATCTCTCTCAGTTCAGCAATCCAAGACAAGAGGCGTGATATTTTTTAGTGCCTCTCGCTAAAGGGGCGGGGGCAACTTCTGATTGATAGAGCCTCCATATTCAGGGATAAACGCTAACAAGAGGGACTTGGCAGATAATAAGATCTATACTACACTAGTCGCAAGCAGAGATTAGTGCCTCTTCTTCCCAGCCAAAACAGGCTACAAAGTGTGGAAAGCCTGGGTTGAGTGGTCCAACTGAATGCTAGGCACTAAACAGTCACCTTGACAACAATTGACTCCCACCCCTGCCTGATTACACTGTAGGCTCTGACTGCCAGAGCCTTTCCCAAAGCCTTGCGCTGAGTGGGGATAGAGTGGGGATTTCCCAGCTCTTTGAGCCTCTTACTCCCCAGGCAGAAGCAATTGCAGCCTTATAGCTGGATCACTAGGCTGCTAATTCAGGAAGGGGGGGACTAGGAGAGAGACTCCAGGAAAGCAAACTCTCTCATCGTTGGACCCTGCAAACGCCAACAAGCCTTGACTACCAGCAAGACTAAAGCCAATTATATGACATTGCCATAGAATCCCATCAACTGCAAATCCCTACCTAAGTGTGACACAGGGGCAGAGCCTGGGGTACAGAGTCACCGACCAGGAAGAGGGAGAGAAAAGAAAAAGGAAGAAGTTAACATCTCAAAATCAAGAAAAATCCACAGACTTTACAACTTGTTCCACTAATTTTTTTGTTGTTGTTGTTTGTTTCTTCTATCTTATTGCCTTTATTATTATTATTTCTATTTCCTCCACCTCGGTCCTTCTATTCTCTGCTCATCTTATGCTTCCCTTTTCTTGAACTACACTACCCATGAGTGTTACATTTTATTTCTCTTCTTCATCTTCACCCTCCTTTAAGGTTATACTCCAAAACACTTAACTCTCACTCTCTCCTCTTTTGTTTTTTTTTTGTTTGTTTTGCTTTATTTTGTTTTTTTCTCTTCCTTTTTTTTTCTTCCTTCGTTTTTCTCTTTTTCTTATTTTTTCCTTTCTATTCGTTTTTTCTTTTCTCGTTTTACTTTCCTCCCATTTAATCCTCAATCATGAACAAATTAGTTAATTTGGGACTCAAGGTATTTTTTGGCTTTATTTTTCTTTTTCGCTTTTGTTTTTGTTTTTTTCTTGTTTGTTTGTTTATTTTTGTGGCATTTTGGGTACTTTTTACGTTGCTTTTTAACTCATTAGCATTCCTCCCAACCCAAGGTCTCCATTGTATTTAGTCTTCGCTCCACTTAATACAACAGATTTTTACTTATTATTTTTATTTTTTTCTTCTTTATTATTCTTTCTTTTTTCCTCCTTTTTTCTGGTTCCCTCTTATCCCTCTCATTATATCTCTTAGTCGACCATCACTTACAAGCAAATCATCTTATGCTTGTCTAAGATTTTCTTCCTTTTTTTTTTTTTTTTTGCATTTAGTAGGTCCCTACTCCCTTTTTTTTGCCCCTTGAACTCTTCACCCCAAATCAGACCCTCCATTATAGGCAGTTTTTGTTCCATTTAGCATAATATAATTCACAGGTCATCACGTGAGGAGGGGATATTTCCTGAGGAGGGGAGAGGAGGGAAAGAAAAGAAAGAAAAAAGGGGGAAATAATAAATTATTACTTTTTTTTTGTGGGGTGTTTTATCTTTTTTTTTTTTTTTTTTTTTTACTTTTTACTCTTTATTAATTCTAATTAGTGCTATCAACAAGACCACCCTCAGATGCCAATAAGAAAGAGGAAATCAAATATTATGGATACAAAAGAAAGAGAGGTAACACAAATAGATGTGGAAAAATCTATGAAGAAAAGACTTAACATATTGGAAGCCTTGGAGCTAAATGACAGAGAATTTAAAATAGAAATCTTAAAAATACTCAGAGATATACAAGAAAACACAGAAAGGCAATTTAGGGAGATCAGAAAACAACTCAATGAACACAAAGAATATATTACCAAGGAAATTGAAACTATAAAAACAAATCAAACAGAAATGAAAAACTCAATTCACGAGCTGAAAAACGAGGTAACAAGCTTAGCTAACAGAACAGCCCAGATTGAAGATAGGATTAGTGAAATAGAAGACAAACAACTTGAGGCACAACAGAGAGAAGAAGAAAGAGACTTAAAAATAATAAAAAACGAGAAAGACCTACAGGAATTGTCTGACTCCATCAGAAAGAATAACATAAGAATAATAGGTATATCAGAGGGAGAAGAGAAAGAAAATGGAATGGAGAATATACTCAAACAAATAATAGACGAGAACTTCCCAAGCTTGTGGAAAGAACTAAAGCCTCAAATTCAAGAAGCAAACAGAACACCGAGTTTTCTTAACCCCAACAAACCCACTCCAAGGCACATCATAATAAAGATGACACAAACCAATGACAAAGAAAAAATTCTCAAGGCAGCCAGGGAAAAGAAGAGTACAACATATAAAGGAAGGCCTATTAGATTATCATCAGATTTCTCAGCAGAAACTCTACAAGCTAGAAGAGAGTGGACCCCAATATTTAAAGTCCTGAAAGAGAGGAACTTTCAGCCAAGAATACTATACCCATCAAAGCTATCCTTCAAGTACGAAGGAGATATAAAAACATTCACAAATACAGAAAAGATGAGAGAATTTATCAGCAGAAAGCCCCCACTCCAGGAAATACTAAAGGGGGTTTTCCAACCAGATTCAAAGAACAAAAGAAAACAACACTACAAGTAACAGCTCCACCAAGAACACAATAAAACCAAACTTAAACTGTGACAACAAAGGAAAAAAAGGGGGGAGAGGATGGAGATTAACAGTAGCAAAGGACGATGAAGTGCAGAAATACTCATAAGATAGGGTACTACAATGAATATGGTAGGTACCCTTTTCATTACTTAATGGTAACCACCCTTGAAAAAACCACCACAAAAACACTTGACTTAAAAAAGGTAGCAACAGAGGAAAGAAGTATGGAACACAAACAAACAAAAACAAATGATAGAAAAACAAAAGAGAAGAATCAAACAAGATACAAAACTAACAGAAAGCAATTTATAAAATGGCAGTAGGGAACCCACAAGTGTCAATAACTACACTAAATGTAAATGGATTAAACTTACCAATAAAAAGACACAGAGTAGCAGAATGGATTAAAAAAGAAAATCCAACTATATGCTGCCTACAAGAAACACATCTAAGCAACAAGGATAAAAACAAATTCAAAGTGAAAGGCTGGAAAACAATACTCCAAGCAAACAACACCCAAAAAAAAGCAGGTGTAGCAATACTCATATCTAATAATGCTGACTACAAGACAGAAAAAATACTCAGAGACAAAAATGGTCATTTCATAATGATTAAGGGGAAGTTGAATTAAGAAGACATAACAATCCTTAATATATATGCACCAAACCAAGGAGCACCAAAATATATAAGACAGCTACTTATTGACCTTAAAACAAAAACTAACAAAAATACAATCATACTTGGAGACCTCAATACACCGCTGACGGCTCTAGATCGGTCATCCAAACAGAGAATCAATAAAGATATAGTGGCCTTAAACGAAATACTAGAACACCTGGATATGATAGACATCTACAGGACACTTCATCCCAAAGCGACAGAGTATACATTTTTCTCTAGTGTACATGGAACATTCTCAAGAATTGACCATATGTTGGGCCACAAAGACAATATCAGCAAATTTAGAAAAATTGAAGTTGTACCAAGCATATTTTCTGATCATAAAGCCTTGAAACTAGAATTCAACTGTAAAAAAGAGGGGGAAAAACCCACAAAAATGTGGAAACTAAACAACATACTTCTAAAAAATGAATGGGTCAAAGAAGAAATAAGCGCAGAGATCAAAAGATATATACAGACAAATGAAAATGAAAATACGACATATCAGAATCTCTGGGATGCAGCAAAAGCAGTAATAAGAGGAAAGTTCATATCACTTCAGGCCTATATGAACAAACAAGAGAGAGCCGAAGTAAACCACTTAACTTCACACCTTAAGGAACTAGAAAAAGAAGAACAAAGACAACCCAAAACCAGCCGAAGAAAGGAGATAATAAAAATCAGAGCAGAAATAAATGAAATAGAGAACAGAAAAACTATAGAAAAAATCAATAAAACAAGGAGCTGGTTCTTTGAAAAGATCAACAAAATTGACAAACCCTTGGCAAGACTCACCAAGGAAAAAAGGCACAGGACTCAAATAAATAAAATCCAAAATGAAAGAGGAGAGATCACCACAGACATCATAGATATACAAAGAATTATTGTAGAATACTATGAAAAATTATATGCCACCAAATACAAATTCCTAGAACAATACAACCTTCCTAGACTGAGTCATGAAGAAGCAGAAAGCCTAAACAGACCAATCAGCAGGGAGGAAATAGAAAAAACTATTAAAAACCTCCCCAAAAATAAAAGTCCAGGCCCAGACGGTTATACTAGTGAATTCTATCAAACATTCAAAGAAGACTTGGTTTCTATTCTACTCAAAGTCTTCCAAAAAATTGAAGAAGAAGCAATACTTCCAAACACATTTTATGAGGCCAACATAACCCTCATACCAAAACCTGGCAAGGATGGCACAAAGAAAGAAAACTACAGACCAATATCTCTAATGAATACAGATGCTAAAATA
Organism: Saccopteryx bilineata; assembly: GCF_036850765.1. NCBI lineage: Eukaryota > Metazoa > Chordata > Mammalia > Chiroptera > Emballonuridae > Saccopteryx > Saccopteryx bilineata. The sequence continues at coordinate 148,554,172 of NC_089492.1, read as the reverse complement.
CTAAACAAAATACTGGCAAACCGAATACAACAACTTATTAAAAAAATAATACATCATGATCAAGTGGGATTCATCCCAGAATCTCAAGGATGGTTCAACATATTTAAAACGGTTAACGTAATACACCATATCAACAAAACAAAGAACAAAAACCACATGATCTTGTCAATAGATGCAGAAAAGGCTTTTGATAAAATACAACACAATTTTATGTTTAAGACTCTCAAGAAAATGGGTATAGAAGGAAAATATCTCAACATGATAAAGGCCATATATGATAAACCATCAGCCAACAGCATATTAAACGGCATAAAACTGAGGACTTTCTACCTTAAATCAGGAACAAGACAGGGTTGTCCACTCTCTCCACTCTTATTTAATGTGGTGCTAGAAGTTCTGGCCAGAGCAATCAGACAAGACAAAGAAATAAAAGGCATCCATATCGGAAAAGAAGAAGTAAAGGTATCACTTTTTGCTGATGATATGATCCTATACATCGAAAACCCGAAGGACTCCACAAAAAGATTATTAGAAACAATAAACCAATACAGTAAAGTTGCAGGATACAAAATTAACATACAAAAGTCCATAGCCTTTCTATATGCCAACAATGAAATATTAGAAAACGAACTCAAAAAAATAATCCCCTTCACGATTGCAACAAAAAAAATAAAATACCTAGGAATAAACATAACAAAGAATGTAAAGGACCTTTATAATGAAAATTACAAAGCATTGTTAAGGGAAATCGAAAAAGATACAATGAGATGGAAAAATATTCCTTGTTCTTGGATAGGAAGAATAAATATAATCAAAATGGCCATATTACCCAAAGCAATATACAAATTTAATGCAATTCCCATCAAAATTCCTATGAGATTTTTTAAAGAAATGGAACAAAAAATCATCAGATTTATATAAAACTATAAAAAACCCCAAATAGCCAAAACAATCCTAAGGAAAAAGAATGAAGCTGGGGGCATTACAATACCTGACTTTAAACTATATTATAGGGCCACGACAATCAAAACAGCATGGTATTGGCAGAAAAATAGACACTCAGACCAATGGAACAGAATAGAAAGCCCAGAAATAAAACCACATATATATGGTCAAATAATCTTTGATAAAGGGGCCAACAACACACAATGGAGAAAAGAAAGCCTCTTCAACAAATGGTGTTGGGAAAACTGGAAAGCCACATGCAAAAGAATGAAACTCGACTACAGCCTGTCCCCGTGTACTAAAATTAATTCAAAATGGATCAAAGACCTAAATATAAGACCTGAAACAATAAAGTACATAGAAGAAGACATAGGTACTAAAATAATGGACCTGGGTTTTAAAGAACATTTTATGAACTTGACTCCAATGGCAAGAGAAGTGAAGGCAAAGATAAATGAATGGGACTACATCAGAATTAAAAGTTTTTGCTCAGCAAGAGAAACTGATATCAAAATAAACAGACAGCCAACTAAATGGGAAATGATATTTTCAAACAACAGCTCAGATAAGGGCCTAATATCCAAAATATATAAAGAACTCATAAAACTCAACAACAAACAAACAAACAATCCAATAAAAAAATGGGAAGAGGACATGAACAGACACTTCTCCCAGGAAGAAATACAAATGGCCAACAGATATATGAAAAGATGCTCAGATTCATTAGTTATTAGAGAAATGCAAATCAAAACTACAATGAGATACCACCTCACCCCTGTTAGATTAGCTATTATCAACAAGACGGGGAATAGCAAATGTTGGAGAGGCTGTGGAGAAAAAGGAACCCTCATTCACTGTTGGTGGGACTGTAAAGTAGTACAACCATTATGGAGGAAAGTATGGTGGTTCCTCAAAAAACTGCAAATAGAACTACCTTATGACCCAGCAATCCCTCTACTGGGTATATACCCCAAAACCTCAGAAACATTGATACGTGAAGACACATGTAGCCCCATGTTCATTGCAGCACTGTTCACAGTGGCCAAGACATGGAAACAACCAAAAAGCCCTTCAATAGAAGACCGGATAAAGAAGATGTGGCACATATACACTATGGAATACTACTCAGCCATAAGAAATGATGACATCAGATCATTTACAGCAAAATGGTGGGAACTTGATAACATTTTACGGAGTGAAATAAGTAAATCAGAAAAAAACAAGAACTATATGATTCCATACATTGGTGGAACATAAAAACGAGACTAAGAGACATGGACAAGAGTGTGGTGGTTACCAGGGGTGGGGGGAGGGAGGACATGGGAGGGAGGGAGGGAGAGAGTTAGGGGGAGGGGGAGGGGCACAGAGAACTAGATAGAGGGTGGCGGAGGACAGTCTGACTTTGGGTGAGGGGTATGCAATATAATTTAATGACAAAATAACCTAGACATGTTTCCTTTGAATATATGTACCCTGATTTATTAATGTCATCCCATTACCATTAATAAAAATTTATTTAAAAAATTTTTTTTACATAATCAGTTTAAGATCTTTGCTTTGGGATTTTTTTTTTCTCTTAGGAATGTTTTTTAAGCTATACAAAAGGATGAGTCATTTTTTCCCTTCATCTATGTTATTCTGTGGTTTGTTTTAACTTTAGAGATAAGCAGAGGTGAGAAATGTAGGTCTACCCCGGTGAGATACAGAAATAAATAGTTAACTGTAGCAAATGCCACTAAGCTGACCTGACCCAAGGATCTGTGAAGGTGAACAGACTCTTGTTCAGATCTGCTTAAAATAGCCATTCCCTCGTCCCAGACAATTCCCTTGATCTTCCTCTTTCCAATCAAGTTGGCAGACAAGTCCTTGCTTTAACCTTTCTCCCGCTTTATTCTCTAATCTGCCAGGAAATTAATGCAGTCCTGAGCCTCTAAACACAGCCTTTTCCAGGCATCCTTTTTCATCTTTGATTCTCAAATTGAAATAATATGTAAAAGCAAACTTTGCTATTCTGTTGACAACAGCATATGTGCCTTCAAGGAATATTTATTTTAGGAACACAATCTCTTTGAATGGGTCTGTATTGTAATAACCACCCTCCCAGCAAAAATTAAACATTTCATTCTCCATCTGACAGTCTCTACCTACCCAGTTCTTGGGCCTCATTTACATCCAGCATCTGAATGTCAGGTGTTGGATGAACACATCTGTCCTTAAGGCCCACAACACAGCAATGAAAAGTCTCCTCAGCTGGAGTTCTCCAAAGAACACTCCTGCCATCAGATTGCTTCCCTGGGCCTCAGATGGACCTGCATGGTGCCTATGACACATGCATGTTCCCAGGGCATGACATTTATCCTTCACCACCCAGATCTCACTACCACATTTTGGCCAGAAATGTCTGCTTAACCTTTACCTGGCTCCAGTCCTCCCCTAGCATTCCTAAAGGGCAGTGCCATCATCAGGGTACAGGCCCATCTCATTTCTTTGTACTGATGTATCCCTGCACCTAATCAAAAATTTAAAAGAAAATAACCGACGGTTGTTTTCTTTACAAAAAAATCTCTAAAGTTAACAATTTATTATTCTTCTGATAAAAGTAATTCATCAGCTTTGCAAACATACTGCCTGGAAATAAACTTCCATTAGGTCATTTGAGTTTTCATGTATGATCTTAAGATACTGAAAGTTTTCTAAATCATGGAATGGTAAAGAATGCAACACAAGGGGACAAGGTAGATGAGTGCAGCTTAGAGGTACGGGTTGGCGAGAATAGGCTGGACCCCAGAGAACCCACCAGGAGTCAGGAGCTCAGGGTTCTTATGCCATATTCTCACCTCTAAACCTGAGACAACAGCAAACTTCTGAACTTTGTTCATAAAGGAAACCCAATTTCATCCCTGGATGGACTCCACCTTTCTTGCTGACTTGCACACAGTGGTACTAATACCCAAACACTTTATTTAACCACTGTCATACCAAACCTAAACAAAATTCAACAATGTTCTCTTCATAAGACATACGCCTTAGATTCAAAGATATAAATAAGTTCAAGGTGAAATGATGAAAACAGCTACATCCTGCAAACATTTACCTCGAGAGCAGGAATAGGTATACTAATATCAGAAAATAGACTCAGAAACAAAAATATTACTAGAGATAAAGAGGAGCACTTGATAAGAAAGAAGTAAAGCTTTCTCTGCAGATGCTGCAGATGCCATGATTTCGTATATAGAAAATCCTAAGAAATCGACTGAAAGTCTATTAGAACTATTTAATAAACAAGCTCAGCAAGGTTGCAGGATACAGAATCAATACATAAAAATTAATTGTATTTCTCTATACTAACAATAATCAATCCAAAATAAAATTAAAAAAACAATTTCATTTATAATAGCACCAAAGAGAATAAAGTACATAAGAATAAAATGAGCAAAAAGAGTGTAAGACTTATACACTGAAAACTACAAATATTGTTAAATAAAATTAAATATCTAAATAAATAAAATATATTCCATGTTCCTGACTAGAAGATTTAATATCATTAAGATGGCAATACTCCCCAAATTGATCTACAGATTTGATGAAATCCCATCAGAATCTAAGCTGCTTTTTTCAGAAAATGACACAATGCTCCCAAAATTTACATTAAAAATAGAAGGGACCGAGAATAGCCAAAAACAATCTTAAAAAGAAGAATAATGTTGTAAGAGTCACACTTATTAATTTGAAGACTCGCTGTATAACTATAGTAATCAGGACAGGGTGGTGTGGCACAGGAGGGACATGTAAATCGATGGAGTCTAATTGAGAGTCCAGAAATAAATCCTTACATTTGTAGTCCACAGATATTCCCACAAGTATGCTGAGACAAATCAATGGGGAAGAGTAGTCTTTTCAACAAATTGTCCGGGACAACTAGATAGCCACATGCAAAAGAATCAAATTATAGTCCTTCTTCACACCAAACATAAAAATTAACTCAAAATAAATTACAGACCTAAATATAGGGACTAAAACTACAACACTCTTAGAAGAAAGTGCAAGAGTAAAACTTCATGACATTTGTTTGGGCAATAGAGTTTCTTTGATTTGAAACCAAAAGCAACAAAAGAGAAAATTAGATCTGTTGGACTTCATCAAAATTTAAAACTTAACGTGCTTCAAAAGACATCATCAAGAAAGTAAAAAGACAACTCACAGAATAGAAGCAAATATTTTCTACTTATATATCTGACAAGGAACTTGTATCTAGAATACATAAAGAACTCTTGCAGTTCACTGGTAAAAATAATCCAATTTAACCTTTTTTAAAAAATTCATTTTAGAGGAGAGAGAGAGATTGAGAGAGAGAGAGAGAGAGAGAGAGAGAGAGAGAGAGAGAGAAGGTGGAGGAACAGGAAGCTTCAACTCCCATATGTGCCTTGACCGGGCAAGCCCAGGGTTTTGAACCAGCAACCTCAGCATTCCAGGTCAATGCTTTATCCACTGCGCCACCACAGGTCAGGCCAATTTAACCTTTTCAGTAGTATGAACATTCATGTACATCCTCATGACTCCTGACCATCCAGAGTACGATCATACAAAAAAATTTTATTTTAAAAATGTGTAAGGCAACGTTAAAAAAAGGCAAATGTATGTTCTTCTTGTTTCCATAAATTGATTATCAAACAAACATGATTTCAAGTTAATAAAACTGTAACTATAACTAGTTTCATTTTTTTAAAAAGATACTCACTCCCAGGGATCAGCGAGCATGAAAAAAACTCACTACTCAAATGGTTAAAAATAGATAAATGACCTAAATAGACATTTTTCCAAAGAAGATACACAAATAGCCAATAATCACATGAAAATAGGGTCAATTCCATTATTCATTAAAAAAAATACAAATCAAAACCCTAATCAAATCCCACTTCACACCCACTGGGATGGCTATAATAAAAAAGACACCAACAACAAGTGTTGGTGAGGATGTGGAGAAACTGGAACCCTACAGACTGCTGGTGGGAATGTAAAATGATGTATGTAAAATGTAAAATGGAAAGATTCTGGCAGTTCTTCAAAATGTTAAACATACAGTTGCCATATGTCCCAGCAATCTCACTTCCAGATAGAGGAATGAAACATACACATACGCACAAATACTTGTGCACAACTCTTGATAGGAGCATTGATTCACAATAACCAAAAACTGGAAGCTACTCAATATTCATCAATTGTTGCATGGGTAAAAAAAAATGCAATGTATCTATACAGGGGAGTATTACTTGGAATATAAAAAGGAACAAAGTTCTGATACATACTACGACATGCATATCTGGAAAACATTGTTAAGTGAATTATGTCAGTCACAATATTTGCACATTGTACAATTGTATTCATATGGAATGCCTAGGATGGGCAAATCTGTAGGAGTCAAAAAGTAGATTACCCCTTGCCTAAAGGGATAGGGAGAAGTAATTGGAAGTCACTGCTAATGGATACAGGGCTTCTTTTGGAGGTGACAGAAGTGTTAAGATAGATTATGGTGATGGGTGCACAACTGTAAAAATATTAGAAAACACTGATTTGTATACTTTAACTGGGTAAATATTATGGTAGCTGAATTAGATCTCAAAAAGGCTGTTGTAAAAAAAAAGATGGCTGAGGCACTTGATCTTACTTTATTTTGGGCACTTACAACTTCAGTCTGATACAGTCAGAAACTTGCGGATCTTGAGGAGGCTTTGTCTGCACCTCACCATAGATGTGGGGGCAGCGTGAGGCCATGTGTGCTGCGTGTAAAGGCAGAGTGCCTGCAAGATCTACAAAATAGCAACTAAAATGTCCCCAGAAGTTTATTTTGAAGATAAAATAGAAAACTTCTAAAATGTAAGACAAAACCCACTTCAGGAAGAGTTTATGCAGATAGCCTTCTAGACTTAGCTGCAGGATTAAATAATCTGTTGAACACATATTACTGAACTGACTGACGTTTTTGATTTGCACTGCAATTCCCCACAGGTTTGGTCTCCTAACAATGAGTTCCCCTTTGCTTGTACATTATTCATAAGTTTTAAAGTGGTACTTTCTGTCACAGTTTTCCTCAGACACTGAAAACTTCCTTCAAGTTCTATTATAATGTGATGCTACAATTTCCTTCTCATAAGCAAATGACTAGAGGAACTTAAATTTCAGTGAGTGTCCCTTGTCCTCTGTGACCTGCAGGTGTAGCTGTGTCTCTAGGGGGTCAGCTGCTTAGGTCATGTGGAAGTAGAAGGATTCGAAGCTGGCACAAATTGGACCAACTTTTACCCTAACAGGAGTCAGAATCTTGGCTCCATTCATCTGAGTCCACTGACCTTTTCTCAGGAGTTGGGAAGAGAGCTGGAGGAGATTCTGGTTATTATTGGGCTGTTAGGTGTAAGTGTGTCTGGGTTAAAGAAAGGAAACGAGAATCTATGGAGCAACTGCTCCAACTGCTCGGAACATTCACGAGTTACCGCAGACATTCCACAAAATCATCTTTATGGGAGGTATTTTGTCAGTAAACGCACATTTCTAGAAGGAACCAAACCCCAGCAGAGTTACATCCTGTAGCCTGAGCCCCAGAACAAGCCAGGCCGTGTTGGAACTTGACCCTCATCTCATCCCTCCTACCTAGCCTCTGTCAGGCGGTTCTACGGAGGCACGAGACCTCATGGCTAATGACCCGTGAGAAGCGCTGCATTTGGGTCAGCCGTGCAGCCAGCATCATTGAGGGAAGCAAATGTCTGAGACTCTACCGACCTTAAAAGTGCTGGCTGGAAAAAATAGATGGCAGGAGAAGCCTGTTCCTTATAAGTGCACTAAATACTTATCAGCAAGTAAATTCTTCTGTGAATCTTTTAAAATATTACTTTATTCAAGTAATTGTGCTTCTCTTCAAACAAATGCTGGGAGTTCGATGTGCCCATGAGGAGAGGTGAATAGATGTTCTCCCCATCAACAAGCAAGTGACCAGAGCTTTCCATGATGGAAAAGGTGGGGAAGGAAAGAGAGAAAGAAGAAAAGAAATAGAATATTATACAAAAGGAGAATGATAGACTTTTTGCCCACACTAGAAAGGCAACACATACAGACTTTAAAGAAACAGGAAATGACCCCAGATGCTAGAACAGCAAAACGAGCTCTGGTAATTGGCTAACACTGAGCAGCATGTGTCTTGGGCCCCACAGGAGGATTCGAGGGGTGGGTGAGAGGCTGGGGCTGAGGGCTGCTGTTTGCTCTCCATTCTCATTGGAAGATGGGAACATGATCAAAGGAAGCAGGGGAACTACGAGTCAGTGCCCTGCCCTTTATATCAGCTGACTGGTTCTGTACAAAAGCATTTTGATGTATTTTGAAAGAAGCCAAATTTCTACTCCTTGGAACAAGGTCTGAAAATTCAGAACATGCTAATACATTCAACAATTTCACTAGCCAAGTTCCTGCATCCCGGGCCATTTTTAACAGAGAAGCTGCTGTCCGCCTGGAGAAACTACACCATGCCCCCACTTACAAAACTGCATTCTACAGACTACTCACAAAACAACATCCTCAGGACAGTGGTCAGGAAACCCTGAAAACAGTTTTGGGTTAACGTAATGGCAAGCCTGTATGAGCACGTCATGTGGAACCAGCACAGTGACTGACAGATCTCATAAGCAAGTGTGAGGAATGGTTGGCAAAGCCTACCTTTCAGGCAGAAGGGCTGGCCTGCACGAGGGGTTCCATAAGCCCAGCTGAGAGCCAGATAGCGGCTCTGGAAGATGATTCCAGGACCAGAAAAGGAGAAGAAACCTGAGATGGCAAAGCACTCCATTCTTCCTCAAGGCCAACTCTAGGCAAACACTGAGCCGTGGCACGCAGCAGGGTCTAAAGTTCAGGCAAGTGGGGTAAGTGCCGTCAGAGAACACACTCGTCCAATGCAGCCAACCAATCATTAAAAATGCTAAACATCGAAAATCCCAAAGAATCCACAAAAAGACTACTAGAAACAATAAGCCAATACAGTAAGGTCACAGGATACAAAATTAACATACAGAAGTCAATAGCCTTTCTATATGCCAACAATGAAACATTTGAGAACGAACTCAAAAGAATAATCCCCTTCACAATTGCAACAAAAAAATAAAATACTTAGGAATAAACATAACAAAGAACGTAAAGGACTTATATAATGAAAACTATAAACCATTGTTAAGGGAAATCGAAAAAGATATAATGAGATGGAAGAATATATCTTGTTCTTGGTTAGGAAGAATAAATATAATCAAAATGGCCATATTACCCAAAGCAATATACAAATTTAATGCAATTCCCATCAAAATTCCAATGACATTTTTTAAAGAAATGGAACAAAAAATCATCAGATTTATATGAACCTATAAAAAAACCCGAATAGCCAAAGCAATCCTAAAGAAAAGGAATAAAGCTGGGGGCATTACAATACCTGACTTCAAACTCTATTATAGGGCCACGACAATCAAAACAGCATGGTATTGGCAGAAAAATAGACACTCAGACCAATGGAACAGAATAGAAAGTCCAGAAATAAAACCACATATATATAGTCAAATAATTTTTGATAAAGGGGCCAACAACACACAATGGAGAAAAGAAAGCCTCTTCAACAAATGGTGCTGGGAAAACTGGAAAGCCACATGCAAAAGAATGAAACTGGACTACAGTTTGTCCCCCTGTACTAAAATTAACTCAAAATGGATCAAAGATCTAAACATAAGACCTGAAACAATTAAGTACATAGAAGAAGACATAGGTACTAAACTCATGGACCTGGGTTCTAAAGAGCATTTTATGAATTTGACTCCAATGGCAAGAGAAGTGAAGGCAAAAATTAATGAATGGGACTACATCAGACTAAGAAGTTTTTGCTCAGCAAGAGAAACTGATATCAAAATAAACAGACAGCCAACTAAATGGGAAATGATATTTTCAAACAACAGCTCAGACAAGGGCCTAATATCCAAAATATACAAAGAACTCATAAAACTCAACAACAAACAAACAAACAATCCAATAAAAAAATGGGAAGAGGACATGAACAGACACTTCTCCCAGGAGGAAATACAAATGACCAACAAATATATGAAAAGATGCTCATCTTCATTAGTTATTAGAGAAATGCAAATCAAAACTGCAATGACATACCACCTCACACCTGTTAGATTAGCTATTATTAACAAGACAGGTAATAGCAAATGTTGGAGAGGCTGTGGAGAAAAAAGAACCCTCATACACTGTTGGTGGGAATGTAAAGTAGTACAACCATTATGGAAGAAAGTATGGTGGGTCCTCAAAAAACTGAAAATAGAATTACCTTATGACCCAGCAATCCCTCTACTGGGTATATACCCCCAAAACTCAGAAACATTGATACATAAAGACACATACAGCCCCATGTTCATTGCAGCATTGTTCACAGTGGCCAGGACATGGAAACAACCAAAAAGCCCTTCAATAGAAGACTGGATAAAGAAGATGTGGCACATATACACTATGGAATACTACTCAGCCATAAGAAATGATGACATGGGATCATTTACAGCAAAATGGTGGGATCTTGATAACATTATACGAAGCGAAATAAGTAAATCAGAAAAAAACCAGGAACTGCATTATTCCTTACATAGGTGGGACATAAAAGTGAAACTAAGAGACATTGATAAGAGTGTGGTGGTTACAGGGGGAGGGGGGAGAGGGAGAGGGAAAGGGGGAGGGGGAGGGGCACAAAGAAAACTAGATAGAAGGTGACAGAGGACAATCTGACTTTGGGTGATGGGTTTGCAACATAAGTGAACAACAAGATAACCTGGAGTTGTTATCTTTGAATATATGTATCCTGATTTATTGATGTCGCCCCATTAAAAATAAAATTATTAAAAAAAAATACAAACCAATTTGCAGCTCATATCTTTAAAAAATGCTAAACAGTTTTTAATATTAAAGTAATACCTGCACATAGTTTAAAAATTGTTATAAAAACAAAAGACTTCCTCTTTCTCTGCCCCTGCCCACTACAAGTACAATCTCATATATAGCTTCTCAGATAGCATGTATGCACACCCATACAGGGTACGTACACAGACTCATCCTTTCTTTTGCGCAAATAGCATCCTGCAGTACCTACTCTTCCATACTTGCTCTTTTCACTTAATAACATATTTTGAGCTATTTATATTCCTGATATTACCATTCCAACCCATTCTTTGTAACAATCACATGGTTTTCATTACATTGTATTAGCTACTTTTTGCTTAACCATCTCCCTGATAGATATTAAGTATCTACTGTCTGTTTCTATGACAAGCAATGCTGCCCTTTAACACACATTCTAGCTCTTCCACAAAGCTCAGTGTATCTAAGTACAGAAGACAGATCTATTACAAAGAGAGTGGGCATTAATGATTTTGATCCACATTGAGGATCAAGAGATTATTGAAATAATAATAAAGGTGACTAAAGTCAAAGAGAAGGTATTATTTGTCTGTAAAACAAACACGTGCTTAGGGAAACTACAAAAATCAAGATGCAAGCATTTCTCTGCCTGTCCTCAGCTGCCGGTTGCACTTCCTCCCTCATGACTGTGTCACCTCATTTCCCAGGGAAGGAGCTTCTTCGCTGCTCAGAAAGGCCCTGCCCTCTTGTACCTGCAGAGCTTTGGGCGGGAGCAGGACATCCAGGGATTGAATCAAGATCTGCCTTAGACTCCATGGGCCAAACGGTTTTCCAGCTCTGTCGCTGTGAACAAAGGCTATGGCTGTGTTTTGGCAAAACTTTATCAAAACAGGCAGTGGCTAGGTCGGGCCCTGTTCTGGAGGACTGGAGGATGACATTGGCTATATGCTGTTGGGACAGTTTCACCATCACAAGTAGGCCTGGCCCCAAGAAACAGTTGGCTCCACAAAAGTCACCCTGGAGGAATTAGGGAAAATGACAAAGTCAGAGAGAGCTAACAGCCTCTAAACTTTCATCTTCTAAAAAATGTTTAATTTAGAAATTCACTTTACAGTGTTGCCATCACTTTATGCTTAAAACTGTTCTAAAGCTTAACTAACTCTTATCCACAGAAAATTAATTCCTTACATACAAATTTAGTCAACAGGCATATATACAAGCAAAAACACATCTGTTCATAGCATTTAGATCAAGAATAGAAATTTCCAAGTTACTTTTTTAGGTGGCTTTTGCTATACACTAAAAGGTATTTCTCCTCTAGTTTCTAAACCACAGGACTGTTTTATGCTGGAATTCAAAAGAAATCCTTATCTGTCCCCTACCACACACACAAACCTGCTCACCTTCCCCTGTCACTGTCTACTCCTCATGGTAAGGCTTCTGCCTCCCTTCCCCCCCTTCTCTCAGCTCCCATCCACTGGCTGCAGAGTTCTGCTGGTTCTCCTCCTGCGGCAGCCCTATTGTCTGGCCTCATTTCTCTTCCACCTGCCCGAGTTTGGAACCTCAGGCCAATAAGCACCGACAGTGGGCAAGGAGCCATTCAACAGCCTACAGCCCCCAATGACCAGGGCCCACATCTTCTTAGTCACTGTCGTCCCTGAATCTGGAACAGACCAAGTTCTCTGGAACTGTCAAAGGATGGAGAGACAGATAGACACACAGAGAGATGCACAAATACCTACATCCCAGTCAGTATCAGCCCCCACCCTTTGGCCCCAGCAATCTACTCCTCACCCCCAAGAGCTCCTCCTCCTGGAGTACATCAGGTGCCAGTATGGCCCTCCACCTCATGACCCCTGCTGCAGACAGAATGCCAGCACTGTGCTCTTCAGGCCTCTCCTGCCCTTGCTCCTGCCCACTGCCCTCGCCTCCCCCATCCGTGGTGTGGGCCTTACGCTCTGACCATGACTAGCTTCCCACCATCCCAGGACACTCCCGTTTTTCACAGCTCTGTGCCTGGGGCTGCTGTGTCCTGACTGGGCATGCATGTCCCTTCCTTTCCTCACTCAGCAAAGTCCTGCTCACCCTTCAAGGCCAGACAAGCATCCCTGGGGCCTTTCTCCCCTGGCACCCAATACCACCCTTCCTGCAGTACCTCTGGGCATGTCTTTCTCTCTGACCAGATGGAAGGCTCTGAAGGACAGAATCCCAGTCTCAGGCACCTGGGTCCCCAGCACCTGGCATCTGCTTAGGATGTTACTTACACCAAGCGAGTGAGCAATAGAGACAAACACACTAATGGCATCCCAGACTTCTGCCTCCTCCACTCAAAGACATTGCCCTCTTTGTGAGCCGGGCCCAGCTCTGCCTCTGCCGCTGGACTGCTGCAGTGGCCAGTACTCCCCGCCACTCCACCTGCCCTGTCAATAGAGGGTCCTCTCCTTCCCTGGGGGATCCTTCTTTCTCTATCATTTTCTTCTTTTTACATTGGTACCTACCACTCTGGGGAGGCAGAAAAAATGAATTTTGTCACTGAAATAGACTTCACTTAGATACCCTGAGAAATACAATTATTTCCATCAATGAGGGGATAGGTTAGCTAAATCTTCTCACAGTGTGTGTCAGTGATTTAAAATGCAGATCCTTTAAGACATGGCATGGTCTCCAAGATAGATCACTCTGTGGAAAAGAACAGCTGTACAATAATGTATAGATTATGCTGCTACCTATATGCAAATACACATACACATAAATGCATACAAGTCATGGAAAGATACACATCAGATTGTTAACAGTGCTAACCCTGGGGGAGGAGTCGAGAACCAAGGAAAGAGGAGACAAGGAGGACTCTAAATTTTATAGTAAGAATGTACTCTATGTATCACTTGTGTCATGAAAAATAAATTTTAAGAATAGATACAAATATAACAAATACTCATTCCTTTACTGCCTCTTAGTGGAGTCTTCTTATTGGGCTCAAAATTAAAATTGAGTCATCACTCATCCGAAACAGCCTTTTCTTCACAGACTTGAGACTCACTCATGCTTGCTTGGTTTCAGAATGTGAAATCAGGCCAGGGAACTAGAAATGCAAAGTTAAGGTAAAGTAAAAGCAGGTGTCTGAGAGGCAGCTCTGAGAAGGCAGTCAGGGCCAGCCCCAGCCTGACACCACTGTGCACATGCAGCGTGCTGCTCCTACCCAAGCCAGCCCAGCCACAGGGACCCCAGGCCAAGGTGCTGCATTCCTCCCTTCAACATCTATAGCTGGAAACACACAATTATACTTTTTAAACAGGAAAACTGAGGTTTTGGGATATTGATTCTTTTATTTCCAGTTTATACTAATTTTCCCACCTACCAGAAATTCCCTGAAGGCCCTGATTTTTATTTTATTTTTATTTTTATTTTCATTTTTATTGGAGAGAGAGAAAGAGAAGGGGAGAGAAAGAGAGACAGAGAGAGACAGAGAGAGTGAAGAGGGGAGGAGCAGGAAGCATCAACTCCCATATGTGCCTTGACTAGGCATGCCCAGAGTTTCAAACTGGCGACCTCAGCATTCCAGGTTGACACTTTATCCACTGTGCCCCCACAGGTCAGGCTGAAGGCCCTGATTTTAGAAGTACTTTCAGGAGCATGGAAATAGTAGAAATCTCCCACCATACATTCATGTGAGAGAAATGAAACCATCCATCAGCACCACAGGGTGGCACAGCTTGCCTGGCTGCCTCACACACCCTGCCTGCCTCCAGGTCCCCCTCTGCACAGTCGTCCACTTGTCAGAAAAACTGACCAGCAGGTGCCTGATCAGAGCAAATTTGTTGGCCACAAGGCCACAGGGAGATATCAGCCTCAGGATCCTGGGTTTGAGTCTGCTCACTTGGCTAAGTCCACCCAACCCCAAAGCCTCGGCCCCGTGAGGCAGCTTATTTCCCAGGGTCAGGGCCAAAAATCAGACTGTACTATGGAAGCAAAAGCTTGACTGAGTCCACAGAGCCACATCAGGAGGGAGAGACACTCAGCCTGGAAAACACAGCAAGGGGTACATACACCGTGAAGGAAAATGTCAGAAGCACTCTCTGTCCTTGGGAGAGACTGTCACAGCTAGTTTCCTTGGAAAGGCTACTGCCACATGGGTCAGAGGGCCTCCTATTCCCTGAGTGGAGGGGCACTTCTGAACATGCAGTCACTCCACAAGCTTCGAGAATGTGACTTCTCCAGGACGTGGCTACAGCACAGAGCAGCCTCCGCGTCACTGCACAGCCAACTTTCTTGCTGTAGAAGAATGAACAGTTTTAGGTCCCTGTGAACTTGGTGAATCCCTGGGTGGGGTCCTGTTGTGTGCAGTTCTGGGGGCCCCTCCTCCTCCTTGGGAGCTGTGAAACCCTTCATTGCTTATCTCCCATGAGACCTGTCCCACGGGCCCTGGAGAAAGCCGTTCAACAGAAACTATTTTCCTTGCATTTCATATTGTGGGACACACTCTAAGAAAGGACAGCTTTGAGCACAGCCCCCAGAACAGGTGGTGGCAGGAGTTAGGAAAGGACTCAGGTCTTCCTGAAGCAGCTACCACATTGGTGCAGAGTCAGCAGGTGTAGTTGAGGCTCTTCTAAGCACAGCATCACTTTTCCTCCAGGGAAGGGGTCTGAGTTGCTTTGACTTGTCTCTCCTAATGGAGAAGAAGTACACTGCTCACAAAAATTAGGGGATATTTCAAAATGAATATAAAGCAATAAAAAAAAGAAGCATTTGATTTTTTTATTAGACAAGAACATCAGAAAAGCAAACAACAAATCAAAGAAAGTTGTTCGATTATGCAAATGAAATGCAAAACCAATTTTTCTTTCATTGGTGTAAAGGCACTACACAAAAGGCTGAAAATACTGGAGTATCTGCACATCCCTTGATCCCCTAATTCAGCAGTTTTAATAAATATGTATTTTCCGATAGCTTTAGGCGACCCCTGTGTTTTGGTCATTCGACCCCCACCGGGGTCATGACCCACAGGTTGAGAACCGCTGCCCTAATTTTTGTGAGTACTGTAAAGTCTAAAGGTCCTGTCATTTACATGTCACTTTCTCTGGGGTTAGTCAGGGAAGTGAGTACAGTGGGCTGGATGCAAGAGGAAGGAATAATGGCAATTGGAGATAATCCAGCCCAGGTCCTCTCCCCCTCCAGGAAATACGCCACCAGTCACATGAGTTGTGAAACTAGCCAAGCATGCAGTAACATCTAAATTAGCCTTAATTCTGTTCAAAAGCACAGATGTCTACTTCTTAAAGACTGCTCATTACTGAAGGCAAAACAAAGGACCTAAAATTATATACACCCCCAAACAGACGTGCATACCACCACAGAACTCACGAGTTCTAAGTGAGACCCTGGGGCTGGTCCTACATGCCAGGTGCACAGCTGTAAGGCAACCTGACCCTCAGGAGTAGGATGAATCCATCTTGGAACCAGGAAACTTGGGTTGTGGTCCTACCCTGTCATCAACCAGCTAGACTCTACCTGAGGCCCTGGCCGGGATGGTTGAGTGCATAGAGCATCATCCTGGCATGCAGAGATCATGGGTTCAACCAATGAATGCACAACTAAATGAAACAGCTAAGTGGAACAAATTAATGGCTTCTTCTTCTTCTTCTTCTTCTTCTTCCACCCCTGCCTTCCTTGCTCTCTCTCTGAAATTAATGAAAAAAATTTTATAAAGAAAAACAAAAAAAACCTCTGCTTGAGTGTTACTTCACAGGCCATATAATATTCCATTCTAGGAATGTATCCTAATTGGATCAGCCTGCTCCCATGATTATACTGATTCCAATTTGTATAGAATGAATAAGAGAGGGAAACATCTTTGTAAATGAAATGTTTACTGTATGTTGGATTATTTTATTAGGATGAATTCTAAAACTCCTTGTCATATATTTACATTTCACTTTCTCTGGGGTTAGTCAGAGAAGTAAGTGGAGTTGGCTGGATGCAAGAAAGGAAAAAAAAAAACACTAGTGAGTGTGAGCCCGTCAAAGGTGGCAGTGCTACAGGGCTCCAGCTGGTGGCTGCCATGCGGGCCAGGAGCCAGGGTGCTGCTGGACTGCCCGCTTTTCCAAAGAAGCCAGAAACCCATAGTTTCTACTAATGTGCAAGTATTGGCAGCAGAGGTTCACTTGCCCTTTAGGCTGGCAGCAGCTGGCCACAGCCTCGCCACAGCCTCTCCACAGCATGCAACTCTTTCCTGGGGGACTGCGGGGTTTCACTCCACAAGAACAGCACCCTGTCCCCATTACACTGCTAGAAAGAGGCTACAATGTGTGTGTACTCCCGAGCACCACACGCAGTGTTTTTTAGCTTGCACCAATTTAAAAATTCTGTTGTTCCTTCTCTCTGTACATCTAGGTTTCTCCCTACACATAGAAACGGCCTCAGCACTGACCTCTACGGTCTAGAAAGCAGCTAATTACAAATGCCAGAACCGGAACCCACTTTGCTCTCCTCCATATAAACACTGGCCCCTCTTCCCCAGAAATCAGGTGAGCTCCTGTGCAGTGAAACCCCAGAGCTGCCAGGGAAGCCTGCTCTCCCACCAGACCAGTGGCTGAGACCTCCAGGTTGGCCGAGGCTCGGGTGTGAGAACGAGAGGGGCAGTTTTCACGAGCAGGTGTACAACATACGAGAGCTTCACTCTTCAATGGGCCATGTCACTCTGACAGCAATCACAGCCGTGCCTCCAGAACAAGAGAGAAAAAAGGATTCTGAACACCCAAATCCCTTGTCACAAAGCCCATGGAGGTGCCTTTTATACCTCTGCCATCTGCCATTGTAAACTTCACAACAGCCCCTGAGCCTCACGGTGTGGATGGTTCTGCAGGGTCACCCGGAGCGGCTCAGACCCCTGACAGCAGAACAATGCGCACCCAGGTGAAGATGGGGGAGAAAATCCTGCCAAACAAACTCGAGGAGTCAAGGAGTCAACGGCTCAGAGAGCAAGAGCCACTTAAACCCTCTAATTGGAAATAATTCCGAGTTTTTCAGACATGACGTAGTGACAATGAGGTGCAAACACCGGATTAGTGACCTCCAGAAGACAGAGCGCTTTTGTTCCATCTTTGTAAAAGCAGAATTTCATCCTGTGTTTTCAGATTCCCATCAACTATCTTGCGTGAATTTGAATTTAAAGTTTACAGTTTAATAACAACCAGGGTTCACTTCTGAGTTCCGTGTTCCAGGTCAAGGAGCAGGACATATGCAAAAGGAAATGGGGAGGGTCAGTATAGCACAGAAATAGCCAACGAGTGTTTTCCTTCTGGCCTTTCCCAGACACAGCTCCCCAAGTGCACCCTAAACTGTCATCGCAGTGGGAGAAGCCGTGTGGACTGCCAGTGGTTTGGGGTCTATTTGTTGTTGTTTTTCTCTTAAGTTCATCTTGTTGAGCTGCATGTGTCAAGGACCTTAGTTCTAGATGATGTATCTTGTTTTGATTTCTTGTTTTTCTATTGTTGTTTTAATATACTGTAGAATTTCACTGAGCCTTTTAAGCAACATAAAAGAAAACCAAAAGTTTCTGAAAATGAGTCTGGACCAGGTTTTGTTTGGGAGGTATGAACATTGTGCAAAACTTAATAGTGAAACAAAACTATTTTTAAAGAAGGCACCTTTTTGCTCCTAGAAGCCCTTGCAGAATTTACTGTTGATGTTGGTTCTATAAAGTGACACCTGCTCCCAGCAGCACACCTACTTGGCAGAACAGGGAAACCCGTGGGTACAGGGGGCGGGAGGATTCCCAAGATGCAGACAAGCCTTCTGTCACCTCCTGGGGGCTCTTTGCTGGGCTCTCTGTGAAGTGTTGGACTTGAACTCTCACCCAGCTACAGAGTGGAGAAGCCAGGCTTGAACCCAAGTCTGACTGTCAGTCTGTCTCCAAAGCTCCAGTCTCTGCAGTGTGGCCTTGTGTGGTGCTCCAGCCCAAGGAAAGGCACTCCAGTGCCCCCAGCCCTCCAACTTCTGCAGCAAGATCCATGATCTTGAGTGGAACACACATTGATATTCTCCAGAGCTGTGAGCAAGCCAGAGACAGCAAGCCACGTCTCAGCCCAGCCAGGCTCCCTGTGGCCACCTGGGAAAGGCCTGACAAGCTGTGTCCCAGTCCAGACCAGACTCCATGTCACTCAGGGAAGCCTGAGTGACAGATGCCCAGCACCTTACTGCAGCTGGGATGGTGACGGGCCTTCCCCATGTATTTACGCAGTAATGCAAACAGCTGTTCAGGTGACAAGTTCACGTGCACAAACAAGTGGAAAGCTTGCTTTCCTTGTAAAAAAAAAACAAAGTGTGAAACCAGCTGCAACATCACAAATAAACGCAGGAAGAGGAAGGAGGGGTTTGGGGCTAGGCGGGTTGTGTAAACCGGACTGAGCTGACTATATGTCCTTGTGGCCAGAGAAGGGCTTCCAAAGGATTCCAGAAGCTGCCTCTTCTCTGCCCGTTTTGAGGAGACAGACCCTGCATGGTCCCCTGGGTCAAGAGCCTGAGCACCACCCTTGACCCCAAGCTGAGCTCAGGCATCCCTTTGCCCAGGTTGCCACTGGGTACCAGGCACCTGGTGAACACACACATTCAGCGAGTAAGACCTCAGTGCCACCATCCACCCTCCTGCTTGCAGAGCCCCTTGAAACCAGAGTCCAAAAGTTGAAAATTGAGTCAACTTTCACCTTTGACCAAGCTCCTGGCCCTGGAGGCCTCAGGGGTCAATAGCAGCTGCGATTCCTCTGCCTTCTCCCTGGGCCCTGGTTGGTCTTCCTCCTCCTGCTTCCTGCAGGTGCACTCCTGCCCGAGCCAGCCCCAATGGCTCCCTGTCACAGTGTGCTGATGAATAGATTGTCTGTGTTTTCTTTTGCATTCTTTTTCATGGCCTGGACTATGTGCCAGCGACCCAGCTGTGCATGTCAAGTCAAATGTATTGGGGTCGGTGGATTCTCACATGGCACCAAAGTGCACAGCACACAAAACAAAGGCCACCCAACCACAACCTGCACACTCTAGAAAGCTCTGCGTAGAGCAGTATAACTGCTACAAAAGCCACCCGTGCCACATAAATATTGCAGCAAATGCCATCATTTCATGTCATTACTCCATTCTCTTTCTCTTGCTCTCTTTTATTTTTCTTTTTTAGATTTTTTCAAATGTAGTGATATGCAAAAGACTTCTGTTTTTAAACTCTCTGTGCCAACACTAACATTTTACAAAACCTAGCAGATAAAATCAGCTCAGGTGGAGTATATCCTGAACACGAAGCTATAACTGATTCAGCTCTGCAATTTGACCTTTAATTGTCATATAGAAGTGGAGGTAGCAGGTATTTAGAGAAATGGTGAATTTCTTTTTATGTTCTATACAAAGGTACCACCCCCTCCCAAAGCATGTGAACTCTTGTTGAAGAAGCAAATGTTTAAAAACTGCAGGAAAATCTGAAGGCTTCCTGTTTCATGCACAGAGAGGAAGAAAGGTCTTTTCAACTTGTACTGAAACAGGAGAAACACAGAAAGGGTGCACGGAAATATTCTCTTACTGCCACCATGATATTTTAAAGAAATAACATTTGCATTTTGTTCCATAACTAAATAAAATAAGCTCAGGCCATAGGGAAAGTACATGTTTACAGCCCAGCCCAGAGTCAACCTGTGACATCTGACATTCTGCTCTGGTTGAGAATGCCTTTCTTCAGCCTGCTGGTGAGGGTGCCCTCACAGCCGAGGACAGATGTGGCCGCAACGCCTTGCAAAATAAATGCCACACAGCAGACCGCCACCACAGGCTCACACACCTGCAGGTGACATCACCGGCTCTATCTTACCCCAGAAATCTATTAACGTGTAGAAACAGGTGTCATCAAACCAAAACCCACTCTTAGAAAGCATTCACCTCGTCCGCCTGGGAGTGGAAATGACGAATGAGAAGCTGAACTTCCATTCACCTTCCTTGTCCGACACGAGCTCCCTGGACACCTGTTCCCTCACACGCCAAGGACTCCATATGCAGTCAGAACAGAAACACTGCAGAAAATCCTGCTCCCTGGATATGCATTTTCCTTTGTTTCAGGGAATTCAGTCTTTTTAACAAAAACTAGTGAATACCACTAATTTGACCCTGAAACAGTCTTTTCTCTTTGGATCTGTGACTGATTATAAGGAAGGTTCTCGGTATATGTATGGAGTGTATTTTTTAAAATCTGGGATTCATTTTTAAATACTTCAGCAGGAGATAAAGCACAGGATAGAGATGAACTAAAATTGTCAAAATTTAATACTTGTGGAAACTGGGAGATGAGTAATTGGAAATCCACCATGCTCTTCCCCCTTGTGTTTTGAAATTTCCTATGATAAGTATATTTTTTAATATGTACTAACATTTCCAGTTGTTGATCCAACTCCTCTTTCCTCCCTCCTTAGTAATAGAATTCTGATTTTGCTCATGTAATTCACCTTCCTCCACAGAGCCACTGTGCTGTGCTGTCTTCCCGATTCTCCCTGTTTGGGACAGCCTCAGCTGTGCACCAATGGTTGACCTAGCAAATGAGAGGAAGTTGAGGGGAAGTCTCTTGAAAAGTTTCTGGAAGAAAAGTTTCCATACTGCTACCAAGTGGCTTATAGAAAGAGTTGGGTCCTCCTCTTCTGATAAATTTCATCTCTGCATGTGAAAGCAAGAACCTCAGCAGTCATTTTGTGACCACAAGGGAATCAGCCAAAAACAAAACCAGTATGTTGAGTGTTAAAGAGAGGAAAGATCAGCACTGGCTGGATGGCTCAGTGGTAAAGCACGGGCCCGGCATGTGGATGTCCAGGTTCAATTCCCAGCCAGGGAACATATGAGAAGCGCCCACCTGCTTTTCCACCCCTCCTTCTTTGCCTTCTCTCTCTCTTTCTCTTCTCTTCCCCTCCTGCAGCCATGGCTCAATTTGAGCAAGTTGGCTTGAGTGCTGAGGATGTCTCCATAGCCGCTGCCTCAGGCATCAAAAAAAATATGGCTCCAGTTGCAACGGAGCAATGGCCCCAGATGGGCAGAGCATCGCCCCCTAGTGGGCTTGCCGGGTGGATTCTGGCCAGGTGCATGTGGGACTCTGTCTCTCTGCCTCCCCTCCTCTCACTAAAATTAAAAAGACAGAGAGAGAGAAAGAGAGAGAGAGAGAGAAAGAGAGAGAAAGAAAAGATCAAAGCAACCCTGGTCCTGGAGGATGCCACTGAGCAACTGAATCTGAAACGCCTCACTTCAGGAATCATTCAGTGAGAAAGTAACCCACTTACTATTCAAAACAGTTTAGCCAGAGCTTCCTGTTACTCATAGTTAAAGGAATCCTACCTAATACAAAATAACTGTTCAATGAACAAAAGAAATAGATGAAGAGAAAAGAAAGTAGAAGATTGCTGTACAGGGAGAATTATCATACAGTCTTAGCAGCATTATGAGTCTTAGTAAAGGTAATATTGTTGTAACTTCAAGCAAGGGTTGAGATTTACATCATCTATCCCCTTAGCATGCAGGGTCTGCTCTCTTTCATTTTACAGTACATAGTGTAAATTTTATTTCCTTGACAGCCAATCAGACCCTTCCTTATATCTCCTCTTGTCAAGTTGCTCTTTGATTTTGTTTGCAGCATTTTCTCTAATGGCACCTCCAGTAACAGCTCCATCCTGGTTAATGTGGGCTTTCAGCAGACTGGAGAGTACATGGTCTTTATGAAGTGTCTGTGTGGCCTTGGACAAATTCCTCATCCTCTCCGAGCATTAGTGCCCCATGTGTAAGACAGGAACATCCATCATCGGGGCTGAGAGAGTTAAACAGGGAAGCATGCAGCACGTCCTCTAAAGCACGGCTCATAGCCATTTCATCCACATCAAGACTGGTTTGAAGGTCAGGGCTAACTGTTGGCAACTGGCAGAATCACTGTTTTTTCTTCTACTCTTGCTTTCAGGTATAGTAAAAAAAAAAAAGTAACAAGTATGAAAGAAGAAACAACAGAATTTCCTTTTTTATGAGCAGTTTTTGTCTCCCACACTTAACATTTCTTTTCCTGCCTACCTACTTTCATCACAGAGGACATGTGATTAAAAAGAAGACACCAGGCCTGACCTGTGGTGACGCAGTGGATAAAGCATCGACCTGGAATGCTGAGGTTACCGGTTCAAAACCCTGGGCTTGCCTGGTCAAGGCACATATGGGACTTGATGCTTCCTGCTCCTCCCCCTGTTCTCTCTCTATCTCTCCCGCTCTCTCTCTCTCTCTCTCCCCCCTCTCTCTAATAAAAAAAAAGAAGACACCAAAAGCTTTTCTTTCAAACAAAGCAGGCCCCTTGGGTTCGGTCAACTACCTGGGCTAGAAGAGGGCTTCTGGTAACACAGGTTGGTAGCTGCCCCACCGCTGCTGCTGCTCCAGTCATCAGGTTGAGGCAGGGGCAGGCTGGGAGGAGCAGTGGTCTCTGAGCCCTTTACTCCACACCAGCAGGACAAGGACCACTGTGTCCCGTGCTTTCTGAAGTGGAGGAGATGAAAACCCAGAAAGTCCTGGTGCCTCTTGGACCACTGGAAGCAGAGCCCCTCCCCCTGGGGTTGATCAGGTGCTTCTCAGACCTTTGCCACATGGATGATCCTCAGTAATTTTTGTCACAACACCTAAAGTCTTCATAAATTTTACTCTGTATTTACTTAAATAAATTTATTTTAAAAGAAAATGTTTCATCAGCATTGCTTCCCTTTCAGCCCAAATGTCATTTAATAGCTGTCCCGCAGGAAGTCCTTGCTGATGACCCCAAACAAACATCCTTGCCCTGGGGCTGGGTTTGGGTCATGGCTGTGAGCCACAAGAAACCACCCCAGGAGCCCCAGTGCTTTTGACACACTTTGGGAAATACATCTTCTGTTTTGAGTCAAAGACCTGAGTTGAATTCCCATACCCAGCTGGTATAAAACCATATATCCTGCCTCCTTACTAAGCCTCTGCCTGGACGATCACAGCTACATCCAGAAGGCCATCTGGAAATTGTAACCACAATGCCATTCCTATTCTCCACCACATCTCCCTGCCAGTCTTCCTCCCTCCTCTAGAAGTTGTGCCCAGCCCACCTGATGGACTACACCACACACACACACACACACACACACACAAACACACACACACATGCACACACACACCCATGCCTTAGTACATGAACATGCCCTTTATCACCTGTACCATGCAGTGTTCCCACCAGTCACCAGAGGCAATCATGGTACACTTAACCTCTATTGTGTCATGGTAGACACTCAGTGTGAATGGCAAATAAATGGACTGACATTCAATTGGAATTTTTTTAATGTCTCAAGTTTTATTTCTTTTCCCTTTTAAGATTTAAAGAGGGAGTAAAAGATTTAAAGAAGGAAGAGAGGAGAGAAAGAGACTGAAATAAGACAGTCAAGGTAAAATAATCAATTACCTTCCAATTACCTGTCCCACCTTATTGATTATCAATAGACAGGACCCTCCCTCCTTCCCGTGTGTCTCCAGTGAAAGCCAAACCGGGAATGGAAGTGGGCTAGCTCCCAGAGGTGACAGTGAGCCTAATGTGGATATATAGTTCCAAGTCGCTGCACAAACCACTAAAAATGGGTTCTAGGTGAACTACCATCCAGGAGATGCCACCATTCTCTTCCTCCCATTTGTACGATTAATTGAACACAATTTAATTTCTAAGTTTAGACAAACAAGCAAGCAAAGAAAGTGGAACAAAAAGGTTTTTAGGGACTATTAGGGCTTTTGTCAACACAAAAGCCAACATAGCACACACGTCTTAAGAGCAGATATGAGTCAATCTGGGCTGGCTGAGCACATGACACCACATCCCTGAAGATGGAAGAGGCGTAAATCCTGGTGGCCTCGGTGTCCAGGGCAGTGCTCTCTGCCTCGGCACTATTCACACTTGGACCAGATGAACAGCGCCTTGTGGAGGGCTGTCCTGTGCACTGCAGGATGGTGAGCAGCACCCTGGCCTCCACCCACTGCATGCCAGTAGTGCCCTCCCCTGAGCTAGGGCAACCAATGTAGAGCCACTGGTTTAAAAAGGGTATAAATAAATAAACACTAGATGTGACACCTCTTACAAGAGGCCAACATGACAGTAGCCAGATGTGGACGAGTGTGCAATGTGTCCTTGGAAGAGGAATGTTGTGGGCATGTGTAGTGCCCACACCTGAGGAGTGACATATGGCCCTTTTGTGCCTCTGAGCACCAAGTGGACACTAAAGAGATGGACACTGTCATGTAATAGAAGGAGCCACTGTGATGAGCAGTCACATCCACCTTATAAAAGGCCAGGGAGACACATTCACTTTTCTACAAGGCACCTACCTCTCCCAACCTCAACAGAAAGCAAAATCCAGGGAAAAAGAGACCTGGGGGGGGGGGGGAAGAGCAGCTCGCACTGCCCCTGGGCACTGGGCTGCAGGAGCGAGGGCACCGCTGCCCTGTCAGGAGAGCCCGTCCCACACAGGACCCGTCCTCTGAGTATTTTCATTGTCTACAGGACGTTCCTGGTGTGTAAGTGGCTCAAGGCCAAATGCCATTCACACAGCAAAAACTGCCTATAAGCCAGGCACCTTGGTGAGTGAAAAGAAGGAAATCTAGAACCTTCTGTGCCTAGCTTAACAGAACTTCTGGATTACATCTTCCCAATTGAATTGTGCATTAAAACTTGAAAAACACCTTTAGGAGAAGGGGGTCTGGAACTGCAAGCCAAGCTTGCAGGCAAAGCCACAGAAAATGAGCCTCTGAACCAGCTTTCCCCCACAATCAGCCTGACCAGAGAGCCCTCCCCCAGCTGCACCCCCACCTTCTCCCACTTTGTGGAAATACAAGCTGGGTCTTAGTACACTCTCTTCCCATAAAATGAGTACCACCAACTACGTGCTCACTACCCTGTGCTCCACTAGAGTGGGTGATAGGGCTGCAATCAGGGGATCTATAAAGGATCCTGACAGCCCCTCCTCCAGCTGTTGCAGTATAAACACTGGCCTGGGCAGTGGCCTGAGAGCTGCCCCACCCCTGCCCTGCAGAATGGCAGCTCCTCTCAGCACAACAAGGAAAGGGCTGCTGCTCTTCCTACAGGCTCATTTCTCTGTCTGCCCTTAGCCCCAGTGTGATTTGTTCACTGGCTGCCCAGTGCCCCGGCCCCTGCCTTCCACTTGTTGGCAATCAACTGAATGGAAGATAGGGTGACAGCTGCCACATTTGCTTTGATGGCCAGAGGCAAATATGAAGCTGTGTCCTCACTAGTTGGTGACTGGTGACATCTGCACACAGTTGCACTCACTCCTTGGGTCTCTGGCCATAGGCTTTCCAGGTGGGTGAAATGAGCAGGGCCTCCTGGAACATGACCTCCAACACTGGTGTCTGGGACCACCATTCCACAGAGGGGAATTGGCCAAGCCCAAATGTCACCCCAGCTCCTGCACACTCAGTGGACCAGATTGCAGAGCTGGCCCTGTCAGCCCCCCGGCAGCCCTCAGAGGGTTCCTGCCCTGGCAGCAGCCTTGTGGTGAAGAAAAGATCAAAACCAACCTTTGGCTGAGCCATCCCTGTCTAGAAGGCCTCACTTGAACACCTTTACATCTGAAAGTCCACAGTTGACAAAAGACCGAGGCATCTGAGTTCTGGTCCACATGAACAAGAGAGTTCTTACGCGGTTTTACACTCTAACAACTCACCTTCACTGGGAATGCCAAAGTGAGCAAAACTATGAGATCCAAGCCTCGTGCCGGGAGTACCTAACCAGCATAATTCCATAGCAGGGTCCCCAGAGCCAGTGGTGGGATTCGGGCAGTTTGCACCAGTTCGGCAGAACCAAAACCTGGTTTTTTGTTGAGTTCAGTAACCGCTTGCTAAAATGGCACTTGAAATTACAGTTCTCTAGAAGGCAGCGGCCCCATGTGGAAATCATAAATTTACATTCCTTACTCTTTTTTTTTTTTTTTTTTACAAGGACAGAGAGACAGTCAGAGAGAGGGATAGATAGGGACAGACAGACAGGAACAGAGAGAGATGAGAAGCATCAATCATCAGTTTTTCATTGCGACACCTTAGTTGTTCATTGATTGCTTTCTCATATGTGTCTTGACCGTGGGCCTTCAGCAGACTGAGTAACCCCTTGCTCAAGCCAGTGACCTTGGGTCCAAGCTGGTGAGCTTTTTGCTCAAACTAGATGAGCCCGCACTCAAGCTGGCGACCTCGGGGTCTCGAACCTGGGTCCTCCGCATCCCGGTCCGATGCTCTATCCACTGTGCCACTGCCTGGTCAGGCTCCTTGCTCTTTTTTAATGTTCATCTGCGTATCAGCTCATTCAGAGCACCCGTAGTAATGTTCATTCCGTCCAAAGGTGAAATAAATTGCAAGTGAGGACGCCAATCAAGAAGCAATATGGGAATAACTTAAGTAACAGTTTTATTGTTTTGCCAGGTATTATTTAATATTTTTTCATCAATATTTTAAAACCCTTTCTTATGACAAACTCTAGTTTTGTGTACCTCTTTTATTGTTCTGATTTAAGTATTAAATGCATAAAATAATAACCTATCTTTCCATGTATCTTTTTTTTATACTTAAAACAGTCATTAGGGCAGAGAACCGGTTGTTAAATTGTTTGAATCCCACCACGGCCAGAGACCTCACCCAGAAGCACGTGGACACTGAACTCTCAATGTGGCCGAGACAAGGTGGTCTCAGTTCAAGGAGTGGCTCAGGCTCCCCTCCACCTTAACTCTCTTTAATTCAGGTTCACTGAGGTATAACTCAGTCACAGTGAAGCTCACTGGTTTGGGGTGTGAGTTTCATGAGTTTTGTCAGACACATCCTTATTCACAGGGGCACATTCCAAAAGCCCCCAGTGGATGCTTGACCCCGCAGATAGTACCTAATCCTAGATATATTGTTTTTTCCTATACATACATATCAATGATAGTTTAATTTATAAATTAGACACAGTAAAAGGTTAACACATTAACTAATAAAATAGAACAATTGTAAAAATATACCATAACAAAAGCTATGTGAATGTGGTCACTGTTTCATGGAGTCCCTTGCTCAGTGCTTCCCGGGAAACACATTCTGGTCACTTGGAACACATCTCCCACCCACAAATTTAATGTCTTTTCCACCTTTTTACCACCCATCATGGCCATAACTTTTGCAGTTTGGGGTATGACAGTAAATCTACCATGAATTTCTTTTTCCTTTTCACAACTTCAAGGATAGAAGATTCATCCTTATTATAGATCTTCACAACCTAAGCATCTGATTTTTTTCCTTTCCTTATTAAATTGAGAACTTTTACCTTTTTACTTATAGAAAGAACTTCATGGCTTCTCTGGCATATCCAAATTACCAGCATCACTACTCTCATGCTTTGGGGCCATTGGTAAGCAAAATAAGGGTTACTTGAACACAAGCACCATGATACCATGGCAGCCGATTTGATAACCAAGACAGCTATTAAGTGACTAATGGTTGGGGAGCGTTTACAATGTAGAGACACTGGACAGAGGGAAGACCCATACCAAGGCAGGACCGGGCAGGACGGAGCAAGATTTTATCATGCGACTTGAACAGCATGCAATTTAAAACTTATGAATAATTTATTTCTGGAATTTTCCACTTAACAGTTTCAGACCACAGTAGAACACGAAAAGAGAAACCATGGATGGAGGGGGGGGTCACTGTACAGTCATGTAACCAGCACAGTCAAGATTTAGAATATGTCTATCATCACCCCCCAGAAATCACTCATGACACTTTCTAGTCAACCCCTCCCCTTTCCTTCCCTACAGTCTCCCTTTTCCAGAATTTCACATATAGGGAATCACACAGAGTGTGCACTTTGAGTCTGGCTTCCTTCACTCAGCCTAACACCTTTTCATTCCTGAGCAATATTTCATTATACAAATGAGCCGCAGTTATCCATATCCAAGTGAAGGATTTCTGGGCTTGTTTTCGGTTAGGGGCTATTATGAACGGAGACACTATGGTCATTTGAACATGAGTCTTTGTGGGAGAACGTTTTCATACGTCAGTGTCAGTAATACCTGGAAGAGCACTCACTGAGTAGAATGGCTAGGTACTACTTACCCCAATAAAAAAACTAACCCAGTGCTTTCCAGAGTGGCCACTCCAACTGGCCTCCCCACCAGGAATGTATAGGAGTCATGTTTACTCCATATCCTCACCAGCACCTTCGTGCTTTGTTTTGTGTGTGTGTGTGTGTGTGTGTGTATGTGTGTGTGTGTGTGTGTGTGTGGTTTTATAAGCCAGCCTGCTCCATGTGCCTGGGCACCCCATCGAGGTCTTCCTTTGTGTTTCCTCAGTGACTGATGACACTGAGCAGCTCGTGTGTTCTCCCTCGCCATCCGTAGCTCTTCTTCAGTGCAGTGTCACTGCAAGAATGTTTTGCCCATTTATCAAATTGCATTTTTGTTTTTGTTTTGTTATTGTTGTTAAAGGGTTTTAAGAGTTGTACACAGATTCTAGATATGTGTCCTTTATCAAATACATGTTTTGAAATATTTTCTGCTGGTTTGTGGCTTGTCATTTAGTTCCTCAGCAGTGGTTTTCAAAGAGCAGATGTTTTTAATTTTAATAAAATCCACTTTATCAACTTTTTTGTTCACAGTGTATGCTTTTTGGGTTTGAAGCATTGTGACCCTGGACCAGGCAAAGATTTCAAATAGTTTTACCCCTATTTTAGGCCCATGGCCCACTTTCATTCATTATTGTACATGTTATAAGGTATGGGTTAGGAACTTGGGTTTGTTTTTTTTAATGGATGCCCAATTGTTCCAATACTGTTTATTAAAAAGATTATCCTTTTTCCATTGAATTACCTTGGCATGCCTGTTGAAAATCAATTGGTCATTTATGTGTGGGTCTTCTCCTAAACTCTGTTTTGTTTCTTTGACCTATATGTCTATCTTTTCACCAACAGCACACTGTCTTAATTATTGCATTTTATAGCAAGTCTTGAAATATGATAGTAAAAGTCTTCCAACTTGTTCTTTCTCAAATATTCAAGTTTATATTTACAAATACATTTTAAATCAGTTCATCATCTTTTTATTTAGCTTATCATTACACAAAACAGTTAAATTTACATTTCTGTGTTTTAATTTGAGTTGTGATGACACTCTACAACAACTTGAGTTGGGTGCCTATTATCCTTTTGAAAGTAAAGAAGTGGTTATTTTTCAGAGATATTACAAGAGAAAGACTAACCAGTTCCTCCCAGACCCACCCACACAGAATAGCTTTGCCACATGGCCTTGGCTCTGAGGGCTAGGTTGCAGAGCACACCTGTTCTGATGCGGAGGGGCACATGTGTGGGGCTGGGGGAGGGGAGATAGGAATGCAATCTAGTTTGCCAATCTGCTGTCTAAGACAGAAAGGAAAAGACATAGAGTTGAGGGCTGGCCCAAAAAGCAGCCCTGAGACCTAATCACAGAAAGGAGCATGGTTCCTTGACAAATATTTGAAAAGAAGATGGCATCTAGGAGCCATTGGACAGTGAGTAGGGATTCACTAATGCAGAAGGAGAGGGCAGCTAATTCCTCAAAGGAAATAGCAAGAGCAAGAGGTGAGGAGCAGGGGGCTCAGGGCTGCTCAGTGGGTGCAGACAGAGGGTGGGATGAGGTCAGGAATCCCATGCTAAGAATCAGAATTCTGTTCTTTGGTCATGGAAGTCCATGGAAACATCTGAGCAGGAAGAGCATGATCAGATCTATGTTTGAAAAATATCCCCTTCGTGGCAAGCAGCAGATTTCCTGATGACAGTCCACGGATGTGGCAACAGGCATGATGAGGGTGTCTGACTGGGGAAATAGCCAAAAACCTGAACCAGATGGTTCTTAAAGACAAGGCTACCAACATAATACCAGACATGAAAATAAAAGGATGGATGGGCACGAGATGACACATCCAGGGACTCTACTCCCTAGACCCTGAAAGCATCTACCCTTCACCCAGCACATTCACAGCCTCAGGATAAGCTCTGTCATGACAACACAACCTTGGCCCTCAAGAACACCACTAAGTGAAAACATGTAATTCAGACACGCTGTGGATATTCATATTCTTCAGGGGCAATATTTTGTGTTAAGGTCATCTAAAAAATTCAACCTTCTAAAAGATGGCTTTGCTTTTAAGATTACAGCATTAGAGTTCAATAAAATTCTTGGCAACTCCATGTGTAAATCTGGTCAGAGCCTCACTATGAAGTCTGAAAAGGAGACAGATGGAGCAGTCAGCGGAGAACCCCAGTGACTAAAACAACTATTCTCTGGAAGGGGAAAAAAGGGCAGAAAGGCATCTTTGTTTATTTTTACAAAATTTTGAGAACCCAGTCTCCCCCAGCTGTCTCCACAAGATCAAACCATCTGTAAATGGGAGTCGAGAGGTGTTTGCCAGCCTTCAAAATCAAAGTCCAATAGACCTGATGTCCTGTTTCTTGTCTTTTCCTCTCTTGGGATTTCAAGATGACAATTTCATTTGTGCACTGATGCTGCCTGTCCATTCAATGAGCGTTCTGATTCATCTATGAACTTCAAACTCCAGTCTAATCTAAATCAGAACCCAAAAGCAGATGACCCTTTCACTCCCTGGTTGGTCCTCTGAGCTCACTTAAACCAACACCAAATGCAGTCTGGACTAACTGTTCATTCTTGGGTCCACATTTTAGGACAAAGGCTTTTCCACCAGTTCAGCTCAGTGACCGTCAAATCCTGCCCACTTCTGACCACATGCAAGCTCCCCCCTTCTCCCCTCCCCTTGCCGCCCTTGGGGGGACTCCAAAGACTTTTAGGGGGTTGGTACCTGTGACCAATATTAGATTTAGGGCACAGGCCTGAACAGGGTACCAAATTTGGCCCTTCCTAGAGCTTCTAAGAATCTACAGAAAGAAGTCACTTGTGGGAAAGAACATCTTTGAGCTCATCGAAAAGTCAAGCCTCTGCCGACTTCCACTGAACTAGAGCAGAGCCGAAGGGAAATCTGCTTCCACTTCTCATCTATTAGAGAGAGGAAGCCAACAGAAAGCTAAAGTCACAAGAGAACAATTCTGCTGGGGGCCAGTTTGCTGCTTTCAGACCCTGCTTTCATGAGCTTTGCTTGGCAATGTGGACATAAGTGCCACATGCAAAAATCTCACACTGTTGGCTCTCAAAGTCTCTCTACCGTCTCAGAGATCGAGTGCTAAAGGTGACACAATCACTCTGGTCCTGGTTCATCCCGGCCCCAGGTTTCCACTAGGAGGCGGCAGGCTTCCTCTGGCTGCTGCTCTGTCACAGGCAGGAAGATCATCTAAACTCTCAATCTTGCAGAACAAGAAAAAACAAAACACCCACACAGTGGGGAAATTATTCCCCACTGTGTGGGTGGTGGGGCCCCAAGAGCTGTTATCTGCAAAGGGCACTTCTGGGGGTTACCCAGCTGTCACCACCGTGTGGATTCCACCCGAAAACCTCAAGCCAAACAGTGGGGAATGAACATCAAGAGACAATTTTCCACTCTGCAAAAATGACTTGACTTTACAAAAATAAATGAAAACTCCATGATAATAAACGAAATGTGTGCAGGACCTGCTCTCAGATGCCTAGTTGGTCACGGCAGATGCTCTCTTCCTTGCTTGGAACGTATCTACAGTCAGAATAGGATGACATCACTCCCTACCTCCCAACCTCTCAGCACCTACTCCACATGATGTGTGCGCGCGCGCGCACACACACACACACACCACCACCACCACCACCACCACCATACCACACAGACAGGTCTGAGTAATTCAACGAGCAGGAATTAGAGGCTGACTCACCTTGTCTGGGGCAACAGTGGGAGAGGTTGGGTATGCATAGGTTAGTGGGCAGGGGAGTGTTCTTAGCCCTGAACATGTTAACTGTAACAAGGGAGACTGGACAGCTGAAGCACCAATGCGTATGACAGAGCCAGGTCCCCTTGTAGCCTTGAGCCCCTCTTGCCCACAGGGACCCTCTTGCTCTGGCCAGTCCTCCCCATGTGTCTGCAGCAACCTGACTACTAAAGTGAAAGAATTTGAGTGATTTCTTCCCACATTCACGTCCTTTGAGTCTCCCAGTTCATTCCTCTTCCTACGTGGAGTCGCTTCGGACCCACACTTGCTTCCTTCCATCCCTTCCCCTGCCCTCACCTTCTACAAGAGTCCCTTGGGTTTTTGCCACCATTTCTCTTGGCCCTAGCCTACTGTTAGAATTTTGGAAACAGACCCAGTGATTAGAACCTAAAGTCCCAAACCTTGTTTCTGAAGATACCCCATCCACACCAAGAGGACCCAGGACACCCTCAACTCCATCATTTGGGTTCTGGGTCAAAGGGACATGGAAGCCATTTCTCAGTAGCCTCTGGAGTGCCCTGGAACCATAAAGACATAGGATGCAGCCCTATTGAAAAAGTCAATAGGCAGGTCCTCAAAACCTAAAAATAGAATCATGTGTGGTCCAGCAAGTCCACATGTGGGCAAATACACAGAAGAGTTGAAAACAGGTTACAAAAGAGATAATTACACACCCCTGTTCATAGCAGCGTTATTTACAGCAGCCAAAAGGTAGAAGAAACTCACATCCACTGATTGATGATGGGATAAATAAAATGTGTATATACATACAATGGGATATTATTCAGCCTTAAAAAGGAAGGAAATTCTGACACATGCTACAACATGGATGAACCCTGAGGACATTCTGCTTAGTGAGATAAGCCAATCACAAAAAGAAGACTACTGTGGCCTGGCCTGTGGAGTGCAGTGATCAACTGTAGACCTGGAACGCTGAGGTAGCCAGTTCTAAAACCTGAGCTTGCCTAGTCAAGATACATTTGGGAGTTGATGTTTCCTGCTCCTCCTCCTTTCCCTTGCTCTCTCTCTCTCTCTCTCTCTGCTCTTATTTTAAAATGAATAAATAAAATTTTAAAAAGCTGTACTTTGATTTTTTTTTTTTAAAAAAAGCAGTGGATAGAGCATTGGACTGGGACACAGAGGACCCAGGTTCAAAACCCTGAGGTCACTAGCTTGAGCACGGGCTCACCAGCTTGAGCACAGGGTCGCTGGCTTGAGTGTGGGATCATTGAAATGAACCCATGGTCACTGGCTTAAGCCCAAAGGTCATAAGCTTGAAGCCCAAGGGAACTGGCTTGAGTCCAAGGTCGCTGGCTTGAACAAAAGGTCACTTGCTCAGCTATAGCCTCCCAGTCAAGGCACATATGAGAAAGCAATCAATGGACAACTAAGGTGCCACAATTGTGAGTTGATGCTTCTCGTCTGTCTCCCTTCCAATCCGTCTGTCCCTATTTGTTCCTCTCTCTGACTCTCTCTCTGTCTCTGTCACACAAAAAAAGAAAATAAAAATACTATATGACTTAACTAATTTGAGGTCCCTAGAATATAAGGTGACCAACTTTTTTACAATAAAAAGGAGGACAAAAATAAATTGAAGAAAACAATATCGTAAATAAAAGAAACATTTTATTCATTGCAATAATACACTATAATATGATAAATGTATAATAAAAACATTGCTATTTTGTTATAATTATGCTTACATGCTTATTAATTTTAAAAAATTATTGTAAGAAAAAAGTACTCATTAATAAAACTAAATATCAAACAAAACCACTAATTTAGAGTGATATTCGAGTGTATTTATCATTTTCTAATTAAAACACATCTGTTTTATGAAACTAATAAAAATGCATTATTCATAAATAGGGTTTGAGGTTAGATTTTCACTTCAAAACTTGAATTCTGGAAAAATACTTGTAAAAAAATTATACGTATTTGGAAATTATTAAATAGATAATGAATTAATAAAATATGAATTGTGCTTACCTGTCTATGATTGAATATTCACTGACAAAGAAATAATCATGAGTCTACAATGTTGTATGTGCCATGTCGTGTTTCAGTAAGAAGTACACAAAGCCATTCGCGCACTCGGTACATCAAGAACTCTCTCAAGGTCTCCCGTGTGGAGCACATGCGTCTCATAATCACATCTCGCCACACTGTACTGATCCTTGAAGAATCATCATGTCAAATACAAATACGTCACATCACACGCAATGGATCAGCTCTGCATCGATTGAATACGATTATTTACAGATTAGTCTTAAATATCAAAAAGGAGGACATGTGGGAGGACACTTTTCGAGGGAGGACGGAACTTACAAAAGAAGGATTGTCCTCCCTAAAGGAGAACGATTGGTCACCTTACTAGAATAGTCAAATTCATGGAGACAGAACCTAGAATGAGGGTTCCCTGAGGGAGAGAAAGGGCAAATGGTGAGTTAGTGTTCAGTGGGGACAGAGTTCCAGTTTGGGAAGATGAGAGAGTTCTGGAGATAGATGGTGGTAGTGACTATATAACAATGTGAACATATAGTCAGTCCTCTCCGGGTTTCGCATCCATGGAGTCAGCCATAGGTCGAAAAGATTCAGAAAGAAAAATATCCCAGAAAGTTCCAAAAAGTAAAACTTGAATTTGTCACACACACTGAGCATTGTGCTGAATTCACAAGTATGAGGTGATATGCAGGCACACCCTGCTGTTGCCTCCGTGCAAATAGAGGTTATGTGCAACTTTATATTTATACCTTTTATATAAGACACTTGAGCATCCACAGATCTTAGATCCACAGATCTAGGATCTTGGGGGCTCCTAGAACAAATCCCTTGTGAATACTGAGGGGCAAATGTACTTAACACACTAAATTAACTGTACACTTTTTTACCTCTTTTAAGGGTTTATATGGTTAAGTTTTATATTAGGTATATTTTATCCCCCCCCAAAAAAAGTAATCAACAAAAGGATGGTGGTTTTCATCTATCTATATAAACTAGTGGGGCGCTGGCAAGGTGGCTCTGTGAATAGAGTGTCCTCCTCAGTGAGGACAGAGGTGAGTGACAGGACCAGATAGAATGTATGAGAGCCATCACCAGGCAGCATAGTGCCATGCAGGCCTCTGAGAGGAAAGACTGATTCCTCTTGTGCCTGCTGACCCCAGACATGGACAAAGACTGCAGGCTGAGGGGCAGGTGGTGAGGCCTGACCTGCAAATGGATCTCGGTGACACATTACTGTCATCAATCCCTCCAGACTAAGGGGTTCCCAGAAGATGGTTTCTTACCCCCCACACACAATTTACAGATGCTGCTCTGTTTTCTGGGACTTAAATAAGAATTTCTTATATTTCAGAAGTAATTTTGGAAAACACAACCTCTAATAATGCCCTCATTATTTTTAAGATGCTGATACACGGATAGGTCCAATGCTCTTTAGGAAACTTGGCTCACAGAAATCAGATGTGTGAGCTGGACACAGACAATTTGTTAGAGACTCAACCAAGCCAAAGAAGGCTGCCCTTCACCCTTGAGTTATGGTGATCACTTCCTAATCATACTTTCTACTCCAAAAGTCTTCCAACCCTAGTGCAGGGAATACACAGGTGCTTGGGCGTCTCTTTTGAATACTGGCTCCACTGTACCGCCATTAACTCAGGGTCCCCAGTCCCGAGGCAGGTGATGAAGGAGCCTGTAGCTTGCAGGGGATGTCCCCTACTCAGTGCATGTCCCCTACTTTCTTCCTCCTCGATCTTATTATTCTCCTTTCTACCTTATTAGATTTTTGTTGGGTTTCTGCTGCATTTATGTAAATAACACCCCAGAACAAGGACAGGGGCCAGGACAGCAAACATCCCTGGGAACACAGCACCAGGTGGCCCCTTTGCCAGGACATCTCCTGTGAGAGGCCAAGTGGCCTGGCCAGAAGACGCTGCCGCACTACCTGGGAGATTTGCTCATGTACCACAGCCAGCTGCTAAACTTCCGCCTGGCACTCCAGCCAGCTCTGCACAGGGCTTTTGTTCCAATGGGTAGGACCAGAGTTTGCAGTCAAGACTGAACTACTAAGGCTATACAGAACATAGATTGAGGCAGCCCAGTTCAATCCATCCCTCCACACCTTCCCCACACTCTGCCTTTCCTCCAAATTGATTTCAAACAGCAGTTTAAAGATTGTGTTCTCTAGGACCTATAGGATCAGCCTGCCAGGGCATCTGCCTAACCTGCTGGGCCTGCTCCCACTCTCCCTACTTTAATGAAGCAAGGGTGGTTAAAGAGTCGCTTCCTCTAAGAAGCCCACTTTGGTTTGCTTCAACCTATAAGACTGTGTCTGTCCTTAAATTTCATCACACATTCTTATTGGGCATCCTGACTCATAAGTGCCTTGCAGAAAACAGCCATCACAAGCTTCTCTGGAGCAGCCATACTCTAAGGAAGCTCAGAAATGCCCAACACGAACGCTTTTCTTCACTCATTTCCAGGATTCCAACCCACCCCTGCCCTCTCCTACTCCAGTCTACATAGCTCACAGCAGCTACAAAAGGTCTTGAAGATGGCCCACTTTACTGCCCAACCCACACTTAAATGGAGCCTTGCACACAAGTGGTTACAAGCAGTTTTAGAAGGCAAACTCATTTTGAAATCAGATAACCATGGTTGGTGTGTGGAGATCTGGCCTAATGCCCTGGACTGCACCCAGCAATGTGAGGTGAAACTTGTCACTTGGGGGGGTGCTTTTGGGGAGGCTGTGAGCATAGTAGATTTAAGGACAGGAGGAACCTGGTTTACGGCCCCTCCATTGGGACTGGATTTTACTTTAATTAATTCAACACCTTAATACATTTTGTTGCATGCAAAGGGGAAAGATTGGCAGTAGTACAGAAACAAGCACCATTCATACACATGATACAACGAAACCAAAGGCAGAAATCATGAAGCAAGGTAAAAACAGGGCTTTCACCCATTCTCAGATGTACCGAAGACGAGGGGAGAGCACTGTGTGGAGGAGCACAGGGATTCCTGTCATGCAGAACACCCTCAATTTCAGTTCTCACTCTTGGACAGAGTGTAATGCTCGCTTCTGTGTCCCTGTTCTGGAACGTACTTATTTTTTTTTTAAAGCAACATGCTACTACCACCACTTGACCTAAGAAGATTATTCCTCCAAATAGCAATGAACTCTTGCCAATCAACTAGAACAAGTTCATCTAATTGCTATGACACTGACGTCACAGGCAGAGCAGTTATAAAAAATGAAGCTCAAAAGTTTGCCTTTAAAAAATAAAAGTAAATGTTACCTGTGGCTGTAGCAAATGGTTATCATCATCAACCCGACCTATAATTAAGAGAGAAATACATATTAGATAATAAGAATATGTCCAATTCACCAGAAAATTAACTTAATTTGGTCAATGATTTCTAAATCTTTCCTATTATGCCTCACTGCTAATACTTCATAAATAATACCTTTTAATAACAGATCTTTAGTTTCAATTTAGCTTATAGAGGATAAACACATTTTGAAAAGGTATTAAAGAGGTCTATAATATTTCATTGTAGATTAAACAGGTGGCTCTTCTCAGGAAAGACTTCCAAAACAGGGCTCTTTTATTCCGTCTGTTTTTTTAAGTTTTTTAAACTTTTTTTATTTAGGTATAACTAATAAATAAAATTTTACACATTTAAAGTATACAACTTGGTAATTTGCTATGCGTGTACACTGTGAAATGATTTCCACACTTTACCATGTTCCTTAACACCTCCACCATCTCACATCATTTCCTTTTTTTGGTGAGAAAACTTAAGATCTTCTCTTCAACTTTCCAGTGCATAAAAAAGTTTGCCAGTGAGTTAGCATGCTGTACGTTAGATCCCTGGAACTCACTCATCTTAAAACTGGAAGTTTGTACCTCTGACTAACATTCCCCATTGTCCCACCCCAGCTCCTGGTGACCAACACAGTGCTCTCTGTTTCCAGGAGCAGAACAGAGCTCTCTAGACTCTTGAGACAAAGTTCAAGAGGATAGGACTACTGTGTGTACTGCTTCGGATGTTTACATTAGAATAGTACCCCAGGGGACTGACCACCTGGGCCAGAGCCAACCTGAGGGGTCACATTGACCCTGTAAGCTTGATGCCTGCAGGCCATGGCTCTGCAGACAGCAAGGCAGTGAGCCTGTAATCCACGTGTGACATCATGAGAAAGTGTGCCTGATCACTGGGTATAGCACGAGTGGGGACTGCGCTGACCTGTGAGTCCCTCTCTGTGGGTGCTGTGGAAACCTGTCAGGCTTAACTCGGGCTCTAGTCCCAAGGCCTGGGTCTCAGCTCATTCACACAAAGTCAGCAGTGGATATCAGCAGAGTCAGGCCAACAATTTTAACTGCTAACTGCATGGGTGTCAGCAAGTTATTTAAACTCTCAGAGCCTCAGTGTTTGCAACTATAAAATGGGCAAAATATAATATAATTATTTTCTTACAGGATAAATGCAAAGATTGAACAATTTTTCTATATTTGTGTTTATATCTCTCTGTGTGTGCATGCATACCTGCAAACTGCCTTATAGAAAAACTATAAATAACTATCTATCTAGGCCAGTGGTTCTCAAAGTGTGCACCAGGGCACACTGGTGCACCCTAGAAGATTTCCAGGTGCGCCCTATGATATTCCAGAGAAATATGTGCCTGTTTGGGGACCAAAAAACCAACAGGGTTTTTGGAGTTTAGATTTTTGGGGGACAGAGGGGTGGGGAATTGGCTGTAAACTAACAGTCTGCCCAACCCCCCACCTCACTTGTCTGATTAGGTTGCAAAAGGCTATTAAGCTGTGGTGCTGGATTGTTTACACTACCCCCCATGTTCCCCAGAAAGACTGGCGGCAAGTTTCTTCTATCCTTTGTTTGGTATAAAGTTAAGATGATATGTATGGTGGGGGTTTTCTGCACTCAACACAATTAAGAGTAAAAAGAGAGGAATTCTTCAATGTATTGAGAAGGAAATGAGAGTTTACCTTTCAAATATATGCCCAAACATTGAAGAAATCGCTAGGACTCTTCAGGCTTATGTTTCTCATAAACACAAGAATGAAAAAACTTAATATATTCACGCTGAGACCTGCCAAATTTACTAAGTCTTACTAAGAATGTATCCATATATATAAAAAGATAACTTTTTGTCGTTTTTAATTTTTAACCCCTCTTTTTTACGAATTCTAAAAAGCATAACTCAAAAAATGTAACATAAAAATGTTTTTTAATGTCAGAATAAATTTACTTTTGTCATATTTATTTTGTTAAATTACCATAAAAGTACACTTGGACTTTATATTTTTTCTTTAATATTTGACTTAATTATTATAACATATTTCTCGGAAATTTGTATATAGTGTGCTTACAATTATTTGTAGGATTTTAAATGTGTCCCGACTTCAAAAAGTTTGAGAACCACTGATCCAGGCAATATCCCATTTATGAAAATATTGTCACACTCCAGTATCTAATTTTTAAGTTAGTTTTTGGAACTTCAAAAGTATTTTATCATGTAAAAACCACTCCCCAGTCACAATGACGACCACATGAGTCTCATTAACTCACTCGTTGTTGAATGATGGCATCACTAGTTTAAGGAACTGATAGCTGTTAAAACCCCAAGCATCACTGATAATATCATTTCCAGGAAAGAAGTCTACCTAAGTTGCACATTAACATCTCCAAACACATCATTGTTGATTCTTTTATGGAGAATCAAACCCCATGGAGGTGGGGTGACTTCTGTGGCACTATCCTGGGTGCTG
This sequence comes from Saccopteryx bilineata, assembly GCF_036850765.1. Classification (NCBI taxonomy): domain Eukaryota; kingdom Metazoa; phylum Chordata; class Mammalia; order Chiroptera; family Emballonuridae; genus Saccopteryx; species Saccopteryx bilineata. Next base: position 148,513,594 of record NC_089492.1, on the reverse strand, counting down.
CAAGATGGCAGAAGTGTCCTCAGGTGGCAAGAGGTGGAAGAGGTTGGGGAAGAGAGAGTTAGGAGAAGTAACATCATGGTTAAAATAAGAAAGCCCAATGCCTCTGTCCAGCATAGGCAGAATCGCCCAACTACTGTGCAAACTGTTTGGCTCCAGAATAATCCAGTCGCTGTCCTCCCTGCATACACCTCAAGTACAGGACCAACAACCATGAGCCAGCAGTCTGGAAGAATAGGCTCAGCTTTATAAAACGCGTATCTTAAAGTGAAGCATGAAATATACAGCATCAAGTTGATATCGTATCACACTCAGGAATTTATGCTATGATCTACCTCAGCTAAGCTGGGAGGATATTTTCTCTGCGACTTAAGCCAACAGCAGAGAGGGTGGCCTCGGGGCAATCAAAAATTTAAAGAAGGAGAAAACTATTTGAGGAACAAAATAAAAACAGAATTTATAGTTAAAGGTCAGGCTGAGCATACTAACAAACCTCACGTGCTGGGTAATTTTTACAATTCCTGGGGTTAAAAAGTTCTGGCCTATAGTTAGGCTAATTATAAGATAATTTTACCAACAGAATATTTTGATAAGCTTTGGAGGATGTTTAATTGGTGGCTTTTCTGCAGTTGAAAGACAGGCTCTTGCTGAGGTGAGGAAGGAGCTGGGCACTAGCATGAGGGAACGAGCTGTTTAATGGCCGTGGTGCTGGTTAAACGGGGTTTGCAGATAAACCCAGAACAGAGGTGAATTTCAATTCGGCAGTTTTATTAGCCACTTCCTGGCTTCTGAATAAAATATGTTTTATTGTCACTTTTGTAAGAAAGCCTCTGTTAAAGAGGAAAGTGTGAATCTTGGAGTCGTACAGGCCAGCGCAGTACAGCCTGGTAAAGCCACACCAGGAAACAAGATGACCAGCAAAGGCTCCCGGGCCACATGGGAACCAGCTTATGTGGTGGATGGGAACGGAACATTCACAGTCAGTCTGCAAATATGGCTAATACCCCACAAAGAATGCACTGGATCCAATTAGGCAGCCCTAAGAAGGTGCCAAAACAGTCTGGCAAAGTCCTTGTGAGCCTCGCCATGAAACCCAGGTTGGAACAGGCAAAGGAGGCCAACGAGCTGTGTAAGCAGCCTCCGGTGTCTGCTCTCACTCCTGCATATGCTATGTCCCTCAAGGAGCAGGCAACATAGAAAATCCTGAGGTTTCTGCAACATAGCGCGTACCAGGTAAAGGCAGCTGTATCATCTGCTGAGAGATGGGCCAGAGACGCTTCTCCCACAGGCCGAGATCCTCTGTCAGCTAGTCAGGCCCCACTGAGAAGCAGCAGCAACTCAAAAATGCTGTAAGGAAGTTTCACTACTGCCTGTATGCACACATACACACACATGCATATGCGCACACAAATATACCCAACACACATATGCACACATACATGTGCACACACATTGCCCACTCATGTGTGCACACACATACGCACACACGTACACGTACACTCATACATGCATGTATACGTATTAATAAGTGTATGTATTTGCATGTACACATATATTCACATGCATACACAATACTCACATGCACACATATGTGTGCACCGGCACATATACATAATATAGGCATTCGTGCTGCATGTGCACAGACATTTTGGCATTCTAAGAGGACCATGGAGCCCCTGAGACAAAGGGAGACCTCAAACAATTGACCCTTTTGTTGCTGGTCTCAGCAGGAACCCAGAGGGGAGGAAGGAGGGGAGCTGGGAGTTGGCCCCCTGACCCCAACCCAGCAGGGCTGAGGCCCAGGGACAGGAGGTCAGTGAGAGTTCTGAGCCGCCACTCCCTTGACAACACCCCCCAGGATGTACTGTAAGTATAATCAGAAAGCACTTAACAAGTCCCCATTTGTAGTACTTCTTTTTAGATTTACACAATTTGTTAATAACAAAATTAAATCACACTTTAATGGCAAGGAAAGAGTAACATTTTTCAAAATCTCCACCAGCTACAAAAACCTTTTTCCTGCCGCTTCAGTTTAAAATTGCTCCTTTTTGAAACAGCTGACTGGGGCAGCTGTTTTGTATCAGGTCCGTGCGTGTTCTGTGTGACCCAGAAGCTCAGGCGACAGGCAGGCCTTCCTGCATTAGAGGGTAATCTGAGAATAATTTGCCATAAAAACCGAGAAGTGCCCCAGCTGTGGCCGGATACGCCCTATAAAGTACCACAATGACTGTATGGACCTCAAAAAATAATCTTAATAATTTTAGAAAACACAGTTATAAGAGGAAAAGAATAGTTGACACTGTCGTAGAAGGCAGCAGGAAACTTCCCTTGCGTGTCCACGGATTGCTGTTGTCCTTCCCCTGATGCCCACTGGACCTGTGACTGTGAATATGTTCCTGATGGGTGCACTGTCTCGTGGTCAGGAGGCACGCTCACACACAGACTGCCAGGGGTGGGGGAGGGGCGAGTCCAGGAAGTGCCCACCCCAACGTCACCCAGCTGGTGGCTGCTCTGAGTGCGAGTTCAGAACATCTTTAGACCAGGGCTGGCAGGGGCACCTTTGTCAGGGTCATTTGCCAACCAGCCACAACCCTGACACTGGCACTCCTTATCCCTCAAGAAAAGATGGAAACCAAGGGTTTTATTATAAAAACTCCCACATTTTAAACTGATTTGAATATTTTTCAAGTACTGTGTGAGTCAAACACATCACGGCAGTGGCGTCTGGCCAGAGGGCCACCAGTCTCCAATCACTCCCCGCACCTTCCGGTCCCGCCGTGCCTCTCCTCCAGTCTCAGGGCTTCAGATCTGAACTTAGGACTTTGTGACAAATCTGGGGAAAAGCGTCTGTATTATTTCTGAGTTCTCCCTACCTTTCCTATACCAGTGTGGACCCTTTGCTTTAGTTTACTTTTTTTAATGTCAAGATTCCAAAGACTTATAACATCGCAAAACAGCTCAAAAAGAAAAGCTTCTTTATTATCCTCCCGCATATTTTTTACTACTCCTTCCGCATTTTATGGGAAATTCAGAAAAGGAGTATGGAGGGGAGATGAGGCATGGCGTGGACAGAGTCCCACATGAACAGAGCCAGGTGTGGCGGCACCAGGCATGGGGGCGGGAGGAAGTGCCTCAGCCGGCTTTCCGGCACCGCTCTCTCCTGACCAGGCCCAGGCCCCGTGCTGCTCCCGCAGCACCTCCTGCGCATGCCCTCCCCCTGGCATCATGCTGGAGCTCCTCACCCGCCATGCCTGACTCTCCAAAGCCCTGTCACACACTCCACAACCCACTAGTCCTCAGCCAGGAGTATCTGTCTAGGGGTTTCCTGGGCATTCGCTACTTCCTCTGATAAATTAGCCTTGCTGAACGAACAGGTACGGTTGGTTAGTTGCAATGAGCTTTGTGGTCAAGTCCCCTGACTTTTCTTGTTGTTTCCTCATTATAAAATGGGGATAACGTTACGTATCTCCTGGTTGTTCCTGGCAGGTTAACTTGAGCTCAGAGATGAGGAACAGCAGGCTTAGCATCTCCCGGGGATTAATGAGAAATGCAAATTCTCGGGCCCTGACCTACTGAATCTGGCCGGTCCTCTCAGGCTCAAGGTTAGGAAGCACTGAACAAGACGATCTATGGAAAGAACTTAGCAACATGCTTGGCACAGGTGAACTCTTATTAAGTTCTATGAAGGATGATGATAACAATGATGGGACAGCTCACAGTGAAACCATTCTCACTTCATGTCCTCTTAATGTCACTTCAGTTTCCTACACTCAACATCAGGGACCGTAACCACTGTGAGTGCAAGCCCCCCTGGCAGGCAGGCCCATGGTGATACTCTAGGAAATGAAGCCTCCTGGTGTGTCCACATGATCACCCTTGGCAGGGAGAGCTATCCACACCCTGTGAGGTCCACTGTATGCTGTCGATGAGCAAGAACAGTCTAGGGCCGGCTTTATAGAGGGCAAGGGCCAGCCTCAGAGGCTCCCTACACCACGACCCACACTCCTGTCATTCCCATCAAAAGAGAAAGAAGACAGCAAGAAAGGCAGGAGAAAGAAAAATAGCAGCATATTTTAATTAATCGAATTTATTTTGTTATGCTCATTTTATTATTGAGTTCATTTTGCAATCCTTCCTGATCCCTTAAAGTTAAATTTAAAAAAAAAAGAACAACCAAAAAACAAAAACATAAACAATGTCTCACATTTAGGAAAAGAAGGAGCTATGTATACTGTATTGGCTCTTTCCAGACTTGTCAGAAAACTGGTAATTCAGATCAAAACCTTTCAAAACCTAAGGCAAAAGATAAATTGTTAAATCAATGGAAATGAACACTGAGCTAACTTTAACTGTAGGCGATAGTTGTTTAACCAGCCAAAGAAAACAGGTTGTTTTTAAATCTCTAAGCCCCAAGTGACTGAAGAAGTCAGACCAGTTATGCAGCTGCTCCTCCCACTATCCCTAAGATCCTAAGCGGGCACCATCTTTTTGGACTAAAAATTAGAGTACTGATGGGGAAACATGGAGATGGTTTCCACAAGGGCTTGTTGTGTCCCCCAATTTGCCCAAATTAAAAACACCTGTTATGGGCCTGACTGGGTGTCTCAGTGGATTGAGTGTCATCTTAGCACACAGAGGTTGCTGGTTCGATCCTTGGTCAGGGCACATAGGAGAAGTAACCAGTGAGTGCATAACTAAATGGAACACCTAAGTACAATGACTTGATGCCTCTCTCTCTCTCTCAAATCAATGGAAAAATATATTTAACAAAAAATAAACCATTTGTGAATTTTGAGTTGCTTCCTCCCCACACACACAGCCACAGACCCTTGAACACCTTGTGCTACTCATTTTCTAGGGACCAAGGTCCTAAGGTGCTGGCAGGTCGAGGGACACCCACTCTCGACCTCAGTGCTCTCCTCTGCAGAGAGAGGACAGTAACTTCACCCCCAGGAGAGAGAGGGAAGGAGGCTTGCAGGCCCCACAATAGTAAGGATTTTAGGAGGTCACTATCATCTTTGTTGTTGTCATTAAGTGAGTAAGGTCCACTCCCCTGTGTGGCAGCACAGCGAGTGTGCAGCAGGACCTGGTTACTCAGCTTTGTGTGTCTGGCTCCTCGAGTTGCAGAAACGGGGCTGCTTAACAGCTCCAGAAACAATGGATTCACACAGCTTGTCTGTGAATGCAACTTTTTAGGTTTTAGGTTTCAAATAAAATAATTGTGGATTTTGTTTTCCTTGCTTCTCTTAATATGAATGGGTGGGTACTTGATATGAATAAACCTGACAGTCTTCCTCGAAAGCCTACATCCATCCCATTTACAGGGAACCAGCACAACACAGGCGTAGGTGCTATGTGTGCCCACGGCATGCAGGGCTGAACAAGGGACACTCGGGGACGCTCACTGGCAAATACAGCTCACATAAAAAGTCTGATTAAGGTAGAGCAGGCCGAGGGGAGAGGAGGAGGCAGAGGAGGAGAAAGGAAGCGTGCAAGGGACTAAAGACAAAAACTAGGTGCCGCCCTCAAATGCAGTCAATAACAAAAGCATTTTAGGGCATTTCTAAGGTAGATTTGGTCTGTTAGTGCTGGAAAGTAAAAGGCCTTTCATAGTCTGTCACAGAACTTAGAGACTCCATCAGCTTGCTGACCCCCAGACTCCCATCAGAATCAAGAGTAAAACTTCCAGGAAAGGTAGGAAATATCTCTCTCTCTCTCTCTCTCTGAGAGTTAGTGTTAAGGAACTTATTTGAAAGCAAGAACACATTTCCTCCTTCTATCATTTACCTATTTTCTCCTCTAATTTTTACCCCCCCCCAAATTACACAAAATAAATAAATAAGCAAACAAAAATGCCCTTCAAGGCATATGTGACATGGACTACAAATGAGGCATTCCTTGACACACGAGAGCAGCTGTTAAAAATAAGTGCAGTAGGCCCTGGCCGGCTGGCTCAGTGGTAGAGCGTCAGCCTGGCGCACGGAAGTCCCGGGTTCAATTCCCGGCCAGGGCACACAGGAGAAGCACCCATCTGCTTCTCCACCCCTCCCCCTCTCCTTCCTCTCTGTCTCTCTCTTCCCCTCCAGCAGCCAAGGCTCCATTGGAGCAAAGATGGCCCAGGTGCTGAGGATGGCTCCATGGCCTCTGCCTCAGGCACTAGAGTGGCTCTGGTCGCAACAGAGCTATGCCCCTGATGGGCAGAGCATTGCCCCCTGGTGGGTATGCCGGGTGGATCCCGGTCGGGCACATGCGGGAGTCTGTCTGACTGCCTCCTCATTTCCAGCTTCAGAAAAATACAAAAAAAATAAATAAATAAGTGCAGTAGATCCATTATTGAAAAAGGAAAGATATATTTTAAAAGTAAACTATTTATTATGAGAAAAATTTAGATTTATCTGTAGGTGTTGGAAAAAATATAGAGAAACAAGACAAAGACGCCTCATGCATCTTTACCCACTGTCCTCAGACAGGAACTCTCAGAAAACTATGAGACAATATCACAGAAAGCAGTGACACTGATACAGTCAGGCTATGGGACATTTTGTCCCATGTGCTGCCCTTTTATAAATGCATCCACTTCTCTCCCACATTCAACACTGTTATAGACCCTGGCAATCATTGATCTGTGCTCTATTCCTGTTGTTTTGTCATTTCAAGAATGTTATATAAAAGAATACAATTTGTAAGTGAAGCTGCTATAGATATTTGTGTGCAAGCATTTGTATGAACACTAGTTTTCATTTCTATGGTATAGGAATTCCATACAATTCCTATACCTATTTTGTTAGATTAATATGCTATGCTTTTGTCCAAAGATAACTTTCATCTTGTTGATAAATAAGCAATTTAGAAATAGGCAATTATACAAAATAGACAATTTTGCCGGGACTGTTGGGGCTGTCACTGTCCTTTTGCATCAGACATCCCAAACCTTCTTAGCTGAGGGCTCTGGGTTAGTCCCTAAGACTACCATAATACTCACAACAATCCATTCTCTCTCCTCTCTCGATATCTTTCTAAAAATGGGTGTGTCCTGAAACATGGTTCAGGCGATTAGTCACATAAGGAAGTATAAATCATGACATTCCCAAGAAAATGGATGTTTTTCAGAATTCCAAAAAAAACCTTGACTGAGGGCCCAAGACATTTCTCCCCCAAGACCTGAGATCAATGGGTAGGTGGACAAGGACATTGGGCACAGCACTGTTTCTAAAAGCAAAACTTTGGAAACAACATAGCTGTCTCCCAGCAGTCTGGTTATAGTGGACTACACCATTCACTAGTAAAAAGATTGAAAATGTTGTCTGCATACTAACTTGGAAAGGTCTCCAAGAAATAAGTGTTTGGAGAAAAAAACAGGTAGAAATTCACTTCCAACAGGGCAGAGTGAGCCTTCTCCAGACCAACCCTCCCATAGACAAGAGCTATAAACTTGGGCAAAATGCAACAAAAACAACAAAACTTCTGAGCACTCTGAAGAGTAACAACAAGCAGTCTGATGGTTGAGGAGTGCCAAAAATTGAAAGTAGCAACTGGCACAGGGTGAATTTTCTGGACTTTTCTTGGTTTTTTTTCCTAGTGTTGGCTCTGGAAGCACAGACGACTAACACTCTGACAGAAAACCTGTTGCCTTTCTGGCTGGAGGAACAACAAACAGAAGCAAAGGCCACTACGCTCCCTGGAGTGTGAAGAGGAGCCCCAGAGAGACAAACGCAGAAGAAGGGAACCCCAGGTGTTGTGTGTGGACTCTGGCTGATTTTCAGGTGACCACTAACTAACATGTATGGGACAAAGCAGTACAGTAAAGGCTTAAAGAATTGAACTGAGACTTGAACTCACAAAAGACAAGACAGAGCTCAAGGTTAGGCCTTTAGTCTAACCAGTTAAATGATTGCTAAAATAAACCATCAAAGTTCTTCAGAAGAATATAACATAACTCAGAGTCCCTCTAAAATAACATTCACAATGACCAGGATGTAACCCAAAGTTACTCAATTTATGAAGAATCAGGAAAATGTGACCCATTTCTGAGAGAAAAGACTATCAACAAATGCCTCCCTGAAGTGAACCAGATGTTGGAATTATCAGGTAAGGGCTTCCAAGAAAATATTTCAACCGTGCTCCCCTAAGATCAAAGAAAATATACTCTAGTTAATGAAAAGATAAGAAATCTCAGCATAGAAATAAAAGAGAAAAATAAGAAACAAATAAAAACTTACATATGGAAAAATACAATATCTCAAAATAGAAGTCCACAAAACAGGCTTAACAGCAGAATGGAGATACCAAAAGTGGAGTCAGTGAGCTTGAAGATAGATCAATATAAATTATCCAAAAGAGAGAGAAAAAAAGATTTAAATGAGCATCAAAGATGATATAAATGAATGGAGAGATAGTGTGTTTGTGTATTAGAAGACTCAATATTGCTAATATGTCAATTCTTGAGATCCCAACGCAATTCTAATCACATTCCCATCAGTTTAGTTTATAGATATTGACAAAGTGATTCCAAAATTTATATGAAAAGGCAAAGGACCTAGAATAGCCAAAACAGAAAAGAAGAACAAAGTTGAAGGAGTCACACCACTCAATTTCAAGAATACAGTAACCAAGATAGCTTGGGCCCTGGCCGGTTAGCTCAGTTGGTTACAATGTCATCCTGAAACACCAGGGTTGCAGATTTGATCCTGGTCAGGGAATATACGGAAAGCAACAAGTGGGTACATAACTAAATGGAACAACAAATAAATGCTTCTCTTCCTCTCTCTTTTTTTCTCTTTCTCCCTCCCTTCTTCTCTCTGTCTCTCTAAAATCAATCACTTTGGAAAAGGCAAAACAATAGAGTTGGTTAAAAATTAGTGGTTGCTGGCCCTGGCTGGTTGGCTCAGTGGTAGAGTGTTGGCCCAGTGTGTGGATATCTCAAGTTTGATTTCCAGTCAAGGCACACAGGAGAAGTGCCCATCTGCTTCTCCACTCCTCCCCCTCTCACTTCTCTCTCTCTCTTTCTCTTTTTCTTCCCTTCCTGTAGCCATGGCTCAATTGGAATGAGATAGCCCTGGGCTCTGAGAATGGCTCCATGGCCTCCACCTCAGGCATTAAGAAGAGCTCGGTTGTTGAACAATGAAGCAACACCCCAGATGGGCAGAGTATTTCCCTTAATGGGCTGCCAGGTGGATTCGGTTGGGGTACATGAGAGAGTCTGTCTCTCTGCCTCCCCTCCTCTCACTGAATAAAAAAGAAAAAGAAATAGAAAAGGTTAGTGGTTGCCATAAATTTGGGGAGAGAAGCAGATTAATAAGTTAAGTATTGTTTGTAGGTAGTGAAACTACTCTGTGTGAAACTGTAATGGCAAATACATAAAACTACATATTTGTCAAAATCATCAATGTTTTCAGCACAAAGAGTGAAACAATGACCCTGGATGGGTAGCTCAGTTGGTTAAAGCATCATACTGATACATCAATATACCAATGTAGCAAGTTTGATTCCCCAGTCAGGGCACATGCAAAAATCAACCAATGGATGCATAAATAAATAGAACAACAAACAACTCTCTCTCTCTCTCTCAAATCAATCAATAAATTTTTTTTAAAAAGAGTGAAACAATGTATGCAATAGTTTTTTTAAAAATCACTTATAAGTTGACCAGGGGATCCAAAGATGGCATGCAGAATAACCTAACTATATCACAAATGTATGAAACAACCTCATTGAAGGGGGTGGGGGAAAAGGTATACTCTGAACTAGAGAACTCTGAAGCTGAGCATGGATTATAAGACTGAAAGTAAGGCGGCAAGATGGCGATGGAGTAGGCAGATGTTCCAACTTCCACCTCCCAGAATCAAAGTGGATTACAACTTAATTTTAAGAACAATCATCTGGAAAAACCAACTTTGGGCTAAACCAAGAGGAATCTATAACCAAAGATCACCGAAGAAGCCACACTGAGACTGGTAGGAAAAAAGGAAATGCAAGAGGGCTGCCCAGTTCCCAGGAGTGAATGGCAGCCTAGAGGGACTTATGTGGCAGGAAGGGAGCATTCCCAGAGCGGGGAGGGTCCTGGGCCCAGGACCAAAGCCCCAGCCTGCAACCTCAGAGCCTAGAAGAGGTGTATGGACAGTAGTTAGCTGCGAAACAAGCCTGGACACTATTTGCAAGAAACAGACAGATTTCTCAGACCCAGGATTTGTCTTCAAGGGATCGTGCAGAAAACCTCTTTCACAACCACTTACCCAGGGCTCCAGGGGATGGGGTGAGCTGAGAGAACCAGAGTCGCAGGAAGACAGTGTAACCAGAGTGTAACCAGGAAGAGAGTGTAACCAGAGTCTAGGAGGCACAGGGAGAAACACTCTGAGGGACAGCCGCCCTAACCCCTGGTCTGAGTCACTCACCAAATCTAAAGTGAATATTTTTTCTGGAATCAGCAATACCAGCAAAGGGAAGCAGGTCACCAGCCAAACAGAAGCTCTACTGCTGCAATCAGAGCAGAGAGTCCTTAGAAGCAGGGAGCCATCAGGGATACAGTATTGATTACTGAGGTCTGAGCTACATTGCCACCCCCACACTGCTGAGTGCTCACTGGAGAGTGGGCAGCAGCAGGACGATGGAGCATGGTACTGTTGACAGGGGTAGAAACAGGGGGCTGGCCACAGCCTGGGCATGAGTGCAGTCCCTCCTGGACTACATGTTCTCTCCCATGGGGGCGGAAGCTGGGGCCTGGCCACAGCTGCAGCCTGGGAATGAGCACAGTCCCATTCACGGGGACAGAATACAGGGGCTCACCGCAGCTGTGGATAAGGCACACAAAAATGGTCTGACCCATGGCTGTGGGCCAGGCATGAGAGTGGTCCTGCCTGCAGTCCTACCAGTGGGGGCAAGATGGAAGCTAGGGAACCAGCTGAGGCTTGCAGATGGTCACGAGAGTGCAGCCCCACCTGAGGGCCTGAGGCTGTGACCCTGGCACATGAGCACAGTCCTGCCAGTGGGGGCAGGGCAAAGCCTGGGGGCCAGCCAAAGCTTGCAGCACAGACACAGAAGCGCAGTCCCACCCGCAGGGGCCCGGCAGAGGCTGGGGGCCAGCCAGGGCTTGCATCCCAAACCTTTGAATGCAGTCCCATCCTCGGGGGTGGTGCAAAGGCCAGGAACCAGTGCAGGCTTGCAGCCCCGGCACACAACACAGTCCTGCCCACAGAGGCGAGGTGGAAGCCACAGCAACTGCAGCAGCAGCAGGCCAGGGCCAGCAACGCCCATGTCCAAATGCTCAAGTCAGCGGAAGAGGTAGTGGTCGGCCTGCAGACAGACTACACCTAAGGAACACAAAGGCCACACCCACTGGACTCCTGTGGCCACACCTTTCTTATACACAGTCAAAATGAGAAGGCAGAGAAATGCATCCCAAATGAATCAACAAGAGAAATCCCCAGAAAGAGATCTGAATGAGATAAAAATAACCAAATTAACAGATGCAGAGTTTAAAATAATGATTGTTAAGATGCTCAAATATCTTAGAGCAAAAATGGATAGACATAACGAGCACTTAAATAAAGAGATAGCAGTATCAAAAAGGACATTGAGTCTGACCTGTGGTGGCGTAGTGGATAAAGCATCAACCTGGAATGCTGAGGTTGCTGGTTTGAAACCCTGGGCTTGCCCAGTCAAAGCATATATGGGAGTTGATGCTTCCTGCTCCTCTCCCCTTCTCTCTCCCTTCTCTCTCTCTCTCTCTTTCTCCCCCTTCTTTAAAATGAATAAATAAAATCTTTCAAAAAAATTTAAAAAAGGACATTGAAATAATAAAAAGGAACCAGTCAGAAATGACAAATACAATATCAGAAATGAAGACCACACTAGAAGGAATTAAAAGCAGGATGGATTAAGCTGAGGATTGAATCAGCAATTTAGAAAACAAGATAAACAAAAGCATGGAAGCATAGTAGCAAAAAGAAAAAAGGATCAAAAAGTCTGAGGAAACTCTAAGAGAGCTCTGTGACAACATGAAGAGAAACAACATCTGCATCATAGGGGTACCTGAAGGAGAAGAGAAAGATCAAGGGATAGAGAACCTGATTGAAGAAATCATAGCGGCAGAGAGAAGACAAGATGGTGCTGGAGTAGGCGGACATACCAACATCTACCTCCCAGGACCAAAGTGGATTACAAACTAATTTTAAGAAATATCACCTGGAAAAACCAACTTTGGACTAAAGTAAGAGGACTCTTCAACCAAGGAACCCTGAAGAAGGCACACTGAGACTGGTAGGAAAAGCGGAAATGCGGAGAGGGCTGCCCAGCTCCCCGGAACGAACGGCAGCCGGGAGAGACTCGCGTGGCGGGAAGTGAGTTTAGCAGAGAGGGGAGGATCCTGAGCCCCAGGAACAAAGCCCCAGCCTGCAGCCCACATGTGAGCCCAGAAGAGGCGTAAGGACAGTATTTAGCTGGAAACAAGTCAGGATACTGTTTGTGAGAAAGAGTCTGATTTCTCAGACTCAGGATTCTTCTTAAAGGGTCCGTGCAGAACACCTCTCTCACAACTACTGATCTGTGGCTCTGGGGGACAGGGAGAGAAGAGAATACCAGAGTAGCAGGAAGAGAGTGTAATCTAGGAGGCACAGGGAGAAACATTTTGGGAGATCACCACCCTAACCCCTGGGATGAGTCACTCCCCAAATCTGAAGTAAATATTTCCCCCGGAAACAGCAATACCAGTAAAGGGAAGCAGGAGAACAGCCAAACAAGCTCCCCCTGTGGCACTCAGAGCAGAGTTGCTTAGAAAGAGGGAATTTTTGGGTCTCCAGTAGTGAGTGTTAGGGTCTGAGCTACAGTGCCTGCACCCACGTGGCTGAGGGCTCCCAGAGGGTGGGTGGCAGCAGGAGATGGAAGCATGGTTCTGTCGGCAGGGGCAGAAGCCGGCTGGCCACCACTGGGCTCACATGTGGGCTGCAGGCTGGGGCTTTGTTCCTGGGGCTCAGGACCCTCCCCTCTCTGCTAAACTCACTTCCCGCCACGCGAGTCTCTCCCGGCTGCCGTTCGTTCCAGGGAGCTGGGCAGCCCTCTCCGCATTTCCGCTTTTCCTACCAGTCTTGGTGTGGCTTCTTCAGTGTTCCTTGGTTGAAGAGTCCTCTTACTTTAGTCCAAAGTTGGTTTTTCCAGGTGATATTTCTTAAAATTCGTTTGTAATCTACTTTGCTTCTGGGAGGTAGATGTTGGTACATCCGCCTACTCCAGCACCATCTTGTCTTCTCTCTGCCACTATGATTTCTTCAATCAATTCTCTATCCCTTGATCTTTCTCTTCTCCTTCAGGTACCCCTATGATGCAGATGTTGTTTCTCTTCATGTTGTCACAGAGCTCTCTTAGAGTTTCCTCAGACTTTTTTATCCTTTTTTCTTTTTGCTACTCTGCTTCCATGCTTCTCCTAGTCTTGCCCGGCTGGGGAGGAGTAGGCTTGCAAAAGTGGTCAAGCCCAGCTGCTGGCAGCCTGTAATCTAGCCTGCCGAGAAGGGCGGGAACCCCGGAAAGGGTGGAGACCAGCCCCTGAGCAATGGGGCAGGAGCACAGCCTTGCCCCACCCGTGCAACCCGGGCTTGTGGTCTGACTTGGGAGCTGGCTCCTCCCGCAGGTGTGGAGCCAAAAGCCCAGAACAGGCAAAGTTCCGCTACTGAGCTGAGCATGGGCACGCAGTCCTGCCCGGCCATTAGAGCCAAGGCTAGCAGCCGTTCCACGAGCAGACTTCTCCTGCAAGGGCAGGGTGAGAGCCCGGAAAGAGGTGGAGACCCACAGCTGAGCAAAGGTGCTCGCCAGTGCCCTCAGGACCGAACATAATGTCACCCACGGGGGCGGGGCAAAGGCCAAGGCCACCAAGGCTTGTGCACCCGAACACGCGATCACAGCCACTCCTATGAAGAGAAAATGTGGAAGCAGAGAAATGCAACACAAATGAACCAAGAGAAATCCCCAGAAAAGGACCTAAATGAATCAGATATAACCAAATTACCAGATGCAGAGTTTAAAATAACAATTGTTAGGATGCTCAAAGATATTAGAACAACAATAGATGGTCATTATGAACACCTAAATAAAGAGATAGCAAATATAAAAAAGGACCTTGAAATAATAAAAAAAAAATAAGTCAGAAATGACAAATACAATGTCAGAAATGAAGAACACCCAGTGGTGGCCACCAAGCCACACAATGGAAGGAATTAAAAGCAGGATGGATGAAGCTGAGAATCGAATCAACGAGTTAGAGGACACAATAAATAAAGGCACATAAGCAGAGCAGAAAAAAGAAAAGAGACTCAAAAAGTCTGAGGAAACTCTAAGGGAGCTCTGTGACAACATGAAGAGAAATAACATCCACATCATAGGGGTTCCTGAAGAAGAAGAGAAGGAACAAGGGATAGAGAATTTCTTCAAGCATATCATAGCTGAAAACTTCCCTCAATTAAGGCAGGAAAACATCTCACATGTTCAGAAAGCAAAGAGAACTCCATTCATGAGAAACACAAAGAAACCAGCACCAAGACACATCATAATTAAAATACCAAAGCTAAGTGATAAAGAGAAAATATTAAAAGCTGCTAGAGAAAAAAAGACTATCACCTACAAAGGAGCCCCCATAAGGATGACTTCCGACTTCTCAACAGAAACACTTGAGGCCAGAAGGGAATGGCAAGAAATATTCAAAGTAATGCAAAACAAGAGCCTACAACCAAGACTACTCTATCCAGCAAGATTATCATTTAAAATTGAAGGAGAAATAAAAAGCTTTCCAGACAAAAAAAAAAAAAAAAAAACTCAAGGAATTCACTACAACCAAACCAAGGCTGCAAGAAATGCTAAGAAGCCTGTTGTAAACAGATCAAAGGAGAAAAAGAATATAGTAAAAAAGGAATATAATTTTAAAGAATAAAATGGCAATAAACAATTACATATCAATAATAACCTTAAATCTAAATGGATTAAATGATCCAATCAAAAGACATAGGGTAGCTGTGTGGATAAGAAAACAGGACCCATACATATGCTGTCTACAAGAGACATATCTTAAAACAAAAGATGCATATAGACCAGTGTTTCCCAACCTTTTTTGTGCCATGCCCCACCTTAACCTTTCTAAAATTTTTATGTCCCCCCTATGTAACATACATAATTTTTAACATTAAAAAATTGATTTATTCACTTAATAAACATAAATGATAGGTTCTAGGAAGAAATCACTATGAAATTGTTAACAAAACACAGTAAGTAAAATGTCAAAACATATAATGAAAAACAGAAATTTAAATTTCAAATAATTTTAATACAGATTTTTCTATATTAATTTATTATTTTAATTTAGTGTGATCCTTGCGCTTGATGCTTGCTGCACAGAGATTTTATATTAGGTTCCAATTTGGTTAGCTTTAGTCTCAAGTCTCCACGTTGTGTTATATCCAGCCGATTTCTTTTTTTTACCAGTAAGTCATTTACAGCACTAAATCCACATTCAGCTAAAAATGAAGATGGAAACGGTAGCAATAGTTTTCTTGCACATTTGGTTGAATTTGGGTATTTGATTTCTGTTTCCTCACAAAGCCATGCCATCGCTCCTTTGATATTAAATAAAGCTTTAACTGACTCATCATTTTGTAATTCTGCGAGTTCTTCTGGATACTGCATATTTGATATATCAGACAAATCCACCTACATTGGCTGCATCATCCATGTTGGGAAATCAATTTGTTTTAAATCAGAAAATCTTTCTTTTAAATCAGCCGATAGAATATTCAAATGATTGACAATAACAAGTAAAGCGGTATCAGTTACTTCACATTTTTGGAGCCAATGAAACTGTTTAAAGTTTTTGTTGTTAATATGTTTCTGACATAACTCAATATTGGTAATGAAACCAAATATCTTTGCTTTTGCATCGACAAGAGTTTTATTTGTTCCTTGAAGTTGCTTATTTAATATATTTAGTTTTTCAAAGATATCGGCTAAATAACTCACAAATGCTTTACCATCTATTGTTAACAGATACTTCATTTCAGGTTTGTCACTTAAAAAATCACTAAGAGTATCAAACAGTTCCATAAATCTTTTCAAACAGTTTCCTTTAGATAGCCATCTTACTTCAGTATGAAGTAAAAGTCTCACATGGTCTTCATTTTGTTCTTCACAAAATAGCTTGAAAAGACGCTCACATTTGGCACTAGCTTTAATAGCATTAACATACTTTATTACTGTATATAATACTTCATTCAGAACAGGCGAGATGTTTTTAGCTATCAAGTTTTCCCTATGAATAACACAATGCACAAGAATCATTTCTGGATTCGTATCTTTCATCAATTTTAAGCAGCCATTTTTCTTGCCCATCATATTGGGAGGACCATCTGCAGCACAAGATGTTATATTTTTCATTGGTATATCACTGACATCTAAGTAGTTTTTTAGCTTATTATATATATCTTTGGAGGTAGTGGTACTTTCTAATCTTTTACAGAACAACATTTCTTCAGCAAAATGTCCTTTATCAATATATCTTACGTAAGTTATCAATACTGCCTCACTGTCTCTCAAAGTTGATTCTTCCATTTGCAAGGAGAATTTTCTTGTTTTCAGCTTTTCAATAAGTTGTTTTTCAATATCCTCACTCATTTCGTCTATTCTTCTGCTAACAGTATTGTCACTGAGTGGCATAGCTTTTACATCTTTGTCATCTTTTTCAAGAACCATTTTAAGAAATGCTGATATTGACGGTTTTATTAAATTCTCTCCTATAGTGTGATTTTCTCCAGTTTTAGTGATGAATAAAGAAATTTGATAACTAGCCTCAAGAACACGATTATTAGTTGAAGTAGAGCAGTAAATAGAGACTTTAATGTTCTTTTTTCAAAATTTTTCTTTAAAGTATTAAAGTAACTCAAATCTGAATTAATATGAGCACTATGTTTCGCCTTCAAATGCGCCTCAAGATGACCTCGTTCCATTGATTCGTTGGTCAAGCATTGCTGGCATAAAAGACAAAAAGGAATCTGCTCATCGTGAACAGCGGGTATGAACCCAAATTTTAAATATTCCTCCAAATATTGATGAGTTTTTTTCTTGCTTGCACCACTCATTTTACTATGGGTTATAAGAAATAAAAACAAGATCAATTAAAAACTAATATTAAAATATGTGTTAAAATATATTCAATGTGACATAGAGTAAACGTATACTAAAAATTCATATTTATTTAAATGTATATAACACATTTACTACACTACCACCGCAAATCAAAAGGTATCTATATTTTTTCCACTTGACAAAATTTTCTGGAAAGTTATGCTTCTAAAATTAAAATTGTCATGCATGCACTATTATAGCCCCAATAATATTTATAAAATATTAGTGCTTTCTAGCCCCGATGCAAGAAATACTTAATAAAGAGTTTAATATTGATAAAAATAAAATCAAATACTTACCAATTATATCTATACAATATATATGTATATTTATTAAATCAACGAGCTTTTACAACAGTTTTGACTGACACTTATTTCAAATTAATACCAACTGAATGATGTGAAACACTACAGAAGTTGCGATGGGCCAATTACGTGAGAATAACTGCGTTGTTTAGCGAGTTTTTAAAATGTCCGGGGTTCCCCGCAGCAGATGGCATGCTCCGCGGTGAACCGAGGACGAAGTTTACTTGACGACGCCAATCACCCAGTTGATATTTTGCTCTCGTCAAACAAAATTATACTTAATAATTATTTACCGCAATTATTTAAGAATTGCATTTTTTGTTAAATTTGGCACCAATATCTAGCATTGCATTTAAGTGGCCTGGGGCAAAAAAGTTAAATTCATGTCGAGTCCATTTTCAAATTGCCCCCTTTAACTATCAAATTGCCCCCCTGTGGGCCCCACGTTGGGAAACACCGATATAGACTGAAGATAAAAGGATAGAAAAAGATATTTCACACAAATGGAAATGAAAAAAAAGCTGTGGTAGCAATATTTATATCAGACAAACTGGACTTTAAAACAAAGACTATAGTAGACCCTGGCCGGTTGGCTCAGTGGTAGAGCATCGGCCTGGCATGCAGAAGTCCCGGGTTCAATTCCTGGCCAGGGCTCACAGGAGAAGCACCCATCTGCTTCTCCACCCCTTCCCCTCTCCTTTCTCTCTGTCTCTCTCTTCCCCTCCCTCAGCCGAGTCTTCACTGGAGTAAAGATGGCCCGGGCGCTGGGGATGGCTCCTTGACCTCTGCCCCAGGCACTAGAGTGGCTCTGGTCACGACAGAGTGATGCCCCAGAGGGGCAGAGCATCACCCCCTGGTGGGCATGCTGGGTGGATCTCGGTCGGGCACATGCGGGAGTCTGTCTGACTGTCTCTCCCGTTTCCAGCTTCAGAAAAAAAAAAACAAAAAAACAAAAAACAAAGACTATAGTAAGAGATAAAGAAGGTCACTACATAATGATAAAGGGAGCAATCTAACAGGAAGATATAACCATTAAAAACATCTAAGCACCTAATATAGGAGCACCTAAATATATAAAGCAGACTTTGATGGATTTAAAGGGCGAGAACAACAGCAATACTATAATAGTAGGGGATTTCAATACCCCACTAACATCACTAAATAGATCCTCAAGAAAGAAAATTAACAAAGAAACAGCAGACTTAAAGGACATACTAGATCAACTCGATTGAATAAATAACTTCAGAATCTTTCACCCTAAAGCAGCAGAATATACAGTCTTTTCAAGTGCTCATGGTACATTCTCTAGAATAGACCACATGTTAGGGCACAAAAGTGGTCTCAACAAATTTAAGAAGATTGAAATTATATCAAGCACTTTCTCTGACCACAATGGCATGAAACTAGAAATCAACCACAACAGAAAAACTGAAAAATACTCAAACACTTGGGAACTAAATAGCACGTTATTAAATAATGAATAGGTAAACAATGAGATCAAAGAAGAAATTTAAAAATTCCTATAAATGAACGATAATGAGCATACATCAGCTCAAAATTTATGGGACACAACAAAAGCAGTCCTGAGAGGAAAGTTCATAGCATTACAGGCATACATCAAGAAGCTAGAAAAAGCTCAAATAAACAACTTTACCCTACATCTAAAAGAACTAGAAAAAGAACAGCAAGTAAAGACCAGAGCTAATAGAAGGAAAAAAATAATAAATATCAGAGCAGAAATAAATGACATAGAGGTTAAAGAAACAATACAGAGGATCAATGAAACCAGGAGCTGGTTCTTTGAAAAGGTAAACAAGGCCTAACATGTGGTGGCGCAGTGGATAAAGCGTCGACCTGGAAATGCTGAGGTCGCCGGTTCAAAACCCTGGGCTTGCCTGGTCAAGGCACAATGGGAGTTGATGCTTCCAGCTCTTCTCCCCTTCTCTCTTTCTGTCTCTCTCTCTCCTCTCTCTCCCTCTAAGTCTCTCTCTCCTCTCTAAAAATGAATAAATAAATAAAATTTTTTTAAAGGTAAACAAGATCAATGAACCTTTAACCAGACTCACCAAGAAACAAAGAAAGAGAACTCAAATAAATAAAATTAGAAATGAGAGTGGAGAAAAAACAACTGACACAACATAAATACAGAATATTGTAAGAAAATACTATGAAGTACTGTATGCCAAAAAACTAGAAAACCTAGATGAAATGGACAAATTCCTTGAAACATACAATCTTCCAAAAATTAATCTGGAAGAATCAGAAAACCTAAACAGACCGATTAACACCAAATGAGATTGAAACAGTTATCAAAAAACTCCCAACAAAGAAAAGTCCTGGGCCTGATGACTTCACAAGTGAATTCTACCAAATATTCAAAGAAGAACTAACTCCTATTCTTCTCAAGCTATTTAAAAAAATTCAAGAAGAAGGAAGACTTCCAAGCTCCTTTTATGAGGTGAGTATAATTCTGATTCCAAAACCAGGCAAAGACAACACAAAGAAAGAAAATTATAGGCCAATATCCCTGATGAATTTGGATGCTAAAATCCTCAACAAAATATTAGCAAACCAGATCCAGCAATATATGAAAAAAATCATACACCAGGATCAAGTGGGATTTATTCTTGGGAAGCAAGGCTGGTACAACATTCACAAATCAATCAATGTGATTCATCACATAAACAAAAGGAAGGAGAAAAACCACATGATAATTTCAATAGATGCAGAAAAAGCATTTGATAAAATCCAGCACCCATTCATGATCAAAACTCTCAGCAAAGTGGGAACACAGGGAACATACCTCAACATGATAAAGGGCATCTATGACAAACCCACGGCCAACATCATACTCAATGGGCAAAAATTAAAAGCAATCCCTTTAAGATCAGGAACAAGGCAGGGGTGCCCCCTTTTACCACTCTTATTCAACATAGTTTTGGAAGTCCTAGCCACAGCAATAAGACAAGAAAAAGAAATAAAAGGCATCCAAATTGGAAAAAAAGAAGTAAAACTATCATTATTTGCAGATGATATGATATTGTATATAGAAAACCCTAAAGTCTCAGTCAAAAAACTACTAAACTTGATAAATGAATTCAGCAATGTGGCAGGATATAAAATTAATACTCAAAAATCAGAGATATTTTTATACACTAACAATGAACTGTCAGAAAGAGAAATTAAGGAATCAATTCCCTTTACCATTGCAACCAAAAAAATTAAGTACCTAGGAATAAATTTAACCAGGGAGATTAAAGACTTATACTCGGAAAATTATAAAACATTAATAAAAGAAATCATGGAAGATACAAACAAGTGGAAGCATATACTGTGCTCATGGTTAGGAAGAATAAACATCATTAAAATGTCTATATTACCCAAAGCAATTTATAAATTCAATGCAATACCAATTAAAATACCAATGACTTACTTCAAAGATATAGAACAAATATTCCAAAAATTTATATGGAACCAAAAGAGAACACAAATAGCCTCAGTAATCTTGAAAAGGAAGAATAAAGTGGGAGGTATCACACTTCTGGATATCAAGTTATACTATAAGGCCATTGTACTCAAAACAGCCTGGTACTGGCATAAGAACATGCATATAGATCAAAGGAACAGTACTGAGAACCCGGAAATAAACCCACACCTTTATGGACAACTGATAGTTGACAAAGGAGGTAAGAGCATACATTGCAGTAAAGACAGCCTCTTCAATAAATGGTGTTGGGAAAATTGGACAGCTACCTGCAAAAAATGAAACTAGACCACCAACTCACACCATTCACAAAAATCAACTCAAAATGGATAAAAGTCTTAAATGTAAGCCGTGAAACCATAAGCATCTTAGAAGAAAACATAGGTAGTAAGCTCTCTGACATTTCTCGCAGCAATATATTTGCTTATTTGTCTCCACAGGCAAGTGAAATAAAAGACAGGATAAACAAATGGGACTATATCAAACTAAAAAGCTTCTGCACAGCTAAAGACAATAAGAACAATAAAAAGACAAACTACACAATGGGAGAATATATTCGACAATGCATCTGATAAGGGGTTAATAATCAAAATTTATAAAGAACTTGTAAAACTTAATACCAGGAAGACAAGCAATACAATCCAAAAATGGGCAAAAGAAATGAATAGATACTTCTCCAAAGAGGACATACAGATGGCCAATAGGCATATGAAAAAATGCTCAACATCACTAATCATTAGAGAAATGCAAATTAAAACCACAATGAGATATCACCTCACACCAGTCAGAATGGCGCTCATTGATAAAACAACACAGAATAAGTGTTGGCGAGGATGTGGAGAAAAGGGAACCCTCCTGCACTGCTGGTGGGAATGCAGACTGGTGCAGCCACTGTGGAAAACAGTATGGAGATTCCTCAAAAAATTAAAAATTGAACTGCCTTTTGACCCAGCTATCCCACTTTTAGGAATGTACCCCAAGAACATCATAGCACTGTATGAAAAGAAGAAATGCACCCCCATGTTTATGGCAGCATTGTTCACAATAGCAAAGATCTGGAAACAGTGTCCGTCAGAGGACGAGTGGATTAAAAAGCTTTGGTACACATATACTATGGAATACTACTCAGCCATAAGAAATGATGACATCGGATCATTTACAACAACATGAATGAACCTTGATAACATTATACTGAATGAAATAAGTAAATCAGAAAAAACTAAGAACTATATGATTCCATACATAGGTGGACATAAAAATGAGACTCAGAGACAGGGACAAGAGTGTGGGGGTTACGGGGCAGGGGGGAGGAGAGGGAGGGTGTTGCGGGAGGGGAGGGGCACAAAGAAAACCAGTTAGAAGGTGTCAAAAGACAATTGGACTTTGGGTGATGGGAATGCAGCATAAGCAAATGTCAAAATAACCTAGAGCTGTTTTCTCTGAACATATGTACCCTGATTTATCAATGTCAACCCATTAAAATTAATAATAAAAAAAAGATTTTGTCTCAGGGCTAATTCAGGCAGTTAGAAGAATAGTATAAGGATGCTAATTCTGCTTTTCAGGCCACATCCTGCAAAAGGGGCCCCAAGAAAATTGGTGATTTGGCTCCTCTGATTTTGCCAATTGAATTTTAAAAAAATAGGTCAAGAATGCCCTGAAATGGAACTAACAATACAAGGGCATATATTTAAAGGACTTTTAGATACTGGAGCTGATATATCTGTTATTGCTAAACTACATTGGCCTTCTTCCTGGCCCACTCATGCAGCAGCCACAGAATTACAAGGTATAGGGCAGAGTAAATCCCCTCAACAAAGTTCTAGTTTTCTACATTGGGAAGATTAAGGTCATTCTGGATTTTTTAAGCCTTATGTGCTCCCTGGATGGCCAATTAATTTGTGAGGTAGGGATGTTTTGAAAAATATGGGAGTGTTGCTTGTCAGTCCTAATGGTTTAGTCAGCACTCAGATGCTTGATCGGGGATTTTTGCCCACCAAGGGTCTAGGGAAAGAACAGCGAGGAATTCTCACCCCCATAGAAGTGGCACCAATACCAGAAGGTGTGGATTAGGATATCAAAATTTAGCATAGGGACCTTGGTAGCTCCTGCTACCTCAATAATGCATTGTGCAGACCCAATTACTTGGAAATCAGATAATCCTGTATGGGTAGACCTATGACCCCTTTCTCAGGAAAAACTTAGGGCAGCTGCTCAATTGGTACAAGAGCAGCTACAGCTTGGGCACATTGAACCATCTAATAGCCCACGGAATACACTTCCATATTTTTATCTTTTTGCCTCCTGGATTATCAAGGGCATAGGCGACCCTTACAGTTTATAGGTTTTGAGCCTCAAAATTATTGTTGTTCCTTTTTTCAAAGGATCAATAACAATGGCTCTGGGAAACTTCTACTAAATGGCAAATCGCTCTTGCAAATCAATGGACAACTTTATACTGAAACTGTCCACTTAAAATCAGTTCAAAGTCTAGAATTATATGCCATTAGCATGGCTTTTCAGCATTTGCCATATTCCCCCTTTAATCTATATACAGACAGCAAATATTTACTTATGGTGTTTCCACTATAAAGACTGCTGTCTTAGGGACAAATGCTGATGAACTATTTCAGCAGTTCCTCCTTCTTCAAAGACTTGTATGTCAACATAGAGCTCCATGTTTCATAGGACATACTCCAGCTCACTCCATGCACCCTGGAGCTTTAGCACAAGGGAATGCCCTTTTTTTCTTTCTTTCTTTCTTTCTTTCTTTCTTTCTTTCTTTCTTTCTTTCTTTCTTTCTTTCTTTCTTTCTTTCTTTCTTTCTTTCTTTTTTTGTGCTTTTCTGAAGTTGGAAATGGGGAGGCAGTCAGATAGACTCCCGCATGCACCCGACCAGGATCCACCCGGCACGCCTACCAGGGGGGAATGCTCTGCCCATCTGGGGTGTTGCTCTGGTGCAACCAGAGCCATTCTAGCACCTGAGGCAGAGGCCACGGGGCCATGCTTAGCGCCTGAGGTGGCTTTGCTCCAGTGGAGCCATGGCTGCGGGAGGGGAAGAGAGAGACAGAGAGGAAGGAGAGGGGGATGGGTGGAGAGGAAGATGGGCACTTCTTCTGTGTGTCCTGGCCAGGAATCAAACCTGGGACTTCCACACACTGGGCCAACGCTCTACCACTGAGACAAACGGCCAGGGCCTAGGAATGCCCTTGTTGGTCAAGCTACACAAAAGAAAATTATTTGGAGCAACCATGACAGACCATGCAATTCAGTCTCATATTATCACCAGAATGCTGCAGCCTTGTATAAACAGTTTCAACTTTCTTGGGAAGCAGCATGGCAGATTGGGAAATCCTGTCCAAGGGGTACTATACTACAATCTGCCCCTTCATTTGGAGTTAACCCTCAAGGACCCCTACCAGGACAACTTTGGCAAATGGATGTTATTCATATACCTTCACTTGGCAAACAGTCCTATGTCCACGTTACAGTGGATACATATTCTGGATTTATAGTAACCTCTGTCAGAACAGGAAAGGCTGCTAAGCATGTTATAGCTCATTGTCTGTATGCATTGTTCTATTATTGGATTTCCTAAACTGGCTAAACTGAAAATGCTCTGCCGGGGTCCAGCCCCGGGGGGGATCCAGGGGTCCCACAGGAGGAGATGGCGTCGGCGAAAATGGAGTGAGAGAGCCGAATTCTTTTCTTTCTCTTTATTCTCTGGTTAGCATTTACTGCCAGGCATCTCTACCAAATGCTAGTATAGCTTCCTTTTTATACACGCACCGAGTTACAATCACATGGTGTTAATTATTGTTTTTGTTTTCACTATGTTTGCATGTTTCCAGATAACAGTTAATTTACATCTATGAGTCACAAATCAGGTAGCAAATCATTCAAAATACAAAATAACTTGAATAGCGATAACAACATCAGTAAAAACTTTTAGAGTATTAGTTCTAAAAGGCTTGCCTCTAAAGAAATTAACATAACATCAAGAATAGCTTTCATTCAAAGATATGCAGAGTGTACTTGCAAGATAGCCCAGCAGCAACACAAGACATTCCATGGATTTCCCTACATTTTTAAATCTCATGAGAACATCTCATTGAGAAAGCCTAGCAATTGCTTTTAGTCAAAAGACAGTTCTCTTAGTAAAACATTCTTTTCTTGCTGACTATGCTCTCATCCTAGGCCACACAATGGGCCATCCTACTATACCTTACCTAAGATACTATTGTCTAGTCAAATATTACTTATTTATTATATTTAAACACTAGTTAAGTTCTGACTCTATTCTTCTCAGAATATACCACTATTTGCAGATCAAAGAAGAAAGGAATGTTTTTCTACTTATCACATGAAAAGGCTAGGGAGAAAAAATGTTAAGTGAAGGCCAAAGGGTGCTTTGTGCACAGCCACTGCCTCCTAACCATTCACAAGTCACAATCTATTCTTATTAACATGATTAAGAAGGAATTCTCCTACAAACTTAACCCTTTACGAGGGATATCATAGCCAACCTCTTATGTCTATGAGCCCAGTTCAAGGGGCTTACAGGCTTTTCTGTGGAACTCACACCCTCTGTCTCATTTCCAAAGAAATCACTATGAATCTACAGGGAAAGCACGGTACTATTGTCCCTGTGCCACAAATAATAGCACACACCCAGAAAAGGGGGGATATAAGGCCAGATTAATTCAAAAAGTCAAAGGGGAAAGTATCGTTGTGCCTATCCTTTGTGGTGACTTTGTCACCCTGCAGCCATTGGTCTTCATTGCAGTGACTTTGTCACCCCGCAGCCATTGGTCTTCTCTGCTGTGACTTTGTCAATCAGCAGTTTTTGATCTTCTTCTGCTGTGACCTTGTCAGCCAGCAGTTGTGGATCGGCTCCCGACAATGCTCCTGCATATGGAGCAAAAGCATTTACTGTATTTTGTCATTCTTACAATCTTTAAAGTTAAGGTATTATTAAAGTGTACCCAGCAAATATTTTAAGGTCAATTTAAAAAAATTTAAAAGGGGGTAGTCATATCCTGGAACTCCTACGGGTCTACCATATCATGCTTTTTACTTTAAAAAAATTTAAATTTCTTTTGAATGCTGATGAACAGAAGATGCCAAATCTTTTTCACCTGAAAACTACTACCTTCTTTATTTGATGAAGCTAATAACACTGTCTTGTCTTTTTCCAAATAACTCCAGATATATGGAAAAGGTTTATATAGGCAGATGGGGATCCTCAAACCCCTCAGCGAGATCTTCTGAGCATGGCTTTTAAGATACCTAGAGACAGAAAAAGCCCAATAGAGATCAGGGGAACTACCAGCTTTTAGGATATGCCCTTAAAGGCTCCAACGCTCCAAAGGGGTCTCATATGATGCCATCTGGGTCCTGCTTCAATAGTGGAAAGGAAGATCATTGAGCTAAAGCCTGCCAGACTTACATGCCTCTGCTGTGAGGAAACAGGGACACTGGAAGGTAGGCTTCCCCCTCGCTCCTCTAAGGGAGGGTTCAGTCTCTTCCAGCCCTGCTCCAGCCACCTTTGACCTAACCTTGCCCAGAGTGCTAGGGTTTGCCACTGAAGGCTGAAGGGGTCCAGGGCCATCAGCCCCATCTACAACACTGTGGACGAGCCTAGGGTATTTATTCCAAGAAGCAGGTAAACTGATCTCATTTGCACAAGGGCCACTTAACTATGTCTTGCCTGAATAGTCAGATTTTTTATTCTTCCCTCAAAGATCTCTGTTGTGGGTGTTGGTAGTCCTATTTTCTGCTGCTTTGTTTAATATATAGTGTTTCTTTTATTCCTCATACCTCAATGCCCCACTCATATTTCAAGCTGGGACCTACTCCTAATTTATAGCTCTCTTTCCCCCTTTTGCCAACTTCTATTATGAATCTACCTTTGCCACCCAACTTAGTGTATCCCAAGGTTCTCTTTACCAAGCCACAGTCACAGAGCTCCAGGGAAAAGCAACCTGGTCTCAACTCTCCAGGCAGCGGATAACAGAAGCTCCATATCCACACATGCTACAGATGGCTTTTCCAGTCTATCTGAATCATTACCAGCTAGAAGCAGCGGTCATTGGGACTTGGACATGAGCTGCAAAGTATAGAATTATATCAACAAATCCAGTGCCATTCAGACTTTTCCTGGATGTGGACCTTTCCTGGACTCCTGCTCCTTGGGACAGCTCCTAACAGACTGAACTGGGGTTGGATTGCATTTTTCAGGGATTTGGCATGGTGTTGGGGCCAACTTGGACTTTGTGAACATGTTAAGGACACTACTCTTTTATGGATTCTTGCTGTATTGGCCAAGAGTTTGCTTAAAGGCTTTAATCACTGTAAAAAAAAAATAGAAGACTAGATAAAGAAGATGTGGCACATATACACCATGGTATACTATTCAGCCATAAGAAATGATGACATTGGATCACTTATAACAAAATGGTGGGATCTTGATAACATTATACGGAGTGAAATAAGTAAATCAGAAAAAAACAAGAACTGCAGGATTCCCATACATTGGTGGGACATAAAAATGAGACTAAGAGACATGGACAAGAGTGTGGTGGTTTAAGGGGCCGGGGGGGAAGGAAGGAGGGAGAGGGGGAGGGGAGGGGGAGGGGTACAAAGAAAACTAGATAGAAGGTGACGGAGGACAATCTCTCTTTGGGTGATGGGTATGCAACAGAATTGAATGTCAAGATAAACTGGACATGTTTTCTTTGAATATATGTACCCTGATTTATTGATGTCACCCCATTAAAATAAAAAAAATTTTTTATAAAAAAAAAAAGAAATCATAGCTGAAAACTTCCCTAAATTGATGTAGAAAAAAGTCACACAAGTTTAAGAAGCACAGAGAGTTCCATTAAGAATGAACCCAAAGAGGCCTACACCAAGACACATCATAATTAAAATACAAAAATTAAGAGATAAAAAAATAATACTAAAAGCTGTAAGAGAAAAGCAGTCAATTGCCTACAGAGGAGCCCTCATAAAGATGACATCTGACTTCTAAACAGAAACATTAGAGGCCAGAAGGGAATGGCAAGAAATATTCAAAGTAATGCAAAACAAGAGCCTACAACCAAGACTTCTCTATCTAGCAAGGTTATCACTTAAAATTGAAGGAGAAATAAAAAGCTTCCCAGACAAAACAAAACTCAAGAAATTTATTACAACCAAACCAATGTGACAAGAAATGTTAAGGGGCCTGCTGTACACAGAACAAAGGGGAAAAAGATCTAATAAAAGAAGAATGTAGATTTAAAGAATAAAATAGCAAAAAACAACTACATATCGATAATAACCTTAAATGTAAATGGATTAAATGCTCAAATCAAAAGACATAGGGTGGCTGCATGGATAAGAAAACAGGACCCGTACATATGCTGTCTACAAGAGACCAACCTCAAAACAAAAGATACAAATAAACTGAAAGTAAAGGGATGGAAAATAATATTTCATGCAAATGGAAATGAAAAAAAGCTAAGGTAGCAATACTTATATCTGACAAAATAGACTTTAAAACAAAGGCTATAGTATGGGATAAAGAAGGTCACTACATAATGATAAAGGGAGCAATCCAACAGAAAGATATAACCATTATAAATATGTATGAACCTAATATAGGAGCACCTAAATATATCATATAAAGCAGCCTGACCAGGCGGTGACACAGTGGATAGAGCATCAGACGGGGGTGCAGAGGACCCATGTTCGAGACCCCAAAGTCACTAATTTGAGTGCAGGCTCATCTGGTTTGAGCAAAGCTTACCAGCTTGGACCCAAGGTCACTGGCTTGAGCAAGGGGTTACTCAGTCTGCTGTAGCCCCACAGTCAAGGCACATATGAGAAAGCAATCAATGAAAAACTAATGATTAATGCTTCTTGTCTCTCTCCATTCTTGTCTGTCTGTCCCTATCTATCCCTCTCTCTGACTCTCTCCATCTCTGTAAATATATATATATATATATATATATACTATAATACTATGGGATTTTAATACCCCACTAACATCAATGGATAGATTCACAAGAAAGAAAATTAACAAAGAAACGGCAGACTTAAAGGACACACTAGATTAACTGGATTTAATCTTCAGAACCTTTCACCCTAAAGCAGAAGAATATAAATTCTTTTCAAGTGCTCATGGTACATTCTCTAGGATAGACCACATGCTAGGACACAGAATGAGTCTCAATAAATTTAAGAAGATTGAAATCATATCAAGCACCTTCTCGGATCACAATGGCATGAAACTAGAAATCAACTACAATAGAAAAACTGAAAAACACTCAAACACTTGGAAACTAAATAGCATGTTACTAAATAATGAATGGGTTAACAATGAGATCAAGGAAAAATAAAAAATTTTCTTGTAACAAATTAAAATGAACATACAACAACTCAAAATTTATGAGACATATTAAAAGCAGTCCTGAGAGAAAAGTTCATAGCACTACAGGCATACCTTAAGAAGCTAGAAAAACCTCAAAAAATAATTTAACCCTGCATCTAAAAGAACTAGAAAAAGAACAGCAAATAAAACCCAGAGGAAGTAGAAGGAAGGAAATAATAAAGATCAGAGTGGAAATAAATGACATAGAGGCTAATAAAACAATATGGAGGATCAAGAGCTGGTTCTTTGAAAAGGTAAACAAGATAGATGAACCTTTAACTAGACTCACCAAGAAAAAAAGAAGATTCAACTAAATAAAATTAGAAATGAGAGAGGAGAAGTAACAACTGACATAGTAGAAATATAAAAGACTGTGAGAAAATACTATGAAGAACTGTATGCCATAAAATTAGACAACCTAGGCAAAATTGACAAATTCCTCTAAGCATATAATCTTTCAAAAATCAATATAGAAGAATCAGAAAACCTAAACAGACTGTTTTCATCAATGAGATTGAAACAGTTTTCAAAAATCTCCCAACAGCCTGACCAGGTGGTAGCGCAGAGGACCCAGGTTCGAGACTCTGAGGTCGCCAGCTTGAGCGCGGGCTCATCTGGTTTGAGCAAAGCTCACCAGCTTGGACTCAAGGTCGCTGGATTAAGCAAGAGGTTACTCAGTCTGCTGTAGCCCCATGGTCAAGGCACATATGATAAAGCAATCAATGAACAACTAAGGTGTCGCAACGAAAAACTGATAATTGATGCTTCTCATCTCTCTCCGTTTCTGTCTGTCTGTCCCTATCTATCCCTCTCTCTGACTCTCTCTCTGTCTCTGTAAAAAAAATAATAATAATTAAAAAAAATAAAATAAAAACAAAAAAACTCCCAACAAATAAAAGTCCTGGGCGAGATGGCTTCACAGGCAAATTTTACCAAATACTCAAAGAAAAACTAACTCCTATCCTCCTCAAGCTATTTCAAAAATTTCAAGAGTGGGAAGACTTCTAAACTCCTTTTATGAGGCAAGCATACTACTGATTCCAAAACCAGGCAAAGAAAGAAAACTATAGACCAATATCCCTGATGAACTTAGATGCTAAAATTCTCAACAAAATATTAGCAAACCGGATCCAGCAGGACATGAAAAAAAATCATACATCATGATCAGGTGGGATTTATTGTGGGGAGACAAGGCTGGTACAATATTTGCAAATCAATCAATGTGATTCAACACATAAACAAAAGAAAGGAGAAAAACCACATGATAATATCAATAGATGAAGAAAAGCATTTAATAAAATCCAGCACCCATTTATGATCAAAACTCTCAGCAAAGCAGGGATGCAAGGAACATACCTCAACATGATAAAGGCAATCTATGACAAACCCAAAGCCAACATCATAATCAATGGGCAAAAGTTAAAAGAAATCCCCTTAAGATCAGGAACAAGGCAGGGGTGCCCCCTTTCACCACTCTTATTCAACATAGTTTTAGAAGGCTAGCCACAGCAATCAGACCAGAAGAAGATATAAAAGGCATCCAAATTGGAAAAGAAGAAGTAAAACTATCATTATTTGCTGATGATATGATACTGTATATAGAAAACCATAAAGTCTCAGTCAAAAAATTTCTGGACCTGATACATGAATTTAGCAAGGTGGTAAGATATAAAATCAATATTCAGAAATCAGTGGCATTTTTATATACCAACAATGAACTGTCTTAAAGAGAAATTAAGAAAACAATCCTCTTCACTATTGCAACAACAACAAGAAAGTATCTAGGAGTAAATTTAACCAAGGAGGTTAAAGACTTGTACTTGGAAAATTATAAATCATTGATAAAGGAAATCAAGGAAGATACAAACAAGTGGAAGCTTATACCCTATTTATGGATAGGAAGAATAAACATCATTAAAATGTCTATATTACCCAAAGCAATCTATAGATTCAATGTAATTCCTATTAAAATACCAATGACATACTTCAAAGATATAGAACAAATATTCCAAAAATTTATATGGAACCAAGAAAGAACACGAATAGCCTCAGCAATCTTAAAAAAGAAGAATAAAGTGGGAGGTATCACACTTCTTGATATCATGTTATACTACAAGGCCATTGTATTCAAAACAGCCTGGTACTGGAATAAGAACAGGCATACAAATCAATGGAACAGAACAGAGAACGCAGAAATAAACCCACACCTTTATGGACAAATTATATTTGACAAAGGAAGTAAGAGCATACAATGAAGTAAAGACAGTCTCTTTGACAAATGGTGTTGGGAAAATTGGACAGGTACTTGCAATAAAATGAAACTGAATCACCAACTTACACCATTCACAAAAATAAACTCAAAATGGATAAAAGACATAAATGTAAGTCGTTAAACCATAAACATCTTGGAAGAAAACATAGGCAGTAAACTCTCTGATATCTCTTATAAAAATATTTTTGCTGATTTATCTCCATGGGCAGGTGAAATAAAGGACAGGATGAGCAAATGGGACTATATCAAACTAAAAAGCTTTTGCACAGCAAAAGACACCATTAACAAAATAAAAAGATAATCCATACAATGGGAGAATATATTCACCAATACGTCTGATAAGGGATTAATAGCCAAAGTTTATAAAGAACTTGTAAAACTCAACACCAGGAAGATAAACAATCTAATCCAAAAATGGGCAAAAATAATGAATAGACACTTCTCCAAAGAGAACATACGGATGGCCAATAAGCAGAAAAAAATATTCAACATCACTAATTATTAGAGTAATGCAAATTAAAACCACAATGAGATACCACCTCACACCTGTCAGAATGGCACTCATTAACAAAACAACACAGAATAAGTGCTGGCGAAGATGTGGAGAAAAGGGAACCCTCCTGCACTGCTGGTGGGAATGCAGACTGGTGCAGCCACTGTGGAAAACAGTATGGAGATTCCTCAAAAAATTAAAAATGGAACTGCCCTTTGACCCAGTTATCCCACTTTTATAAGTATATCCTATGAATACCAAATCACTGATTCAAAAGAAGAAATGTACCCCCATGTTTATTGCAGCATTGTTTACAATAGCTGAGATCTGGAAACAGCCTAAGTGTCCATCAGTGGGCGAGTGGATTAAAAATCAGTGGTACATATACACAATGGAATACTACGCGGCAATGAGGAAGAGGGAAACCTTACCTTTCGTGACAACATGGATGGACCTGGAGACTATTATGCTAAGTGAAATAAGCCAGCAAAGAAAGAAAAAGATCATATGACCTCACTCATTTGCGGAATCCAATGAACAATGTGAACTGAGGAACAGAACAGAGGCAGAGGTGGGATCAAAGGGAACAGAGGACAAGTGGTCAGAGGGAAAGTGGAAGGGAAGATGGGATTAGAGAAGGGAAAGAGATTAGTGAAATTAGATATACATAACACAGCATTATAGAGAACAGGACAGCAAATCCTGGAGGGAAGGGGGGAAGGCATTTGGGGGAGGGGCAAAGGGTGGTGCAGAGGGGAACACGGGGGTGGGGGGAGATATATTGAGTGGGACACCTGAATCTATGTAAACACAATAAATTAAAATCATAAATAAAAAAAAAAAGACTGAAGGCAGAATGAACTGAACACGAGCATAGCACTCCAGATGATAAAGTTGTTTCCTGTGGAGAAATTGTGAAACCGCTATACAGGAATGGGTAAAAGTAGGTTCATAATTGTGAGTAAGCAAAACAGATCATTCTTATATTATTATTTACTAATTACTGTATTATTTATTTGTATTACAGCTATAAACCTAGTTTTGCCCACCCCTGTACAGGCATACTGGAATGAAGTAAGTAGATGGCAGATGGTTGGAACCAGGTGTCTCACTGTTAGAGCAGGAGGTTACAGACAAGCAGGAGAGACATCTGAGATGATCTGTGTGGTAATGGACTAGAGAAGAGACATCAGCATGAACTTGTATTTAGTTTAATAGATACAAATGGGTATATATTTATAGATATCTGTACAGACATGTTATTATAAAAACATATATTCCCTTGCTCTATCACCTGAAAGAACCTAGAAGTAACAACACTCCAGTAGCAACAAAAACACCTAGCACCCAAATTTGGTTCTGAGAGATCCTGAGAACTCAGCTTTAATTGTTGCACCTGTGGTCACAGTTTGGTTAATATCCAGCTAATGATGATACGTACAGGTAAGATACGAGGTATGCAGCCACTCTTGCATAAAGCTTTCCATGCAGATGCCTTACATACACGAGTCAGACCCTACATGCCACGCAAGCCTGGGTCTCCAGTGGTTCTCTCAAGCCCTCTTCTTCCTTGCCTCTCCCCTCCCCATCACACCTGTACCCTTCGATGGCTGTAGAGACCAAGCCTCCTCTTCTGAAGTTTCCATCCAAATCCTAGCTCCCACTCCTCAGAACTAGACCCACCTCTGCATTCCTGAGAGAATAGAAATGGTCTGTTAGAATGCTGAAACACCCTTGCCCCTGCTTGAAACTGCCTCTGTGTTTCCTCCTCCCTTCTTATTTTCTGTCCCTCCATGTCTGTGTCTGAGGAAGAAACATCTGCTTTGGTTTCAGGGTACCCTTCACCTGTATTTGAATGTCATTTCATATGTGTCCCTGTGACATTCCCACCAGTCACCTCCCAATCTCTGACAGCATTTATCTGTCCCTTTCTGCTTCCTCTTTCCTCTCTGGGCTCAGACATGCTCGGGTCACGCCTCCCTCTAAAACACCACTCCTCAACTCCACAAGCATTAAACTCCAGTGTCATATAACCTCCTTTGGTTGAAGGCATGAGCACAGGCTAAGTACTCAGATATGGGCAGAAGTGGATTTAACAGCGGGCGCATCAGGTGTGTGCCCTGGGCCCCGACTTCTGAAGGGCCCCGCAAAACCCTAACGTTACACTTTTTCCTAATGACACCAAGTTTGGTTTCATATGTGCAATTTTAACATTAATAGTACATCATTTCTTTATTTATTTAAAAATATGGTTAACATGTATTTTTATTTTCCCCATCTCTCTCTTTTTTTTAAAGGGTTCAATATTTTCTTCTGCATCCAGGACCTCAACCGATCTTAACCCACCTCTGGATATGGGTTCCAATTGAGCTCCACTACTGACCAACTGGATGATGCCAGGAGATAGTCAAGATCATGCTGAAGTTTATGGAGGGGCTCCTGCACGATGACTGTGAAGAGCTTCACTTACTATAAGACCTCCTTGCAATCCCATCATCCTCAGGAGATGGGGCTATTACACTGCATGTAGAAAACAGACGCCAAGTCGCTGGTATAAGTTCACCCAGCTAGCAAGGGCAGAGGTGGCTCTCACAGCCAGCCTGTCTCACACCAAAACCCACTTTTGGTCTCCCAAGAAGGCTGACGCTGGTCTATCAATATCAATTCAGTGCCTTCCATGGAACTCCTGTAAGAACTGAAGAAAATAATGTATGGAAAGCATTTAGCATACTGTCTTGCGTGCTACAAAGGAGCATTATTCCACCAATGGTGGTGATTACTGTAGGATTACCTAGTATACAGTCTATCTTGAAGTTCTCTCTTCTTGGCTTCCACGAAGCTACAATCTTCTGGTTTTCCTGCTGCTTCTCTGACCCACCTCTGGCATTTCCCATTGTGCCCTTCAGCGTATCCTTTCAATGTAGCTTTGCCCAGAGTCCTTTGTAGCTCCCTTTTCCTGCACAATGTTGCCTACACCCCAGCTTCAGCCAATGCCTCCCAGAACCTCCACACTGCTGCCTGATGCTTCCACAAACTCACCCCTCCCTCTCTAAACCTGTTCCTCCTCTGTGTTTTCCATTCCAAACTAAGGTGTTCCATGAACCACAAGCTTGAGTTTGCTGTACCCTTCCTTAAAAACCATCAGTAGCACCCCACTGTCAACTGAATACAATGCAGAATCTTCATCAAGGCAAGAAAGGCTGTCATCATCTAGTCCAAACCATTTTCCCAGCTGCCTCCAACAGCCCCAGTCTACTGGAAGGTTGCTATCATGCCTCTCCATGCCAAGATCCACTCTTCTCCCAGCTATTCACCCCAAATGCTCCAGCAGTTTCTAGCCTGTCAGAATCTTTACTGTCTGGAGACCACCTCCTGACTGGCTCCATTTGTCTGAGTCTCTACTTTAAGACCAAGCCCAGAAATCAACAGTTCTCCAGGCACTGGGGCAAATTACCCACTCCAGTGTTCTGCAAATTACACTTCTAACTCAGTGCATCCCCTTCCTGCCCACTCAGCAGATCACATCAGACTGGCTTCCATCTGCAGCAGGGCGGCTGGGGCTGCGCACAAGCTTCCGCGGGCTCCTAGGGCCCCCAGCACAGCGTAGGGTCTGCTTGGGCTTACACTCTTCTTTATTCAGGACAGAAAACCCCGGAAGGGCAGGGACTTATATCTATCTATGTTCCATCCTCCAAAACTTACAATACTGTCGTGTCTTCAATCCATCTGCAGGTCACATAAAAGGCAAAATTTTTGTAAACTAATTCCTCCCCTCCATTTTTAAAATTCTATGAACTTTAACAATAAAGTCCAGGCAGAATGTGTATTTTTCATATTAAGCATCTCTAGTGATTTACTTATCAGCATCAGACCACAACACAGACAAAAGGTCCTCAAAATTTAGGAGATATCACAGCAGTAGATGGTATGTATCATTTGGCTGACAAGTGAGTTCTTTTAAAAGAAAAGTCTAGAGCATGGATTGAAACAAAGCTTGATTGAGAAGCAGAACACGAGGCAGGGGAAGCACTGAGCTGAACCAGCCCCTCCGTACCTTACACCATGACAGCTATTTCTTCAAGCATGAAAACTGGGACATCATTCTCACAGTGCTAATTAGACAAAGAAATGAATATGAAAATATTTTTTAAAAGTCTACTCATTACCCCATTCATATCAGATGAAAGTTAATAAGGAAAACATACCCCTCTAGGGTCACTCCAGTGCTAACACCGTCAACCCCGCGGCCCTGACCTGTGACACCACTGGGAACTAAAGTCAAGTTTGAGTCTAGGGCTGCCCTCACAACCTGGAGACAAATGATTTAACCCTCAGAATGTCACATGAACTAGGTTGGCTCAACAGTCAGAGGTCACCCAAGCAAGAGGCATGAAAGTTTCCAAAAATCTAAGCTATTACACTTTGAGGTTCTATGCCCAGCACTCCTCTAGTGCAGCCTCAAAACAGAAGGTTTTTAGCAAGAAAAGCTCAGGGGGGACCCTCTAGGGCAGTGGTCCCCAACCTTTTCTGGGCCACGGACTGGTTTAATGTCAGAAAATATTTTCATGGACCGGCCTTTAGGGTGGGATGGATAAATGTATCATGTGACCGAGACAAGCATCAAGAGTGAGTCTTAGACGGATGTAACAGAGGGACTCTGGTCATTTTTAAAAAATAAAACATCGTTCAGACTTAAATATAAATAAAACGGAAATAATGTAAGTTATTTATTCTTTCTCTGCGGACCGGTACCAAATGGCCCACAGACCAGTACTGGTCTGTGGCTCGGAGGTTGGGGACCAATGCTCTAGGGCACAACACTCCTGTGCCCCACACACGTTATTTGCCCTTGCCAAGCCAGCTCAATTCATGAGACTCTATCTTCCTGTCTGTAAAACGGGAGCCATGATGGAGCTGCTGTGAGCCCTGCAGGAAAAAAGGCACACCTGGCCTGCTGTGGGCAGTCAGCATGGGCCTGCTCCCTTCTCTCCTCTTGGATCTTGCTAGAGTGAAGATGCTTCTGGTGGGCTGGGATGTCCACAAGGCCAAAGCAGTTCACAGGTATTTACTGAAAGCCTGCGATGCACCTAGATATGTGTGACATCCCTGCCTTCTGGTAGCCAACAGTCTAAAAAGCAAAGAAGCTGATCACAGTTACTACACAGGGCTGAGATGAAGCAGGAGCTGGGAGAGTTCCATGAAGGGAGGGCAGCCACAGGACAGTGGATTTCTGGGGCAAACAGCAGAGCAGGTGAATGGTAAAGAGAGAGATCAGAGGGTCATGGGCACAGAAATAGTCTGTCCAGATCCAGGCAAGGCCTATTTGAGGAAGTGCAATAAGGTCTGTACTGCTGGCATATGACGTCAATTCCTCTCACCCAGGAAGAATTCCCCTTAACTCAGCTCCTTCACGGTTTGGGGCCAGGGCTGCTCTCTGAAGCTTTAATCCTATTACATAGCTGCCTTTAGAGGATGAGAAACTACCCCTGGATCCACGAGTCATATGCCCAGAATAGCACTCGAGTCACACCAACAATGTCATCAGACCCATGAGGCTCACCCATGAGCAATCTGCAGAGGTGAGCCAGGAAGCAAGGGAGCTCTGCAAGAAGTAAAACACAGCAGTCTCTGCCCAATATACACATGCCTGGACTGAAAATGCCTTGGTGCGGGGCAAGTTCAAAGTTGTAAAACAAATGTCTCTATACATACATAAAAAAAGGAGAATGTTTGTTTTATTTTATTTTATTATTCTTTTTAAATGATCATGTATTCTATACTTAGAC
Organism: Saccopteryx bilineata; assembly: GCF_036850765.1. Taxonomy (NCBI): domain Eukaryota; kingdom Metazoa; phylum Chordata; class Mammalia; order Chiroptera; family Emballonuridae; genus Saccopteryx; species Saccopteryx bilineata. Next base: position 148,475,690 of record NC_089492.1, on the reverse strand, counting down.
AATTAAATTTAACAGGGTGACATTGATCAATCAGAGTATATAATGTTTTATTTTATTTTTTAGAAAGACTCAAATCAGGGTTCCAGTGTCCTTAATATATCTAAAATGTCACCAAATGACTCACATCTGATCTCTACGGAGCTGTGATCTGGACTGACTTTTTCCTCCATCGAAGAAGCTTTTCCTTCATCACTGTCCCCATCCATCTATCCTTCTATTTATCTGTCTATTCATCCATTCATCCAGGCAGCCATTAACAAGTACTTAACTAAGTTCCAGACCCTCTTCTAAGAGTAAACAACAGTGACCAAAAAGACACAGATCCTACTCTCAATGTCTTAAAGGCGACATTCTCAGTGACTAGCTTCAGAAGTTAGAGATCCTAAGCAATATCTACTTGGCTCCTGAGTCTGCTCAGCAGAAAATAAAAGTGATACCACAGAAGCCCTCTCCTCTCAGGGCAACCTTGCAGGCAGGAAATGCCTGTTCCTCAGTTTACCTTCTCCTGCACCAGCTACCTCTTCAAACTCAGGTCAAGTCTGACCCAAAGGACATTCCCTATAAAGTAGGCAGGACTCTTACCCAATCCTGTGTAATACGGTGGTGAGACCACATATCCTACAGGGATGGGGGACTATGCTTCTCACTGAGTACGTGACAGCACACACTTTTAAATATAAACAAAATTGCCCCTTCTGTGGTCCTGATATGGTCATCCTTGGTTTTTGAGGCATCCCTGCCTGGCTTCTGTACAAATTGAGAAATAAACCAGAGAAGAACAGATACAGGCCAAAATATGACCTTTCTTGTTGATTCAAGTCAGGTGAGCGGAAATGGCTGGGCGAGTAATAGAGGGCTTGCTAACACCCAGTCCAGCCCTGGACACACTTGTCTGTGCAGTCTTGCAGCACTGGGCAGGGACTGCCCCAGAGGAGGGAGCCTTCCATGGGACCAGCCTTTAGCATATTCCCTTGAGGAAGGAGGATGAAGGAAAGCAGGTCTACAAGTACCCCAGGTCTTGCTATCAAACTTCCCAGTGACGTGGCTCACTCCACAGCCCTATGGCAGAGTGAGTAAAGGGTAGAGAAAGCAGTTGTTTATTTTAAGGAAAATCTCTATTGATGAAAGCAGTGGAGGTGAGGTGCCCTCTTCTTAACTCCAAGGACAAATTCAAACCACACATTCACCAAAGCCAGACCTGCTGTCATCCTTGGTCTCTCACATCCAGTCAGCCCCAACATGCTCTCCACTCTGCCACCTACATAAACACCCTATTCTCTTCCCCACCCCTTCCACACCAGCTATCTCTCATGTCTTCCTTGGACCATTACCATCATCCCAACTGCCAACACTTCACCCCTCTGCCATCTACCTACTTGCCATGATAATCTGCCTAAAATGCACATCTGATCGTGTTCTTATCTTGCATGTAATCCTTCCTTCACAGACTCTCCATGACTCATGAGACCTTTTCTGTTATAGTGCTGGCTCATCTGTCAGCATGGTCAGAGTGGTTGATAATCACATGACCTCTCAAGCAGTCATGGAAGCTTTGGCCACGTTAAGCCCTCTGTTCATCCACAGTGGGCTACACTGGTTCATCCCTCTGTGCCTTCATACACAATCTCCCCTCTGTCTAGAATGTCCTTCCTCTCACTTTCTTTGCCAACCAATTTCTACTTGTCCTTCAAAAGTCATGTATAATCTTTGGGGGATTCAATTAATGGCTGAACCTAACCCTGGTAGTCCTGGCATAGCACCAACCTCACACTGGCAGTCCGTCTCCCCACCCCAGCCATTTCTATCATTCTAATGAACCCCACCCAACACTAGAGTGAAAAAAGATAATTCAGGGACCAGAACTCTGAAAGGTAATCTCCAGTTGCTATCTATAGAGAGATTACAGGAGCTATTGGATCTAAAGAAGAAAAGCATATCTCTATAGAAAAGAGATAGATACAAGAGCTCTTAAAAATTAAAAATAATTGCACAAAAAAAGTATAATTAGGAAAATGTCCAGAACATAGAGTAAATTCTGTTGAGAAATAGGAGGGAGAAAAATTTTAAAAGGCAATCAAGCCAATAACTCCAACTTCTAAATAATCAGAGTTCTGAGAAAACAAAGGAAATGGAAGAAACATAATTATCAAAGAACTAGTAGGAAAAAAATACCCAGAATGCAAAGAGATGCCAGTTTCAAATTAAAAGAGCCTACTAAGTGCCATGATGAAGAAATCAAATACCACCTAGACACACAATTGAGAAATTTCCACAAACCTAAGATAGAGAGCTTCCAGGAATATAATGCAGGGAGCTAAGTGACTTCCCACCAACAAACTTTATGTTGAGAAAACAATGAAGCAACACCTTAAAGTCTGAGATAAAATGATGTAAAGTTTGAGATAAAATGATGTTAGGGCTAAATACAGACCATTTCATACATAAAAGGATCAAAATATGACTCCAGATACCTTACATAGAAAACTACTTAAAGCTAAACTTAATAAAAAAAAAAAAAAGCAAAAGGACAATAGGGATATAAGAAAAAGTTGAACTACTCCCAGAAATCCAATGGAAAAAAATATTTAGATGATGATTGCTTATATAACAGGCTTCAAAACAATAGATCAACATTAAAATAAGAAATCAGTGGAATCCATGAAATCTTCAAGAATGATGGGATGTTTCCATGCAATAGACAAAATGAGCTAGAAGCTAGAAGATGTTACTGATATGGTGACATGGTAATGGAGACATATTTCTGCTCCCAACAAGCACAAAAGGCAATTGAAAACTGCAGGAGAAACCAAAAACCTTACAAAAACAGAAGGATCTAAATATCAAGCAAAGAACAATGTGATGTGATTTTGAGTAATTTATTGTGTAAGAAGTGGTTCCATTTGACCTTATTCTTCAAATTGTAAAGGTGTGTGATATTGGACCTGTAGAAAGAAAATACAATCCTCATATAAAAATATGGCTCTACAGTGAACATTACTTCATAGCCCTGGCCATAATAGTGTGACCTAAAGTCCAGAAGTTAGATAATATTTACAGAATAAAATGTGAATGCCTCAGCCTTAGTAATATAAAAGTCAATGGTCCAGCCAACAGAGGTGGAGAGCAGATGAAAAGGAATCAAGTGTTGTTTGCATAAGAAATAGAGGTTTGGCACTGGCTGGCTAGCTCAGCATGGTTCCAAAACACCAAGGTTGCAGGTTCAAATTCTGGTCAAGGCACATACAGGAAGAGACCAATGAATGCACAACTAAGTGGAACAGCAAATGAACGCTTCTCTTTCTCTCTCTTTGTGTCTCTGTAAAAGCAATCAATTAAAAAAAAGAAATGATGGTTTAAGAGTATGTATAGCTACTATGGCAATACCTGGGATAATTAAAAATAATGTAAAAATTAAAATTTTTTATTTTTTTAAATAAAATAAGGGGAGGGAGACTGAAAGAGGGGACAAAGGTAGGGTGTCCCATAACTTAACTCTCATCTCTCATAGCAGAGATCTGGTAATGTTTAGATTTGATAAATAGTAAAGTTGTAAAATACAAATATTCTACTAATCATTATTTTGCATTTCTTCTTAGGGGGTATGTGGAAACAAGTTTAAACAACCCATTTTACTTTTTTAAATTTAAGGAAGGATGAACCTTTTTGCTTATTAAATTTCATTGTGGTGAACAAAAAAATGCAAAATTGCCTGACCAGGTGGTGGCGCAGTGGATAGAGCATCAGACTGGGATGTGGAGGACCCAGGTTCGAGACCCCGAGGTAGCCAGCTTGAGCGTGGGCTCATCTGGTTTGAGCAAAGCTCACCAGCTTGGACCCAAGGTCACTGGCTCAAGCAAGGGGTTACTCGGTCTGCTGTAGCCCCATGGTCAAGGCACATATGAGAAAGCAATCAATGAACAACTAAGGTGTCGCAACGAATAACTAATGATTGATGCTTCTCATCTCTCTCCATTCCTGTCTTGTCTGTCCCTATCTATCCCACTATCTGTCTCCGTAAAAAAAAAAAAAAAAAAAAAAAAAAATATTTTACTGGAGTGAGTGTAAAATAGAATACAGGAGGTCCTCGGGTTATAACACAGTTCTGTTCCTATGACAGTGAGATAACCCAAATTTTGGTGTAAGTCAAAACACTCTAGCCTAAGACAAACGGAACACTTGCACTTTTAACAGTCCAAAATGGCGTAGGTAAGCGTACTAGGGGATGCCAATTCCCTCACTATATCTGCATTATTACTGCGTATTCTTCCGCCGCACACAACCGAACTAGTTCGCCCACGTAGTCCATAAGTATGATGACAACAGCATAAGTTGAAACATTCACATCACAATTTTTAAAAGTTTTTATGGGAGTGAGTATCGTAAACTTGAAACATCGTATGTCAAAACTGTTGGAACCCAAGGACCCCAGTACTCAAGAAATGTTCATTATAAACAAACTGTTTCCTCATAAAAGAATATTGCATATAATTGCCGGGCCAGCCTATTGGCCCTCCCCCTCTGGCTCCCAGCACACAGATGCTCAGGACCATAATGACACACAGCTATTAAAGTCAGCAGTGCCACTAAAAAATAAATCAGGCCCAGGTCACAGAAGGAAGCCTGATCCTGGCCTAGCAGCTAGCCATTTGGCATCTGCCAAACCCCAGTTTGGGTGGAATCTCCATACTTTTAAATGTAGACAGCAAATTTTTTAAATCTTTGGTTTGGTTAACCAAAGCAAATATATCTGTTCACCAAAATGGTCCAGGATGCCAATGAACAGTGTCTAAGCAGACTCAAAGAACCACTAACTTGAGAATTACACAAGCAGTCCCAGTGCAGGCTGGGGCTAGACCCAGCACCGACCAGCACACTGTAAAGCCTAGGACTCTCTGTGTTATCTGTTACCTCTTCCTATACATCAGTTTCCTCATCTTAAATGAGTATCACGACAGCACCCGTGTTTCAGGGCTGCTGTAATGATTAAAAAGGCAATTTTGTGTAAAATGCTCAGAACACACCTTGATGCAGGGACATACTCAGTACAAATCAGTTTTGTGTCGGCTGTGGCTTGACCTTCTGATGCTTTTTTCTGTGGGAAACAACTGAAGGAAGGATTCATCTGCGGGGGCCAAGGAATGGAGCAAATAAATGTGGAGAGGGGAAAGGGACAGGAACTTGAATGAGCACCAGCACTGTGTGGAATATCAAGTTTCAAAGGGAAAAGCTCCTAAGGACAGCAATCAGCCATCAATCATCCACAGCTGACCTCTGGGTAGTGCAGACAATACTCCCCAAAGGCTAGCAACAGGGCTTCTGAGGAGAAATGCAGCTCCTAACAGCTCCAGCCTGGCAGCCTTTCTACCTGGCCCAGGTGAGTAGGCTGCTAAAGCTGGTAAATGCCAACCGCCACAGCCCAGGCAACACCCAGGCCCAGAGCAACTTGAAAGAAGTCTACACTGACAGCAGCATCTCTACCTCCCTCTCAGCTGCCACAGCCACAACCTAGGGTTTGAAGAGACTGGGGTTTCCTATAAGCCTTGCTCATGCTCTGATGACTTCATTGAAGGGAGCTCTGTTCCTTGAAATGCTGTCACAGTCACAGACATTGAACATTCCTGGGCCACATCAAATGGGAGGGTTCCCCAAGTCTTCCCTCTCCTACAGCACAGAATGACTCCACACACCGTGTGCTCTGGGGCTGTCCATTTGCAAACGTGACCTGGATACTTCATTCAGTTGGGAAGGGCTGGATGCCAACTCCTAGGTCTCTGTGCCAAAGAGACCCAGAGGCCTCGTTCAGAAATGTTTTCATAAAAGATGTGTATTAGACTGTAATCTCAGTGGTTCCTTCCAACCACGAAAACCCCATGAATCTCTTTTTATGAAGTATTCTTCTCAGTCTCACCACCTTCCCCTCCTGCCAGCATAATCCCAGAAGCTTCCCTACCCAGGAACCCCTTGCAAGACTGCAGTATCCGTTACTAGACACACCATGAGCCCCACACTCCTGCTCCAGGCCACCTCTGCTCACTCCCCAGTGTCTTGTAGAAGAAAAGCATTCAACATGTGCTCACAGATTTAAGGTACATTCAGACTGGAGATTCTTTCAAATTTCCATTTCAAATAATGATGTTATGTGAAATATTCATCACAAATAGCCACCTATGGTGGTACTGCATTTTTAGCTCTTTGGCAGCAGATATATCTTTTCTTTTTTTAACTTTTCCATTGATATGGGGGGGGGTGAAGAAGGGAGAGAGAGACAGGGAAGGGAGACAGAGAGAGAAAAGCATCAACTCTGTCCATTTAGTTGAGTATTCATTGAGTGCTTCTAATATGTGCCCTGACTGGGGTTCAAACCCATAACCTTGTTGTTCAGGGATGATGCTTTATTCACTGAGCCACCCAGCTAGGGCCAACAAATGTTATCTTTTTAAAAATAAATGTTTAAATTGCAGTTGTTTAAAATGTAAATAACTGTCATGGAAATACCACCAAAAAATATTTAATCATTTCACAGCCACCAAAAATGCAGCAAACTTATGTTTTTAAGACATTTGTGAATGCCTGACAAGGCAGTGGCCAGTGGATAGAGCATTGGCCTGGGATGCTGAGGACTTAGGTTCAAAACCCTAAGGTCAAAAGCTTGAGCATGGGCTCACCTGCTTAAGTGTGGGGTCGCTGGCTTGAGCGTGGGATCATAGTCATGACACCATGGTCGCTGGCTCAAGCCCAAAGATCGCTGGCTTAAAGCCCAAAGTCGCTGGCTTGAGCAAGGGTCACTGGCTTGGCTGGAGCACCCTGGTCAAGGCACATGTGAGAAAGCAATCAATGAACAACCAAGGTGCCACAACTACGAGTTGATGCTTCTCATCTCTTTCCCTTCCTATCTGTCTGTCTCTGTCTGTTCCTTTGTCTCTCTTGCTTAAAAAAAGAAAGACATTTGTGAATCAAATAGTATCCTGAAAAGTCATCAAGATAACTCCATATCCTATTCACAATCAGTCTTGAACAGACAATTACCCAGCTGAAGCCACCTCCCCCCTCCCATTCTCCTTAGATTGACCACTTTGTAAAATCAACAATTATAACTGATAAGAAGCTACACTGATGAGAACAGCAAAATCCCTGCCACTCCTTATATACAAAAGTAAGTATGTGCAAAGGAAAAATAATTCTTTACAAGTTGTTATTGGTATTTGCTACCCTCTGGTGGACAATCCAATTTCTACACCAGAAAACTTGAAAAGGTTTGAACTTCACAGATGGCCCCTGTGACCATCATCCAGGGCAAAGCCTTATTCCCCCCCTCACCCTTCCCCCAGGCTCCAAGCTCCAAGCTCCTCTAGTCTTGCTGCTCCTGTGCATGCATATATGTGCATATGTGGCGTGTGCATTTGCATGTGTGGGGGACCCATACCCTTCCTCATTCCACCTTCTGTTACTTTCGCTGTTTGAAGGGCAGAGTGTTTCCATCTATCTTGTCCCTACCCTGAGCCCTCATGTGCGTGCATAAGGTCTCACAGAGATGCTCCTTTTTCAGCTCCCACTCCTGGAAGGGGGCCAGGCTCTGGAGGATGGAAGATGCCTCTGGTTTCTCCTTTTACTCTCCTGCCTGGGGAGCTTTTCTGACAAGTATGGTTTCCTCAGGTAGGTAACTGCTTTTATCTAGAACATTCCACAGCTGCTCATTAACTACTAAATCATATATGATCTGATTACCACAATAGTGATTAGGGTCTTTGTTGTTCAGAGTCTTTGTAGTGGGATAGGTGGGTGGCTGGGTGGGTGAGTGGATGGAAGCATGAAGACACATCCGTAATATGTAGTGCTCTGTTAAACCCTGCACTGAGAATAAATAAGAAGACATGATCTCCACCCACTAAATGTCCTTTCAAAATTATAAAAATAAGATCAATTAAATAACAGAAAGAGATTAACAGAAAATGATTTTTAAAAATAGGTGATTTCTTAGCAATAATTAAACAGAAAATCCCTGATGGTTTCATTATGGTAACCACAGAAATTGAGGTTATTAGTTTAGTGTAGCGGTTCTCAACCTGTGTGTCGCGACCCACAGGTTGAGAACCGCTGATTTAGTGGGACTGAGTGAGCTTCAACTCAGGGAAAAGGTTCATGGTCATCAATGCAGGTAGAATGTCACACTCTGACACGAGCTGGGCATACCCCACTGCAACCAGTGGCCGAAGCACACAGACAGCACAACCAGTGGCTGAAGCGCATAGCACTGCAAAGCCTGAGGCAGGAGCCCGGCACAGGGTGAGAGCACTGATGTTTGGGACATCCCTGGGGATGGGTCTGGGCCTGGGTGATGGGGAAATTCCAAAGCAAGACCAGGGGCAGCAGAGACACACAGCCTCGCCTGACACAGTGCAGACCCAAGTTACTGCACTACCATGTGTTGTTTAAAGGGTCACCTCTGACTCGGAAGCACACTCAGATGCTCCAACCTCCTCTTTGTTGTTCTAATTTTCCGTGAACCCTCACAGTCAGGTCTACCGCCTTCTACAGACCCTTTATTCATGTCAAGCAGTGCTCACTGTGAGGAAAGATCACCTCTCACAAGTTCTGGTACCCCACCGGAGACCTGTTTCTTCCCTGTGCTCTTCCTTCAGTCCCAGAGGATGGAAAAAGTTGCCCACCATCTTACACACTTCAACATTTTATGACTCAAAAAGATGGTCTTTCAGTCTGTCACCTCTCAGGACCATGTGTCCTCCACTGAACCCCTCGAGGACAACCACATGGCCCAGTCCCTACTGCTCCCCATCCCACATGCACGGCTGCCGTGACCACACCATTTCTCAGCTGCATCATGGTCAGTCTCATAATTCTCCACTCTCAGCTCCAAGCAGCTACTCCCATAGAGAGGTGCAAATGTGTTATCCTCACAACCTCAGTATACCTACACTCAATTACATAATTGTCTGCATCCCTTTTACTGACAGTTACAGCCTACATGAACTGATGATTTAGTATGGGCAGGCACTGGTCTGAGCCCCTGACAGGTGCCGACCCACTCAGGCCCTCTAACAGCTCAATAGGGAGGTGCTGTTTGTTTTCACAGGTATGCGGAGGTTCAATAACTTGCTTACACCATGCAGAGGCAGGGTGCAAATCCAGAGATTGGTTCCAAAGAATGGGCTATTATTGGTCTTGCTGTGGAGTCTGGAGTGGGCACACTGATCCCACTCATGTCACCTGAACCACACCATTTGGGGCAGGGTGGTGAGGAGCACAGCTTTCGCCAACTGCAGCCCTGGTGAATGCTGTGTGAGGCACACCCTAACCCCAGCACTCACTGGCTGGCTCGTGCCTTCCACAGCACAAAGTTATAGCTTGGGTAATTCACATATTTATGTGCTGGACAGGCTGCCTCTGTTCCTACTTAATTCTATGCTACCTTTCAATATTATCTACAGGCCAATCTTATCTACAACATGGGGCCTTCTACTCCCTTAACAAGGACCACCGAGGTCAATGGCTACATATTCAGTTCATCTCAGACAAATTCCTTTATGCCCCAGTTTCCCAGAAGTAAGATGTATGAGTATGTCAATAGAAATAAGTTAACACCTGTGAAGTATTTATTACAGGCATGGCTTAGAGTAAGGGCCCAATAAATATTATCTGCTCACAATAGTGGTAATGGCAGTGGTGAAAAGTCACATTAACTCACTGGCTTTCACAGTGTTCCCATGACATGGCTATTCGTTCACCTCATTTTTAGCAATGAGAAACTAAAGCTCAGAAAAATTGAAATTAAGCCACAAGTCCACCATGGTGTCACACCATCCATAGCAGCAGATCCTGAGCCTGTCATGGTGGGGGGGGGGTATCACTATGAGGTCTCCTTCTGCCCACAGCTGGGAGTAGTGGCCTTACCTGACAGAAGAGTCATGTGAACTCCAGCAGCTGTCTTTTGTAGGTGTTCCATGACCTAGGAGACCCAAAGACCCTTCCTGCTGTCCCTCAGGGTCTCCTGGCTGACTGTCCAGCCCAGAGGGAATTTGAGCCCCTTCTTACCACCATGATCTCACAAGGCACGCAACAGAGCTGCTGAAAGCTGAGGAGACAAGAAAGACCTGGCTGATGATTTCATTCAAAGAAATGAGAGAAGCAGAAATGGTGCTTTCAGGCAGCCTGCCAGGTGGACATCGTCTGCACAGTCCCTGGGCCCAAAACTGGATGAGTCCACCTCCCACACCCCACATGCCTACACAGACAGTGCTGACTTGTACACAACATGCAGACCCTTCAGGGTGGCCCATGTGTCACTGGTGGACTGCATGAGATGCACACCTCCCAGACAGCACCCTGAGTACCACCTGAAACAGGGCAACCACAGGGCCTGTTCACAGAGCACATGCATGTGAAGCCAACATGAAGGATAGTACCCGGGACAGGCAACAGAGGAAGGGGAAATAATCAGTTGTTCTGGGTGTAAAATTAGAAGGAAGAGGGAGCAACATCTTTCCCAGCCACCCTGGGAATGAATGAAGGTTGGGGTACAGGGCACAAGAACATGAACTTGCCTCTGCTAAAAATGGTGCCTGAGCTTCACATGTGACTTCTGAGTCATCTTCATTCATCCTTCCACCTGCTACTTGCTGTGTTCCCACTACATGCTGTCACTGGGTAGGAAGCTGGACTCAGAGCAGTGCAGGGGGCCAGCAGGTCCCTGGCTGTGGAAGCGTCTCAGCTGGCAGGAGAGACAGCTACACGGTTTACTTGTTCATATCATGAAGAATGCCGCGGCAGGGGTGGGTCGCTGCTCAGTCTCTTGGGAACATGGCAGGGACACTGCATGCAGTCTATGACTTTTCTGAAAAAGGGACACTTGCCTGAGCTCTGAAGTGAACATGAAAACTGGCCATGGAATGGTGGAAGTGGGCTTTGCAGGCAGGACAGCCTGTAAGAAGGGGAAGGGTTAACAGGTAACGCAAGATGCTGAAGACTGGTAGAGAACTTGGGCCTTGACCCCAGAGGCCCTGGGAAGCCATGGAGGGTGATAGGCCACTGAGCTGGTGTTAGGCATTTAGGACTGTATCCATCTGTTCTGTGTAGGGGTTCTCCAAGCAGTCACACCACTAATGCTGGCCCCACCTGGGAACTTGAGAAAGCAGATTCTCAGCTTCAACCCAGACCTGCTGAATCAGAAACCCAGTTTCTGAGGAACATCTACTTTAAAAGATTAGGGAAAGAGCCCTGGCTGGTTGGCTCAGTGGTAGAGCGTCGGCCTGACGTGCAGGAGTCCTGGGTTCGATTCCTGGCCAGGGCACACAGGAGAAGCACCCATCTGCTTCTCCACCCCTCCCCCTCTCCTTCCTCTCTCTCTCTTCCCCTCCCGTAGCCAAGGTTCCATTGGAGCAAAGATAGCCCGGGCGCTGAGGATGGCTCTATGGCCTCTGCCTCAGGCACTAGAATGGCTCTGGTTGCGGCAGAGCAACACCCCGAATGGGCAGAGCATCGCCCCCTGGTGGGCATGCCGGGTGGATCCCGGTCGGGCGCATGCGGGAGTCTGTCTGACTGCCTCCCTGTTTCCAGCTTCAGAAAAAAAAATACAAAAAAAAAAAAAGATTAGGGAAAGAACCTTACAGGTAGATCAGTTAATTGGAGCATTGCCCCAGTACGTCAAGGTTGCAGTTTGATCTCCAATCAGTACGTACAAGAATCAACTAATGAATGCAAAAATAAGTGGAACAGTAAATCGATATTTCTTTCTCTCTCTCTCTCTCTCTCTCTCAAAATCAATTTTAAAAAGGGAGGGGGGTTAGAGAGATTCTTGAGAGAAAACAATGGGCTGACTTTGTTTACACTTCACACTCCCTCTACTTCAGCCTCCAAACTCAGTGACTGTCCCAGCCCCCATAGCCCTTCAGAAGGACTTGCATCCACCTCCCACCCCTGCCAAACATCTTAGTTTCCTGTCCCTTTTGTTCCTGCTAATCATTTAATTTGGCATGATATTTTGGACACAAATTAGAGGACTGCTATTATGGCAAGCCTTTAAGAGAAAATCTGCAAGTACTGAGAAATGCTATGGAAATGAGAGATAACCATGAAAAGTAAGACATCTGGGCAAAGTTTAAAAGGACCCTGTATGCTCAGCCTTGAATGAATGTCACTGTGGGGAGCCGCAGTGACAGTTTTCTAATACACAAGGAATGCACGTCAGAGAAAGGGATCCATTTCTTCACTTGTCAGTGAGAGCAGAACAAGCAGGACCAGCTCAGGTTTCAGCCCAGAGAACATCTGTCATATGTTACAATCACAGGAGAGGAGGAGCTGCCAAGAGGACTGGTGAGATCATCCATCCAGATGCTGGCAATGAAGTTGCAGTGGCCAGGGTCTCGGTCCATCAGGGCTGACCATACAGGGTCCAGGCCTGCCAGGTTCTGCCAGGGGTCTCCCATCACCTGGCAAGTCCACCTCCTAGGCGGGGTAGGTGCCAAATGGGGGTCACTGTGTTTTGCTTCAAATACCAAGAATCTGATGGATTCTGCACCTCTGCAAACGTGTCAGACCGCCCTGCACCTAGAGGCCAGGATTCCAGGCATTTGGTTCATAGAAAAGCCTATTTAGTCCTTTCCTAAAGCCAATTCCTATCTTGCAAGTAACAGCAGCAGTAGCAGCAGCAGCAGGTCAGCAAGAGCGCTGAGCTATTGCGCATTCACGCTGCACCAGTGCAGCACACCCCCACATTCATGCCTTACCATTAGCAGAGAGTCCATCTTACAGATGAAAAAACTGAGACAGAAAGGACTACTAATTTGCCCATGAGCCCACCACTGGTCATGTCCAGGATGAGACTGGAGCCCAGGGTCCCTGGCTTCAGAGCCCAGGGTCAAGAGGAGGTCTCCACATTGCCAGGAACAAAGTATACGTGTAAGACACCAACAAGGAATTGACCCCAACATGGCCTTGTGAAAACCTCTGGGATGGGCAGGGACTAGCCCCTCAGTAATGTCAAGTATTCTAGAGGATAGGTGCCTTTTAAAAATTACCAATTCTGTCTCCTCTCCCTGCACCCACCCCACTGCTCAAGATCTGGTGACATTTAACACAAGTTCTTTGCTGGAAGGCTACCATTTCCCTACGCTACCCCACTGGACTCAGCCACCAGACTGGATTAGTTAACAGGGCTGCAGGCACATGATGTCCACACTCTCCACCACTACAGCCGCTGACCAGAGTAAGTTTTCCTATCTCTCCCAGCACCCTCCTCCCAGGGACCGTGAGGTGACTGTGACTAGCAGGGCTGCTGTGCAAGTACAGTTGCCATGGGTTCACATGACCCAGGACCAGATTTCTGTCCCATTTTCCCTAGGGTGCGATTAAAGGCTCATCTGGCTTCTCTGCTTTTGCCTCTTTCCGGAATCCTGAAAATGACTTCTATTACAGACTCAAAGAAGTCAGTTTCCTCAGCATTTGACACAGTATGGGCTCCCTAGTCTCAGCCCACGCCACCATGACAAGCCACTCCTGGGGCTTCATTTGTCCCTCAGATGGTTCAGCTGAGGAGACCGGCTGAGCCACTCCTCACAGGGGACCTCAGAACTGCATAATCACCCACCCCCTGCAAAGAGCCACTGAAACACGGGCCAGGAGGCATGCCTAGGGCAGACACCAGGTCACTGGCTCAGCCCTGAGCATGCTTTCAGTGTCACAGTTGTGCCCGCTGGCAGGAAGAGTGCCACACAGAGAAGCCAGCATCAGGCAGACTTCCTGCAAATGGCACAGACCTGGGAGAAGTAATTAAAGAAGAACTGTGTGCTGATGTCAGGCCTGGAACCAGGTGAATGAAATGTGTCCCTTGTTGATGGAAATGCTGGATTAAGCCACAAATGTGTATTAATGGGCATCTTAATTTTCTTCCAGTTTTCCCAAGCTCAGTGGAGCTGAGCGGGCTTTTCCCTCATGCAAAGAGATAGAGAGGCCTGGAGAACACAGTGCTGAGTCCTGAGGGTGAAGAGGGGGCTTTCCAGAACTTTCCTGCTCATTCTTTCTAAACCAGTATATAGGAAAGTGGGGAAAGGGGAAGCAGAGATGGCCTCTGCAAGTCTGGCCTCATAGACTCCAGCTTGTGCTGCTGATGCTACACCCCAGTGGCCCAGTGAGCACCAGTGCTCCCCTGTGAACTCAGCCAAGACATGCCAGCCAGCCTTATCCACATGGGGCAGCTCTTGGCCACTTTTCCAGCAGACATGCTTGTTCTGTACCACCTATTCTTCTGGGGTCATCTTCTGTGGCTCTCTTGCTACAATGCTTATGTGACAACCACTGTGATCAGCAACACACAGTCAGCTGGGCTGTAGATGAATGGATAGATCCCATGGTAATAGTGTAAGAATGTTCTCTGTGTGTGGCCAACTGGCACCCCTGGTCTCTACTTAGTGACTGGCTATGTTACACTAATTGTGGCTCAGGAAGCTCAGCTCCCGGAATTATAACCCATTTAGGGACATACAAAAAATGAACAGGGAGGTAAATTAAATCAGCGTCAACTATCTTCATGGCGCCTATAGCTTGGAAAGTCACACCCAGTCTTGAAGGGGTCAGTGCTGTCAACATCGCATTGAATCTTGCACTCTTGTTCTTAATAGGAGAATGGTACTGCCCATCTGGAGCCATGGAACAAAACCTGTGATGGGAGACAGGTGGTAGAAATAGAGGTGTGGTTAACATGGTACCACCAGCCAGGAGGTGAGGTAGAGGTAGCTTCCACCTGCCCACACCAGAAAGTCTCACAGAGTTCCACATCCTGCACCCTCCCTCAAGAGACAGCAGGGTGAGGGCAGGGAAGTGCCTCCCCAGGAGATGCTGATACAGGGAAAAGCAGGTTTTCTGCCATTACCCACCTAAGACTAGGCAGTGGCTCCTGACAATGTCATGCCAAAGGATTGCCATCATTAAACCAACACTAGAACCTAACTGAGAAGACCACCTCCCATCAATCCACTTTTTCATTATTGAGATATATACATAAAACTCCCCCTTTTAAAGTGTATAATTCAATGGTTTTTAGGATATTCACAAAGTTGTATAACTATTGTCACTATCTAATTCCAAAACATTTTATTACTCTAAAAAGAAATCGCAAACCATACTCCCCACCTTCCAGGCCCCGGCAACCATTGACCTACTTTCTTTTCCTATGGATTTGTCTGTTCTGGACACTTCACATATATGATATATGATATATAATATATGTGGCTTTTGTATCTGGCTTCTTTCACTTAGAATGTTGTTTTCAAGTTTCATGTATGTTGTTGCATGTATTTCATTCATTTTTGTGACTGAGTGATATTCCATTGTTGTATGGATCAACAATATTTTGTTTATCCACCAGTTTATGGATATTTGGGTTGTTTCTGCTTCTTTGGCTATTATGAATAATTATGCTACGAAAAACTTATGTACAAGTTTTTATGTGGACATATATTTTCAGTTCTCTTGCGGACAATGTTTTCATACATACCCAGGAGTAGAAGTGATAGTATGGATGAAAACTTTAAAGTTTCAAAGAACTGCCAATCTTTTCCAAATCAGCAAAATCATCTTATATCCCCACCCACAATGTACAAGGGCTTGGATTTCTCCAAATCATTGCCAACACTTACCATCGTCTGTCTCTTTTATTCTAGAGACTCAAGTGGGTGTGACTTTAATTGTTATTTCTCTAATAACAATGATGTTCAGCCTCTACTCATGTGTTTTTGGCCAGTTGTATATCTTTTTTAGAGAAATGTCCATTCATATTTTTGCTCATTTTTTAATTGGGTCATATATCCTTTTTATTGTGGAACTATAATAGTTCTGTTTATATTCTGGATACTAGAGCCTTATGATATATATGATTTGCAAATATTTTTCCCATTCTGTGGATGGTCTTTTTACTTTTTCATAGTGTCCTTTGAAGCACAGAGTTTATTATTTTTGATGAAGTCCAATTTATCTATTTTTTTCTTTGATGGCTTGTGCTTTTGGTATCACATCTAATAATAAATCATTGCTTAAACCAAGGTCACAAAGATTTACATTTATGTTTTATTCTAAAACTTTTACAGTTTTAGCTCTTACACTTAGATCTATGATCCACTGAGTTATTTTTACATATGATATGAGGTAAAGGTCCAACTTTATACTTTTGCATGTGACTATTCAGTTGTCCCAGCACCATTTGTTGAAAAGACCTTTCCCCATTAAACTGTATTGTCACCCTTGTTGACTATCAATTGACCATAAAGGTAAGAATTTACTTCTAGACTCTCCATCTTATTCAATTGTTCATGCGCACACGCGTGCACACACACACTCACACACATATATCTCCTTATGCCTATACACACTGTCTTGATTACTGTAGCTTGGTATTAAGTTTTCAATTCAGAATTATAAGTCCGCCAGCTTTGTTTTTCTTTATCAAGGTTGTTTTGGCTATTCTTTTATATTTCTATACAAATTTTAGTAAGTTTTTTTTTCCCTTAATTTTTGCAGGAAAAAAGGCAACTGGGATTTTTTTTTATAGGGATTGCATTGAGTCTGTACATCTATTTACTGGTCCATTTTTGATCAAGTGATAAACTAGCACTCCAAAGTGGGACTTCTCCCTCAAAACATCTGTGTTGCTAGTGCTGTTCTGTACTATATGTATGTGGGGGAAGGGCCACTTAAATGTCAATGGGATGGCTTTAAAGTCAAATCTTACTTATCACAGACTATTTGATGTACACTCATATGTGGCTCCATTTAGTTTTTCTTTCTGGTTTAATCTACTTTCTAATCTCTGGTGCAAAAAGCCCACTTTCACTTATGGCTTAAGTAGCTGGACCACACTCAGGGAAGCTGGGAAGTGACACTGGGCCTGGGATATTATCCACCCTGTAGTATTAGTTATAATGACCTCCCTGACACTGAAAGGTCGTATGCTACACCTCCTGCCACCCACAAAGGAGACAAGAACGCCCACTCATTTAGGAGAGGAAAAAAAGTAAAGGAAATAACCTGAATACCCAACAATAAGGGATTAAGTACATAAATTATAGATCACTTATATAACAGTCTCTATGACATGTTAAAAATGGCCATGCATGTGTGTATTTATTATTGCACAGAAACATTTGACATATAATGTTTTTTGTGTTTTTTTATAAATAAATTTTTATTTTAATGGGGTGACATCAATAAATCAGGGTACATATATTCAAAGAAAACATTTCCAGGTTATCTTGTCATTTAGTTCTGTTGCATACCCATCACCCAAAGAGAGATCGTCCTCCGTCACCCTCTATCCAGTTTTCTTTGTACCCTTACCCCTCCCCCTCCCCCTCCTTTCCTCCCCCCCCCCCCTGTAACCACCACACTCCTGTCCATGTCTCTTAGTCTTGTTTTTATGTCCCACCAATGTATGGAATCCTGCAGTTCTTGTTTTTTTCTGACTCACTTATTTCACTCTGCCTAATGTTATCAAGATTCCACCATTCTGCTGTAAGTGATCCGATGTCATCATTTCTTCTAGTTGAATAGTATTCCATGGTGTATATGTGCCCCATCTTCTTTATCCAGTCTTCTAATTTTTTTTACAGTGATTAAAAGCCTTTAAGCAAACTCTTGGCCAATACAGCAAGAATCCATAAAAGAGTAGTGTCCTTAACATGTTCACCAAGTCCAAGTTGGCCCCATCACCATGCCAAATCCCTGAAAAATGCAACCCAACCACAGTTCAGTCTGTTAGGAGCTGTCACAGGGAGCAGGAGTCCAGGAAAAGTCCACATCCAGGAAAAGTCCACATGGCACTGGAATTGTTGTCACCATTCTATACTTTGCAGTTCATTGACATATAATGTTAAACAGAGAATACAAACTATAAAAAATTGAGTCAATAAGTGGATCACATTCAGGAAAAATTCAAAGATATTTCTCTCTTTAAATATATCATCATGGAGAAAAGTCTAAAAAGTTATACATTAAAGTATAACAGATATTACATCTGGGTAATAGCATCTTGGATAATTTTAATTTTTTCCTCTTTGTTTATCTACATTGTCAATAAACTTGCAGGAGTCAGTCATGAGAACAAAGCCTTGACATGCAGCCCATGAGACCAAGAGCCAGGTGGGCGGGGAAGAAGAGCATGAGATCATATACACAGTAAATCCAACTTAAGGACATATAATGTTAAACAAACCGGCTCACTTATCCAGCAGGTTGTACCTTGGTATCTGAACCCTGTCAAATATTAAAATCCCATTATCCACGCCATGAAGACCTAGAGAGAGTAAAAAAGAAATGCAGCCACAGGGGCAAACCCATGCTAGCATCAGAAATACTGTCTCTGCTACTCCTTCTCCTCTCAAATGCAAAACCCTTTACAGAAGTGTTGATGCATTTCACTTGAGGTGGGGCTGGGGGCACTTTTTGCAGGTTACCTTGAATAACTGTGCCTTCCTGGCCTCAGGTCTTTGGGGACAAACCTGCCTGCCTGAGCAGTTACTGTGACTAGGAGGGGCGAGCCCAAGGCAACAGAAAAAACTTCAGATGGAACACAGAGAGGAGAGGAAAGATGCTCCTCCTCCAGGAATGCAGAACTCAAGTTGTCTCCCTCCTGACACCTCTATCCCAACACACAGGTAAATCTGTCAAGTAAATGTCTAAAAGACAGAGGGCCACAAGGACAAGGACAGCCATGGGTGGATGACCCAACTAGACTGTCTGAAATCTGCCATCATTTCCCCAGTGTCAGAGCTGGGGTCCACTTCCTGTTCATCTCACCCATGGAGTGCCCCAGTCTGGAGGGAAATATCTCTTTTTAGAACATCACCCTTTGACAAGGACACACTTGAATTTAGAGCTCACAAGGACACCAAGCAGGTTTTCTGAGGTGGAATATTTCAACGTCTGGCCCCTGTCCACAAAAGCTGGGTCAACCCTCCTGCTCTTGTAATAGTGACACTGGAGGTGCATTCCAGAGGCAGGGCCAGCAAGGGCCTGGTCCCGGAGACACAGGCCACACACTTGCAGACACCTGCAGCCCACTCCTATGGCCTCGCAGTGGTCTGTGTTCACTGGTTGAAAAACTTGAAGGGACCAGTGTAAGATCACTCCCTCCACCAAAAGATTTCCTCCTTCTTCTCTTTCCCTGCCTTTTATTTTCTCTCTCTCTTTTTTCCCCTTTTTTCACTATCTGTTTCTTGGCTTGGCTTAGTTTTGGCTGTGGGACCAGTGAAGTCCACAAGCATGGTTCACCTTCATTGAAAATTATGGGTTGAATTGTGTGCCTCCCCATATTCATATATATTGAAGCCCTAACCCCCAGTGTCTGAGAATGGAACCTTATCTAGAGATGGGATCTTTACAGAGGTAATCAACATAAAATGAGGTCACTAAGGTAGACCCTAATCCAAGTGACTGGTGGCTTATAAAAGACCCTTGCTCATAGTCTCAGAGGGAATCAGCCCTGCCAACACCTGGATCTCAGACTTCTAGCCTCCAGAGCTAGTTCACTGAATCAAGCTTAGGACTCAACAGTGGCCTCATAGGCACCAACACCAGGCTGGTGGCTCAGGGGCAAGAAAAAGAGCACCTCCACCTGCCCTCTGAGAGCCCACAAGTCCAAGGACAGAGGGGATGATACAACTCAGGGCAGAGCTGTCTCATTACTAGGAAATCCGAGAGGCTGGGAGGAAAGGGGAGCCATGCACATTCATAAGTGGCACTCCTCACCATTCTCTAACAATTGCACACAGAAAAGACTAATCAGGCCTCAGAGTCTGTCTTCTCTGCCTCACTGTTTAGGAGAGCTGAGCCGGACTCTCCTTAGTGGGGTGGGAGTAGGCAGGAAGTGCAAATGAGGGCAGGAATGAGTCATGGGGACTCACCTTCTTTGTGCATCATATCAACCATAGTCACTCCTGGGTACAAGCTTCTGTCTTCGTTGTGAACAGGAACAATGAAGTAGTGGGGCCCTAAGAAGGCAGAGAGATGGTGACTGAACTCTGCTTCCAAAGACAGGAGTAAAGCTTTACAACTTTCTGGGACAGGACACTGATCTCAAAATTCATTTAGTTCTATGTGCAGTGCAGATGACAGTGCATAACCTCTGAATGTCTGATCAATGTATCGTCCCATGGAGTTAGGAGGTAAAGGCAGGCAGAAACCTTTACAAGATAAACACAGCTTCAGAGCAGTGCTCACTGGAGAGCCGTGATAGAGAAGGAATTAGTCTCGTGTTCCGCCATGACCAACCCTGAGAATGGCCCTCTACGATGAGCTGGGCAAAGATTGCAGCATAGTTCACGTGCATGGCATTTCCAGTGTACATCTTCACCATGTCTTCACATGGTGTGTGGATCACAAACTCCTACAGAGACAGAAAAGTGACAGCATTTCCTTTCTCAAAGCTCATTTCAACACCTCGGTTCAGCGCCAACACAACTATGGAACAGACTCTCATCGTGTGCACATACTCGGGTGACTTTACAGCAAAGGAGGAGACAACCAAAGTCATCTGGATCAATCTTGTGAGGTCAAGGCCACTGTGCCATCATCTTAAATCACACAGCTCACCTCTGCCTCCCCTATGAAAATGACTGGAAACTACAGCACTTTTTCAACAAATACTCCAATCAAGAAAATAAGTTGCCAGTTTTCATTGGACAAAGGTGTTTGACCCTCCTTCCTGGTTTCTCCATTATGGGCTGACATGCTATTACTGAGACCACTGGCTTTAATGTCTAAAGACTTTCTTTAGTCATCAACATCTTTCTCTCTAGACTCCTTCATATAGAGGTTCTGACTTTTGAAGAATCCAACACCTAAACCCCTGAAAGCCCTGGTAGTATCTGTTCAGCTCTCCATACACATCTCACCCCTAAGCACCCCACCTATGAAGTTCACATGACAGGATAGACATCCAGTGACCTGGGGCCCCTAATTGAACAAGTCCATGTCTAAGTGTTTGCTTTTGTCTGCAGGCATTGCTCCTTCAGGAGAAATCACTTGGTTCCTCGTGCCCACCACTGTCACTAAAGTCATGAATATCCCTGCTTCCACGAGAAGGGTCTGTCATTCAAACAGCAACCAACCAACCAAAGGCCAAAATAGTATGTGCCATGCCAGCAAAACCAACAGGCAACCATGACCTGCTCCCAGCACTGCTTCGGTTCTCAGCCCATACAATTTTAATTTTTTTTTTTTTTGTATTTTTCTGATGTGAGAAGCAGGGAGGCAGAGAGATAGACTCCCTCATGCACTTGATTAAGACCCACCAGTAAGCCCACCAGGGGGCGATGCGCAGCCCATCTGGGGCATTGCTCCATTGCAACCAGAGCTATTCTAGCGCCTGAAGCGGAAGCCATGGAGCCATCCTCAGTGCCCAGGCCAACTTTGCTCCAATGGAGACTTGGCTGCAGGAGGGGAAGAGAGAGATAGAGAGAAAGGAGAGGGGGAAAAATGGAGAAGCAGATGGGCGCTTCTCCTGTGTGCCCTGGCTGGGAATCGGATCTGGGACTTCCACACACTGGGCCGACACTCTACCACTCAGCCAACCGGCTAGGGCCCAATTTTGATTTTTATGAAAAAGAAGCAACTCAGTTAAAGCTCTGGATGGCTATTTCAGAACCTGTTTCTCTCTAATTGATGAATATGATAATAAAAGGTTTTCCCCAAAAGTTCATACATAAAAGCCTTGAGACAGAACCATTGATTAATGAGTCTCTATCTTATAAGAAAAAGAATCTTAAAAGGTGTCATGCAGGTTATATCCATAATATGATCAAGGATTTCAGCTCAAAACACTACAAAAATTATACTGATCGGGGAAAAGTGGGAAGAACATGCAGGGTTTTTTATTTAAGTCTCTGCTCAGAACTCGGTTTTCTTTTCCTTACGCTCTGGAAGCCATTAGTACAGAATTACAATGGAAATGCTCCTTCCTCTTTATCTGTTGGTTTTCCCTAATTTGGCTTGCCACCTGAAACACCTCCGCCAGGAGAGACTGAACGTCACTGCTCGCCCTGCAGAGGAGGCACCTGGGACAGGTAGGGGCGTCTAGGGGGAAATACATGTTTCATCAGAGCTGACAACATTAGAAGTGCGAATGAACTAACCAAACAAGCTATTGATCATAGAAAGATTATCTCAGGTTTCAGGTTTTAACATATATAGATTCCACTTTCCACCTCGCCAAGAAACACAGTCTTGAAGCCTAAGAAAACCTGCCCTGTGATATATGTTTGCAGAGGGAGACTTGTCACATGTGCAGGGGTTTTTCAGAGATATAAATGGACACGGCTGAGTCCTGTTAAGGGCAGTCTCCAGAGGCTGCCCTGGTCTTAGCTGGCCAGCCAGGGCTTCTCAAAGAAAGAAATTGTTTGAGGCTGCTGCAGTAAAACAAAAAGCAAACAAACAAAAACAACAACCGCCCAAGTGGTGAGGGGAAGCTTACACATCAAAAGAAGAAAGGAGTGTAGCAGGAAATCAGCGGCCTGGCAGGAAAGATCTGTTGGGGGTTGGGGGCAGACAGGAGGCCACTGGTCCCCATAAACATCTGATATGCTCTGGGAAAGGAGGTTTGTCACTTCTGGCAAAAACACTTGATTTGGAAAGTTTGCATCAGCCAAAATGCTGGCATTATAGCTGGATCTACATAATGCACACCATGTGTGTCCGTTCCTGTTATAATGCTTTGCTGAAGGTCAACAGACTGGCCAGTGCTATAAGCTCTAAAAATTAAGATGCCTTTCGCCTGAGAGCTTTCAGCCTCATTTTATATATTTAGCTCAATGTATAAAAAAGAAACTTTCTCTTACCTCTTAACTATCCCTCCCAACACCCAACTCCCCCTCCAAAAATAAAACAACTAACCCAGGGAAAGGAATAACCAAAAAATGGAGGACCTGAAACAGTCTTGAGGGAGTGAAGGATATCCTCTAACAAATATAAAGGGTAGAGTGAAGGGGAAACAGAAAGCAACAGAGGAGAGCCATCCCCTGTCGGTCGTCCTCAGGAGACAGTGTTCACCAGCGTCCCTCATCATCCTGGTTTCTCCTCCGCGGCTCTCTGCCAGCAGTGGGAGCTCCCAAAGCAGGACAGGGACCCAAGTCACTTATGCAGTTTAGAGAAAAGGGGACCAGCCCTGGAAAATAATTTTTGTGGGGAAAAAAAATAATTGTAAGACAAAACAAATAAATAAAACTTGTGGGTGAGGGTTTTTCCCCCCTTTTGTGACAGTAAGGTGGCTTCAATACCATGGTATAGGGAGAGAAAAAATTGGCCAGCCCAAACCCAAAAGGTGTTCAGTAGTACCCATCACTGTAGGAAAGCTGAGCTATTCGGGATGATCCCACTAGAATCTGAGACTCACCCACAAACTGCATAGCCATAATCAGTTTCTCAACCTCTGCAAGTCTCAGTTTTTCCATCTGTAAAATTGGGACAATATCTTTCTATAAGATTATAGAATATTTAACAATGTGACATGTAGAGCCTGGTACCCATCCCACATGTGTTCAATTTACAGAAGCAGCTCGCTGACAGTTCTGGGACTGCTGCCGTGAGAGTACGCCACACA
Source organism: Saccopteryx bilineata (assembly GCF_036850765.1). Taxonomy (NCBI): domain Eukaryota; kingdom Metazoa; phylum Chordata; class Mammalia; order Chiroptera; family Emballonuridae; genus Saccopteryx; species Saccopteryx bilineata. The sequence continues at coordinate 148,452,094 of NC_089492.1, read as the reverse complement.
GAGGGAGTCTGACGTGGAGCTAGCACATGGTGAGCATTCACCAAACGATAGTCCTGACTCACTGTTTATTATCATGACCTTGGACATCACCAGCTACTGAAGACAACGAGCACATGAGCAGGAGGAAAGGCAGGGCCCTCTCTCACACAACCCTCGCCTGAACTTGTCATTCTACACACTGACCACCTAGTGTCTGTGGGTCAGGAAAACCTACGTGACAAAAACCTAGACTCTAAAAGGATAAACTAAAGCAGACTGGCTAGTGACATCCACATTTATGCACACGCTGCACACTTACTTGTACACAAACTCATTTCTAGAAAGAATTTCAAAATGTATTTGTTCCCAGTACCAAACAAGAAACTGTAAGGGAGAGTGAAAGTGCTTTCTTTATTCAGGGGAGTGGGAGCTCAAGAATGGCGGCAGGTTTCACACTGGAAACAGATCAGCTGAGAGGGTCTGGAGTGACAACTTTTAATTAATTAGAAGGGCAGGGACTCTTGGAGTTCAGCACATGTAGTAGAGATAGGGGAAAAGTCTGATTTGTAAAACATTTGCTTCCACTGTCACTTGAATTTTTTGTGCAGGTCATGAATAAGAATGTGGCACAATGCCGATTTAGAGGTCCTGGCCCCAGTAAGGAAGACCCAGCACAGACAATGCCCTGGTGCCACAGGGTCCGAGGGAGAGTACCAACAGCAACATCTCCTCCAGTCACTCATCCACGACCATAAGGAAAGACACCAAAGCAGTACTAGCATTGCTCTCATAGAATTATCAGAGGCATTATTTAATGAGAGCATAAAAGGTATTGAGGGCAGTGCTCACCACAGAGTAGGTGCTTGCTGTGTACATGCTGACTGGTATTAGACTCATGGAGGTGGACACAGCACATAGTAGGTGCTGTGTATGCACTGACTGGTATTACTGGTATTTGACTCGTGGAGGTGAGCACATGCCTATCTCCACTGAAGCATTTAGATGACTATTATGAATAAGATTGCCTCAATGCAGAGGACACACCCCACAGTGTGTGAAGCTGGACTCAATCATAGGGAGAGCCTGGTTGTGTGCAGGTGTCCTACTGCCTGAAACCGCAGAACAAAGGAACAAATCCTCACCTGTGCAGAGAAGTCAAAAGTGGCTTTGGTCTGGTTCCCTCTGACATTGCTCCCATGGCCCCTCTCGGTCATTGTGAACATCTGCTATATTTCTGCCCCTGGAGTTTACCAGATGTGAGAATGAGAATGGGGTTAGTTAGTCAGTTGGCTGCTCCAGCTGCAGACCTTTTAGGTGATTAGGAATCTTGATAAGAGAGGGAGGAGTGAGTTGGAAATAATTATAAAAATCCAAGCTGGTGGCAGCTAATGTAATGTTAATAATATGACAGGCTCAATGGAGTACAAAAAAGAGTGTGAAATTCTCATTCTAAACAAAATTCTAGCTGACACTAATTCTCTGTTTCATTTTTTTTCTGCATACACACACACACAGACACACACAGAGAGACACATACACACACACACTCCCTCACAACTGGGAATTTTCTTTTCTTTTTTTGTTTTGTTTTGTATTTTTCTGAAGCTGGAAACGGGGAGAGACAGTCAGACAGACTCCCGCATGCGCCCGACCAGGATCCACCCGGCACGCCCACCAGGGGCGAGGCTCTGCCCACCAGGGGGCGATGCTCTGCTCCTCCGGGGGCCTCACTCTGCCGCGACCAGAGCCACACTAGCGCCTGGGGCAGAGGCCAAGGAGCCATCCCCAGTGCCCGGGCCATCTTTGCTCCAATGGAGCCTTGGCTGCAGGAGGGGAAGAGAGAGACAGAGAGGAAGGAGGGTGGGGGAGAAGCAAATGGGCGTTTCTTCTATGTGCCCTGGCCGGGAATCGAACCCAGGTCCCCCGCACACCAGGCCGACGCTCTACCGCTGAGCCAACCGGCCAGGGCTCTTTTTTTTTTTATTAAGTTTAATGCAGTGACATTGATAAATCAGGGTACATATGTTGAGAGAAAACATCTCCAGATTATGTTGGCATTCGATTATGCTGTATACCCCTCACCCAAAGTCAAATTGTCTTCCGTCACCTTCTATCTGGTTTTCTTTGTGCCCCTCCCCTCACCCCATCCCCTCTCTCTCCTTCCTGCCCCATTCCCCCTCCCCCACACTCCCACCCCTGACGACATCACATTCTTGTTCATGTCTCTGAGTCTCATTTTTATGTCCCATTTATGTATGGGTTCATATAATTCTTAGTTTTTTCTGATTTACTTATTTCACTCCGTATAATGTTATCAAGGTCCACCCATGTTATTGTAAAGGATCCAATGTCATCATTTCTTATGGCTGAGTAGTATTCCATAGTATATATGTACCAAAGCTTTTTAATCCACCCATCCTCTGACGGACACTTGGGCTGTTTCCAGATCTTCGCTATTGTGAACAATGCTGCCACAAACATGGGGGTGCATTTCTCTTTTGGAGCAGATCTATGCTGTTCTTGGGGTATATTCCTAAAAGTGAGATAGCTGAGTCAAAAGGCAGTTCAATTTTCAATTTTTTGAGGAATCTCCACACTGTTTTCCACAGAGGCTGCACCAGTTTGCATTTCCACCAGCAGTGCAGGAGGGTTTCCTTTTCTCCACATCCTCGCCAGCACTTATTCTGTGTTGTTTTGTTGATGAGCGCCATTCTGATTGGTGTGAGGTGATATCTCATTGTGGTTTTAATTCACATTTCTCTAATGATTAATGATGTTGCGCATTTTTTCATATGCCTATTGGCCATCTGTATGTCCTCTTTGAAGAAGTGTCTATTCATTTCTTTTTCCCATTTTTGATTGGATTGTTTGTCTTCCTGGTGTTGAGATTTACAAGTTCTTTATAAATTTTGGTTATTAACCCCTTATCAGATGCATTGTCAAATATGTTCTCCCATTGTGTAGTTTGTCTTTTTATTCTGTTCTTATTGTCTTTTGCTGTGCAAAAGCTTTTTACTTTGATATAGTCCCATTTGTTTATCCTGTTTTTTATTTTACTTGCCTGTGGAGATAAATCAGCAAATATATTGCTGCGAGAGATATCGGAGAGCTTAGTGCCTATGTTTTCTTCTAAGATGCTTATGGTTTTATGCCTTACATTTAAGTATTTTATCCATTTTGAGTTTGTTTTTGTGAATGGTATAAGTTGGTGGTCTAGTTTCATTTTTTTGCAGGTAGCTGTCCAATTTTCCCAACACCATTTATTAAAGAGGCTGTCTTTACTGCAATGTATGCTCTTACCTCCTTTGTCAAATATCAGTTGTCCATAGAACTGTGGGTTTATTTCTGGGTTCTGTTCTGTTCCATTGATCTATATGCCTGTTCTTATGCCAGTACCAGGCTGTTTTGAGTACAATGGCCTTGTAGTATAACTTGATATCAGGAAGTGTGATATCTCCCACTTTATTCTTCTTTTTTAAGATTGCTGAGGCTATTCGTGTTCTTTCTTGGTTCCATATAAATTTTTGGAATATTTGTTCCAAAATATTCTTTGAAGTATGTCATTGGTATTTTAATTGGTATTGCATTGAATTTATAGATTGCTTTGGGTAATATAGACATTTTAATGATGTTTATTCTTCCTAACCATGAGCACGGTATATGCTTCCACTTGTTTGTATCTTCCTTGATTTCTTTTATCAATGTTTTATAATTTTCTGAGTACAAGTCTTTAGTCTCCTTGGTTAAATTTACTTCGAGGTACTGAATTTTTTTGGTTGTAATAGTGAAAGAGATAGTTTTCTTAATTTCTCTTTCTGACTGTTCATTGTTGGCATATAAAAATGCCTCTGATTTCTGATTATTAATTTTATATCCTGCCACTTTGCTGAATTCATTTATCAGGTCCAGTAGTTTTTTGACTGAGACTTTAGGGTTTTCTATATACAATATCATATCATCTGCAAATAATGATAGTTTTACTTCTTCTTTTCCAACTTGAATGCCTTTTATTTCTTCTTCTTGTCTAATTGCTGTGGCTAGGACTTCCAGGACTATGTTGAATAAAAGTAGTAAAAGGGGGCACCCCTGCCTTGTTCCTGATATGAAGGGAATTGGTCTTAATTTTTGCCCATTGGGTATGATGTTGGCTGTGGGTTTGTCATAGAAGGCCTTTATCATGTTGAGGCATGTTCCCTGTATTCCCACTTTGCTGAGAGTTTTGTTCATGAACGGATGCTGGATTTTATCAAATGCTTTTTCTGCATCTATTGAAATTATCATGTGGTTTTTCTCCTTCCTTTTGTTTATGTGATGAATCACACTGATTGATTTGCGGATATTGTACCAGCCTTGCCTGCCAAGAATAAATCCCACTTGATCATGGTGTATGATTTTTTCCATATATTGTTGGATCAGGTTTGCTAATATTTTGTTGAGGATTTTAGCATCTATATTCATCAGGGATATTGGCCTATAATTTTCTTTCTTTGTGTTATCTTTGCCTGGTTTTGGAATCAGAATTATGCTTGCCTCATAAAAGGTGCTTGGAAGTCTTCCTTCCTCTTAAATTTTTTGAAATAGCTTAAGAAGGATAGGAGTCAGTTCTTCTTTGAATATTTGGTAGAATTCACTTGTGAAGTCATCAGGCCCAGGACTTTTCTTTTTTGGGAGTTTTTTGATAACTGTTTCAAACTCATTTGGTGTAATCAGTCTGTTTAGGTTTTCTGATTCTTCCAGATTGATTTTTGGAAGATTGTATGTTTCAAGGAATTTGTCCATTTCATCTAGGTTTTCTAGTTTTTTGGCATACAGTTCTTCATAGTATTTTCTTACAATATTCTGTATTTCTGTTGTGTCAGTTGTTATTTCTCCACTCTCATTTCTTATTTTATTTATTTGAGTCCTCTCTTTTTTTCTTGGTGAGTCTAGTTAAAGGTTCATCGATCTCATTTACCTTTTCAAAGAACTAGATCCTAGTTTCATTGATCCTCTGTATTGTTTCTTTAGCCTCTATGTAATTTATTTCTGCTCTGATCTTTATTATTTCCTTCCTTCTACTACATTTGGGCTTTACTTGCTGTTCTTTTTCTAGTTCTTTTAGGTGCAGGGTTAAGTTGTTTATTTGAGCTTTTTCTAGTTTCTTAAAGTGTGCCTGTAATGCTATGAACTTCTCTCTCAGGACTGCTTTTGCTATGTCCCATAAATTTTGAGTTGTTGTATGCTCATTGTCATTCGTTTCTAAAAATTTTTTTTATTTCTTCTTTGATCTCATTCTTAATCCATTCATTATTTAACAACCTGCTATTAACTTTCCATGTGTTTGAAAATTTTTGAGCTTTTCTGTTGTAGTTCATTTCTAGTTTCATGACATTGTGATCAGAGAAAGTGCTTGATATTATTTCAATCTTCTTAAATTTGTTGAGACCACTTTTGTGCCCTAACATGTGGTCTATCCTAGAGAATGTACCATGAGCACTTGAAAAGAATGTATATTCTGCTGCGTTAGGGTGAAGGTTCTGAAAATATCTATTAAACTGAGTTGATCTAGTGTGTCCTTTAAGTCTGCTGTTTCTTTGTTAATTTTCTTTCTTGAGGATCTATTTAGTGATGTTAGTGGGGTATTGAAATCCCCTACTATTATAGTATTGCTGTTGATCTCGCCCTTTATATCCATCAAAGTCTGCTTTATATATTTAGGTGCTCCTATATTAGGTGTATAGATATTTATAATAGTTATATCTTCCTGTTGGATTACTCCCTTTATCATTATGTTGTGGCCTTCTTTATCTCTTACTATATCTTTTGTTTTAAAGTCCATTTTGTCTGATATAAGTATTGCTACCCCAGATTTTTTTTCATTTCCATTTGCATGAAATGTTTTTTTCCAGCCTTTTACCTTCAATCTATGTGCATCTTTTGTTTTAAGGTGTGTCTCTTGTAGACAGCATATGTACAGGTCCTGTTTTCTTATCCATGCAGCTACCCTATGTCTTTTGATTGGGTCATTTAATCCATTTACATTTAAGGTTATTATTGATATGTAATTGTTTATTGCCATTTTATTCTTTAAAGCTATATTCCTGTTTTGCTATATTCTTTTCCCACTTTGATCTGTTTACACCATGCCCCTTAACATTTCCTGCCGCATTGGTTTGGTTGTAATATATTCCTTGAGGGTTTTTTTTTTTTTTTTTGTCTAGGAAGCTTTTTATTTCTCCTTTGATTTTAAATGATAGCCTTGCTGGATAAAGTAGCCTTGGTTGTAGGTTCTTGTTCTGCATTACTTTGAATATTTCTTGCCATTCCCTTCTGGCTTCAAGTGTTTCTGTTGATAAGTCTGATGTCATCCTTATGGGGGCTCTTTTGTAGGTGATAACCTTTTTTTTCTCTAGCAGCTTTTAATATTTTCTCTTTATCACTTAGCTTTGGTATTTTAATTATGTGTCTTGGTGTAGGTTTCTTTGGGTTTCTCTTTAATGGAGTTCTCTGTGCTTCTTGAACTTGTGAGAGTTTCTCCTGCATTAATTTAGGAAAGTTTTCATCTATGATATGATTAATCAAAGTCTCTATCCCTTGTTCTTTCTCTTCTTCTTCAGGAACCCCTAATATGCGGATGTTATTTCTCTTCATGTTGTCACAGAGCTCTCTAAGAGTTTCCTCAGACTTTTTGAGTCTCTTTTCTTTTTTCTTCTCTGCTTTCGTGCCTTCATTCAACTTGTCCTCCAACTCGCTGATTCAATCCTCAGCTCCATGCATCCTGTTTTTAATTCCTTCCATTGTGGTCTTCATTTCTGATATTGTATTTGTCATCTCCAACTGATTCTTTTTTAATATTTCAATATCCTTTTTTATACTTGCTATTTCTTTATTTAGGTGTTCATAATGACCATCCATTGTTGTTCTAAGATCCCTAAGCATTCTTACAATCATTATTTTGAACTCCGCATCCAGAAGTTTGGTTATTTCCATATCACTCAGTTCAACTCCTGAAGGTTTCTCTCTTGGTTTCATTTGGATTGCACTTCTTTGTCTTCTCATTATGTCTGTGTTTGGGTATTTTGCTTGTAGAGCTGGTTGAGTCTAGGCTTGATGTTGTCTGCCTCCAGTTTTAATTGTGTTATTTCTAGGTCTTCTTGGGTTGGCATCAGCTATTATTTGTAATCCACTTTTGGTTTGGGGCTGCTTTGAGTCTTGATTTGTTTGTTTTCTTAACAGGTGATAGTCTTGTTTACTAATCTCAGCAGGGGGCATCCTTGAAACTGTATCCAGGAATGTGGTGGGTGTAACGTGAGACTCTGAAGGCCTCTTCCACCAACTAATCTCTCTGGGGGCAGGGTGGTTTCTCAGCTTCAATAGGGGGAGGTGTATCTCAGATCTCCATGGAGACCTGAGTTACTGCCCCTCCTCCCCACTTCTTGTTTTCAGCTGTGTCTTCTTGCACTGATTCGAGCTGGAGAGATGTCTGGAGATCTGTGATCTGGAAGAATTCAGTCTTCTGTTTTGTGAAAGGATCAGTCCCTCCCCCAGCAATGGCTGCCTCCAGTACTGGATGAGTCAGATTTTTAGGTAGTCCCCTGCCTTCCTCTGCTCCTCACCATCTGTCCCTCTCTCTCCCCTTTCCACTTGGAAGATAAGCTGGCCCTTTCAACACACCTCGCTCCCTGGTCACCAGGCAAATGGCTGTGAGCAGTAATTTCTGCTCTTTTCCCTGGAGTGAGAGCCCCTCTGGGCTCTCAGCCTCCCCCTCCCCTCTGTTCCTATAAGCAGAGGAGATTCAAGCACTCCCTACCAGGTTTGTTGTGGCTTCTTTTTTGCTCCTTGGTTTCTGAGAGCTGTTCTTGTAGTCCAGAGTTGGTTTTTCATGCTGATTGTTCCTAAATTGATTTGTATTCCAGTTTGGTGATGAGAGCTGGGAGTCTGTGCATCTGCCTACTCCACTGACATTTTCAGATCCACAACTGGGAATTTTTAAGGCTCTCCATAAAAGGAGACATCATTAAAGGGCCATGCCATACCTAGAGTGGCTGAAGCCACTTAGTTACATGTCCTGAACTTCTGAGATTCCTGACTGTACCACTAAAGAGCCAATCAACTCCACACTGGAAATAAAGACAATATAAGCCACTGTTAACAACAGTCAACAACTGAATGACAGCTAGCCCCACTGGTCAAACTCTATTCAAGGAGCATCTGTTCAGCTTACGAAATAGCGGCAAGGCTTACATGCCCTCCCCTCTCCACCTGTCAGGCTCCAGTTCCTCTCTGCAGACATGGCTCACAGTTCACTCTCCCAAGAGGCCTCTCCACCACCACAGAGAGTCTGTCCTCCATCGCCAGGGCTGCCCCATTCACTCCATAGAATGACTGTTTTGAAGGTTCATTCTGCCTGTCTGCTCAGGGTTCAGCTCAGTGACTGGGATGGAAGACAGACAACCAAGCAACTGGAAAATGATGGAGGAGCTGCTGCTGCAAATGAGCAGCCACTCTGCCTGGGATGAAGCAGGTGGGGTCGGACCCCTGTTCAGCCACCCACTGCATGGGACCACGGACAAATGACTCAGGGCCTCCATTCCCCCTCTGACAATGGAGTGACTAATGAGTTCCCCACCTAATGAGCACCTGTGCCTTCCAGGCACTGAGCTTCAGACACATGAGATCATTGGTTCTTATGACAACCTGAAGAAGAAAATATCACCTTCACTTGACAGAGGAGGACTCTGAGGTTCAGGAGAGGAATGTGACCAGGCAAAGCTACCCACCATCTAACAGCACTTCATGAAGCTTCTGCAAAGATTCAGTAATGGTCAGCAGTCAAGACTTTGTCTGGTCTTCTATAAACCATAGGAGACTGTTGCTGGTGAGGACAGGGGCAAAAGGGGAAGAGTAGTCCTCTACATTTCAAATGGGGCCTAGAAAGAAAAACATCCCATGAGAGCAGAGAAGCTGAGCTAGAGCTGAAAGTGCAGGCTGACTTCACCTCAGTCCACTGAGTGAGCGAGCACCCGGAGAGTGCTGGGAAGGGCTCGGCCACATCTCAGGGTCACAGTCCCAGCACTCACCAGGCCTGGCATGGGACATCTTATAGGTGTTACCAATCTACATCTGAGTACCACCTATGAGTGGGCATTAGCAAAACCATCTTCATGGAAGAGAAAACCAAGGGCACTCATCATGACCTCAGATGTAGAAAGAACATGCCAGACCTGTGACTAAATCCCAGAGACTGGATGTGCACCATGTCATTCTGTTTCCCTGCTTCTATGGACCAGTGAGGTCTGTCATGTGTGCCAGGAAGCTGCTAGCACCTCGACTGTGATAGGGCAGGCCGCTCCCACACAATGATCAAACAGCAGGTCTCCCAAAGAACCTGTGAGTGCTTTCGGGTTCTCCTCAGTCAAAGAGCAAATGGAATACCCTGAAGCACTGCCAGTGTCTTTGAGTGCTGTGGGCTGAACTGTGTCTCCCAAGTTCATAGGCTAAAACCCTAACCCCAATGTGGTGGCATTAAGATATGGGGCCTCTGGGAACTGATGAAGTCATGAGGATGGGGTCCTCATGATGGAATCAGTGTTCCTATAAGAGATTATCCCTTTCTCTGTCCCTCCCTCCCTCTTTCTCTCTCTTCTCCCATCAACCCTAATGTGAGGACACAACAAGAAGGCAGCCATCTACAGGAAGCCAGTCCTAATCAGGAACTAGATTGGCCAGCACATTGATCTTGGATTTCCAGTGTACAGAAGGGTGAGAAGATAAATTTCTGTCATTTAAGTGCCTGATTTATAGTATTTTATCATCACAGCCCAGGCAAACTAAGACATATTAAGATGACTCAGGTAAGGAAGAAAGAGACCAGCCTTGGGGAGAAGAAAAGGAAGCAAGTTCTGCTTCTTTTGGCCTTGAATCCTTCCATATAGGATCAGTGTTTTTGGCAGCGGTGTTGGGCGGCTCCCAAACTAAGTGAGGATTCCAGGCCCTCAGCAGAGAAGGTCTCCTTCCCTGGAACCTCTCTCACTCTCTTGCCCCCTCAGTGTGAGCTATTTACTGAGCTGCCTGGCTCGGCCAGCATTTGGCTGTGTGAGCATAACCGTGTTTGTCCAAAGTGCTCAGGGACACCAGAGCCTATGGGTAACAGAACTGGGGGGAGAGAGGAAAGGCCCCAACCTATGGTGCAGGTGATTGTGATAAATTGATGCTGTCGCCTCTGCTCAGGGGAACAGCCAGCTCAGGTAAAGGTGTAAAAGGAAAGTAGGCAGAAGCCAAAAGCTGCTCGTGGCTGGCAGCAAGATCTGAGGACACCCTGCCCAACCCAGAGCTCACAACAGCTGTTCCCAGCACACTGTATTTGTCCCTCCAGCATCGGGGAAGGGGCTTGAAGTAGCACAGTGATCAAAGAAGCATTTTAAAATATCTATTTTTTAAATCTATTCCATTTTTTCCCCAGCATACTCAGGAGTACAACTTTCATAAAGCCTTTTTATTGTGAAAATTTTCAAACAAAATAGAAGAGTATAATAAACTAAGAATGGCGAGCTCACAGTCCGTTCTGCCCCCATTTCACATAATCTTAAAATTTATCCAAGATATCCTGTCATTTCATCCCTAAATATGTCCTGCACATCTGTAAAAGAGACTATTTTTTAAAATGTGACCCTAAGCCTGTTAAATGTAATGGTTTATAATGATATATAATTCTTTAATATTGCCAAATATCCAAAGTACAAATTTCCCCAACTGATATGTAATTTTTCTTTCCAGTTTGTTGTTTGAACCAGGATCTTAATAGTGCAATTGGTCGGAATTTCTCTTAAGTTGGCCTGAACCACAGGCTGCCTCCCTCCATTCAATCAGACATTCCCTACAGGACTCAATGCTCCAGGCTCAATGCCAGACCCTGGTGATTCAAAAAGAGGGCCCCACCCACAATTCAGAGGCACCTGTGGAGATTTCTCAGGTCACAGTCCACCAGACCTGGCTGAAGAGAAGGCGGGTGGAGGGGTCCTGAGTGTAGATGAGGGGCAGCCAATGTTTCTGAGAGGGGGACTACTCACTGCATCTCAGCTGAACTTCTTCTCTGGAGCCATAGCTGATGCATTCAGATGGAAGAGACCCTGACTGGCTCAAGTCACAGGGAAGCCAGGCTCCCCTGAAAGATCTAATGGTGGGCGCCCTCACCATAATTGGCACTGAGAGATTTCTTTGTTTTTAACTTTTACATATTGTTAAATGACGATACTGCAGAACAGAAACAACTGCCACCTTGAACTCACCAACGATCCACCTCAATTCTTGTCTGATCACCTCTCTTCATATTCTAGTTATAATTTCCCCCTGTTGGAACGTCAGACTGAGGCTTGAATGCAGGGATTAATTCTGAGGCCCAGCAGTGTCTACAGAGCAACAGGAAGGAATATGCAGGGCCATGTGAATGACCTTCTCCTGGGGGTCCACAGCCATCCTGCCCTTTGAGCTACTCTGTTCACCATCTGTGGTGAGCTGGGACACACAAAGCAAGTCCACAATGCCATGCCTCTTTATATCCATTTGGTTGGCAAAATGGAGAAGTCTAAGACTTCCAAGTGCAGGCACATCCACAAAAAGGAATACAACACAAAGGAAAGCAGTCAAAAGTAAACAAGCTTCCATTTGTATATTGTTCTCAGAATAGCAAAACTACAGAGATGGAGAACAGCTAAATCAGGGGTTGGAAACCTATGGCTCACAAGCCAGATGTGGCTCTTTTGATGGCTGCATCTGGCTCACAGACAAATATTTAATGAAAAATAATAATAACGTTAAAAATATAAAACATTCTCATGTATTATAATCCATTCATTTCCTACCCCTCATGTTCATGGTTGCGGGTGGCTGGAGCCAATCACAACTGTCCTCCGGGACAACACCAAATTTTTATTAGATAATGCTTAATATACATGGGTTGTTGTGAGGTCAGGAAGTAAACTTCCCTCCTTTTAATCAAGTAGTCAGCTAGCTAATTGCAGAGACCTTTTTGAGGAAGAAGATGGCTAAAAGAAAAAAAGATGAGGAGTATCGTATTTTTCAGCAGGAATGGACAGAGGAATTTGCCTTTGTGGAGAGAGCAGGTGTGTCTAATATGCAATGATGAAATTGCATTGATGAAACAGTCAAATATAAAGCAGCACTTCGACACACGCCATACTACATTTGCATCGAAATATTCAGTGGGGGACAGTAGGAAGAAAGCATGTCAAGAGCTATTGTGCAGAGTGCAAGCTAGTCAGCAGCAACTCCATGTTTGGACCCTACAAGATGACTGGAATTTGGCTAGCTTTGCTGGTGCTTTAGCAATTGTGAGAAACAAAAAGCCACTCACAGATGGGGAGTATGTCAAAACATTCATGCTTGATATTGCCAATGAACTTTTTGACGACTTTTCAGATAAAGACAAGATAATCAAACAAATAAAAGATGTGCCTCTGTCGGCAAGAACTGTTCACGATCGTACCATCATGATGGCAAATCAAATTGAGGCAACACAAGTGAAGGACATAAATGCAGCACCATTCTTTTCTCTTGCTTTGGATGAATCAACAGACGTAAGCCATTTATCCTAGTTCAGCATGATTGCAAGGTATGCTGTCAGTGACACACTATGTGAGGAAAGTCTTGCTGTTTTGCCTATGAAAGAGACAACAAGAGGGGAAGATTTATTCAAGTATTTCACTGAGTTCGCTAAAGAAAAAAATCTACCGATGGATAAACTTATTTTGGTGTGTACTGATGGTGCTCCATGCATGGTGGGGAAAAACAGATGATTCGTAGCTCTTCATCGTGAACATGAAAAGAGACTCTTCCTAAGTTTTCACTGCATCCTACATCAGGAGGCACTTTGTGCTCAGATGTGTGGCGAGCAGCTTGGTGAGGTGATGTCACTGGTCATTCGGGTGATCAACTGTATTGCTGCCCAAGCTTTAAATGATCGCCAGTTTAAAACATTGCTGGATGAAGTTGGGAATAATTATCCTGGTCTGCTTCTGCACAGCAATGTGCATTGGTTGTCAAGAGGGAAGGTGCTCAGCCATTTCGCGGCTTGTCTGAGTGAAATCCGGACTTTTCTTGAGATGAAAAACATCGAGCATCCTGAGTTAGTTAACACTGAGTGGCTTCTGAAATTCTACTATCTCATGGACATGACTGAACATCTGAACCAGCTCAATGTGAAAATGCAAGGCATTGGAAATACAGTCTTATCCCTTCAACAAGCAGTGTTTGCATTTGAAAACAAGCTGGAACTCTTCATAGCTGACATTGAAATAGGTCGTTTACTACACTTTGAAAAACAAGGAGAGTTGAAAGATGCATGCACAGCAAGTGACCCTGCTCAACATCTTGATCTCCAGCAGCTAGCGGGCTTCACAACTAATCTCCTGCAGTCATTCAAAGCATGCTTTGGAGAATTTCTTGAGCGGACTCGTCTTTTTAAGTTCATCACCCATCCACACGAGTGTGCAGTGGACAGCGCTGACCTGAGTTACATCCCCTGTGTCTCCATCAGAGATTTTGAGCTACAAGCTGCTGACCTGAAGGCCTCAGATATGTGAATGAATAAGTTCAAGTCACTGAATGAAGTTTTGGAAAGCCTTTCACAACAGCAAGCAGAGTTGGTGACAAGTGGGGAGAAATGAAAAAACTTCAACCCGTGACCAGCTGATTGACAAAACTTGAATGAGCTTCCCATCACATACCAAACACTGCAGCGTGTGAGTATTGCTGTACTGACAATGTTTGGCTCTACGTATGCATGTGAGCAGTCTTTCTCACATCTAAAGAACGTTAAGACCAACCTACGATCACGTTTAACGGATGGAAGTCTCAACGCCTGCATAAAGCTTAACCTCACCATGTATCAACCAGACTACAAAGCCATCAGCAAAACCATGCAGCACCAGAAGTTGCATTAATGGTAAAAGTACTTTATTTATCATTGGTTAGCAACAGCATAACAATGTTATTAAAAAAAATTCAGAGACTTATTGTACTTTAAAAGTGTTGTTCTTACATAAAATGCACTCATTTACAATTGTATTTAGTGTTAAACATATTGTATGGCTCTCATGAAATTACATTTTAAAATATACCTATGTGGTGTTCATGGCTCTCTCAGCCAAAAAGGTTCCCGACCCCTGCCATGGAACCATTCTCAGCACCCCAGCCCAATTCACTTGAGCCAATTGAGCCATGGCTGCAGGAGGGGGAGAGAGAGAGAAAGAGGGAGTAGGGGTGGAGAAGCAGATGGTCACCACTCCTGTGTGCCTTGCCCGGGATTCCACACGCTAGGCTGACACTCTACCACTGAGCCAACCAGCCAGGGCTTAAAGAGCAATATTCTTCACTTTCCTTTCTTTTCTAAACTATCTCAGGCTTTGATCATTTAAAAGCCCCTTCATTACCCTTGTCTGACTCGCTGTACACAACAGCCACAAATCCCAAAGCTGCATGAGCACACATTTCTCCACCAGCGAGAAGCGAGACAGGGTCAAACCAATGTCACTGTTTTACCTTAAAATATCAGAGGCAGGGGGCGTTTCTTTAGAAGGTGGGGGGAGGTCTCCTTACCCTTTGTTAAAATTAATGCCAGTCTTCCTTACTCACCTGCCTCTCCCAAGACCCAGACAACAAAGTTGGTGCTTGTGTGTAAACATGTGTGCACATGTGTATGCATGCCTGTGTCTGAAGTTATATATATTGCACATGTGTACATTGTATGGTGTGTGTACATGTGTTCACATGAACATGTGAACCTGTGTATGTATGTGTGCCTGTGTGTACATGTGTGTAATCTGCCCCACTGGCAGCAGGATGATAACTGACCGTCCTTGGATGGTTCTCAGTTTCTACATGGGCTTAAAGTTCCCTCTCCCCAATCGCACTTTGTTTTCCTCTCTTGTAGGTTTTTACAATGTTTCTCTCAAGTATTATTAATTTTATCAAACAGCAGACTGTCAAGATTTATGACTCTTATTGTGGCTCCAACCCAATGCATCTTGTATTGATTATTTCCTAAAATATCTCCAGGCTTGAGTATGAACCATTGCGTGGCTCCGGCTCCAGCTCCCACTGTAGTTAGTTACCAGCAAATAATAAAAAACAACTGTAGAATATATTTTCAGGCTTTTTCGAAGGGCCCATATGGCCTCTGTCCCCCAGATGCTCACAACAACCCTCCACAAGAGGCTAAGCAAGACAGAAAGCACTGACCCCATAAAACAGATGGAAATGTCCAGTCTCAGGGAGGTCAGACTTGTCCAACAAGTCACCCAGCAAGTGGCAGAACAAGGGCCAAGAACCAGCTCTTCAGCTCCTCATGGGTGTCTGACCCCCACCCTTGATGCCTCTCATCATCAGAGCTGGATTAAGGTTGGTTGAGGCCCTGGGCACAGAAGAAAATATTGGGCCCCTTAAAAAAAAGAAAGAAGGAAAATAAAAATACATGTTAACCATAGTTTTCAATAAATAAAAAATATTATGTACTATTAATGTTAAAATTGCACATATGAAACCAAACTTGGTGTCATTAGAAAAAAGTGTAAAGTTGGGGTTTTGTGGGGCCCTTTAAAAGTCGGGGCCCAGGGTGTGTGCCTGGTGCGCCCTCCATTAAATTCACCTCTGCTCATCATTAAGCTGGCTGATACCTGGGACTCTGGTGGCTCAGCCTTTGTCACCAGCCCATTTCTACCTTGTACTTTAGTGAGCACCTGATATCAACATGTCTCTGTGACCAAGTGATCTTCCTGGCATCACTCCACCATGCATGGTGACAGCAAGCCATTCCTCACCTTATACCACTGATTGGCTGCAGCCAAATCTAAACCACACGGGGTAAGCAAATCCCTCAAAATCTCTTGCTGTTCATAGCTTTCTTCATATTTCATTCTCTCCATTTATACTGTTGATGGAGGAGTAGGACTTTGTCATTAGTGGCATCCATCTGGGGTCATGTTAGCCACTAGTTTGACATAAACTGCAATCACATTTGCTAAAGAATCAACCCCGGATTTAGCATCTCAGGGCATATAAATGGTTTCTGATGCTTCCTTTCCTTCCCCAGTTTTTGCACAAGGCAGCGATCTTTGCTATTACACCCGACGGGCAATGGTAACAGGAGTTCGCCGCTAATCCTCTGATGTTGATTTAGGTAGTCATTTGGCTTGGTCCATTTCCAGAAGTCAAGCAAAAGTTCCAGAACTAAGACTAGGCTTGATATGATTGACTGCCTAAACCAGCATATATTTTTAACATCTTCCCCACACATAAATTTTCCCCTTTCTTCAATCAGTTCTGATCTGTTAATTGTTCTTTATTATAGAATCTAATATTGACAAGGTTCCCCTCTCATTTAATTAACAACATAATAAATTATCTGTACCGATAATGATCAATCAATCAATAATGTGTGTTTTAGCATACACTTGTACAGGTTTTCCTACTGTGTGTGCCAATAGTTGCCTTCATTCAGACTTGTCATATTCAAACCAAGGTCAATACCCATATCAGAATATTACTTTATTAGTCATTCTAAATTATAAGAATTCCATAAAAGTATGGGGAATATACTCTGGCTTGGATTTTATCCGAAATTACATCCATGCTATTTACATTTCTGCTTAATAAATTCGGTCTCCAAATGAGAGAAGGCAGTCTTCCCTAAAACAGCCCCTATTTCTTGGTAGAACACTTGATATACCAGATCTTTATGATGTAATACTCTATCACAAATCAAATTCTATAAAAATGTATATTTTTAGGTTTATAAACCCAGAGAGTCTCTAAAAGAGAGAAAGAGTTTTCTTCCACTAAAGTCAACTTGATTCAGCACTGCGAGGTCTATAATCTGCGCTGTCTTTCCTCTCGTGGTAAAAGACCCTGGCAACCCATCGGCAGCCTGTTAGGTGTCAGCAAATCTCCTGATCTTAGCGTTCTCCTATCAGTCCCTAAACAGACATAAATCGCTTCTCTGTCTTCAATTTTTTATTTTAGTTATATCTACTCAGTATTATTAAGTACAAGCCCTTTGTTACAATTAGCCTTAAAGTATTTTAGAAAGAGAAAGGGTCAGAGTAAAGTGTACAAATAAAATAAATAAATGGGCTTCACGGACTCATTTATCCTGGTGTAACAAGACTCTTGCCTCTGGGCTAACCAGTTCTGAACCTCCCTCCAGCACAGATCCCCAGGCTGGACCTTTCTTGCATCTCCCATAACCATCTCCTGCCTGGACTATGGTAATAGCCTTCCCACCTGCCTCCCAGCTTCCTTCTGCTTCAAACATCACATGTTTTGGTGCTTTCATAATATTATCATTAAGGTAAAATTTATATTGAAATCATAGTGAAATGCACAGAGCTGAAGTACATGAGTTCTGGTCAGTTATGTCCCTGTGTAACCATAATGCCAGCAAGATTACAACATGTTCCCATCACCTCCAGAAAGTGTCCTCATGCCCCTTTGCACAGTTCCCATCACCTCAGTGAACCACTGCTCTCTTTATCACCATCATTAGCTTTACCAGTTCCTAAACTTACATAAAGGGAATTGTACAAGATGCACTCTTTTCTGTCTGCGTTCTTTCATGCAAATAAGTCATCCATGCTGCTCTGTTTATTAGCAGTTCCTTCCTTTTTATGACTGAGTCATTTCCCTTCTATGAATATTCTACAATTTATCCAATCTCTTACTGATGAACATTTGGGTTCTTTCCAGTTTGGACTTAATTATGAATAAAGCTGATATAAACTTTCAGGGGCCAATCTTTTTGTGGACATATGTTTCCATTTCTTTTCTATAAATCCCCAGGAATGCAATGGCTGGATAAAGGGTAGGTTTCTGCCTAACAGGTTCTCAAAACAATTGTACCATTTACTCTCCTACCAATAATCTCTGAGTTCTAGCTTCCCCCTGTCGTCAAGACTGTCAGTCTTTTCCATTTTTAGTTATTCTGGAGGGAGTGTGATATCATCTTACTATGGTTTAAACATTCATTTCTCAGAAGTCTAAAAATGGTGACCACATTTTTATATGTTTGATGGCCATTTCTATAGTTTTATAAAGTGTCTGTTCAAGTCTTTAGTCCATTTTTAAAAATTGTGTTGCCTTTTTTTTTTTTTTTTTTTGTATTTTTCTGAAGCTGGAAACAGGGAGAGACAGTCAGACAGACTCCCGCATGGGCCCGACCGGGATCCACCCAGCACGCCCACCAGGGGCAATGCTCTGCCCACCAGGGGGGATGCTCTGCCCACCAGGGGGCGATGCTCTGCCCCTCCCAGGCATTGCTCTGCCGCGACCAGAGCCACTCTAGCGCCTGGGGCAGAGGCCAAGGAGCCATCCCCAGCGCCTGGTCCATCTTTGCTCCAATGGAGCCTTGGCTGCGGGAGGGGAAGAGAGAGACAGAGAGGAAAGCGCGGCGGAGGGGTGGAGAAGCAAATGGGCGCTTCTCCTGTGTGCCCTGGCTGGGAATCGAACCCGGGTCCTCCGCACACTAGGCCGACGCTCTACCGCTGAGCCAACCGGCGAGGGCCGGGGATTGACTTTTTTCTCTCAATGATGTCTTTTGATAAATAACTATTTTCAATTTGGATAGAGATCAATTTATTAATTTTTTTCATCTGCTTGTTTTGTTCTGTGGGGTCCTCTCAAAGAAATGTCTGCCTACCCTAAAGTCAAAAAGACATTCTCCTTTGTTTTTCTACAAAGTTTGTAATTCTAGGACTTACATGAAGCTGTATCACACATCTCAACTTATTTCTGTGTGTAGTGTGAGGTAGGGATAAAGGTTGACTTTTCCTGTTTATTTAGGTATTCAGAAATCATTTATTGAAAAGACCTTTCTTTTTCTATTGAATTGCCTTGGCAATGTTGAAAAAAAAAAAAAACTCCGACTGATCATGTGTGTGGGGTCATTTCAGGACTCTCCAGCTGTCCTATTTATCTACTTGTCTACCCTGTGCCAATACCACATAATCTTGAGTACCCTGCAATAAGTCTTGAAATCAAGGAGTGAGAATCCTCCAAATGTGTCCTTTTTCATAATTTTTTTAATGACCCTAGGGGGTGTTTTGGTATTTAATATTTCCATAGACTTTTTAAATCAACTTATAAATTTTGGTGAAGGCAACTATGATATTTTTAAAATACCATCATGCTGTACTTCCCTCCTTCCCCTCCCCTGTCTCTACCCTCTACTGTGAAAACCCTCCAATGACTCCAAAAGCAAGGACATCCAACCTCACTGTGGCCCCCACGGCCCTTTGTAGTCTCTACTGATTGTCTGCTGGACCCACAAAGTCTGGTGCTTGTGCACAGAGTTGGGAGAATTCTATCCTAAAGGCCATATGTCACCATTACATTTCTACTCCCTAGGGGCTCTGACAACTCCAGGAAAGCCCAATGTGGAAATGATGCGAAGTGACAGTCACATGGCTCTTTCTAAAGATATTTTTCTCCTTTTACAACAACAATATTATAGTATTCTGACAGTTTAGGATTTTCCAAGTCTTCCCTTAAATGTCTTACCTCTTTCTACCAAATTCTTAGCTGCTTTGGAAAGTTTTCTGACTATTACTATAATCACCAACTTATCAATATTGACAGCATGTACTGATGAATATATCATAGTGACACAACCATGTTGACACACGAGCTTCCTTTTCTGTTAATGAAAAGTGCATGATTTTACATTTATTTTAATGAAAAACAGTGGTTGATTTTGTACACTGCAACTCTGCTGAGTCTATTAGTTCTAATGGTTTTCTGGGGGGGGGGAATCTTTAGAGTTCTCTACATATAAGATTATGTCATCTGTGAACAGAGGTAGTTTTACTTATTCTTCTACAATTTACTATGCTTGATTTTTATCCACAGCATTTACAACCATCTGTCATACTATAAATTTCTCATTTATCAGTTTACTATCTGCCTCCTTCCAAGCTAAAATACTAGCTCCATAAAGTTAGGTATTTTTTTGCCTGCTTTGTTCACTGCTTCTTGAACAACACTTGGCTCATAATGGGTGTTCAATAAATAACTGTGAAATGAATGAATCACTTCACCTGGCACATAGAAGGAAGTTAGCAAAGGATAGCAAATAATTATTCTTAACACACTATTTCACTACAAGAATAATAATTAAGACTTAAAATGAGAACATTTCATTACATAGAAGGGTTTACAGTGTAGAATTCCAGCTACATGGGAATCCCTGAGTGGGTCCCAATTCCCTCCCTGGCACTGCCTGTCAAGTTATCCCTGTGGCCATCATTGGTGACAACTCAGTTCAGGTGCCAATCTACACAGAAGAACTTCTGTAAACAGGCCACTCTGTCCTATTGTTTCTCCTCAAATCCTCCACAGCCTCCCTTGGGGTCAGGACTGGCCTGCCAGACTACTGGCCAAGTGGCCGGAGTCCAAGTCCATGGAGCTGGAGCTGGAGCTGGAGCTGGAGTTGGAATAAGGACTCCCGCCAAAGGCAGCACACAAGACTGAGAGCCTGGGGCAGCCCGTCACAGCCCACTAGGAAAGGCCTGGGTTCCAGTACAAACGGAAGCCAGAGGACCAAGATCAGAGCCAAGACCACAGCCTTGGAGCCAAGAGCTCAGAGTAGGTCAGGAGCCAGGGCTGGATGGGGGAGGGTGCTAATCAGGGTCTGTAGGACTAGTCAGGCTGGCGTTTGTGGGCAGCAGGGTAGGCCAGGATGGACTGTGCTGGCATGAAGGGCCAGTGACAGGGCAGACATACTCAGCCTGTTGCCATAGGCCCTGCCCAGCTCCCTTTCTGCATACCCCCTGTGCTAAGCTGCAGGGTCATTGGGCTGGCTGGGAAAGGCCTTCTCAGATTCCAATCTTAGAATGTCATGCCATTTGAGACCTGATCACCCACCTGGTATTTTTCTAAATACAAAATCAAAAACCATCCCAAACTGACATAATTTTACTATCTAAAATTATGATAGAAATAATAGGTAATTATAGTATAATAAATATAAATTAAAGTCATTAACCTTCTGCCAATTCCCCACCAAGTTAAGCTGAGAGTGGGCTTCCCAAGAAAGCAATGGGTAATTTAGGCCAGCAGTTCTCAAAGCTTTTGGTCTCCGGATCCCTTTACACTGTTCGAAGTTATCAAATATTCCAAACCCTGGCCAGTTAGCTCAGTCAGTTAAGAGCATCCTCCCAAAATGACAAGGTTGAAGGTTTGATCCCCAGTCAGGGCACACACAGAAAGCAACCAATAAATGCACGACTCAGTGGAAAAACAAATTAATACTTCCTTCCCCTTTCTCTCCCTTTCTTTTCTGTCTCTCTAAAAATCAATCAATAAATAAGAAATTAAGCCCTGGCCGGATAGCTCAGTGGAATGTCATCTAGAAGCACAGAGGTTGCTGGATCGATCGCCAGTCAGGGCACAAACAGGAACAGCTTGATGTTCCTGTCTCTTTCTCTCTGCCTCACTAAAAAAGAAAAGAAAGAGAGAAAGAAAGGGAGGGAGAGAGAGAGGAGGGAAGGAAGGAAGGAAGGAAGGAAGGAAGGAAGGAAGGAAGGAAGGAAGGAAGGAAGGAAGGAAGAAAAAGAGAGAGGGGGAGGGAGGGAGGGAAGGAGGAAAGAAAAAAGAAAAGAAACTATCAAGGATTCCCAAAAACATTTGTTAATATGAGTTGTATCTATCAACTTACCATCCCAGTAATTAAACAGAACAAAATTCAATATTTATTCATTTAAAAAATAATGAATCTGTTACATGTTAATGTAAATGACATAATTCTTATACAAAATAACTATAATTTCCAAACGCCTCAAGAAATCAGTGAAAAATAGTGGCACTGTTTATGTTTTTTCAAAAACTGTTTTGGTATCTGGCTTTTAATGAAAGACAGCTGGCCCCTCTTATCCACTTCTGCAGTCAGTGTTGCAATATGTTGTTTTGGTTGACATTTATGACGAAAACCTGGTGTCAGCACACAGGTAGTTGAACATCTACTTTTCAGGTAGTATCTGACAGAGTCTTGAGGGCCCCCAGGCATTCTCATATCATACTTTGAGAACCACCAGTTTAGACAATGATGACACTATCATGCCCACCATTGTGTGGATCATGGGGATGAGGACAAGGGGAGAGCTCAGGATGGGAAAAAGATGGTTGGGGGGAGTCACTGAGTGGATGCTTCATTATCCAGATATCTGTCTCCACTCCTCACTACACTTGCCCAGGAACAGCCTGACCCCACTGGCTCCCTCCTGGGGAGAGGAAGTGTTGGGATGGAGCATTCCTATGAGTCAGGCCTGAGCTACAACTGGCAGGGACCCAATGCTGAATGGGAATGATTTGGGGGAGACAGTACAGACAGGGTCCCGGGAAAGAGCAGTGCACTCAAGTAGGCAAGCACACTCCATCACCACCTGGGGGAGTTCAAAGCTGATTTGATCGACTTGAGCAAAAGCCTGCACAACAGGAGTTTGGAAAGCTCCTGGGGTGATGCTAATGGGCAGCCAGGGGCAAGAACCAACAGCATTAGGGGGCTTAGGAAGCAGACCACCTGGGTTTGAACCCATGTTCCATGAGTTATACTGCAACTCGCTAATTGTATAGCCTCAGGCCAGTTGCTAAGTTTCATTTACTAATCTGTAAAATGAGAGTACCATTAAGGATGTTGTGACTATTAAATGAATTCATTCATTTAAAGTCCTTAGCACTGTGATTGGCACAAAGTATGTATTCAGTAAGTTTGAGCTGTGATGACCAGTTACGGTGATTTTAGTGCAGGTCATCGGCCTCAGTTGGCTTCCAGAGACAAGTGTCTCTGAAGAAGCAGCCACACACAAAGAACAAGTCACCTGAGGGAGAGGGGAGATCCAGCCCCAGCCCTGACATAAAGGAAATGTCCCACCTGGGTCATCTCATCTGGAAATTCCGGGAGTAAGCAACATCCCCACCCAGGAAACCCACTTCTGGACTCCTCAGGCAGAGAAGGAACAGGTGGCTGAGAGGCACAAAAGTGATGCCAGTGGAAACAGGTACAGGAAAAGCTGAGAAAGTACAATACAGTGTTCACTGCGTACGTGTATGCGTGCACAATGTAGTCAAACTCAGACACTGTTTTTTCCTTTTTAAAATTATTGGAACATCTCAAATCTATTGCAGATGGCAAAGGGGAAAACACAGTGGAAATATTTTAATGGCTTATTCTTGGCCTGTGGACTGTCCATGGAGACCTGGAACGAGTGAGGCTCACTCTTCATTTGTCCCGAGAACATCATCATTACACATGACACACCGCACTCTGCCTTGGAGCTCATCGGATCAGCCACGAAAGTTAAGAGAAACATGAAACAGGGGCCAGGGGAGGACCTGGAACACTCTGAACAGGCAGTACAGCCATGACTCAATACTTTTATTAACAGGCAGGATGAATCACGTAACACTTCTTCTAGAATTACTGGATGTGGACAGCTCCTCCAGCTGTTTACAGACTGGAACTTGAGAGCCTTCAAACACAGATGTGCTGCGGAGTCTCGTAACCTCCGCCCGACGAGACCAGCCCACAGCACCAATGACCGACTAGTTTAATTTCCTTCAAGTTGATCAGCTTTTGCAAATTCCACAGAAAGAAGCGCCAAATGGACTGAAATGACTAACAGAAATGAATACTGGAGGGATTGTCCAGGGCCTCCTGGAGGAATTATAGCCGATCACCCAGGATGGGCTGTCCAGGCTGCCCGAGGCCATAAAGGGCACCATGAAAACAGAAAGATAATTAGATCCAGGACTCCTATGCCTCATCAGGCACAAGCCTGCACCAGCTAATCCTTCAGACCCAGTGGGTTGAGCATTAATTAGCATCATCAAAAGATCAACCCTCACATCCAGGTCCCAAGTATTGACATTAAGTAAAGTCATAGACATGTTGGGTAATTAAGGGAGCCAGAAACAGGCTGCATGTTGGGATTTCACCTTCCAGCCAGCCACATGCTGATGCATGCTAAAGCCAGATTCTGATAGAGAAAGTAGCTGGAAGCAAGGATGTTTGGGTTTTCTTTCTCTTTTTCCTTCTTTCCTTCCTTCCTTCCTTCCTTCCTTCCTTCCTTCCTTCCTTCCTTCCTTCCTCCCTCCCTCCCTCCCTCCCTTCCTTCCCTCCCTCTCTTTTTTTTCTTTACTGGTTGTATTCTAAATGTATGTTTCACTGAGAATCAGTTCACTCATTTGGTATGAAGTGATTTTTCAGGCTTTGCAAGTGTGCTTCTTTCCAGTGGGTGGGTGCTATCCTTCCATGTGCTCTGCATCCACAGGTGACAATGCCATGCCCTTGTCACCTTGAAGGTGGCCACAGTACCTCAACTGGAGGTGCCAAAACTCTGAGATGCTGAGTTCTGTCCTTGCACCAATCAAAGGTGGTGACAGGGTGGCGACCTGTTCTGAACCAGGTCCTCAGGCCCCACATCAGCTCTGATCCTCACTCTACGAAGCAAGCCCACAGCGGTCTTCTAAATGAGAAGGCTGCCCACCCCTCAATGCACAGACCCCACTGGGCAAGGAGCCTGGCTCACCACAAGCTGTTCAGCTCCTCTGCCACCGATTCAGCTGCAGCTTATACCCAGTTCAGGCCCCTCCCCAGATGTCTCACCAGCAAGTTCTGGCTCCTTCCTATTTCAAGTGTTAGAGGTTTAAGGAAGCCGTGAAGCTAAATGAAATGGAAATGGATTTAAACTTGCCTAAAATGTGTAGCTCCTAATGAATCACAAAGGAACTCTCATAGCACAGTGTCTCTCTCTCTTTTTTTTTTTTTTTATTTTTCTGAAGCTGGAAACAGAGGAGGCAATCAGACAGACTCCCGCATGCGCCCAACCGGGATCCACCCGGCACGCCCACCAGGGGGCGATGCTCTGCCCATCCCGGGCATCGCTCTGTCAAGACCAGAGCCACTCCAGCGCCTGGGGCAGAGGCCAAGGAGCCATTCCCAGCGCCGGGGCCATCTTTTGCTCCAATGGAGCCTTGGCTGCGGGAGGAGAAGAGAGAGACAGAGAGGAAGGAGAGGGGGAGGGGTGAAGCAGATGGGCGCCTCTCCTTTGTGCCCTGGCCGGGAATCGAACCTGGGACTTCCACACGCCAGGCCGACGCTCTAACACTGAGCCAACCGGCCAGGGCAGTGTCTCTTTTTTTAATGAGGCTAAATTAAAATAACTGAATTGAGAATGGCAATTTTTACACAACAAGGCTCGTACACTTCAGATAAGTCTAAAAGGCCTTAAAGGACTCTAAAATCAGTTATTTACATTTCTCAGGTGTCTAAATTTTATACTTAAAATTATATTGGTTTGGTGAACCAATATTTCATTACTTCTGCTGATTTCCCTGTTCCTTAGACTGTGAGAAGTAAATGAGGCAAGGGCAGAGGGGGAGCAGGACAGAAAAGGGGGCTGAAGAAGGCACACCCCATGCAGGCGACACTATCAGTTCCCCAGGACACACAATACCAAACTAACAATGACACTTACCTGTTCCTGAATGGCACATTTTAACAGAGGTAGACCCATGGTAAACTTCACTCTCTGAAATATCAAAGCTTTCATTTTATCCTTAGATCATACCTGTGAAGAACAGATGACAGAGTGTGTCAAGATACTGAATTGATGGAATTGTGGGCTCTGAACAAATAATCACTTTGTTATGTCTTTTCGTATCTCTTATTTGATGCTGTGTGTCCAAGAAAGCCCCTTGCGCATATAAGCACAGACTAGGTAGTCAGTACAGGTGGTCAAAATGAAAGGGAAGGAAGGATTTCCTGACAAGACCCCAAGTGTAGAAAACATTTTCATGTGTCTCTGATGACCCAAGGTAGCATCTGGGAAGATGGGGGAGAAGGGAATGACCTGTGTTGTACAATTGCTGTATTGTGGCCACAAAGAGTGTCGCTTAGGCAAGGGAGCCGAGTTTACCAGCCACCTCCAGCTGCCACACCTTCAAAGTACCTGCACAGTTCATCTGAGCCTCCCAGCAGGTGGCTGAGTATGGCAAGGTCCTAAAGTCAGGCCATTCCTGCTCCCAGGCAACTTATGCCCAGGGACCCTCCACAGCCCACTGAGACTTCCTTACAACCAAGCTGTGCCCTTTCTTCTCTCCTTTCTCTCATGGTATCAGCCCTACCTGCATACATTCTGAAGGTTCTCCCCACCTCCTCCAGCTCCCTCCCCATTACCCTTGTCAACCATGGTTATTGATGCCAATTCAACATCAACAGGGCTCCCAGCAGTGAGGCGGCCTTTTCCAGCTAGACAGATCTGCCGCATCTGCTCAGCTCTGCTCTGGTCCAGCAACACGTTACTGTTTCAGCTCCAGTGGGGGAGGGGGGGTAGAGGCACCACACAATCCTCAGAGGAAAGGGAACCTTCCCTCCTATGTCAATTTAGGACCAAACAGTGTGGATTTGGAGTCCTCATTTGCACAAGGATAGACTTATTAGGGACCAGGGCCTCTTACCCGGTGTAGAAATGGCTGCTAGGCTCTGTTTTTTAAGTTTTGAGCCCAGTTAGCCTTCAGAGAGCCCTTCTTGGTAGATATCTTCTTGGGATGACACCCTTCACAGATGTTTTCCCCATAAATTGCTTGCACATCTAGTCCCATCCTGGAGTCTGCTTCTCTGAGAATTGAAACTGATGCAGGGGAGAGGTTCCACTCTGCCACCTAAAATGTTTCAGTGCAAAGCACAGACTGATCTTGGAAGAAACTTCACATTCCTGGCTCTGTCACTACCTGTGTGACCAACCTCAATGGAATGGATGGGAATAATAGGGTGGGAATAATAATTCTACACAACTCCAAGGATCCTCATTTCAGTGCTCACCTAGCCTGTGTGTGCACACACATGGTAAGTGCCCAGGACTATCAGCTGCCATTCATACTCTGATTTATCCCCCCCTCATCTTCTCCAGGGTGGGAACTATGAGATCCATTTCGACAGTCCCAGAACGCAAGAGTAGATCTCATGAAATATTAGCTGAACTTATACATATTTGGCTCCCTACAGTTTTGTTACTAAACTCAAGGTGTTTGCCCCTTAGTGTGTTCTATTCAAGAACAAGATGTGGTTGACACAAAGTAGTTTTATTTACTTGCAGCAAGTAAAGGGAACAGGAGATTCCTATCCCAAGATCTGTCTCCCAGAAGGGAAGCTTCTGCATTATTTGTATACACTATTTGGTCAATTAAACATTGATTTCTTCTTTGTAATTGGCTGCATTTATAACCTTACTTCCTGTCAAGCTCATCCTGTTTATAGTTGGTCTGCAAAATACTGTGCTACATTTAACATTTAGCAAGATAGCTTTTAGTGATAAAATTTAGAACTGCCCAGACCTTGAGATCCTTGTCCTATCTAACTGTTTAATGACCAGATTCCTGGAGCCAGTGTTCCCAGGTATGTCCCCAAAGATGCTGCTATACATACTGTGCCTATGTCAAGTTCATCCCCATCCAGAACACAAGTTGCACAGATGAAGGCCCAAGTCTTAAACTCCCATATAGCCTCTCCGGACAAGCACAGTCTCTAATATTTAAGCAGTTCCCCTAAATACCTTCTGGCCAGTTGCCCCAGACCCACAAAAATAACTGAACTCCACTGGCTTTCTCTCATCCATCCAGTCAGCTAACTGGTAACTGCCTGAAAAATCGAAGGGGATGCAAAGGTCATCCTAGAATGTAAAAGATGACCCAAAAAGCGCCCAGTGGACACAGAAACCCCCAACAGAAAAATCCTGAGACAAGACAGGCCCATCCTTGCATGTTTCTTTTTTTTAAATTATCCATTAGATATTATTTCTGAACCACTTGGGGGGATTTCAGTATACATGTTATAAATAAAGTCAGCATTTTCTTTAAGAAGAACAGGAAATTAAATTCTTATTTTCAAAGAAACTAGGCATTAGGAAAAATTTCCATATTCTAACATAAAAAAATCAGGCTGCCTAAAGCCCTCCGTCCTAATTCTTTTGCTTTATTTTACTATTATCTATGCTCTTTGGGTTATTTAAAGTATATATGGTGGAAACATGACATAATGGGGGACCAAGGCTTCTGCTGAGATACGGTAGCACCTTTCCTCTCAGATTCCACTCCTAGAACTAAAACACCCTGGACATTACACAGTAAACACACATGGGAAAACTCTGAAAGGTGCAAAAGTAGAAAGCAGACTGCTCAGGGGAACTCAGGACTTGAGGAATGACAAAGCAGTGGTTTTCCTTGGATTTCTTCATAGCCTCCCATATATGCTAAACAAGATGCTGTAGTTTTGCAGCCCAGAATCTCCAGCAGACACAGACAAAAAGCCTCCTCTCCCCAGCTGAAGGATGAGGACATGGTCTGTAACTGTTGGGCAAACAACAGACCGTCTCTGGGCGTGCAGGCAGGGAAGCCAGTCTTCAGCAACCAGCAGTGTGGCCATGCAGTAGGATTCCAGCATTAGTGGGAACAGAAGGTCTTCAGCTTACGTCTAGCTCAGGCTGACTCAGGGGGGAGCTCTGGAGTAGAAAGGTGCTGCAGAGTGACCCGCTCTGTCAGTAAGTCATGGCAGTGGGCATTCCCAGAGAGCAAGAATGACCTCCGTTATTTCCTGGAAAGGGAACTCCCAGAGACCAAGGACAGTTCAGCTGTAAGTTGATACCAGTCAGCACTCATAGCAGCTGGGAGATGAGTGCACAGGCCTTCCCGGGACCAGAGTGGGGTGCCAAGTGCAACTGCTAGAACAGCCGACTAAAGAAAAGAAAACTGAAGGAAAAGAGAAAAAATAAATTATTAAACACAAAGCAGAAAAGTAATCAGAAAACAACAACAACAAAGTATAACTAGTAATTACAAAAGCTGGCCTTTTGAGAACAATTACCCCAGGGGTTGTTGTATAACATTGTTCTGGGGTATTAGCCCACGCAAAAAGACAAGAGAAAGAAATTGAAATCAGAAAGAAACAGGTAGAACTGAAATATAGAAAAGAAAGGCCCTTAGCATGAATAACTTCGCAGAACTTACTTTCTCTAAAAAAAAGAGACTTTGACAGGACTTACTTTTCTAAAAAACTCCCTATTCCTGGCCTTGAGGCTGGTCTCCCAGGCTGTGGCCTTGGGCTGGCTTTGCAAGGTTGCAGGTGTTCTCAGAATGTTTCTCCCTGAATTAACCCTATAGATCAGGGCTAGTCAACCTTTTAATACCTACCACCACTTTTGTATCTCTGTTAGTAGTAAAATTTTCTAACCGCCCACTGGTTCCACAGTAATGGTGATTTACAAAGTAGGGAAGTAACTTTACTTTATAAAATTTATAAAGCAGAGTTACAGCAAGTTAAAGCATATAATAATAATTACTTACCAAGTACTTTATGTCAGATTTTCGCTAAGTTTGGCAGAATAAATCTTTATAAAACAACTTACTATAGTTAAATCTATCTTTTTATTTATACTTTGGTTGCTCCACTACTGCCCACTGTGAAAGCTAGAATGCCCACTAGGGGGTGGTAGGGACCAGGTTGACTACCACTGCCATAGATAAACATTGTAAGAAAGCTTGTTTCACTGCTTTGTCCTACTGCTATGCTTCCTCTCCTCCCCATTCCTCAATCAGTATGTAATTTTGCCTTTAAAAGCTAGCCCCAAACTGTGTTCGAGATCACATGATTTGGAAGGCTTTGGTCTCCATGGGGTCGCGTAGCTGGCGTTAATAAAGGCTCCTCAATTTGGCTTCTTTATTGTGTGGCAGGATATCTGTTTCTCGCTGTTCCAATACAACAGAACTATCACTGTTTACAGATGACACATGTATTAAAATAACTGTATTGATGGTCCCTATGCTTGACCTCTTCTTCAGCCCTGACCTTTGACACTGAGTCATAAAGAGGCATCTACCATCCCGTCTACATCCCTACCCCTTGAATCTGGGGTTGGCTTTGTGACTTGCTTTGTCAATTAAGATATTGGGAGACTTGAGAGAATCAAAGACTTTAAAAGTGTTTATGTCATTTCCCTTCCTCTCTCGCTCCTCTGCAATCCCCATGAATTAATACTTGAGCTAATAAAAGAACATGCCTAGACCAACCTGATTGGGTTGGGGGGAGGGATATAAAGTAAGAGACATATGGAAGGGCCCAGTTGTCTCAGCCAATGTCATCCCAGACCAATCTACCTCCAGGCAATCACCACACATGTGAAGGGGCCCAGTCACAACAACAAAAAAAACCTCTTAGTCACCCAGACTCATAATCAATAATGCATGTTTATTGTTTTGAACCACTAAATTTTTTATTATAGCTAACTGATACAACATGGCCATATACCTGAAAGCCCCCAAGCAACTGTGAGGGAGGAAGAAACTTTCTTCTACTCTCAAGGTTTTTCCTGCTGGCCTAATAAAATAGACATGAGACAGGTTAGCAAGAGAAAATAACCCAATTCAGTCCATACATGCATCTGGGAACCCGCATACATGAGAGAGCCAGAGACCCCACATGTACAAAAGGGTCAGAGACAGAAAGGTAACATGGGCATATAAGACATCTTGAGCTAGGGATGAGGGAAGCTGCCTTGGGGACTTCAAAGGGCCATTTTAGGATGATAAGAGGAGCACATATTTAGTAAATAGAAGTGTGTCCTGCTCTAAAGACAGGTCAAAAGTGGTTATCTCTGAATATCTCTTATTATATGCGCAGGGCCCCTAACTCAAGTTCTTCCAGGTAATAGGGCAGGGGGAAAGTTTCTCTTGAGCCTCAAGGGGGCTAAAATTGCCATTAGCTCAAAATAATCCACGTATACAGAGGCACATCTTGGGGTGACTCATTCTGAATCCCAGTAAGAGTTGGCAGGAAACACAATTAACAGAAGTCAATAGCTTCCACATAGATATATAAATAATCAGAAAATACATGAAAGTAAAGATCCCACTTGCAAAGTAACAAACCAAAAGAAAAGTATACTCAAGAATAAACTTTTTAAATGTACAGAACTTATATGAAGAAAAGTTTAAAATATTCCTGAAGGATACAAGAAAGGACTTGAATAAATAGATATATACTACATGTTTTAATAGGAAGACAATATCATAAAGAAGTTAATTCCCCCTAAGCTAATTAATACATTAATCTGATCAAATAAAAATGCCAACAAGAGATTTTTTTTCTCTAGAGTGAGACAAAGAGACAGGAACATCGAGCTATTCCTGTGTGTGCCCTGACGGGGGATCGAACCCATAACCTTGTCATTTCAAGAGGATGCTCTTAACCGACTGAGCTAATCAGACAGGGCCACCAATAAGAAATTTTAAAGTTCACATATAAAAGGAGACAAACAGAAATAGCCAGAAAAATTTTAAAAATGAAGAACTGTGATCTCTATCAAATAATCAGATGTGTGAGAAAGCCTCATTAATTTAATAGGTACAAAATAGGCAGCTAGGCTAATAGAATAAAACAGAATGTAACACGTAAATACACATGGAAATTCAGTATATGTAAGCCTATACTGGAATATCAAATCACTGGGAAAAACAAAACACTGAGATGCTACCGTTGGGTAGCCCACTGGAAAAAAATAAAATTGGATTCCTATCTCACACTATCTACCAGAATAAATTTGAAATAGATCAATGATTTACATGAAGAAAGCAAAAGCACAAAGTCTTAAAATAAAACATAAAGAATATTTTTATAATCTTGCCTGACCAGGAAATGGTGCAGTGGATAGAGCATCAGACTGGGACATGGAGGACCCAGGTTTGAAACCCCAAGGTCGTCGGCTTGAGCACACGTGGGCTCATCTGGCTTGAGCAGGGGCTCACCAGCTCAAGTACAGGGTTGCTGGCTTGAGCGTGGGATCATAAACATGACCCCATGGTCGCTGGCTTGAGCAAGGGGTCACTCACTCTGCTATAGCCCCCTGGTCAAGGCACTTATGAGAAAGTAATCAATGAACAACTAAGATGCCGCAACAAAGAATTGATGCTTCTCATCTCTCTCCCTTTTTGTCTGTCTGTCCCTCTCTCTGACTGTCTCTGTCTCTATCAAAAAACAAAAACAAACACAAAAAGAATATTTTTATAATCTTAATGCAAAAAAATTCTTTCTAATAAACTATATAAAAGTCATAAAGAAAACATGGATTAAAAAACATGGATAAATGTGACTACATAACAAAAACTTCTGCATGACAAAAATATCATAAGAATCATCAAGAGACTAATGATAAACTGGGACAAAATATTTGTTACTGATGTCATTACCAAGGGGTTAATTTCTCTAATTAAAGAGTTCCTATAATTCATCAAAAACAGACTAACAGTGGGCCAATGATTTAAACAGATGGTCCACAGAACACAAAATACAAATGACGTTTAAATATATTTTTAAATCTCTGCTCCCACAGGCAATAAGAGAAGCACAGATTGCAACTACAATGAAATGCCAATATTTACCTATTACATGAACAAAATCCAGACAGTCCAATAACACACTACATTGGCAAGGTGGTTGTCACACACTAGCCTGGGGAGGGAGGGAGGCAAGGTATGAATTGGTGCATTCTATCTATGCAACAACCAGGCAATATCTACCAAAATTACAAATGAGCCTGTTCTTTGACTTGGCAATTCCACTTCTAGAGACTTAGCCTGTGATGTCCTCATACATGTGAAGAGTATGCATAAGTTATAGAGTAATATAAGCTATGGGTCCTCTTTTTCAAAAAAATAAACTGTAGTATTTATTAATGACAAATTCTGTAATCAAAGAAAAAAGTGGATTAAGAAGAACCTCAGATGACACAGACCAGACAGTAAAGCCTAGGGAAATGCCATGATGTGTGTTAGTCAGACTAGATTCTAAAACATATTACTAGCTATTTTCTTTACATTTCCACTACAGTAACTTTTCAATGAAAGTTATTACTCATCTATTTTAAAATCCCAAATTCACATTTATTCTCCCATAAATTAAGCTTATTGTTCATGCTAATATCAAGCATCTTATTGGAGTAGAATGTTAGTAATAATTTTATGTCAATCTATGTAGCAAAATAAGGCACAGTGAAGAGCAGATGAGGGCTGTTAATGCAGATAATACACACACTAACCAATGGAACTGAAAAATTATTAAAAACTATAAAATAAACAGGCCTCAGGAAAACTGGGTTACTATTAAACAGCTCTCAAAAATTTATACCAACACTCCTTATATTAAAGAGATTTCTCAACTGAGACAAGTTAGACAGTTAAATTACCGTTGTATTTTTCCCCTTCCCCTTCCCACACTCACCCCAAAATGCACTATTGTGATTATTTTAATGTTATATGAGCAGAAATAGCTATTCACTATTGTTGTAACAGCACAACATTGCAAACTTCTAAGAGTCTATCAAGAGAAGAGGAATAAAATATGGTACAGCCATACAATGGGACACTACATTAAAAACAAAAACAAAAAACAATCTCTTGATATGCCAATATGGGAAAATTGTCAACATATGTTTTAAATGAAAAAATCAAGATGCAAACAAGTGAATATATTACTTTTACTGCTGCACTATATAATTTTTCTTTAATGGGTAGAAAAGACTATGTATTTATTTGTTGTTTTAATCTCTTAAAGGACCCACCAGAAACTCATAGCAGTGTTTATCGTCTGGGTACATGGAGTAGAGGTGGGAAATTTGGTAGATGGGGAACAACACCATTTTACACATTCTTATTCTTGAACCCTATTAAAATAATTCATCCACACACACAGTTTAAAAATTATTTTAAATTGTACACTTACAAATAACCACTAGATGATGCTTGTTCCTCACAGCACTACCACCATAAGGAATTCCTATTTAACAAAAGAAAATGGGTTACTCTGGAGAATAAGGTCCCTCATCCTTCCCATAGATACTTCCTCATCTGGCTCACACCACAGGTTGAAAGCAGCATTCCTCATACCCAGTTCCTAGAGGACCTGCTACAACTCAGTATATACCTGCCATTGACTCATTGCCCCTGATAAGTTTCTGGCATTCTGTCAGACTGTAGGAATGGCAGCCATCCCCCATTCTAATAGGGTATGGTTGCCTGGGTTGTTATGGCAGTTCTGAAGATACTGCCTCAAGGAGGAGTGTGTTGCAATAGCAGCTAATTTCTCCATCTCTGCTCCAGAGAACATGATACCATCTACCTCTATGTCCTACAACTGCAGGAACCAAGCTGCCAGAGACTTGGTGGGTTTCTGCCTGAATTTCACCCCTAACTCCATCAATTCTGTCTGGGTGTAGGGCTGGACCACAGAGTGCTCCACTACTTGTGAAGGGGGTGTGCCTTCCCCCTGAGGTACTTTCTGCTGCTAGGTTTTCACCTTTTAGGTGACCACCAGCTGGGCTCTGAGTCTGCACAAATGCAGTTTCAGCCTGAACATCCTCTTCCTCCTGCTCCTCTTCCTCCTCAGAGGAGTCAAAATGACTACTACCACTGACTCAGAACCACTGCACCAGCACAAATGCAGCTCTTCCTATAGTACCTGCTGCTGTCGGTACTCAGCCTCCAGCACACACTGGAGCTCTCGGACTTAGGCAGCCTCCTTCTCCAGCAACTGTTCCAGCCCCTGCCACTGCCAGTGCTTAGCCTCCAGCTCACACTGGAGCTCTTGGACTCAGGCAGCCTCTTGACAGAGCTGTCAGTTTCTGCTCGCAGGGCTGTAAAAACATGCAGCCCACAGACCCCAACAGGGTGCCCAAAGGGAACCACATGCTTGAGAACAGCCACCCCTCTATTCTACTCTCCAAGGGTGCTAGCAGCTCCAAACCAGTCTGAACCAAATTCTGCCAACTACACAAGGTGTAATGCCAGTGGTTAAGGCCAGGCAGGTTCACATTGGATTCAGGCAGTCCACAGAAGAACCACGGAGCCAAAAGGCTTTGGGTCATTCCCATTTATTGGATTCTCACAATGGTGGACGAGCGAACAGACAGGAAAATCCTCTTCTCATGACAGCAAGCGAGACCTGTGGTGACACAGTGGAGAAAGTATCGACCTGGAACACTGAGGTCACCAGTTCGAAACTCTGGGCTTGTTTGGTCAAGGCACATATGGAAGTTGGTGATGGCAGGCAAGCAAACAGGAAAATCGTTCCTAGTGGTGGCAGGTGACTGATTAGGAAAACTGTGCTCCTGAGGGAAAGTACCTGTAGCCTTATATAGGCTACACACACACACACACACACACACACACACACACACACACACACACATATATATGGCTTTCTGTCACGTGCTAATGTACTAATCATTCAAACTGTTTGCAGCTGGAATACAAGTGAGCTAGTCTAACCACAGCTGTTTTCCTTACATACGGCAAATACCAGTCTCCATGTCTCAGACTGCAGATAGAGGGCCTAGGGAATTAAGAGAGTTGGCAGGTCCTAGGTGGATAGTATTAGTGCCAAGATTAGATGAGCCTCACAGGCTGCGGGACATCTCAGGGACAACTATGGGGTACAGAGAGGACCAAGCTTGACCCCCCGAAGCTCCACCATCATCTGACTTATCTATTAATGTTCTGTGTAGGATTCAGCTTGAAAAAAAATGGTTCCATGTCTAAGAACAAGATTGAAAACCTCTGAGCTAGGATATACCATTAGCAAGAACTGAAACAAATGAAGCTAATTTCACCTCTGCTCAGAGAAGTATCTGGTGGGGATCTTCAGCATCAGTAAGACGTCTCTCCAGGAAGTCTCACAAGGGGAATTGTTACTGAACTCAAGGGATTCACCCACCACTTGGGGTACACTATTCAAAAACAAGATGAGGTTGTCACAAGGTAGTTTTGTTTACTTGCAACAAGTAAAGGAGACAGGATGCCTATATCCAAAGCTCCCGGAGGCTTAGGCATTGTATGTATATACTGTTTGGTCAATTACAGTTGGGTACACTTACCAGGTTTGATCAAGCTTACCCTGTTTACAGCTTGCCTGAAAAATACTGTGCTACATTTTCATATTTAACAAGAATAACATTTAGTAAAAATGGCCCAGACCTTGAGATCTTTATCCTACCTAACAGAATCAGCACTACTACAAGATACTAAGTAAAAAATAGACTTTTATAACAAACATCTATTAGAATGGCTAAAATAAAAAATACTGACAAGAAGTGTTAAGGAGGATGCAGAGCAATGGGCTCTCTCATTCACTGTTGGTGAGAATTAAAAGTGATGTAACTATCCTGAAAAAGTTTGACAGTGCCTTCTGAAATTAAACATATATTTATCATCACCTCAGCAATCGCACTCCTGGGTATTTACCCAAGAGAAATGAATCCCTTTGTTTACACAAACACATATACATAAATGTTTATTACAATTTTATTTTCAAAACCCAAAAACAAGAAATATTCACATGTCTCTATACCAGGAAACAGATCAACAAACTGTGGTGCATGCATACAATAGAATACTACACAGAAATGAAAAGGAGTAAACTATTGATGTACACAACAACCTGGATGGATCTCAAAGGCACTGTGTTGAGTGAAAAAAGCCAACCTCAAAAGGTTACATATTATGTGATTTCAATGTTACAACATTCTCAAAATGAAAAATTACAATAATGAAGAACCGATCAGTGGCTGCCAGGGGTTAGGGTTATGGGAAGAATTTGACTCTAAAGGGGAAATACAGGAAGTTTCTCTGTGACAATGGCACAGTTCTATATCTTGATTGGAGTGGTGGTTATACAAAAGTATACATGTGAGCTACACACACATATGTGCACACATACACACGTGCATGCAAACAAACACACACAAAACACCCTTCAAAAATTCAAATGGCTACTTTACAAAAGAAGATATACAAATGGCCAATAAGCACTCACGAAAGTGGTTAATGTCATTAGACCACCACTACACACCCACCTAAATGGCTAAAATATTTTTTAATGACAAAATCAAATGTTGGCCAGTTTGCACAGTGGATAGAGCATGCAGACATCCCAGGTTCGATCCTTGGTCAGGGCACACATGAGATGTGACCATGTGCTTCTCTTCCCCCCACCCCTTCTCTCTCTCTCTTCCCCTCTCCTAGCCAGTGGCTTCACTGGTCCAAGCATTGGCCCCAGGCACTGAGGATAGCTCAGTTGATTAGAGCATTAGCCCCAGATGGGGGTTGCTGGGTGCATCTCAGTTGGGACACATGTGGGAGTCCGTCTCACTATCTCCCCTCCTTTCACTTAAAAAAATCAAATGTCAACAAGGATATGGAGTAAAAGAAATTCTCATACTTTGTTGTAAAAACATAATATGGTACAATCACTTTGAAAAAAGTCTGGCAATTTCTCATAAAACTAAACATATACCTATACTAACCTAACAATTACACTCTTAGATATTCACTCAAAAGAAATGAAATGGCACATTCACAAAAATTCTTTAGAAGAATATAGATCAGCTTTATTCATAATCTCCCCAAACTGGAAACCGCCCTGGCATGTATTACTAACAAAACAGATAAATAAATGATGGTCTAGTAATAGAATGGATTATTATTTAGCAATAAAAGGGAATGTACTACTAACACACGTAAATGACATGTATTAATCTAAAATATACAATGATCTATCCAATCAATCACACTGAAGGAAGCCAGCTACTGTGATCTGAGGACACTCCAGTAGCCTCGTGGAAGAATTAAGGGTCACACCAACAGACATGTGAGTGTGCCATCTT
Source organism: Saccopteryx bilineata (assembly GCF_036850765.1). NCBI lineage: Eukaryota > Metazoa > Chordata > Mammalia > Chiroptera > Emballonuridae > Saccopteryx > Saccopteryx bilineata. The sequence goes on along the minus strand of NC_089492.1, from coordinate 148,414,367 downwards.
GAAAAGGGCTCTTCCAGTCCCAATCAAGCCATCATCTCACTTCACCCCAACCAACATCCTAAAGGCAATCTTATAAGAGACCCAGAGACACCCAGCTAAGATGCTCTACAGTTCCTGACCCACAGAAACTATGTAAGATAATATGTATTACTGTAGTAGATTGTTGAGTTTTAAGGTAACTTGTTACAAATCAATAGATAATTAGTAGATGTGGTATTGTCACACACATACAAAACTGCTGAGCATAAACTAGTATATTATTTTTTAAATACATTATGATCTATAATACACCAAGAACAAAACAAGAACAAAGCATGAGTCACAAAAGTATAGCCAATGAACTGTCACAAAGAAAACACATCTCTACCCATGTCAAGGAAAACCTCCCATCATGAGCACACATAACACCCCTCAGTCACTATTCCCTGTCCCCTTCCCAGTGCTAGCTGTTCTCCTGGCTGGTGACTCTGTAAATTATTTTTGAATGCTTCTGAATGTTAAAGACTGGGATTAGACACTGTATCTTCTGTGTCTGGTTTTTGCACTCAACATAACCAATCAAATTCATCTTCATTATCTATTGTACAGGTAGCTCATTCATTTTCATTGGTGTATAAGATTAAGTTGAACAAATATATATCACCAAAAATATGCTAAAGGAACCTATTGTGTGGTTCCACTTATATCAAATTCTAAAACAACAGAACTAAGACATAGTAGGAAGAAAAACAGAACAGCAGTTGCCTCTGGGAAGATAAGGCAGAAATTGACTGGGAAGGACATGAGGAAACTTTCTGGGGTGATGTTCTATATTTTGATAGATGGCTGGATTATATAGGTATACTTGTCAAAAGTCCTAAAGTGCACACTTAAAATTTTTGTATTTCATTATATTTCACAGGAAAAAAGTAAAAGACCCAAACACATATTTAAGTATTGTTAATAATATACATACTGAATTATTTAGGTGGATATAGTTTCCCAAACCAGCCCTCCTACACACAGAGGGCAGGAAGAGACAGAAGAGGCAGACCGCTCGAGGTGGGTAGGTGGCAGATTTAACAAGCAAGGTAAGGTACTTATGAGGCTTGTCTTGAATGCCACAAGACCAATAAATATCTCTGCACCTATCCACCAAGTCTTGAAAGTTAGGTAGAGGCCTTGATGGGGTTCAGTCACCTATACTGTCCAGTTGTCTCAACACCACATTGCTCTCTCAAGGCTGCATCCTTGAGAACAGCTCTAGCTATGGGAACTGTGGGTGGGACAAACATTACCAGGATGAGGAGGGGAGAAGAGCCTCTGATTGCCTGGATCCAGCTAGAGGGTCAGCCAGCAATCACATCCTCTCAGTGCCCAGCTATCATAGGGAAATGTATATCTTTATGTCTGCCATTTTGAAACTCATCCAAATGGAATACAGTGGACAGAGCTGGACAAATGAACCCAATGTGTGATATAGCAAATACAGTATTGTGTGGATAGTAGAATCTAAGTGGTGGGAATATGGTTGCTCAATGTTAGTCCTTCAATTTTGTCATATGTTTATAATTTTTAAATATTTGAAGAATGCAGATGATAAGAAAGGGAATTAAGGCCATTATTTTCTAATGTAAAAATGAGAACTGCAGGCACATATTTTGGTTTCTTTTTTTTTTCAGAGACAGAGAGAGAGAGTCAGAGAGAGGGATAGACAGGGACAGACAGACAGGAACAGAGAGAGATGAGAAGCATCAATTATCAGTTTTTCGTTGCGAGACCTTAGTTGTTCACTGATTGCTCTCTCATATGTGGCTTGACCGTGGGCCTTCAGCAGACCGAGTAACCCCTTGCTTGAGCCAGTGACCTTGAGTCCAAGCTGGTGAGCTTTTTGCTCAAACCAGATGAGCCCGCACTCAAGCTGGTGACCTCGGAGTCTTGAACCTTGGTCCTCTGCATCCCAGTCTGACACTCTATCCACTGCGCTACCACCTGGCCAGGCTATTTTGGTTTCTTTCTTTCTTTTTTTTTTTTTTTTTTTTTTTTTGCATTTTTCTGAAGCTGGAAACAGGGAGAGACAGTCAGACAGACTCCCGCATGCTCCTGACCGGGATCCACCTGGCATGCCCACCAGGGGCGACGCTCTGCCCACCAGGGGGCGATGCTCTGCCCATCCTGGGCGTCACCATGTTGTGACCAGAGCCACTCTAGCGCCTGAGGCAGAGGCCACAGAGCCATCCCCAGCGCCCGGGCCATCTTTGCTCCAATGGAGCCTTGGCTGCAGGAGGGGAAGAGAGAGACAGAGAGGAAGGCGCAGCGGAGGGGTGGAGAAGCAAATGGGCGCTTCTCCTGTGTGCTCTGGCTGGGAATCGAACCCGGGTCCTCCGCACGCTAGGCTGACGCTCTACCGCTGAGCCAACCGGCCAGGGCTCTATTTTGGTTTCTTAAAACTATTTTTAAATAAAAAGAACCAGGGCTTTTTGGAGAAATGGTTGATTTCTCGAAAAAGGAGACAATAGGGCACAGGCAGGGAAAATATCAAATAAGCCTAGAGTATCTTCTAGTATTAGAAAGCAAGCAAGTACTCAAAAAAAGGACCAGGCATGTCAAGAGATACAGGGTACAACGGAAGAAGCTACTGGTGGCCAAAGGTAGAACAATTTAAATAACAAAATAAATAAGACACTCCTGGATTATAGCTCAAAGCATAAAATAAACACACGAGTCCACACTGACGTAAATAAAGAGTGTAGATAAAAAAAAATTCATGAGGAAAAAGAGATAACTCTCCCATAATAAATAACTTGGGTGGCTACTCTGCCCTCCAAGAGATGGAGCTTGACTAACTCCTCCCCCACCACCATGATCCCTGCATGTTGGCTGCTTCAAAGGGAAACAGGTAATTTCACGTGGAGAAATCTGATCAACACTGTCCTGCTTGCGTGATCAAGGGTGATCTCACCAGGGACAAGCCACGGTGATGGCATGTACCACCCTGATATGATATGATGAGGACACTTCTTCTCTGTGGTCTTCCCCCAAACTCATAACCTCAGTCTAAACACAAGAAAAACATCAGACAAAACCAAATGGAGGGAAATTAAGCAAAAATACTCCTCAAAAGTGTCCGGGGAATGACAAACATGGAAAAACTAAAGAACTGTCACAGGCCAGAGGAGATAAGGATACATGACAATAAAACTTAATGTGGCACATGGATAGGACCCTGGGATGAAGTAGGACACCAGTGGAAGCACTAAGGAAGTCTACATTGAGCCTGGAGTTTAATTAACAGTAACAGGCCGGTGCTGCCTTGTTTATACTGTGATGAGATGCCACCAGTGGGGAACTTGCTGAGAGGTATATGGGAACTCTCTGTGTTATCTGTGCAACTTTTTTAGAAACTTAAAATTATTTCAGAATAAAATCTTCATTTTGAAAAGAAACACAACAAGCAAAACAACAAAGAACTAAATGCTTTTTAAAAAATCTTTAAAAAAAGAACAACAACCCAAAGGCCACTTTTAAAAAGTGATTGTATGTGGCCTGAGCAGGTTGTGGCACAGTAGGTAGATCATTGATCTGGGATGCTGAGGTTCCAGGTTCCAAACCCCAAAGTCACCAGCTTGAGTGCAGGCTCACCAGCTTGAGTGCAAGGTCACCTGCTTGAGCATGGGATCATAGACATGACCCACGGCCATTGGCTTGAGCAAGGGGTCACTGGCTCAGCTGGAGGTCCCCAGTCAAAGCACATATGAGAAAGCAATCAATGAACAAATAAGGTGCCGCAACTACCAGTTGATGCTTCTCATTTCTCTCCTGTCCACCTGTCCCTGTCTGTCCCTCTCGCTCCCTGTCTCTCTAGCAAGAAAAAAAAAAGTGGTTGTGTGCGTTCTTCTCAAAATCTAAATGAAACATTAGTTGGGTCTAATGGAAAACACATCTTCAGATACCAAATGTGAATGCCCTTACTACAAGGGATATCTTTTTTGCCTAGCAATTGATCCCCATGGAACTCCACATTCTGGAATAAAACACTATTTTGAACAGCAGTCCTGGTTTCTCAGCATGGTTCTGTGTCAGGAACCTGCCCCATTGTCCTTACTGAAGTAAAGTAATTTTGCTTCAGGAGACACCTACCACTCAGCCCAGGATCAAGTTACTCTATCAATCCCTCCTCATTGAAAAGAAGAATCACATCTCCAGGAAAGAGTGATGACAAACCCACTGTCATCACTCACATGAATGAACAGTAGCTGCCTTAAGAACAGGTCCCCAGGGACAAAAGCATAGACACTAGCTCCTTCTAGTAACACACCGCAGCTAGATCCCAGCCTGCCCCGCACCCCAAAGCCTGGGCACCACCCCAGAACCTCCACCATGGCCTCCATGAACTGACCATGAATGGAAACAGAAACGATTGAATCATCAAGTGGTCACTGTCAAAGACGACAGGCCATGAAACAACAAGGTCTAACAGGAAATGCTAAGGCAGGGCTTTCTAAGCACTGCGGTTTGAGTCTAGTGGAGAGGAACACTCACCCACAGAGCAGCACCCTTGCTAATTGGCAAGTTTACAAAGATTGTAAACTTTGTAAAACAGACTTGTGGAGACAGGGAAAAGGCAGGAAAAGGAAGGAAAGACCTTCTACCAGACAACACCTGACAGTAACCCCCGATGTGAGGTAGGTCCCTGCATCCTGGGTTCCCAGGGAGGGACTGTGGGGAGCGGTGTGCCCTCTCCCTCCTAGCTTTCTCCTTCCTTCCTGAGTATCTTTAAGCACCCGCAGAACACTGGAATTCCAAACAAGCCCAGCCTTTCTGACCCTCAAGTAGCTCAGACTCTAGCAGGAAGACAAAGGAAGACAAGAGGTGTGACAAAATAGATTTCACACACTGTCATTAGACCTCAGTGGCCAGTACTGTTTTCTGGAGTAGAGAGCTTTTGGTTTAGCAATTACCTTTATTTATTCTGTCAGGAGGAGCTGCAGTGCCGGGAGAAGGCGGGAGAGTGAGAATCCAATTGCTCTTCAGGATGGCTGAGAAGTGGGGTGTCTGTGGGCAGAGGGAGGAAGTCCCAGGAGGGAGGGGCGGGGTGGGGAGGTAAGGAGGAACAGGATGGAAGGGAGTGGAGGGGAATCAATCAAGTGGGGGAAATAGGGTCAAATGAGCAAAGGCTAGAAACAGACACAATCTCCCAAGACAAAAGCACAAACTCAGACATGCTACTTTACTAAGTGAAGGTATGTGGCAGATACTACCACCGGCTCTCCCTCGCCTATGGGGTTCTGAGGCTGCATCAGCCCAGCCTGAGGTGCAGCTCCCAACTGGTCCAAGCTATGGCTGGGATCCCAACCTCCAAGACAGTGATGGCTTAGAAATGAGACTTAAAGCTTCAAAATTGGAAGGGTTATGTTTTAGGGTACACTTTGGAGGTTCTGAGGCTGGGGTGGCGTGGGAGACATTAGCTGAGAAAGCAGAAGTGAGTATGTAGCATCAAAAGTTAAGTGTGTTGGAGGATGCCCAGTTCTGTGATCTATAGGACTAACCAGGCCTTGACTCCCTCCTAAGGTCACACTCTGCCTACAGGATGAGTCTGCTGGTTTGGGGGCTTCTTGTTTCTAACTATAGTATAAATGGGACACTGTTGGTCACCCAAAAGATGTCTTTGGTGTAACATTACTGTACACAGATCCTGCAGGAATCTAGATTTAAAAAATCCATCATCTTCCACAACAAATCCATTCAACAGCAGTGTAGAAAGTGTCCTAAGAGAGCAAGATAACACACACCAGAGTCAGCGCTCTCTGCTGGACACTGAGAGCCACCCATCCACTCCCTGCCCATTTAAAAGTAAATGGGAATGGGAATGACAGACAGACATATTCCCTCAATGGCCAGTTACAACATGGACTTCAGCCTCAGGTCCCTGAAAGGACAAAAAGAGGTGAGTCAATACTTTCCCCAGCGACCTTGGGGTTTTGAAACTGGGTCCTCGGCATCCCAGGTCAACATTTTATCCACTGTGCCACCACTGGTCAGGCAATCTTTGTGTTTTCCACTAAATTATTCAATTACAAGTGTTCAAGAGAATCACAACTTGCTGGTTCACTCATTCTCATTCCTAACTGTAAATTTTTATAATAAGTACATTTGTATCACTGAGAAAAAATATTTTGACAGTTTAAATATGCAGGCAAAGAACTGAGAGTGGGCCCTGGCCGGTTGGCTCAGCCGTAGAGCGTTGGCCTGGCGCGCGGGGGACCCGGGTTCGATTCCCGGCCAGGACACATAGGAGAAGCGCCCATTTGCCTCTCCACCCCCCGCCCTCCTTCCTCTCTGTCTCTCTCTTCCCTCCCGCAGCCAAGGCTCCATTGGAGCAAAGATGGCCCGGGCACTGGGGATGGCTCCTTGGCCTCTGCCCCAGGCGCTAGAGTGGCTCTGGTCGTGGCAGAGCAACGCCCCAGAGGGACAGAGCATCACCCCCTGGTGGGCAGAGCATCCCCCCTGGTGGGCGTGCCGGGTGGATCCCGGTCGGGCGCATGCAGGAGTCTGTCTGACTGTATCTCCCCGTTTCCAGCTTCAGAAAAAAAAAAAAAAAAAAAAAAAAGAACTGAGAGTGTCAGTTCCAAAAATGATTTTTATATTTAAAGTTTCCGGCTTAAATATCCAATGGGCAGATTTCAAAACTTGTAGAAACAAAATTTGGTTTAAAAAAGAACCAAAAACTTGCTATAATTTTGTGACCTTGTGTACTTTTAAAGTAAAATCAAGAAATTTTAAAAAGTGGCCGTCTACGGCCATACCACCCTGAACGCGCCCGATCTCGTCTAAAAAGTGGCCATTTAAGCCGGTTATTTAGGAATATGGAGGTAAGTAATATAAGAATCTAGAGAAAGATATGGTTTTTGATAAGGAAGGGGAATGAGGATGAAGGGGTCCGATGGGAGGGCTGCCTCCCATTGCAATCCAACAGTGTGACTTGTATTAAGGATGTTCATACCTTACATCAAGGAAAATAAGAATAAAATTATAAAAGAGGAAGCTGCAGAACAAAACATGTGGTATGATCCTATTTACATAAAACATAATGTTCCCAGGTGTATATAACTTATAGAAAAAGAACTAGGAAAAAACCTTCAACATACTAAATTATTAGAAGTAGTGGAGGCACCAAGCATCCATCAACTGTTGACTTGATAAACAAAATGGGGTCTATCAATACAATCATGTATTATTCAGCCTTACAAAGGAAGGAAATTCTGACACATGCTACAACATGAATGAGCCTTGAGGATATTATGCTTAGTGAAATAAATCAGTCACAAAAAATCATACTGTATGATTCCACTTATATGAGGTTCCTAGAGTAGTCAAATTCATAGAGACAGAAAATAGGAAGGTGGGTGCCAGGGGCTAGGAGGAGGAGAGATGGGAGGGTGAGTCCCTAATGAGTAGGGAAGTTGAGAAAGTTCTGGTGGCCCCTGGCTGGTTGGCTCAGTGGTAGAGCAGCAGCCCAGCATGTGGATGTCCCAGGTTCAATTCCACGGTCAGGGCACACAGGAGAAGTGCCCATCTGCTTCTCCATCCCTACACCCCCCCCCCTCTCTTCCTGCAGCTATGACTCGATTGGCTTGAATGAGTTAGCCTCTGGCAGTGAGGATGCCTCAGTTGCTAAGCAATGGAACAACAGCCACAGATGGGCAGAGCATCGCTCCCTAGTGGCTGCCGAGTGGATCCTGGTTGGGACACATGTGGGAGTCTGTCTCCTCTCACTAACTGTGGTGATGACAGTTGCACAACATTGTGAGCATACTTAATGCCACTGAACTGCACTTAAAAATGGTGAAAATGGTACATTTTATTGTACTGTATTATATTTTACCACAATAAAGCAAAGCTTTTGGGGGAGGGAATAGTTTAGGATACTTTCAAGTTTTCCATATCATTTCACTCTTTATGGTGAGAATGTGTTTATGAAATACTTGCATGTATAAATAAGAATAGAGGGGAAACTAAATCTATAAAACAGTTAGGAAGAGAAAAGTACATCACCCTAGGGAAAGTAAGGGAGCAAAGAGAAAAAGGGAGAGGGGAGCCAGACAGGCACAGCACAGCCAGGCTGGAGGGGAGCCTGTGGGACAGTGTGGAGAAGTCTCGGGAGACCAGAAATGCCTAGTGGGGCTCGTTAGGTTGTTTTGCTGAGGAATGCGTGCCACACACGCAGACCCCTCTCCAGCCCTGCCCTCACAGGAGAGTTTCAGTTTGCCAAGAAAAAAACTCAAAAACATTTCAAAAGCTTGTCTCATTTCAGGTATTGTTTTGAGATACTCCCTGTAAACCCCAGTGAAGGTACTCAGGTCTCCCATAATCCTTCTGCTGCCATAGCATGAGGCAAGATGGGCATGATCCTGAGCACCCAGGGCATTCCTAGGCTGGGGGACTCCCTGACAGAGTGGCACAGTGAGGACCCAGCCTTAAGCTCATTTCTGGGAAAGAAAGAAAGCCACCCCTTGGTGGACAATGTGGCTGAGCCCACACATCTGAGAGTAGCACTATAAAAGATGAAGCCCCATCCCAAGGAGGACACATGTTAGAAAATTGCACAACCTTTTTTTCTTTTGGAGGAGAACCATTTTCTGGGTTCTTAAGTCCTGAGAGTGTCTGATCCTGTGCTAACTTCTCACCAGACACATACAGCACTCACAGATCTATGCTTCCTCACACCCCCCAAAACACACACACAACACCTACTTTATCTTCAAAGGCGTGGGGGTGGGGACACTAGTTACCTCACATGGCCTCCAAGAATCAATGAATGTACAGGGAAGTTGTATTTCTGGTTTCTAGAGCATTGTATTTTGGCAGAATATTAAAGCATTAAGCAATGAGTAGTATCACTGTATTTTAACATATAAAATCAAATCTCATAGTACAATGTGAACTTTCAAATAGGTAGCATCTTTAATCCCTTGGGCAAACAATACAAAATGTATGTGCTCTTATTACAACTCAGAAATTATGAAATCATAAACAAGAACTGGAAAAAAATGGATATACTTTTTTTTGTATTTTTCTGAAGTGAGAAGCGGGGAGGCAGAGAGACCAACTCTTGCATGCACCCAACCAGGATGCACCAGGCAAGCCCACTAGGGGGTGATGCTCTGCCAATCTGGGGCGCTGCTACATTGCAACTGGAGCCATTCTAGCACCTGAGACTAAGGCCATTGAGCCATCCTCAGTGCCCGGGCCAACTTTGTTCCAATGAAGCTTTGGCTGCAGAAGAGGAAGAGAGAAAGGAGAAGCTGTCGGGAGCCGATCAACAACTGCTGGCTGACAAGGTCACAGCAGAAGAAGACCCACAACTGCTGGCTGACAAGGTCACAGCAGAAGAAGACCAAAAACTGCTGATTGACAAAGTCACAGCAGAGAAGACCAATGGCTTCAGGGTGACAAAGTCACAGCAGTGAAGACCAATGGCTGTGGGGTGACAAAGTCACCACAAAGGATAGGTACAATGATACTCCCCCCTTTGACTTTTTAAATTAATCTGGCCTTATATCCCCCCTTTTCTGGGTGTGTGCTATTATTTGTGGCACAGGGATAATAGTACCGTGCTTTCCCTGTAGATTCGTAGTGATTTCTTTGGAAATGAGACAGAGGGTGTGAGTTTCACAGAAAAGCCTGTAAGCCCCTTGAACTGGGCTCATAGACATAAGAGGCTGGCTATGATATCCCTCGTAAAGGGTTAAGTCTGTAGGAGAATTCCTTCTTAATCATGTTAAAAAGAATAGATTGTGACTTGTGAATGGTTAGGAGGCAGTGGCTGTGCACAGAGCACCATTCGGCCTTCACTTAACATTTTTTCCTCCCTAGCCTTTTCATGTGATAAGTAGAAAAACATTCCTTTCTTCCTGCTTATTTGATCTGCAAATAGTGGTATATTCTGAGAAGAATAGAGTCAGAACTTAACTAGTGTTTAAATATAATAAATAAGTAATATTTGACTAGACAATAGTATCTTAGGTAAGGTATAGTAGAATGGCCCATTGTGTGGCCTAGGATGAGAGTGTAGTCAGCAAGAAAAGAATGTTTTACTAAGAGAATTGTCTTTTGACTAAAGGCAATTGCTTGGCTTTCTCAATGAGATGTTTTCATGAGATTTAAAAATGTAGGGAAATCCATGGAATGTCTTGTGTTGCTGCTGGGCTATCTTGCAAGTACACTCTGCATATCTTTGGATGAAAACTATTCTTGATGTTATGTTAATTTCTTTAGAGGCAAGCCTTTTAGAATCTTGTGAGAAAAAGTAGGACACTGCATAAACCCAAGGCCATTTACCTGAGCAAGCGGTGGTCCATTGTTAGTCGTCTGCTAATCTCTCTCTGCCCCTTAACTCACTTTATAGTTAACTTTTAGAACTAATACTCTAAAAGCTTTTACTGATGTTGTTATCGCTATTCAAGTTATTTTGTATTTTGAATGATTTGCTACCTGATTTGTGACTCATAGATGTAAATTAACTGTTATCCGGAAACATGAAAACATAGTGAAACAAAAGTAATAATTAACACCATGTGATTGTAACTCGGTGTGCGTGTATAAAAAGGGAGCTATACTAGCATTTGGTAGAGATGCCTGGCAGTAAATGCTAACCGGAGAATAAAGAGAAAGAAAAGAATTCGGCTCTCTCACTCCATTTTCGCCGACGCCGTCTCCTCCTGTGGGACCCCTGGATCCCCCCCCCCCCCCGGGGCTGGACCCCGGCAAGAAGCGGAAGGGTGGAGAAGCAGATGGGCTCCTCTCCTATGTGCCCTGGCCAGGAATCAAACCTGAGACTTCCACATGCAGGGCCAACACTCTACCACTGAGCCAACTGGCCAGGGCCTACATTTATTTATTTATTTTTATTTTATTTATTTATTTTTCTGAAATGAGAAGCAGGGAGGCAGAGAGACAGACTCCTGCATGCACCTGACTGGGATCCACCTGGCATGCCCACTAGGGGGTGATGCTCTGCCTATCTAGGGTGTTGCTCCTTTGCAACCAGAGCCATTCTAATACTTGAGGTGGAGGCCACAGAGCCATCCTCAGTGCCTGGGCCAACTTTTGCTCCAATGGGGTCTTGGCTGTGGGAGGTGGAGAGAGAGAGAGAGAGAGAGAGAGAGAGAGAGAGAGAGAGAGGGAGAGAAGTAAGAGGGAAAGGGAAGCAGATGGGCACTTCTCCTGTGTGTCCTGGCTGGGAATCAAACCCAGGACTTCCACATACTGGGCCAATGATCTTCCACTGAGCAAACCAGCCAGGTCCCTAATTTTATTTTTTAACAAGGATAAAACTATGTGGACACATCCAAAATCCATAATTCCCATTAGAATTATCACCCAAAGTCCATAGTTCATGTTAGGGCTCACTCTTGGTGTTGTACATTCTATGGATTTGGACAAATTTGTGATGACATGTATCCACCATTATGGCATCTACAGAGTATTGCCACATTATTTTAATGGATAAAACCCAAAAATATTGGTTATAGTAATGGGAGTCTTACCTTTTTGTTTGTTTGCTTGTTTGTTTTAGGCGTTTTTTTGGTGTCCAACTGTGGCCAGCATTACCGAAGACCTACTCAACAGTTTCTCATTTAAGCATCACAACAAATCAGCAGCACAGATATTGTCCCACTTTGGTGGATGAGAAAATGTAAGTTCCGCAAGGTAAACTCACTTGATGACAATCACATAGGAAATAAGCTGCCTGCTGGCCCTCCAACTCCAGGCTGCCTCTCCCTCTGTCCCTAAGCAATTCATAAGAAAGTATCTTCTACTTGGACCAAATCAGTGGTTTGGGTATCAGAATTCTGTTCCCTATTTTATTGTATTTTTTATTGATTAATTTTAGAGGGGGGGCAGAAAAGTGAGAGAGAGAGAGAAAGCATCGATTTTTGTTCCACTTATTTATACATTCATTGGTTGCTTCTTGTATGTGTCCTGACTGGTGATTGAATTTGCAACCTTAGCATATGGAGACAATGGTTTAACCAACTAGCTGCCCAGCCAGGGCCCTGTTTCACATTTTAAATTGAAGTTATCTAAATTGAAAAGGCAAAGAGATAACAGCCCAGGAACTAAACTAAAAAAAAAAAAAATGAAGAATGTAGAAACAGATATGTTCCTGAAGGGACGTGACAGACTAAGCATGACTTGAAGTAGAACTTCTTTGCCTCTTAAAAATTGCTTAGGCTCCCACTCAAAAAACTGCATGGCGATGTTTATAGCAGCTTTGCTCATAATTGGCAAAACTTGGAAACAACCACAATGTTCTTTTGTAGATGAAAGGATAAACAAACTGTGGTACATCAAGACAATGGAATATTATTCAGCACTAAAAAGAAATGAGCTATCAAGCTAGGAAAAGCCATGAAGGAAGCTTCAATGCATGTCGCTGAGTGAAAGAAGTCAATTTGAAAAAGCTACATAATATATTATTGCAACTACATGACATTCTGAGAAAGAATAAACTATAGAGACATTAAAAAGAGCAATGAGAGAAGGGGAGCAATGACTAGGCAGAGCACAAAGAATTTTTAGGGGCCCTGGCCAGTTGGCTCAGCGGTAGAGCGTCGGCCTAGCGTGTGGAGGACCCGGGTTCGATTCCTGGCCAGGGCACACAGGAGAAGCACCCATTTGCTTCTCCACCCCTCCGCCGTGCTTTCCTCTCTGTCTCTCTCTTCCCCTCCTGCAGCCAAGGCTCCATTGGAGCAAAGATGGCCCGGGCACTGGGGATGGCTCTGTGGCCTCTGCCTCAGGCGCTAAAGTGGCTCTGGTCGCAACATGGCGACGCCCAGGATGGGCAGAGCATCGCCCCCTGGTGGGCAGAGCATCACCCCATGGTGGGCGTGCCGGGTGGATCCCGGTCGGGCGCATGCGGGAGTCTGTCTGACTGTCTCTCCCTGTTTCCAGCTTCAGAAAAATGAAAAAAAAAAAAAAAAGAATTTTTAGGGCCATGAGAATACTCTGTAGATGCCATAATGGGGGATACAGGTCATCATATATACATTTGTCCAAACCCACAGAATGTACAACACCAAGTGTGAGTCCTAATATGAACTATGGACTTTGGGTGATTATGATGTGTCAGTGTAAGTTCATCCTTGTTAAAAAATAAAAATAAATGTACCACTCTGTTGAGTGATATTGATAATGAGGAAAGCCATACACATGTGAGGACAAAAGGTGTATAAGAAATCTCTACCCTGACCAGGCAGTGGCGCAGTGGATAGAGCATTGGACTGGAATGCAGAGGACCCAGGTTCGAGACTCCGAGGTCGCCAGCTTGAGCACGGGTTCATCTGGTTTGAGCAAAGCTCACCAGCTTGGACCCAAGGTCGCTGGCTTGAGCAAGGGTTACTCGGTCTGCTGTAGCCCCGCAGTCAAGGCACATATGAGAAAGCAATCAATGAACAACTAAGGTGTTGAAACGGAAAACTAATAATTGATGCTTCTCATCTCTCTCTGTTCCTGTCTGTCTGTCCCTATCTATCTTTCTCTCTGACTCTCTCTGTCTCTGTAAAAAAAATAAATAAATAAAATAAAAATCTCTATATCTCCATCTCAATTTTGCTGTAAACCTAAAACTTTCCTAAGAAAATAAACTTTTAGCCTGAGCTGTGGTGACGCAGTGGATAGGACTTCAATCTGGGATGCTGAGCTTGCCAGTTTGAAACCCCAGGTTTGCCAGGTCAAGGTACATATGAGGAGCAATCAATGAACAACTAAAGCGAGGCAACAACAAACTCTCCTTCTTTCTCTAAAATCAATAAATAAAACCTTTAAAAATAAAGAAAAAGAGAAAAATTTTAATTACTGATTCCTCGCCAAAGTAGCTCTGTTGGTTAAAATTTCGCCCTGATACACTAAGATTACAGGTTCAATCCCCAGTCAGGGCACATACAAAAGTCAATCATGAATGCATACATAAGTAGAACAACAAATCAACATTTCTTTTTCTCTCTCTCTCCCTCTCCCTCTCTCTCTCTCTCTCTCTCTCTCTCTCTCATAAATAAATAAAAATTTTAAAGTTATTGAGGCCCCAAATACCTATTGATATTTAACCACATTAGAAACTATAACAGATAAAAGTTTAAATATAATTAAGTCATTTGAAACTAACTGCAATAAACTCATTGGTTTTTTATGAGAAGAAGTATATTTTGCAAAACAAAAAAAATTAATAAGAGTGGCGTTGTTTTAAATTTTTACAAGTCCCTTTAATGTCTGTCTCAGCAGAAGACAGCCAGATCCTGCAGTATCTGGAAACCACTTGTGTGCAATCATTAGAAAATGGAAATGAGAAGGCCAATAACATTTTAGTATTATTATAAATATATAATAATTTTAGTTAAATACTATTTTATAATAGTATTATTATAATAATTTTTAAATAAAATTTTTAAATTTGTGAATCTCCTGAAACAGTCTTGGGTACTGCTAGGAATCACTGGACCACACTTTGAGAACAATGACATTAAGAACTCTATGTGAATAAAGGGAGCAATCCAACAGGAAGATATAACTATTATAAATATCTACGCACCTAATATAGGAGCACCCAAATATATAAAGCAGACTTTGATGGATTTAAAGGGCGAGATCAACAGCAATACTATAATAGTAGGGGATTTCAATACCCTACTAACATCACTAGATAGATCCTCAAGAAAGAAAATTAACAAAGAGACAGCAGACTTAAAGGACACACTAGATCAAATCGAGTTAATAGATATCTTCAAAACCTTTCACCCTAAAGCAGCAGAATATACATTCTTTTCAAGTGCTCATAGTACATTCTCTAGGATAGACCACATGTTAGGGCACAAAAGTGGTCTCAACAAATTTAAGAAGATTGAAATCATATTGAGCACTTTCTCTGATCACAATGGCATTAAACTAGAAATCAACCACAACAGAAAAGCTCAAAAATTCTCAAACACATGGAAAGTAAATAGCAGGTTGTTAAATAACTAATGGATTAAGAATGAGATCAAAGAAGAAATTAAAAAATTCCTAAAAACAAATGACAATGAGCATACAACAACTCAAAATTTATGGGACACAGCAAAAGCAGTACTGAGAGGGAAGTTCATAGCACTACAGGCACACTTAAAAGCTAGAAAAAGCTCAAATAAACAACTTAACCCTGCATCTAAAAGAACTAGAAAAAGAACAGCAAGTAAAGCCCAAATGTAGTAAAAAGAAGGAAATAATAAAGATCAGAGCAGAAATAAATGACATGGAGACTAAAGAAACAATACTGAGGATCAATGAAACTAGGAAGTGGTTCTTTGAAAAGGTAAACAAGATTGATAAACCTTTAATTAGACTCACCAAGAAAAAGAGAGAGAGGACTCAAATAAATAAAATTTGAAATGAGAGGGGAGAAATAACAACTGACACAACAGAAATACAAAATATTGTAAGAAAATATTATGAAGAACTGTATGCCAAAAAACTAGACAACCTAGATGAAATGGACAAATTTCTTGAAACATACAATCTTCCAAAAAATCAATCTGGAATAATCAGAAAACCTAAACAGACCGATTACACCAAATGAGATAAAAAACAGTTATCAAAAAACTCCCAAAAAAGAAAAGTCCTGGGCCAGATGGCTTCACAAGTGAATTCTACCAAATATTCAAAGAAGAACTAACTCCTATTCTTCTCAAGCTATTTAAAAAAATTCAAGAGAAAGGAAGACTTTCAAGCTTCTTTTATGAGGCAAGCATAATTCTGATTCCAAAACCAGGCAAAGATAACACAAAGAAAGAAAATTATAGGCCAATATCCCTGATGAATATAGATGCTAAAATCCTCAACAAAATATTAGCAAGCTGGTCCTACAATATATGGAAAAAAATCAAACACCATGATCAAGTGGGATTTATTCTGGGAAAGCAAGGCTGGTACAATATTCGCAAATCAATCAATGTGATTCATCACATAAACAAAAGGAAGGAAAAAAACCACATGATAATTTCAATAGATGCAGAAAAAGCATTTGATAAAATCCAGCACCCATTCATGATCAAAACTCTCAGCAAAGTGGGAATACAGGGAACATACCTCAACATGATAAAAGCCATCTATGACAAACCCACAGCCAACATCATAGTCAATGGGCAAAAATGAAAAGAAATCCCCTCACGATCAGGAACAAGGCAGGGGTGCCCTCTTTCACCACTCTTATTCAACAGTCCTGGAAGTCCTAGCCACAGCAATCAGACAAGAAGAAGAAATAAAAGGCATTCAAGTTGGAAAAGAAGAAGTGAAACTATCATTATTTGCAGATGATATGATATTGTATATAGAAAACCCTAAAGTCTCAGTCAAAAAACTACTGGACCTGATAAACGAATTCAGCAAAGTGGCAGAATATAAAATTAATAATCAGAAATCCGAGGCATTTTTATACACCAACAATGAACTGTCAGAAAGAGAAATTAAGGAAACAATCCCCTTCACTATTACAACCAAAAAAATAAAGTACCTAGGAGTACATTTAACCAAGGAGACTAAAGACTTGTACTTGGAAAATTATAAAACATTAATAAAAGAAATCAAGGAAGATACAAACAAGTGGAAGCATATACCGTGCTCATGGTTAGGAAGAATAAACATTATTAAAATGTCTATATTACCCAAAGCAATTTATAGATTCAATGCAATACCAATTAAAATACCAATGACATACTTTAAAGAATAGATCACATATTCCAAAAATTTATATGGAACCAGAAGAGAACACGAATAGCCTCAGCAATCTTGAAAAGGAAGAATAAAGTGGGAGGTATCACACTTACTGATATCAAGCTATACTACAAGGCCATTGTACTCAAAACAGCCTGGTACTGGCATAAGAACAGGCATATAGATCAATGGAACAGAACAGAACCCAGAAATAAACCCACAGTTCTATGGACAACTGATATTTGACAAAGGAGGTAAGAGCATACATTGCAGTAAAGACAGCCTCTTCAACAAATGGTGTTGGGAAAATTGGACAGCTACCTGCAAAAAAATGAAACTAGACCATCAACTTACACCATTCACAAAAATAAACTCAAAATGGATAAAATACTTAAATATAAGGCATGAAACCATAAGCATCTTAGAAGAAAACATAGGCAGTAAGCTCTCCGATATCTCTCGCAGCGATATATTTGCTGATTTATCTCCTCGGGCAAGGAAAATAAAAGACAGGATAAACAAATGGGACTTTATCAAACTAAAAAGCTTTTGCACAGCCAAAGACAATAAGAACAGAATAGAAAGACAAACTACACAATGGGAGAACATATTTGACAGTACGTCTGATAAGGGGTTAATATCCAAAATTTATAAAGAACTTGTAAATCTCAACACCAGAAAGACAAACAGTCCAATCAAAAAATGAGCAAAAGAAATGAATAGACACTTCTTCAAAGAGGACATACAGATGGCCAATAGGCATCTGAAAAAATGCTCTACATCACTAATCATTAGAGAAATGCAAATTAAAACCACAATGAGATATCATCTCACGCAGGTCAGAATGGTGCTCATCAACAAAACAACACAGAATAAGTGCTGGCAAGGATGTGGAGAAAAGGGAACCCTCCTGCACTGCTGGTGGGAATGCAGACTGGTGCAGCCTCTGTGGAAAACAGTATGGAGATTCCTCAAAAAATTGAAAATCAAACTACCTTTTGACCCAGCCATCCCACTTCTAGGAATATACCCCAAGAACACCATAGAATGGTTCCAGAAGGAGAAATGCACCCCCATGTTTATAGCAGCATTGTTCACAATAGCAAAGATCTGGAAACAGCCCAAGTGTCCGTCAGAGGACGAGTGGATTAAAAAGCTTTGGTACATATATACTATGGAATACTACTCAGCCATAAGAAATGATGACATCGGATCATTTACAATAACATGGATGGACCTTGATAACATTATACGGAGTGAAATAAGTAAATCAGAAAAAAACTAAGAACTATATGAACCCATGCATAGATGGGACATAAAAATGAGACTCAGAGACATGGACAAGAATGTGATGGTAACAGGGAGTGGGGTGGAGGGGTGGGGAGGAGGCGAGGACGGAGAGGGAGGGAGTGGGGGGAGGGGAGGGGTACAAAGAAAACCAGATAGACAGTGACAGAAGACAATTTGACTTTGGGTGAGGGGTATGCAGCCTAATCAAATGTCAAAATAATCTGGAGAACTTTTCTCGGAACATATGTACCCTGATTTATCAATGTCATTGCATTAAAATTAATAAAAATAAGATTAAAAAAAGAACTCTATGTGAGAGAGAGGGAACCAGAAGGGAAGAGTCACTCAAGGAAAACATATCTCACACATCTTCCCTAAGTCCCCCCACACACTAGGTACTTCGAGGGCAGAAACCCCAGCTTTTCCAAGAATATCCTACTTTTACTTTTACTCAAGGATCTCCTTCCCTCCCCGCCCAGTTCATTCTAGAGATGAACTAAAGGTGGACTAACTAGATGTGGCTAACTATTAATAGTTCATCCTCCTTCAGAACACGCTGGCGTTTTCAACAGATGTTTTTAAGCTAAAATTCCGAGGCATGTTCTAAGAGTAGGCTCTTCTGCGGGTCTGAGAGGGGTCAGCTATTCCTCACAAAGACCACAGCGACATTTCTGCTGAGTTCGGGTCCTGCCTGGCCAGACATTGAATCACTTTCTTCGTCTGTAAACTGGGACTGCGCCAGCCCCTTTGCCCCCTTCTCAGGCTGTTGTAGCCTGAGCCTGCCGTTCTGCCACCAACTCTGCACGCCAGCACTATGAGGGGCCGTGAGAGTAAGAGTCCGCCCCCACCACACAGGTGAGCCAGCGCGCCCTTCCCCTTCCCCATCCGCTTAGTCGTCCATCCCCGCGCGGAGACCATGCGCTCCCATCCCGAAGGCACTCGTTCCCAACACAGTTACCCAGTGGCCCTCGGCGACTTCCATGCCCACCCACCCCGGTTTTTCTGCCTTCTCCCCGCCAGGGTGTGAGAGCAACAGGCAAGAACTCGGGAAACCGAAGTTCACAGGCAAGGCAGGATCTCCCAGCACGACTCAACTGGGCACCACGCTAGCCGCGGGACTGCCCATCACCTCGATTCTCTGAGCTGGAGGGCACATAGGAAACACCCTCCAGGGCCCGTCGATGGTCTGGAACATCTGCGAAGGGGTCCTTCTTCTGTTGTGTGGCCAGTATGGAATAAGTTACAGCCTAGGTGGCACATGCTCACTCCTTTCCTCTGGCTAACTCACACACACTTTATTAATTCTCTTTTTACATATGCAGGAAATGCTAGCTGTTCCCTTCCAAAGACCACTCTGTGGGAGGGATGACTGTGGAGGTGTGGTGGAGCAGTGGGGGTGCAGCCAGCTGTCATTAGGTTACTGGATGCCACTTGTGTTCTATGGCTGTTTAACATACTACCACAAACTGAGTAGCTCAAGACAACACATTTATTCTCTTACAATTCTAGAGGTCAGAAGTTCAATAGGGATCTTACAGGACTAAAATTAAGGTTTCCTCAGAGCCAGATTCCTTCTGGGGGCTCCAGGAAAACACCCCTTTCCTTAATCTTACCCATCTTCGAGAACCCGCCAGCATTAGTTGGGTCCTGGTCCCTTGCTCCATCTTCAAAGTGCATCACAACTCTGCTTCTATTGCCCATCTCCTTCTGACTTAGACCTTCTGGCCTCCTTCTTATAAGGACTCTTGTGATGACTTTGGGTGGGCCAGATAATCAAGGATAATCTCATCTCAAAATCTATAACTTAATCACAGCACTGACACCCTTTTCCCATGTGAGATAATGTACACATGGGAACGAGGATGTGAGCATCCTTGATGGCCCATTATTCTGTCTCCTGAACCATCTATGCAAGTGTAAATACCAACACCCTGCCCAATGTGATGAGTAAGGGCTTTGTTTTCTCCCATACTGGCAGCCTGGAGGGAGGGGAGTCCTAAGGCCTAATTTTGTGGTGTTAACCCAGAAAAGTACCATCTTGAACAGGTCGGTAGACCAACACCCAAATAATCTTCAAGCACCACTAGTGATGACTACATCCACCCTTTTGGTAGCCAAATATTTGTCATGCTCTCCTTTCCACGGGCAAAATACACTCTACCCTCCTTGAGGGAGGCAACCAAATTCCCATAGTCACCATATCAAGTCCAAGGCCACTGGCAGGTAGGTGCACAGTGGTCTCTGCATCAAGTCAAGATATTGCTCCTCCAGATGCAGTGACCTAGAAGCTAAAAACATAAGTCACCAAGCTACCTTCCAAGTATGTGTAGCTTGAGTGAGAAAAGAAAGTTTTGTTGTTATAAGCCACAGAGACTTTTTTGAGGGTTGTTTGTTACCCAGTTTTAATCTAGCCTATCCCAGAAGACAGCAGAAGAATGTTGCTTCTGAAATATAAAACCAAAATATGTGCACTGGCCAAGGGACTGTGAGGGTCAGTGAGGATGCTGTTAACCTGAATGGAAGGGGGTTCATATTATGAGGTGGCAAACATGATAAAACTGTTACCAACAGACAGCATACCCAGTGGATGCACTGCCCCAGGAGATGTGGATAAAACAGTGTCAGCATTGCATGTTGGTTGCAATTGGTTCTATTTGACAAGATATTATAAGAAACAGACAGTTTAGAAAAGAACTGACTGGTTTGCAAGGAAGGATGGAAGGGAACAGAGACTACAAAATCCAGGGCCTTTTAGAATTGCAAGAGGCAACTGCTTGCCTAGTCCTGTCAGTAAAAGAAAACTGAGAAGTGTTTGGAGCAACAAAGGCCAATTAAAACTTAAGAAACTCAAATTCTAGCTCTTTGCTCCTTGTGACCAGGATAGAATGAAGAGTCAGACTTGAGTTCCTATTGAGACCCTCTCTGGTGGATCCTGGCTTGTTAGCCCAGTCGATTAAAGCATTATCCCAAAACACCAAGGTTGTGGGTTTGATACCCAATCAGAGCACATATGGGAAGAGACAAATGAACACACAACAAAGTAGAACAAAAAATAAATGCTTCTGTCTGTCTGTCTCTCTCCCCCACCCCTCTCTGTCTCTCTAAAAATCAATAATAAAAAAGAAAAAAAAAAGAAAAAACCCTTCTGATGAATTTTGGGGATGCCCAGCAAGCTACCTCTTACTTCATCTGAAATATCACTAATGCAGCTTCAGAGGACAAGAGAAGAGTAGTATGTCGATGAAGTGACAAGCACTACTCTATTCACTTGCTACACCTACACCAAGGCACACGGAGAAACACAACCCTCCCAGGTGCCCAGAGTGGGAGGGAGGGAGGAGAAGAAATAAAATGTGTCTTCCTTCAACTGTCCATACTAGCCAGAACTTCCTCAGTTATAAGTAATTAAAACCAATTTGAATTCTCTTCAGCAAAATGCAAATATATTGGTTCATAAAATTTAAGGAAGGCTTGGACATCCTAATTGGAAAAAGGCAGGAATATGGCTAGTGTCAGAAGTCTACCAGCACTCCCTGTACTCTCTCCTCCTCCCCTCTTCTTCTCCCCCCCCCCACCACAACAGCCCACTTCTCAGGGCAGACCTAACTCTTCTACCAGTAGTAAAAAGCTGAGGTAAGAGCCAGGGTGCCCATAACTGGACCTCAAAGGGAAGAGAGAACCCAGCAGTCACAGGCCTCTGAGAAGTCTTTTGCAGTGGACCCAGGATGGCCTCTGGATTTCTGCCTGGGGGCCAACCTGCAGTCCCAGGCCCTCCATACAAGAATGAGGCCATGAGCAGCTGCTGGCTTTACTCTGCATTGCGTCTGCAAGAGGCAGGCCCTCAGCTAGAACATTTAGAGAGCAGTCCCACACACTGTGACTCTTTGCATATTGGTATGGCTGTGTGAATCAGGCAGGCAAAGTTCTTCAAGCTCTTTCTGCAAATGTAAAAACAAGTTGAACTAATTTGCCCAGGGGTGTAGGGCTCACTCAGGATAGCAGAGGACCCAGGGCTCACAGAGTTCTCAGTCCTACCTTATATCATGTAGCCCAGACAGGGCTGGCCTGGTGCTTGGAAATCTTTATGGACTCTCTTTTTATGAAGACCTGGGGTGAGAACATCATAGTCTAGGGGTAGAGGTTCTGTGGCAAGGCACACACTGTTCACAGAGGACTTCAGAGTGTTTTGTAGAAATCACAGACCCATAAAGTGTCAGAGCCAGGAGTCTTCTGGAGCTTGTCCCATCAGTCCTTTATTTTCAGATGACATAACAGGGCATGGCCTCTAATTAAATAGTGTGGTCACTGGCTAGTGTTTCAGGAGGGAAATGAGTGATTTGGGTAGCTGCTTTATAGTGTCCCACTACACCCCAGTCTGAATCCTTTGGCAGTTTTAGTATTGAAAGTTTCACCTCCCAGGAAGCTCCTCAGTTCTGGGCAAACCAAGATGCTGGTCTCCCTGCTCCTTTTCCTCAGTCGGTTCCATTACTTGAACGAAGGTAGAAGAATGCTTTTGGTCTACTACTCAGTTTCTGCTGAGGCATTCTACTATGGTCATTTTCTTTTTCTGGTCATCTTTTGCCATTATTATCAAAACTGTTTTTCTATCCCTCCTTGTTTTCCTCTCTTTCTGTTGCCCCCATAATGTGTATGTTGGTGCACTAATGATGCTCTACATTTCTCTGAGGCTTTGTTCATTTTTCTTTGTTTTCTTTTTAAAATTTCTATTCCTCAGCTTCTGTAATCTCTATTGCTCTGTCTTTGAGTTCGCTAATTTCTTCTTCTGTCAATTTAACTGTTGAGCCTCTTTAATGAATCTTTCATTGCAGTTATTATACTTTTCAATTCCAGAATTTCTGTTTGGTCTTCCTTTACAATTTCTACCTCTTTGCTGATAGTATCTATTTGATGAGATCACAATCACACCTTCCTTTAATGGTTTCCTGTAGTTCTTTAAACATATTTGTAATCATTGCTTTGAAATCCTTGTCTGCTAAATCCAACAGCTGAACCCCCTTGAAGCACAATTTGCACAGCAATGGAAGGATTCAACCAATGTCCAGAGCAGAAACTGAAGGAAGACTCTACTGCTGACAAGAGGGGTGATGTCTGAGGAGGTGCACAGAGTTAAGGTAGGAAATTTGGAGAAAATATATTCAGCCATTAATGAGTGCTCAGGTTGCAGGACTAAGCTTATGAAGAACCAAGTTGCCTGCAATAAGGAAGAACTAAGAAAGGGAAGGAAGTAAGATCTCTGGTCTCTAGAACCATGTCCCACATGGAAACAACATCTAGGTATCACTTGGATCCTTTATACAAATGCCAGGACAGCATGCACAACTGAACATTCTCTCAAAGGTTCCTGACAAGGCTGTTATGGGAAGGGTGTTGGGATTTCCCCACACCCCCATTCTTCTTCCCAGGCTGCAATGATACAGGAATGGAGGCTAGGTTTTGGCCACATTGGCATCTTCTGCAGTCACACCACATTCTCGGATGAACAAGGCGATATAACATGGGGCTTTATACATATTTCCCTTCCTACATATCGGCTTTACTGTTAACATTTTATAGTCCCTTAAGTCACTCATCAGCTTTCTGTATTGATTCTGCTAATACATCTTCAATCTTATATAAGGTTTCAGTAACACATCTAATACTGTTATTCTAAATTGCTCTGAATTTCCCAGGGAAAGAAAGATATTAGTCCATCTGCGATTATCTGCTTGTGTCAAATAGGCAGAACCAAGGGAACATAATAATTTTTCTATTCTAAATACAACACTATCTTTGATATCATGTGACAACACAAGAAAGATCAGAAACTGAGTGTACAACCTTGTGAGTTTATAGGACAGTGGAAGTCAGAGAAGCACGATGAAGACAAGGAGAGATACTGCTGTTTTCATTTGAAAGATCAGGAAATTGACACCAAGAATAAGAGTTAAACCAATAAAAATATATACTTCACCTACTGGTCTTCCTAATAATTTATAGAATCTATTAATCATTTTAGATAGATAAAAATTTGAAATATTAAAATTAGCAGGTAAATAGAGTTTTAAAGAGAGAGTTGTCACTATACAGTACTTCATTTTTTAATTTTTATTTATTGATTTTAGAGAGAGGGAAAGAGAGAGAGAGAGAGAGAGATAAACATTGATTTGTTGTTGCATGCATTTCTTGACTCTTACATGTGCCCTGACCAGAGACCGAACCCTCAACGTTGATATATCAGATGACACTAACCAACTGTGCTACCCAGCCAGGGACACATTTCTTCTTCTGAAGTAGGAAAGGAAAACATCAGACACAGCTGAGTTGGCTGCAGGCACCCAGCTCAAAATAAAAGCCTCCCCTCCCACACTCTGAGGTGGGTTTGGGGGAATAAGGAAACAAAAATACTAAGGCAACAGCAATGTCCAGAACAAAAGGGCAGGATAGATCAACAAAGCAAGGATGAATATTTACCAGATTTTCAAATATTCCATGACAATTACTATGCTGTCAACACTAAGCCTGAGAAAAAAAGGCAGAAAGAGAAGATGAGACAACATGAGGTTAGAACAAATGGAAGCTGAACTGCTGTAAGGGCACAAGTTTCCTATTAGCAACTTTTAAAAATCGAACAACACTTTTGTCAGCTTTTTGGTATTTTCTACTTATATTGATTTGTGAAAATTGCCAGCATTTTGGAGTCTTCAGATTTTCTTCATCAAAGTATTTGAAAATTCCTCATTTATCCCTGACATGAAGTGAAGCTCTTAGAAAAAACAAATAAACAAACACATGAAACTTCCTTCAATAAGCTCCTTCATCTAGCCTTTGAACCACCTACCTGTCTGTGTTCCTTCCATTATGCCTCGGCTTGCTTTGTACAAGGATAGATGCTTGGTAACTCTCCAACTCTGCACATCTATAAACTAAATAACAGCCTTCTCTGGCTTCAATGGCTTGTTTCTGTCAATTCTTCAATTCTCCAAGGCCTCCAAATTATCTTTCTTTTCTTTTCCCAACATATTGAAGATGTCATTGTGTCCTGAGAACTATGCCTCCATGAGATCTGATTCCCTACTATACCTTCCATTCCCCATCTCCAAATCCAGTTTAAAGTCTGCAAATTGCTGGTGTCTGTCTTTACTGCCCATTCCTCCTTCTCTTCCCAATAAACCCTGACCGCCACCAGGTTCATTAATCTAATAGGGACATTAAGATAAACACATTGTATAAATAGATCATATAATTCTTCCTCAGAAAAAGAATAATGGCAGAGAGGGATTTCCATAAGTGAGCACAAAGAGAAGTCATTGAGTAAAAGAGAAAATCATTCTTAGAAACATACCAGTTTTTATTCACTGTTGACAACCCTAATACTTATTTCTATGACACCTAGATATACCCACAGTGATTGGCATCAGAGCTTTATAAGGGATCATTGTGCCTTTTTTAAGGGGCAGTGTGGGAGAGCTACCCAGAATACCTACTCCATAAAAAGGCTTGGTGGGAGAGGAACCCTTAGTAGTAGAAGTGAAGGAGGGCTATTTTTTGTAGCTTTTAGAAAACAAGGTAGAACTGAGTGTAATTACCATGAAGTCCTATCACCACAACACTGCTCTAAAATGACCCATTTAAGATCAGGATCAAGTACAAACTCCTTAATCTAGCCTTTAAGATTTAAAATCAAAATATCAAACCAGTCATTCAAAAAAGAATCTCCATTACTCATTAACAAGAGTCAAGGGCAGTGACTATCTCAGTAACCCTGATATACACCAGAAATGCCCTCCCCCAGGCTCTCCCCAACCCACCCACATCCATCCCCCCTTCAGGGCCCTGTTCAACACCTCCCTTCCTCATGAAATTTCATTTGATCAACAGGCCCCATTTCTCTTCCCTCCTCTGGACTCCTCTAGCAGAGAGTCTGAATACTCATTTAGCACTTAATACACATATATAACACCTTTAAACAATTTTTCTATGACTGTATTCTTATTTCCCAGACAAAACTACTAGTTTTATAAGAACAGGATCTGTTCAAGTTAGACAAGTGTAATGCTGGTGGTTGAGGCCAGGCATGTTCGCATTGAATTCGGGCAGACAGTAGAGGAACTGTGGAGCTGGAAAGCATGGGGCCATATCTATTTATTGGAGGCTGGCAAAGACAAGTGAGCAAATAAAGGAAAACCTGCTTCTCACAGTGAAAGGCAAGGGATCAGGAAAACTGCACCTCACCATGGCAGGAGAGCGATCTGGGAGAATTGCTCCCTAGAGAAAGCACCCACAGCCTTATATAGACTATAGACAAGAGGTGCTGCCACGTGCTCACGCACTAATCAGGTGAAGTGCTTGCATCTGGTAAAACCATGAGCAAGCCTAACACAACCGTTTTCCTCACAACAAAGTTGTAATTAGGTATAAATCCCAAAGCACTGACTGCATGATAGATGTTCAATCAATATTTCCTAATTGATGACTGAGCCACTATCAAGCACAAGCTGAAATTTTGAGTTGGTGGGACTAAAAATATGTTAACTCCTGTGATGGTTAGCAGAACCCAACACTTACCTAAACAGTAAGAATCTTCTGAGTAATAAGCCCCACAAATCAGATACTTGTGTAGATCGAATTGATCAACACCCTGGAAGAAATTGTGGACTTTGAGAACATCAGTATTTCTATAAGCTACTAATCATCATAATCATCATTTTTAGGTATTTAACCTAAGAGCCCTAAGAAAGTAAAACATATCCACAGTCTCTAGAAGGACTAATCACATGACTAGCCCTTTATATTTCACTTGCCTTGTCAAGCGGCTCATGAGACAATTTTGAGAGGTTGAATAGGAAAGTATGCGAGACCAAAGGCAAAGAGGGTTAGGCTGACTCTTCCTACTTATTCTTAGGTAGGAAGTATCAGCAGATCACATGCTTACTGAACATTTGGCCTCCTTTCCAAAGAGGTCTCTTTACTTTTTATTTTATACTTTCTAAGAACTTGGTCTCCAGAGCTACTAGTTTCACAAAAAAATTCTAAAGCTGGCATTCCAGGACACAGCCTTTCAGGTCAGTTTAATAAGATTGGTTAAATCACTTCTAGAAGTCTCCAATGGTACCTATTACCAACCCCAAAGTACCCACCAACCTGCCCTCGTGCTGTAGTCACTAAGCCAAAAACCATGAGGATCTTTTTCTGGGCCTTTGCCAATGGTGGGATTCAAATAATTTAACCACTGGTTCTCTGCCCTAATGACCATTTTAGGTATAAAAAAAATGATATAATGAAAGGTAGTTTATTTCATACATTTAATCCTTAAATAAGAACAATAAAAGAGGCATACAAAACTAGATTATAAGGAAGAGGTTTTTTTTTGTTTTTTTTGTTTTTTTTAGATTTTATTTATTCATTATAGAGAGGGGAGAGAGAGAGAGAGAAGGGGGAGGAGCAGAAAGCATCAACTCCCATATGTGCCTTGACCAGGCAAGCCCAGGGTTTTGAACCGGCAACCTCAGCATTTTCAGGTTGACGCTTTATCCACTGTGCCACCACAGGTCAGGCAAGGAAGAGTTTTAAAATATTAATGAAAAAATATTAAATACCTGACAACAATAAAAGTGTTATTTAAGATATTTCCAGTGACAGCTTGTCACCCCCTGGTTGTTTAGCACTTTTTCTATTTACGTTATCTTTGTCTCCTTAAGTAACAAACACGAGGGAATTAAAATGTAGTATTTCATTAAAGGTGTTTTATGAAATGAATAAATATTGTAAGCATAGTTCCATCAATTTTTTCACCTATGGACAGAATGAACATTACTACAGGTGTTTAGAATATGCTATTTCACAGATGAACACTAAAAAAGAGAAAGGAAAGGCCTGACCAGGGGGTGATGCAGTGAATAAGAGTGTTGGACTGGGATTTGGGGGACCCAGGTTCGCAAACGTGGAGGTCACCGGCTTGAGCGTGGGCTCACTCAGCTTGCGCATGGGGTCGCTGGCTTGAGTGTAGGATCATAGACATGACCCCATGGTCGCTCGCTGGCTTGAGCAAGTGGTTGCTTGCTCTGCTATAGCTCCCCAGTAAAGGCACATATGAGAAAGCAATCAATGAACGACTAAGGTACCTCAACGAAGAATTGATGCATCTCATCTCTCTTCCTGTCTGTCCCTATCTGTCCCTCTCTCTCTCTGTCAAAAAAAAAAAAAAAAGAAAAGAAAAGAAAAGAAAGAAAAAAAAAGGAAAAGAAAAAAGAATAAGGAACGTAAATTTGTGATTTCTACACTGGGTGGCTGGCTGCCCAGGCGCCCACCTTAGAGAGAACGCTGATCACAAGTGCCATTTTAACAGCCAGTTCGCCAAACTCAACTAAAGAGTAGGTATCAGTTTATCCAAACCCCCAGTGCCAACTGTCTGAATCCCACCACTGGATGAACCACACCCTAAGTCCTTGCCACTGCATTAAAGTCTGTGGGACTAAACTTTCCCGGCATTACCATCTGGTTTCTTTTAAGAGCCAAGGACGCTGAACAGAAAACTGTGGGAATTGAGGCGCATGCTCTTGCGGAGTGCTGGTTTCACCCTCCTCCCCATCTATCCCCCGGGTTCCGGCCTCAACAACGCCAGGGTCTGGACCCACACACGTATTATTTTTCTTTTTTTCCATGAACCAGGCATAGTGATTCTGGTTCATATACTATATTTGAGTGAAGGAATTGAAGAGGCATCACTTTCAGGATCAGAGTCCGAGACCCCATCTTTCCGCCTGGAGCGGGGTCCAGGATAGGTATTTATCTCTCGCAGTGCCTTCCTTGGGGAAGCCAGATGCAACTTGGACGGCTAAGAAAAATATCCATTCGCGAGCCTGAGCCAGCCTAGAGATCCTCGCCGCAGCAGGAATGCAAGCCCATCAGCCAGCAGAGAGCTTTGGGTTCAATTGGGACCACAGGAAGTGGGAGGAGCTGCAGCCGGCGGGGGGCGGGACTTGGCCTCCCTGGCAACGGCTCCGGTGATTGGTCAGCCAGACTGTAGTTGAGGCCAATAGCCAGGTGCCTGGCAAACGCTCGCCGCAACGACTGCGGCTGCGCCGGAGATTCGAATTGGTGGCGGCTCCTCGCTTGCGGCACTGGTCGGGCGGCTCGCCGCTGACGCGTCCTCTAGCTATGGACGACCCGGAAAACGTCTTCCAGTGAGTGTGGGTCCGGTGGGTGGGCGGGCAGGCGCTGGGGCACCTCAGGTTCCAGTTTGGGGTCTGCAGGTCCCAGCCCGCCTGGTCCTGTGTCTTCTGCCCCACCGGCCCGTTTTCTAGGCGTTGTCCCAGCCCACCGTTCCTCAGCCGGACTGTGGGCCGCTGAGTCGTGGACCAACTCCGGCATGTGTCCAGCGCTCCCCGCCCAGGTCCCGGCAGGTCGGCGGACCGAGGCCGCAGTGGCAGTTTGGGGGAATTGGGGCAGCTGCGAGGCCCTCAGAGCCCCGCTTGTCCCCTTCGAGGGGCCCGCTCTGGGCATGCGCCGCTGGGGAACAAAAACCTTACCACTCAGAACCTAAACCTGTGTGTAGGCTTACTGAGACACTTCCGGCCACTCTTTAAAAAAGCAAACAAACCAAACTCTACACAGCTGGGAAAGAACATAAAATTGTCCTCACCCGTCATCCCACAGTCAACTTTTAAAAGTCTCTGAATGACTTGTACTTAAAAAAAACAAAAAACTACTCTGTGATTGGTGGCAGCCTCCTAACAGTTTTTTAAATTCCCACGGCTTTGCTCTATCCCGATGGTTTCAGAAGCATTTAAAACAGTTAAACCTATGTGATACGAAGTCAGGCTGGTGAGTTTTGTCAGCATCAGCGGATCATACTCTTTGGGATCAGAAGACTGAGATGGTTAAGTGCAGTCAGAAAAATCTATTTTCTCTAAGACTTTTTCTTTAGCCTTCACTCTAGCCAGCCAAGGAGTTCACTTTCAGAAGCTTGTTTTTCCTTTTAAGGAGAGATCAGGTATTTCTGACCTTATTTTGGCTTTCTGAAAGCTAATTTGCTCTAATGAACCAGACGTTTTAGAAGGGCGTGTCCTTGGCCCTGTTGCAGGGGAGGTGAGGTTGGTAGTAGCCCAACAGGAAATGTTTACCTTGGGCCTGACATTGTAGGGATTTAGCTGCTATGAAGCATGAGAGGGAGATTCAAAATTTAGAAACAATTTTTAGGAATAACATATTTGAATAGTTACAAAAAAGGTTTAGAAAAGTATTCACAGTCCTTGGTGGGTTGGCTCAGTGGATAGAGCGTTTAGGCAGGCATAGACGTCCCAGTCAGGGCACACAGGAGAAGCTGTTGTATCGGAACAGCAAGAAAGTTCTGCCATGCACACAGTTAAGTAGCCAAATTAAGGAGTCTTTAATTAACGCCAGCTATGCTACCACATGTACCATGTGGAGACATAAGTTGTTCAAATCAATGTGGCACCAAACTCAGTTTGAGGCTAGCTTTTAAAGACAAAATTACATACTGACTGAGGAATGGGGAGGAGAGGAAGCATAGCAGTAAAACAAAGCAGTGAAACAAAGCTTTTTTACAGTTTATCTGTAGGGTTAATTCAGGGAGAAACATTCCAAGAACACCTGCAACCTTGCAGAGCTAGCCCAAGGCCACAGCCTGGGAGACCAGCCTCAAAGCCAGGAATAGGGAGTCTTTTTAGAAAAAGTAAGTTCTATTAAAAGTCACTTTGTTTTAGAGAAAGTAAGTTCTGCCAAAAATTATTCTTGCTAAGACCCTTTTCTTTATTTCAAAGCCACCGTCTTCTTCTCCCTTCCTGCCCCATTCTCTCTCGTGCAGTCAGTGGCTTGATTGGTTTGAGGGCACTGAAGATAGCTCTGTTTGTCTGAGCATTGGCCCCAGATAGGGGTTGCCAGGTGGATTCTGGTAGGGGCACATGCGGGAGTCTATCTCCCCTCCTCTCACTTAAAAAAGAAAAGTTTTCACAGAGATCTGTACCTTTCTATTCTCCCACCATCTTATATATAACCAATTTTCTAGTTTATTTTTCAAGTTTATTTTGAAAATATAAATATTTATGTTTTATATTTATTTCTATCTATCTCACATAGCAGAGTATATACTGCTTTTTTACTTAACACTATCTTTGGAAATTTGTCTATCAATATATAGAGCTCTTTCTCATTTTTTACAACTGCATAATACTTCATGTACCATAATTGATTTTAAAAATCCCCATTGGTAATACTTGGTTATTGAAAGCCTCTTGCTATTACAAATTGTGCTGCAGTGAAAAATCCAGTACCTGTGGCATTGTGCACATACAAGATATACCTGTCTTCTAGAGTTTCAGCAATGGGTTTGCTAAATCAATAGGTAAATCCATCTGTAATTTTGGTAGAAATTACTGATTACCTTGGCAGCCTTAAGAACACTTCCACCTCCAAGCAAAGACTGTTTCCATTGCTTCACCTAAACACTGTTGTCACATTTTTGCCAGTCTGATGAGTGAGCAGTTTTACCTTGGTGAGGTGAATTTCTCTTATGAGAGAGGTTGAGCAATTTTTTGTGGAATAATGCCTTTCATTCATTTTTTAAATTGAGTTGATTTTCTTTTTCAATTTCTAGAAGCTCTGTCTTGTTATCCCGGTTTATCATTTCTCTTTGGACTTTTTGGCATTTTGCTGGGTTGTTTTGTTTATTTGACATGACAAGGAGAATATCCTGAGAAGTCCTGAATTAAGGTACAGCAGGCCATAGTGTAGAAGGACGAGACAAAAAAAAAAAAAAAAGATTTGATCAGCTAACAGCTACATGTGAAACCAATGAAAAACTGCTCACATCCCTTAGTGCAGTGGTCGGCAAACTCATTAGTCAACAGAGCCAAGTATCAACAGTACAACGATTGACATTTCTTTTGAGAGCCAAAATTTTTTAAATTTAAACTATATAGGTAGGTACATTCCTTATCGAGGTAGCGCCCGCACGTGGTATTTTGTGGACGACCACACTCAAGGGGCCAAAGAGCCGCATGTGGCTAGCGAGCTGCAGTTTGCCTGCTGACCATTGGCTTAGTGTACGTTGGAGTTATTAATTATTTTATAATTTATCTGTTTATTAGCTAATTATGAGAATATCTAAAAAAGAGACTAGCCAGGTGCCATGGAACCCTAGGAACCTCAGCTTTTGGTTTATACAGGAGCGTTAGACATTCTGCTGTTCCCGTACCAGAACTAGCAAATTTGCACTTCCTCCCACCCTGTTTGTCTATAGCTAATGTAAATCCTTTCAGAAGGTCTTTGCATCTTACTTCCCCTACTTGGTATATAAAAACATGTGCAAAACTCAAGGAGGAAGGACATGTTGTCTTGCCTACATAATCAAGCTGCTGGTGGTAGTTTATAGACCACTTGCCTCAAAACCAGTCTTTCTTTTTACTAGCAAAGGCCTAATAAAGTCTGAATAAAAAGGCTTTTGGCCTTGGCCAAGTAGCTCAGTTGGTTAGAGAGTTGTTCCAACATGCTGAGGTTGCCAGTTCAATCCCCTATCAGGACACAGACAAGAGTCAACCAGTGAATAAGTGAATGCATGAATAAGTGAAACAACAAATTGATGTTTCTCTCTTTTTTTCTCCTTGTCTCCCTTCTTCTCTCTCTAAAAAAATTAGAAATAAATAAAATAAAGACTTTTAGCCATATAAGTTAAAATTGTTTAACAGAAATGTAGGTTTTTATTTGTATATAGTTGACTTTAGCTTTTCTTTTGTGGCTTCTGGATTTTGAGTCATAAGAAACATTGATTTATGCCTGACTGGTGGTGATTCAGTGGACATTGTCCACCTGGGAAGCTGAGGTCACTGGTTTGAAATCCTGAGGTCACCAGCTTGAGCGTGGGTTCATCTGCTTGAGCGCAGGCTCGCTGTCTTAAGCGTGAGATCATAAATGATCCCAAGATTGCTGGCTTGAGTAAGGAGTCACTGGCTTGGCTTGAGCCTCCCAGTCAAGGCACAGATGAGAAGCAACCAATGAATAACTAAAAATAAGTGACACAACTATGAGTTGATGCTTCTCATCTCTCTCTGTTCCTGTCTCCCTTCATCCCCTCCCTATCTCTCTCTCAAAAAAAAAAAAAAAAAAAGGAAAAAAACATTGATTTCATTTGTATCCTGAGAGGATAGATAGCTAGACCTATTGCTCTATTGTTTTTAAATCCTTTTTAAACCAAAAATTTTATAATTTCTCTGATAAAAAACTTTGAAATCTTTCTTAGCTTAACACAGCCTCACACCTAGTGTGCAGTCCAATCAGCAAGTCACATTATTACTTTTTCAAAAACACCCCAAATTTCACACTTTCATTTTTCCACCCTGGTCCATTTCATACCCCTCAGAGAGGCAGGCCTTACCTGACCACTAATCTAAAAATAGGAAATCTTGTCACACTCGAACCCATTCTCCTGGTTTTTTTCTAAGTACTGAATATCACCTGACATTATCTTACATGTTTCTTTTTGTTTATTTACCCTCATTAGCAGCTGAGCATCCGTGAGGTTCCTTAGTCTGGTTAGTTTTTTGAAGCTGTAGTTGGGTATGTGGAAGTAGGGGCAAACAGTGTTCTTTCTCTAGGACCTAAAGTCAATCATTTATGACCATTGCCATCCTGTGTTCTTCAAGGACAGTATATTCCATTGAGGCCTGCAAAGCAAACATTCTGGAAACTTGAGCTCTCTTGTACCCACTCACAAGCCCTCTTTATTATTTTAATTTTTCAATTAAAGTTTACATTTAATATTATTTTGTATTAGTTTCAGGTGTACAGTGTAACGGTTAGATAATCATGTACTTTCAAGTACCCATGTGGCACTGTACATAGTTATTAACAATATTATTGACTATATTCCCTATGCTGTACTTAAGATTCCTGGGACTGTTTTGTAGTTACCAATTTGTACTTCTTAATACCTTCCCATTTTTCACCTAGTCCCCCCCCAACCTCCTCCCTTCTGGTATCATTCAGTCTTTTTTTTGGTATTCATGCATATTTCCATTTTGTTTGTTTGATATTTTGCTCTTTAGATTCCATATATCAGTGAAATCATTTGATATTTGTCTTTCTCTGTTGACTTACTTCACTTAACATAATAGTTTCTAGGTCCATTAATACTGTTGGTAGATTTTATTCTTTTTTATGGCCAAGTAATATTCCATTGTATATATGTATCAGAACTTTTTTTATCTACTCGACTGTTGATAGGACAAGCCCTCTTTAAATCTTCATC
The DNA here is from genome assembly GCF_036850765.1 of Saccopteryx bilineata. Classification (NCBI taxonomy): domain Eukaryota; kingdom Metazoa; phylum Chordata; class Mammalia; order Chiroptera; family Emballonuridae; genus Saccopteryx; species Saccopteryx bilineata. The sequence goes on along the minus strand of NC_089492.1, from coordinate 148,380,091 downwards.
TACCTGGTCTCAGCCACCCTCCTGAGCAGCAAGGAAGGGAGGGGACTGAGTGCAATGTCTGGCTCCCACCATTAGGAGGGCAAGCAGCAAACCTGTGAGCACTGTCTGAGGTTGGTGGTAGTGAGAGTGGGGATTAGTGGAAGAGACTCTTGGTGCTAGAGCTAGGCACACTTTTTCAGTTGTGTCTTCCTAGAGCTAAGCTCAAGGGCCTTGGGTCTTCTGGAAAAAAGCTGCTTCTAAACACTCTGACTGAATGCTCTTAACTTTTACATAGCATTTGAATTCATATTTAAGATTTCCATTTTAAGGTGTATAAATGATAAGTATAAAGTAAAATATATTTTTTACTTTTAGGAGTTAGCCCTAATATCCAATGTGCATATTTTTCTCTTTTCTAGAATGTTTGAAGCCCATATGAAGAGCTATAAAGGCAGTGACCCACTTAGTGAATGGGAAAGGTTAGTGTTTAGTTTATTTCTTTCCTTTAAACTCACTATATGTTGCCTTGAAAATTAATGTTGTCTATATCTTTCTAGTTATATGCAGTGGGTGGAAGAGAATTTTGCTGAAAATAAAGAATACTTGACAACTCTATTAGAACGTTTAATGAAAGAATTTTTAGATAAGAAGAAATACCACAGTGACCCAAGATTCATCAATTATTGTTTAAAATTTGTGAGTATAATCAAATCCAAAATTATCTTGTACTTTTGCTTTTCCCCCCAGATTTTAAGATCATTTTAGACTGTCTTTTAATTCTTTATATTTTCAGTTGTAAATTTTAAAAGTTTTATGGGCAAAAATGTGTAATTAGAACCTTCTGTATTATGATTTAATTTTAAAACCCTCTTTCTCTGTGTATCAGGTCTGTAAATGCTACAACATAAAGGAGAAACCATTCAATTAAAAGAAGGCCTGTTGGAAGTGTGGGGGAGGGGTTCCTGAGAATAAACCAAATTCATTGCAAATTATTAAGACAATATGAGCTCTCAGGAACTAGTACTAAAAGGAGAAGGCTGCTTTAGCTTAGGCTTTAAAAGGTTGGATCTCTTCAATCTTGAAATAAAGGCTTGGGGGCATGATTCTAATAATAAAATCATTAATGCAGTGGCTAGAATAAACATGGATTGGTTCACTAAATTTCAAAATGCCAGGAGAGAGTCACCCTATGAAACTTAATCAAGCTCAGATGAAGACAAAAGCAATACTTTATGTAGTGGATTATTATAGAACTCACTGTCTTGGGAAATTGTGTAATTATGGTCAACACTGAATGTTAAGGAAAAGAAGGACCTTGACTTTTAGGTTTGTCATCAGAACCATAAGGGCTTTCCTCTATGCAGAACTGCCTGAGCCTCTGGTTGGTGTGGGCCAGACCTAGACCAGAGGTTCCTTTGTTCTCATGTTTCTTTGTTTTGGGTTTCTGCAGGCGGAGTGCAACAGTGACCGTCATCAGTTTTTTGAGTTTCTGTACAATCATGGGATTGGGACACTGTTTTCTCCTCTGTACATAGCCTGGGCTGGCCATCTGGAGGGCCAAGGACAGCTGCAGCATGCCAGCGCCGTCTTTCGGAGAGGAATTCAGAACCAGGCACAACCTGACATTCTGCTTCAGCAACAGTACAGGTAGTTTAAAGATGAAGCTCTATGTCATGTTTTCTGCTTTGAAATGTAATATTTGCTCTGAAGACAATGTTACTGTCATCTCTTTGTTGTGAAAACTGGATAATACAGAAAGTAGAGTAGAAAGGAAAGAAACTGCCCAGAAATAATACTGTCAACATGCATTTCTTTCCAGTATCTTTCCCTCTGCCTTTGGGTGTGCCTTTGTGTTTGTTTATTTTAACAGTAAATCATTCTGTATGTCTGGTTGTATATACTGAGCTGTATACTGCTCTTAAGAAATTATGAATATTTATATACTTAGGAAGTGGTACATGACTCTCTCCCAATGTCATATAACAATTTAACTATTCTACAATTGAACATTGTGATTTTTTTTATAAAGAACAACATAATATCTTAATAATTTTGGTTTGCAAATTTTTTCTTTTTTTAAATTTTTTAAATTCATTTTAGAGAGGAGAGATAGAGAGAGAGAGAGAAAGAAAGGGGGAGGGAGCAGGAAGCATCACCTCCCATATGTGCCTTGACCAGGCAAGTGCAGGGTTTTAAACCAGTGACTTCAGCGTTCCAGATCGACTTTTTATCCACTGCGCCACCACAGGTCAGGCCCTATTTTTTCTTTGATTAAATATACTCCATTTATGGAATTTGAATGATACAGAAAACTAAAGCAAAGGAAACTTTCTGGCATTTTAGTTGGCACTTTTTTCTGCTAGTTGTAGAATTGCAGCCATGCTTTATGTACATATGCAGCTTTATGTCAAGATCTTTTCCCCTCACCATTAAAATATCTTTTTAGTATATTTCTTATTTTTAGCTAGTTCCTTCTGATAGATCCTCAGACTTTGACTCAAAGGGTGTAGGAATAGTTCTGAGGCTTGTGATACATCTCACCAAATTACCTACTGGAGGTCACAGCAGAACTCTGCTGGCTCATTACCTACTGGAGGTCACAGCAGAACTCCGCTGGCTCATTACCTACTGGAGGTCACAGCAGAGTTCTGCTGGCCCCTTACCTACTGGGAGTTACAGCAGGGTTCTGCTGGCCCCTCTGTAGCAGCATGTGAGAGCACTCATCTCACTGCAGCTCTTCCAGCATTTAATATACTCATTTTTTTTTTCAACTTTACTACAGTCCTCATGCTTTTTTAATGAACAATTTTGATAGTTGAAGCTGTTTTTTCTATGCAGAATTTAAAGCAGATCCAAGCAGCAAACTATTTTACTCCAGATACTTCCTAAATATTTCTAAAAGTTGATTTCTTAAGGAACCTTACACTATTTTCATTAACAAAGTTTTCAAAAAATAATTCTTTGTTACATAATATTCAGTCATTCCCCATTGTAATTATTTTTTAATCATTGGTTTGTTTGAATTAAGAGTCAAATCAGCCTGACCAGGCGGTGGCACAGCGAATAGAGCGTAGGACTGGGATGTGGAGGGCCCGGGTTCGAAACTCCAAGGTTGCCAGCTTGAGCGTGGGCTCATCTGGCTTGAGAACAGGGTGGCTGGCTTGAGCGTGGGATCATAGACATGACCTCATGGTTGCAGGCTTGAAGCCCCAGGTCACTGGCTTGAAGTCCAAGTTCGCTGGTTTGAGCAAGGGGTCACTCGCTCTCTGCTATAATCCCCCCCCCCCCCCGGTCAAGGTACATATGAGAAAGCAATCAATGAACAACTAAGATGCCGCAATGAAGAATTGATGCTTCTTATCTCTCTCCCTTCCTGTCTATCTGACCCTCTCTCTGTCTCGGTCAAAAAGAAAAAGAGTCAAATCAGATTTGGCATCTGGTTGCCTTTGGCTGTATATCTCTTAGTCTCTTCATACTGTACACTCTTGCTCCCATCATCCAAAAGTGTCAAGTATAGATGTTGTTGCATGTGACTTGACTGAGTTGATATACAAAGGTGCCACGAAATAACAGTTAAGTTCTTCTCACAGCATGAGCAATTCTATATCTGCCTTTGTAAGTAGTAGTCTCTTCCAGACATTCTATTTATTATGTTCCAGGGGCATAGAACACATAAAGAGAGGGTTTAAATACCCATGTTGGAATATCGACATACTCAGTATACAGAGAAGACAAGCACGTTTGCTGGATGGTTTTGAGAAATACTGGTCTAATTAGGCAAACAGATGCATTTTAAAATATGAATATATTGGATATGAAGATAATACTAGATTTTTTTTTAATTTTGAAGCAACTCTAAAGTTCAAATTTATGTTCTTTCTTGACCTCAGTCTTTACTAGCCTAGAATAAGCTATTTATCGTTTTGCAAGTATATATTAAACTGACGTTTATAATCTGTATTGATTATTGATACCTCTCTACTGTCATTTAGGTTATTTCAGACACGTGTCACCAAAACACATTTGCCAGCTCAAGGTAAACTAATGGTTTCTAAAATGTATAAATTGTTGATAATTTAGTCTCTGATTTGCACTGCTTTTTTTCCCCCTTAAACAAATTTATCCAGGCCCTGGCCGGCTGGCTCAGCGATAGAGCGTTGCCCAGTGTGAGGAAATCCTGGGTTTGATTCCTGGTGAAGGCACACAGAAGCGCCCATCTGTTTATCCACTCCTCCCCCTTTTGCTTCTCTTTTTCTCTCTCCCTCTTCTCCTCTCCTTCTGCATCAGTGGCTCGGTTGGGGCAAGTTGATTCCAGGCACTGAGGATGGCTCCATGGCCTCCTCTCCAAGACCTAAAAAATGACTCCGGTTGTAGCGGAGTAAGGGCCCCAGATGGGCAGAGCATCATCCCCTAGTGGGTTTGCCGGTTGAATCCTGGTTGGGGCTCCTGCGGGAGTCTGTTTCTGCCTCCTCATCCTCTCACTAAAACAAAACAAAACAACAATAAAAAACTATCCAGTTTTATTGATTGTATTGTCTGAGGCAAAGGGGAAAGTACTCTGCTCATGATAAGGCCCAATAAATAGCCATGGAGATCAGAGCTCTCTCTTAGCACTTTAAAAGACCAAGCCCACAAGGAAAACTTGGTGATTTTACTGTATTTTTAGCATTATAAATAAATAAATAAAAATTGTCCCAAATTAAGGACAGACTTACTCTAGAGTCTGTTTAAATTTATTTTTATTTTTTTTAAATGTATTGATTTAGAGAGAGAGGAAGGGCAAAAGGAACACTGATTTGTTCTTCCACTTATTTATACATTTATTGGTTGACTTTTTTCTGTGCCCTGACTGGAGATGAAACCTGCAACCTTGCCGTATCATTGAGCTACCTGGCCAGGGCTGAGGGTCTGTCTGTTTTGACTTGAATCAAAATGTGTTTAATGCAACTTTAAAATAAATATAGACATTTTCTTCCTTAGAAAGTAAGTTTACTTTTTAGCAGTAACTGTTGACTGTCCTATTCTGTTGTTTAAAATAACTAGTTAGAATTTATATTTCTTTTGAGTATTTCCCTTGGGCATTTTGAATTGATCAGAAAATTGTCTCTACAATAGTTCTCTTACCTAAAAAGTTTTTTTAATTCCATTTTGTGAGTGTTGAATGAGCTGATTTATTTCGTAATGCTACTTATTGAAAGACCGAGGAATGTTTTTGTAATAATTTTTAATATGGGTTTTACCCTTATTTCTCTTTATTTCATTCTATTCCCCTGCCCCATAGCTAGAAGCTCAGAACCTCTGCATAATGCTCAGATTTTAGACCAAGTGGTGACATCAAAATCAAATCTAAGAAATAAGTCATCCTGTGTTTCTAAGAATCAGGTAATAATAACATTTGTATAAACTGGAATGGTATTGAACAGTTATCTTCTGCCTTCCACATCCTGTGACTTCGGCCTCCATGTCATCCACCTGCACCAGTGGACAGGCGACTCTCTGGCCTGTTGTCATCTACCACTGTTCACCTCTAGTATTAAATTTAAATAACTTACTGCCACAATGTTCTACATTTATCTGACTGAGGCTCCTCCACTATACAACCTCCTGTATTGATACACTGAGAAGCTCCCCGGCAGCTTTTCTCTTTTTTCTGGTCTCCTTCTCAGAGACCCAGAACCCTGACCGTGGACCACACCCACCTGGAGGCTCCTGAGCCCTGCTTTAAAAATTCATCTTCCAACATTGATGTCTGGAACCTCAACCCAGGCTCTACTACTACTATTATAAAATAGGCAATTATATTTCCATTTTCTCAGCCACTATGTTGTGTGTATCCCTTGTTTCCTGTTTCACTTTTTAATGCCAAGTTTTGTGTATGTGTGTGTGTGTGTGTGTGTGTATAAAACTTATATATATGAACTTATTTTCACACTTTTCAAATTTGGGACTTGGGACGTGACTCTGAACTCTTCCTCAGGGACTGGCAAAAGCTATTTTAGTGAGAACAGCATAAGCCATCAGATGACATCAGTCAATTTTCTGCCACTAACCCATAGTACTGCAAACTTCCCTGCCATCTCAGGAGAAAGGCAGCTTCTCATCTGAGCTTATCTTTTAATCCTTCTTAGGATATTTGCCCTATGAATATCTCTTATGTCCTAATGGCTCATCGATGTGTAAAAATGCTCATCTTCTCTTTGCTCAGCCTTGTGTCTCAGCATCCTCCTTGGTACACTTGCTTTTTCAAAGTTGCCTGGGACCTCCTTAACTAAATCCAGTGAAAATGTCTCTGTTCTTAGTCCACATGGGCAAGTTTTATTAATATAACATTCCTTGCCTGGCCTGTGGTGGCGTAGTGAATAAAGTGACGATCTGCAGTGTTGCCAGTTTGAAACCCTAGGCTTGTGCAGTCAAGGCACATATGACAAACAATGAAAAACTAAAAGCGAAGCAACTATAAGTTGATACTTCTCTTTCCTCCTCCCCATCACTCATAAAACTAATAAATATTTTTATTTTTTTGTATTTTTCCAAAGTGAGAAGCAGGGGTGAGATGTTCAGGGGTCAGGCAGACAGACTCCCGCATGTGCCTGACCGGGATGCACCCAGCATCCGGTGCTTGTCCTCTCTGGGGCGTTGCTTCATTGCAATCAGAGCCATTCTAGCATCTGAAGCGGAGGCCATGGAACCATCCTCAGTGCCTGGGCCAACTTTGCTCCAATGGAACCTTGGCTGCAGAGGGGAAGAGAGAGGGAGAGAGGAGAAAGGAGAGGGGGAAGGGTGGAGAAGCAGATGGGCACTTCTCCTGTGGCTGGGAATCGAACCCGGCACTTCCACATGCCTGGCTGATGCTCTACTGCTGAGCCAACTGGCCAGGGCTATTTTTATTTTTAATTTTTTTGGGAGAGAGGAAGAGAGATGAGAAGCATCAACTCATCATTGCAGCACTTTTGTTGTTCATAGATTGCTTCTCATATGTGACCTGACCAGGTTGCTCTAGCTGAGCCAGTAGCCCCTTGTTCAAGCCAGTGACCATGGGATCATGATGATCCCATACTCAACTTGGTGAGCCTGCACTCAGGCTGGTGGCCTTGGGGTTTCAAACCTGGGACTTCAGCATCCCAGGTATACACTCTATCCACTGTGCTGCTACCAGTCAGGCTCCATAAATAAAACCTTAAAAAAATATATGTGTGTGTGTGTGTGTGTGTGTAACACATTCTTAGAATTAGAATATGAATTTTTAATTTTGCTAGATACTCAAACTATTCCAGTTACATTGTGCCAACCTCATTGCTTCCTATTGCCCTGGTTGAGTATCTGGATAGCAGTGGTGGATCTTAACAGTCACATTCCCGGGACATGTATGAGATATTCAGTGAATATTTATGTAGTGAACAAATGCTGGCATTGGGAACTCCTAAGGAAAGAATACAGTAGTAGTACCAAAAGAAAATCTAAATAATTATTTTTTAAATGTGATATTCTGCAGTGTTAACCCCATAACACTTAGCACTGTGGTTCAGCTCCTAAACTATGGATTGAAGGGAAATAAGTGCCTGTCCTTTTCTATTACCAAGTAGAAAATTTTAAAATCACTTTCTGTTGAACTTTTTGGTTGCAAACATTATCGTAAGATTAATAATGCAAACTAAAACTTCAGATAGTAATTTTAATTTAAAAGAACATAAGTCTGTTCAATGATAGAGAGGTCCTTTGAGCATTTTCATATTGTTTTGTGAAGTAATTTTGTGATGGTTTCTTTTCAGATAAGTGACTGCTTATGTTTCTTGTTTTCTCTTAGGGTCCAGAAGCTTCTAAAGTAACATCTTCAGTTTATGATAAAGAGTTGAATATGCAAGTATATTAAACTATTCCTTAATTTCCATCAAGAACTGCTTTTGTACAGTGTTGTAAATATTGTATTTTTCCTCATTATAGGGAACAAAGGGTGGTCACGATTTCTAAGTCAGAATACTGTGCCCAATCCTCTCTGGCAGCCAGAGCTGATGTTCAGCAGGTGGTTATGTACTGCAAGGAGAAACTTATTCGTGAAGACTCCGAGTTCTCCTTTGAAGAGCTGAGAGCCCAGAAGTACAATCAGCGGAGAAAGCATGAGCAGTGGGGTACTGCATTGTTCAGTTATTCTTATGTCACTAAAATAATCCTCATTTCTAAGTAACATTTTTAAGCAGATAATTGACTGCTAAATCTGCAAAAGTGTCTCCAGCTTATCCTGTGAGAGCCTAGACCTCTTTGTTCAGTGCTTTGTGGCAGTGTTGTTGAAGCGCTTGGAGATGAAGCAGCACTAAAGTCAGTATCCACACCTGTGTTGCTTTAGCTTTTAGCAAAATAGGCATTTTAAAACTTATAAACATTACCTCTATGGATTTGAATTTCCATATATTGCAACTCTAAATTGTTGTGTCAGCTTTTCATACATGAAAGGATTAAGTTAGGAATTGGGGTTGAGAAGAGATTTTTCAAGATCTGCAATTACTACAAATAAGACATTTAGAAGGAGGCCTCTGATAAAGCACCATGATATTTATGGCTATGGGTGGACCAACATTTCCTCACCAGGAAAACTGTGAACGTTAACACAAACACTTGCACTTTTTATTTGTTTAAATAATGTGGACCTCACAGAAAAATGAGCCTGTGTTCCCCTTAGGACTTACGCCATCTCAGTTATTTGTACTTTAGTCACTCTGTCAGCCTGCGTTTTGTACCTTATGTCTTACTCGGTTGCCACCTGTGAGAACAGTCAGCACTCAGAGAAGGCCCATTTTGTGCCATGCACGGGTGCATTTTTCGTACACGTGCTATGACCTGAAGTCTTAGCCAGGTAATTTGATTTATATATGAGGTTATGTGACCCATCATTGGAAGTTGGACTGAGTGGGGAGGATAGCTGTGTCGGGCTTGCCTGCTGGTTTACTGGCTGCGAGCTCTTTGCACAATTAATGCATGAGCATGTGGCCACGCCACAGGTGTATAACGTGACGTGTATAGTCTATGTAAGGCTACGGGTGCTGGCCCTCAGGGCAGATTGAGGATTGCCTGCCCACCACTGTGAGGGGCCATTTTGCTGTTCATTTGCCTGAGAAGAGGTTTTCCCTGCCTGTGTGCTCATCTTCCATTGGCAGACTATTAAACGGGAATGGCCCAATGCTTTCTGGCTTTGTAGTTTCTCTTCCATCTGCCCGAATCCAGTGTGAACCTGCCTGGCCTTGGCCACCGGCATTGCAGCCTGCCTGCAACATACTTGGCAGACTGACCCTTCAGAGAACTTTAGTTTTCTTAGAAGCACCTAAAGATTTATTTAAAATTATTACATTTTAAAATGATTTCCACAGTAGTGTTTTGTTTTAGAAGTGTTTAGTGTCATACTGTGCTATTACCAAATATTGTTGACAAACGTAAATTTTTTTGTAATTTATACGCCCTGAACTTAAAAGTAACCATACCAAGGGCGGATAAAAATTATAATTAAAAGGTGAATTCTACCAAACATTCACAGAACAATTAATACCTAATCTTCTCGAACTCTTCCAAAAAATAGGAGAGGAGGAAACACTTCAACATTTCCAGACTCTTTATTATGAAGCCAGCATGACTCTGATGATAGAATCAGACAAGGCCATGTCAAGAAAAGAATCACAGGCCAATACTGATGAACATGGATAAAAAATTCTCAACAAAATATTAGCAAACTGAATTTAACAATACCTTAAAAGGTTTGGGATCAGGTGGGACTTATTCTAGCAATGCAGGATGGTCAGCATCTGCAAATCAATCAACATGACATATCACTTAAAATGAAGGATAAAAATCACATGATCATCTCAGTAGAGTTAGAAAAATCACTTGACAAAATTCAACATCCATTTATGATTAAAACTTTCAACAAAGTGGCTATAGAGGGAATGTACCTCACTGTAATAGAGCTCACAGCTAACATACTCAGTGGTAAAAAGCTGAAAGTTTTTCTTCTAAGATTAGGAACAAGAGTAGGATACCCACTCTCACTACATAGTGTTGGAAGTCCTAGGCAGATCTATTGAAGAGGAAAAACAAAAGACATACAAGTTGGAAAGGAAAAAGTAAAACTGTCACTATTGCAGATGACATATGTTAATAAAATCAGTAGTTGCAGGTTACAAAATCAGTATACAAAACTGTGCAAAGTGAATACACTAACTCAAAAAGATATATGCACCCCCATGTTTATTGCACCATTACTTTTAACACCCAATATACAGAAACATTCTAAGTGTCCATCAATATTTGAATGGATAAATTGTGATTGATACATCTAAATATACGTACACACACATATCCACGCCCTAAAATATTCATCCAGGAAAAAGAAGGTAATCTTGCTATTTGTAAAAACATGGTTGGACCTTTAGGGCATTATGCTAAGTGAAATAAGAGAAAGATGAAACTACGATATCACTTCTATGCGGACCTCGTAAATACAACAGATTGGTGGTTGCCAGGGTTTAGGGTTGGGTGAAATGGGTAAGGAGAGGGAAGAGGTACAAACTTAAGAGTTATAAAATAAGTCATGCAGATATAATGTACAGCATGTGACACTTGCATGTTTGCAAGTTGCTATGCGAGTAGAACCTTTTTTTTTTAATTTTGTTTTTGAGAGATCTTAAAAGTCTTCATCACAAGGAAAAACATTTTTTGTAACCATATATGATGACAGTTGTTAACTACACTAGTGTTCATTTCATAATATATATAAATATAGAATCATATTGAACACCTGAAACTAAGTTACATGTCAATTATATGTTAATTTAAATAACTAACAAAATAAAGGTAATACATATTCAGCATATTCAGTTCTGATAAACTAATACATATGAAAACAAACTAGTAAAAAAATGTTCTTTGTTTTTCCTGAAGTAAATGAAGACAGGTATTATGTGAAAATGAAACAAGCAAATGCTTTTAGAGAACAAGTATTGAAAGAAAAAATGGATGAACTTTTTAAGAAGTTGCATCAGGTGGTGGAGACGTCCCAGAGGAGCCTGCCCACTCTTCCGGGAAGTGCTGAGGTTTGTGTGCTCTTCATTGACACTTCACTTCCCATGCCATTGATTTCTTTTTTATTTGCTCTTTTCTAGGCCTTATTTTTAGTTAATGCTGATGTTAAATGTGTATGTGCATATTTATATATTTAGGTACAGAGTAGGGCTAAAGTAGGTTCCTATGGAAAATAATGCAATAATTAATAAATAAATAATACAAGAATAAATTTTTTTGTGTACTCACAGTTGTAAACCTGCTTTTGCCATACCCTGCATTTATTTATATTTTGGGGTTATTTTGTTTTATCTTATTTATTTGGATTTTTTGCATTATTTGTTTTTCCTGGATAGTGCCAAGAAATTGTTTAAAAAGTTGTCTCGTTTTCTTTTGGTATATTTTCTTGGTCCTTAACAAGTTATGTTTTACCACACTCTGAAGAAACTGTTCAGTTAATGCTCTTACGTTCATTATGTTCAAATGCATCAGTTACAGTCTTAGTTTCACTTTTCTTGGCCACATTCCCCCAGAGCCTCTGTCTTTTCCTTCAGGCTGGCCTGGCACAGCTGTTTACTTCTATGATACATCCTTGTTTGTTTTTTGGTTCCTTAACATCTCGATTTTGGTGGCACACAGTCTCCAAGAGCTTTTTGTAGAAAAGCATACCTGAAGGTTAATTTTTTGAGATCTCTTGTATACATGGAAGCATCTTTATAATGCCCTCACAGTTGGGTGATAATCTGGCTGAGCATGGTGCACTGGAAGGTGAGTCAGCATGTTCTCACAGATTCCTTGAAGGCACTGCTCCCCTGCCTTTTGGACTCCTTGTCAGTGTTGAGAAGCTTGGAGTCATTCTGTGTGTGTTTGTGCACGCTGATCTTTTTTCTTAATTGAATTTATTGCGGGTGACACTAATTATACAGCTAGTGCTCAATTTACGACCACGATTGGTTCCAACAGACTGATCGTAACACGATTTGGTCGTAAGTTAAGTAGGCTATATGTACAGTACTGTGAAATGATGTTATAAAAATCTTGAAGTCATTTTATCATAATTTTCCTTCATTATTGTTATATACCATAATTTTCTTTGTTCATTTTATGCTGTTTGTATCATCTCTACACTATTTTGTTTCTTATTTTTACATTCGTCAGGTTTAAGTAAAAACTGCATTACCAGTACAACTGGTTTAATATTTGCAAAGACAATTTCTTCTTGGTAGACATCTTGGGGAGGGGTTTGATGAAAAATATCCAAGACACAAAACACAGATTGCTGTACCGAGTCTGGGATAACAGTTGAAATGGTGCACGCGGAGATGGTAGTGCTGCCGGAAGCTGGTCTGCACTGTCGTACACTCAGCTGGGCAATGCTTGCGCTGCCAGATGCGGAGCAGTCGTGGCTAGCGATTGTGGTCATAAAGTCGAATGATCGTAAGTTGTATAGGTCATAAGTCGATCAATATTTGTATAGGTTTCAGGCACCCAATTCTACAGCACATCTGTTCACTGTATTGTGTGTTCACTACCCCAGTTCAAGTCTTTGCCTATCACCATTTATCCCCACATATACCCTCTACCACCTCCTCTCCCACACCACCCACCCTAAGAGCCTTTCTGATTCCAGTTTCTGGGACAGTGGCTGGGTTGTCTTTCCACAGTGTTGTGACATGATGGTGATGTGCCTTCCATCCATTACACTTTTCATCCATTACCTTCAATGCTTGAACGTTCTGTTCCTGTACTTCTGCAGAATTTTCTTCTTCCTTTTTTAATACTTCTTCCCCATACATATTCACTGTTTTAGTTTTCTATAATCATATTTGACAGAATGCTTACAAACAACATACATTTACTTTGCATAGTTTGGGAGGCTGGCAGGTCAGGGTGCCAGTATGGTTCTGGAGAGAGCCGTCTTCTGGGTTAAAGGCTGTCATTTTTTTTTTTTTTTTTTTTTTTTTTTTTTTTTTGCTATGTTGTCGTGTGGGAGAAGGGAGGAGAGGACTCTCTGGGGTCTCTCCTATAAGGGCACTGTTGGGCAAAAAAGTGTGTTTAGGTTTGCTCACTTATATTTTGCATTGTGCAGGGCATCACCATGTGTGTGATCTATGGAAGGCTGTGGGTGCTTGTTTTCAGGGCAGCAGATTACAAATTGCGGATTGCCTGCCTCCATGGGGAGGGGCGATTGTTTGCTATTGTTTGCCAGAGAAGGGGTATTTCCTCCCTGCCTGCTTGCTCTTCAGCGGTGAGGTTGGTGAGTTACCTGATGGGATCAAGGGTAGGGGCTTGGGAGCCCTGAGTGAGAGGAAGGCAGTCTTCCCTGCCTGTTTGCTCGTCCACTGTTATGAGGCTTTAATAAATGGAATGGCCCAGCATTTTCTGGCTCCACAGTTTCTTTACCGTCTGCCTGAATCTAGTGTGAACCTACATGGCCATGATGGCAGCCACTGGCCCTAATGCCCCTAGCTCATTTATAGACTAGCTCTGTCTTTCCCCATTGATTTAAGATATCTTAATGCCTGACCTGTAGTGGCACAGTGGATAAAGCATTGACCTGGAACCTGAGGTCAACCTGTGACTCTTTTGTATCTCTAATTTGTACTTCGTAATCCCTTTACCTTTTTCACTTAGCCACCCAAATCCCCTCTATCTGGCAACTATCAGTTTGTTCTCTGTATCTAAGTCTTTTTCTATTGTATTTGCTTGCTTTGTTTTTTAGATTCTGCATATAAGTGAAATCATAGGGTATTTGTCTTTCTCTGACTTATTTCACTTAGCTTAGTACCCTATAGGTCCATCTGTGTTACTGCAGATGGTAAGATTTTATTTTATTTATGTTTTATTAATACCCTGTTGTATGTGAGTACTCTTTCTTATTTATCCATTCCTGTTTTGACTGGAGCTTTAATCTGTTTATATTTAAAGTGATTATTGATAGGTATGTAGTTATTCCCATTTTACTGTTTTCTGATTATTTTTATAGTTCTGTTTCTTATTCTCTTGCTTTCTTTTCTTGTATGTTAATGACTTTCTGTAGTGTTTGATAGAATCAATCGGAGTCCGAAAGGCCAGTGTAACAGGCTTTAATAAAAGGAAACCTGCCAGGCTGTCTCGTAAAGAAGAGCAGCAGCGGCTACAGTCTTTAGGCCACTTTTTAGGGTAAGGATAGGGAAGTAAGAAGGGTAGAGGGGCATTTGCTGATTGGCTGTCGCTATCGCTGGGTAGGGTTGCTTTTCACCAATTATGGATGTTGGTACATTTTCAATCGTCAGCAGTTTCAACCATCCATGACTTCATCGAACATTCCTTTGTGGTTGGTCACCTGCCGCAAGCCCTGAAACGAAACTTGAAACTCGTGCTGGCAGGTTAAAGAAATGCAACCTAAGATTCCCGACTATTTGATATATTTATATAAAAAGGAAAGAGAATGATTCCTAGAGAGGCTCAAGGGAAAGGGGACGGAGGTCATCATCTTCTGTAACTTCTTCCTGCTGAGGGGCGGTGAAGGGTTATGGTCTCTCTAGGGATCACTCTCAGTGGGGAGTAGAGAGGTGCAGTGATGGCTTCCTGCCGGGTAGGGGTGTATTTACAGGGGTCCAGATTTTTCTGTTTCGTGAGGGCAGGTTTCAGGGTTGGTGTGTAGGGCTAGGTAGATTTCTCCAATTTTCTGATTGGCGAAGGCCTGCATGTGGTTCTGTAAGAAACTAGTGAAAAGAGGTAAGAGGCAGGGTCCAAAAGCTAGAATAATAAATAGGAGAGTGAGTGGACCAGTGAAAGGCAATAGTCAAGACACCCAGTTTGTGCGAAACCACTGGTTCCATGATTCGGTTTGTTTTTCATGGATTCACTGGGCTCGTTTCTTTAATTTGATTGCCACGTTTCTAACTAGTCCTGACTGATTAAGGTAAAAGGAACACTCTTCTCCTAGAAAGACATAAATACTTCCTTTTTCTGCCCTTAAGAGATCAAGTCCTCGGTGATTTTGTAGTGTGATGGCGGCTAAGGAATCAATTTGATCCTGAAGTTTTACTGGGGTGGAGGCAGTTTCTTTTAGGGAGCTTTGGAGGTCTTCAGAGAGAGTGTGGTAATAGGACAGGGCAGTGGCCAGTTCCCCTGCCCCTAGACCTACTCCTGTAGAGATTCCTAAAGCGACAAGAAGAGGGATTACTTGTATAGCTCGTTTGGTCCTTAGATTGATGGGTAGTGTACTAGGAATTGGAAGAGGCTCATGGGGTGGGATTAGGCTGATATTTGGGGTGAGATAGACTAGGGTACAGGATCCTGTCCAATTAGTAGGGAGACACATATAGGTGTTGGTCCCATACAAGTAGAAAGCCCCTGATTGGGTGAGGCAGGCTGAGAGGTGAATAGAGAATAGATGGACAAGGGGTCGGTTTCGTCTGTCCAGCTCTGAACTCTAGACAGTCAAGGTGGAGGAAAGTGCAGCCCCAACTAGAGGGGAGACATGGTCAGAGGCCTGCTTTGAGCATTGCAACCGTGTGGTAGGGGTAGTGAGCCAGGGATATAGCCGTGTGGTGGGACAGGAGCATTTATGTTGTGAAGCTGTAAGAGTAGGGGGTCCTGTGAATTGAACGGAATTAGAAAATAATCCGTTTACTTTTGGAGAAACTTGATAGTTAACTCGATGATTCTGATGGTCTTTGGGAAATTGGATAGTTACTGTGCTGTTGCAGAGGTTAGAAGGGAGGTGACCCACTGGCACAGTACCTTGAGCAGTAAAGCATAAAGGGGCAGGTGAAAGCAGGGGGGTGTTCAGGGTCCCCAAGCAGGGGGAATTTGGGTTTTAATTTTTTGAGCTGGGAATAATAGGTTTGATATAGCTTATTTGCTCGGTTGGTGGCTGAGGTGGGATAATTCCCTATAAGGGTGTCGGCTCTCTCAAAGAAGGAAGCCCCTTTTTGGGTTTGGTATATGAGAACTGTCCGTAGAAGGTGGGTGTTGTTGTTTGGGATGGGGGGCAGAGTAAGCTGAGGAGGACATAGACATACACATCCAGCAATTAACTGCATAGGAAGAATTAGCTTCAATTAAAAGTCTTTGAGTGAGGTTAAGGGAACGTTCTATATATGTGGCCTCTAGGAGAGAGGAGATGGGGGCGGCATATGTGGCGCTCAGTAAGAGAGAAAGTAGAACTGGTGTTAGGAGATCAAGAACTGGGGGCATGGTGGTTGGGCTTAGGGGTGATTAAGAGGAAGAGAAGAAGAAATTGAAAAGCCACTGTTTCTTTTGGAGAAACTTCAAGTAGAGAACCTTGCCAGGCCAAGTCCCACATCCAATTGAGGAGTCTGTCAATCTCACTGAAGTGAGGCCTTAACCAGGAGAGGTCCTCGGAGACCTCAAGAAGGAAGTAGAAGAATCTGGCAAGGTGGTAATTGGCAGTTGCCTGTTGTGAGTGCCTGCTGGACTGGGCGGTATGGCAGGATATGGCCTCTTGGAGGATCATTATGAGATGGACTGGTCTGGTTCTTGTATAGGGGAACATGTGGAGGTCAGAGCGTTGGAGGAGGACGGAGGAGAAGAGGTTTTTGCTAAAAGTATTTGGTAGGTCGAGTAAGAGGAATAGATGGAGAGTCGAGATTGGAGAAAGAAGAAAGCCTGTCCATAGGGAATTTCTGAGGCCTTCCCTCTCTGGTGGCAAAATTTTCTAGGTCCAAAAGAATGTTTATGTCAAATGTGCTGTTTTGGGGCCAGTGGGAATCATTATCGAGTTTATATTGGGCCAGGCTGTATTGCAGAAGAAGAGGTCCAAGAGACCGAGTTTAACGAGATTTTTAAGAGACAGCCTGGGGGTGTAGCCTCAGAGGGTCTTGATTGGGAGGAGCCCATACTGGGTGAGCAACAGGGGAGGGAACAGGCGTCCCTGTCCTGATCCCTTATTGTGAGAGAGAATGAGAGACAAGAGACTGTCGATCGTCACCGAAGGTCTTGAATCCAGAAGGTCCAAAGACCGAGAGTTACCTGACTAGGTGCCTAGATTTCCGAGAAAATGAGAAATGGGACAGGCCACTTAAACGAGAGTCCTCCCAAAGCACAACCCTGGGCCAGAGATGGATGGGAGGCACAAGGACCTACCGGGGATAGGAAGACCTCAAAGAAATCACCTACCTCTGGTCCGGCAGGGGTTTGGGACAGGGTCAGACCGCCGGCCAATCAACCTACAATTACACGTCCAAACAGAATCAGGGAGTAAGCCTGGGACAAGATGCCACTGCCCACTGCTTCCCTGGTGGTAAGTTTGGACGGCAAAGAGGGATTGTCCAGGCAGTTAGTACCCTGTCCTGGGTTTCGGCACCAAATGATAGAATCAGTCAGAGTCCGAAAGACCAAGTGTAACAGGCTTTAATGAAAGGAAACCTGCCAGGCTGTCTCAGAAGGAAGAGCAGCAGCGGCTACAGTCTTTAGGCCACTTTTAAGGGTAAGGATAGGGAAGTAAGAAGGGTAGTGGGGCATTTGCTGATTGGCTGTTGCTATTGCTGGGTACAGGGGTGCTTTTCACCAATTATGGATGTTTGTGCATTTTCAATCGTCAGCAGTTTCAACCGTCCATGACTTCATTGGACATTCCTTTGTGGTTGGTCACCTGCTGCAAGCCCTGAAACGAAACTCATGCTGGCAGGTTAAAGAAATGCAGCCTAAGAGTGTTGTATTTAAATTCTTTTGTCCTTATTTTTTAATGTATCTCATGTAGATTTTTGGTTTGTGGTTATGATGTGCTTCATATGTACCAAGCTATATTTATAGCAGTCTATTTTAAGTTGATGATCACTTAAGTTAGAACACATTCTAGAATCACTATCATTCTTACACACCTCCTCCATATTTATGTTTTTGTAAGTATATTTTACTTTTGCTGATGTGTGTTTATGTGTATTCCTTATTTTACTATTGTAATTACACACAATCTTCCTACTTTTAATCTTTGTTCTAGCTTTAGTGTTGGTTGGCTGATCCACTGACTTTATTATATATTTGCCTTTGTCAGTGAGAATTTTTTTCTTTGTGATATTTTCTTATTCACAGTTTTTTTTCTTTCTTAAGGAAGTCTCCTTAACATTTTTTATAATACTGGTTTGGTGGTAATAAACTCTTGTCAGTTCATTCTCATCTGAGAAGCACTTTATATGTCTTTTGATTCTAAATGATAGCTTTGCTGGGTAGAGTAGTCTTGATTGTAGGTCCTTTTTTTTGGTATTTTTCCAAAGTTAGAAGTGGGGAGGCAGTCAGACAGACTCCTGCATGTGCCACCTGGATCCATCTGGCATGGCCATCAGGGGGCGATGCTCTGCCCATCTGGGGTGTTGCTCCATTGTGGCTAGAGCCATTCTAGTGGCCAACGAGCTGTCCTCAGCACCTGGGCCAACCCTGCTCCAGTGGAGCCTTGGCTGTGGGGGGGGAAGAGAGAGACAGAAAGGAAGGAGAGGCAGAAGGGTGGAGAAGCAGATGGGCACTTCTCTCGTGTGCCCTGACTGGGAATCAAACCCTGGACTTCCACATGGCAGGCCCACGTTGTACCGCTGAGCCAACTGGCCAGGGCTGTAGGTCCTTGCTTTTTTATCACTTTGAATATTTTGTGCCACTCTCTCTGGGCTGCAAAGTTTCTATTGAGAAATCAGCTGACAGTCATATCAGAGTTCCCTTGTAGGTAACTAATTGCTTTTCTCTAGTTGCTTTTAAGATTCTCTCCTTTGTCTTTAACATTTGCATTTTGATTATGCTGTGTCTTGGTGTGGGCCTCTTTGGGCCCACCTTGTTTGGGACTCTGCATTTCCTGGACTTGTATGTCTATTTCCTTCATAAGTTTTCAATCTTTTGCTCTGTCTCTTACTTCTCTTCTTCTGAATCCCTATGATGTGAATATTGGTACATTTGGTATTGTCTCAGGGGACCCTTAAACTATCATTTAAAAAACTTTTTTGGGGACCCTGACCAGTTGGCTCAGCTGTAGAGTATCAACCCAACATTCGGAAGTCCTGGATTCAATTTCTGGTCAGGGCACACAGGAGGAGCAACCATCTTCTTCTCCCTTCCCCACTTTCTCTCTCTCTCTCTCTTTCTTTCTCTCTCTTCCCCTCCTACAGCCATGGCTCAATTGGTTCAAGCATGTCAGCTCCAGGTGCTGAGGATGGCTCTGTGAAGCCTCTACCTCAGGTGCTAAAAAATAGCTTAGTTGCGAGCATCAGCCCAAGATGGGTGTTGCTGAGTAGATCCCAGTTGGGGCACATATGGGAATCTCTGTCTTCCTTCTCTCACTTAAAAAAAAATCTCACTTAAAAAAAGAGAGCAACTTTTTCTTTTTTTTTTCGTTGCTTTTCCAATTGTGTGTTTTATGCTACTTTTTCTTCCAAATTGCTCATTTGATCCCTTGCTTCATCTAATTTTATGTTGATTCCATCTGATGTATGCTCCATTTTAGTTATTCTTCACTTCTGACTGGTTCATTTTTGTTTTCTATCTCTATTTTTATGTTTCCAGTCTGTTTGTTGAGCTTCTCACTGAGCTCATCAATTCTGCCCCTATATTCATTGAGCATTTTTATAACCAGTATTTTGACCTTTGAATATGGTAGATTGCTTATCTTCATTTTGTTTAGTTCTTTTTCTGGAGTTTTTCCTCTTCATTCATTTGGGACATGTTTTTTTGTCTCTTCATTTGGGCTGCATCCCTGTGCTTATTTCTGTGTATTTGGTATATCTGTTATGTCTCTCTGTCTTGGCATGGTGGCCTTGTGTGTAGGGGTTCTGTGAGGCCCAGTGATGCAGTCTCCCTATTCATCTGTCCCTTGTGTGAGATTTGTGTCCCCTTCTGTTGTAGCTGAACCTTGATTGCCTTGGCAGGGCAGTGGGTAGGACTGACCCTCAGGCTGCCTGGCTGTGAGGACTGGCCATGACATTACAGTGGACAGCTATTATGCAGAGGCTGACCCCACAGAGCAGTATTTGCTTTACCATATCTCTGATGCATGCCACTCCACACTTTGGGCGTGTCATTTGTGGTGCTAATTTGGTGGTGCTCTGGTATGATCTGAAGCTGGTCACTAGGTGTGTTTATTCTGGAACTTCTTGGGATCATCTCCAGTTTAGGCCAAGTTCAGCTGCGGCCTGTGTCTGGCCTGGGGCCACCTGGTAGGAGCTACAAAGTGATCTTCAATTGGTAGCTGTCTGTGCTAGGCTATGAGGCTCCTGGGAATTGTTATACTGTGAACCCAGGCTACTAGTTCCCAGCTAGGGGCTGGTTAGCAAGAGGAACTGGGCAAGAGGAGGCCACTGAAAGGGTTTTGGTTAGTGTGCAAGTCTGGTGGGGCAAGGTCTTAGAGAATCAGCAGGATGGGGTGAGATTATATTAACTAGGTTACTGAGAGCTAAGATTTGGACCAGATCTGTGCCTGTAGACTATGTTGGAGGAGGAACAATGGCTCCTTCTAGCACTCTTTCTGGGATATAGCTGCCCTTCCATCCTTTGCTCTAAGCCTGACAATTCATTTCCTTCCAGTATGTCCCTGGCACTTTTTGAGCTACTATCCCTTCTCTGGATTTTAGGGTATTTGTGAGTGAATGAGTTTGTGCTCAGGCCCTTTGAGAAAACACCTGGACTCTAGCAGCCCTTTGTCTCACCTAGACAGAATCTCTTTTGATTTTTCACTTCCTGGCATGGTGATTTGGGGCGGAGAGCCTGGTGTGGGGCTCCCTCACTCCTCAGGGAAGACTTCTACAGCTGAGATATTTCTTCCAATTCTTAACTGCCACATGTGCCAGCGGGACCAGCCTGCTTTGTATCTCAGTCCTTCCTACCACTTCAACATGGTTTCTTTGTATCCCTGGTTATAAGACTTCTTTCTGTTCAGCTAGTCTTCAGGTGGTTCTGAAGGGTAGTGGTTCTATAATTTAATTGTAATTTTGATTACACAGCATTTACTTACTCCACCATCTTGATTGGAAGCTGTGAGTATGAACTTTCTATATTTGTCCATTTGTCTGTGAAATAACTATTATTGTCCTAGATAGCTGGTGTTTTTCTTAACAATTTGTAAGAATACATTTATATGGTGAGGGGCTCACTCTTCTCTCTTTTAATTTGGTAACATACGAGTGTACAACTGCACCCTACATTGAGTAGAAAAGCAAATATCTTAAGTGAAAAGCTTGTTATCTGTCTCATATGAGCTGTGCTTGTATGACAGTTATAATTATAGCTTATACTCATGTTTCCTAGTCATTAAGAGAAATAGCTACCAAGAGTATTTTAATAGAAGGAACATCATTATGAGCATTTGATAACACTGACTTGGTCTTTTCCCAAAACTAAGTGAAGAGAAATAAGGCAGTTTTTAAGAACTAATAAAACTATAGCGGGTATTATTTCAGTGGTTTAAAGTTTGAGCTGCCAGTTGTGGCTGTGGTTGAACTACAAAAGCATCCCTTGTGTAAAATGGTCCTTTGTGATATTATAGACTATTTATTTAAGAATGCTATGCTTAATAGGGAAGGAATCTCCTGAAGACAGATGCCAGTGTTTGAAAAGCTGTAGTATCTAATTACCAAGATTCTTGATTTCATGGCTATCCTTTTGTTTGCTTAACATGAAAGGTTAATCCAGCAAACACGGGGCCAAGCATAGGCTCCCAGCCGGAGCTTCTGAGCACCCCATCTCTGCCAGCCGAAAGTCAGCCGACCTCAGAGCACGTCGGTGAGAAACCCAGACAGGCACCTCCTGCTGTTCCTCCTGAGGCCAATGCTGCCACTGTTGATTTAGTTTCCCCAGCCATCAGCCAGAGTGTAGCTCTTCCTGTTCCTTTGACAGCCCATCCAGTGACAGACTTCATGTTTTCGGTGACCGGAAAAGATACCAGGTAAGCTAAAGCTGGTCCTGGAGATGACAGTAGTGTGAATGGCATCTTTCAGTTCTTACATAATTTGCAAAATCAGGAGCAAGATATATATAAAAGGCTGATGATTTCCTTTTTAAACAACTTCCCAGCATGCCAGGGTTTGGGGTTCAATTCCTGGTCAGGGCATATGTGAGAAGCAACCAATGAGTGCAACTAAATGGATCAACTAAGTGGAACAATGAGTTGATACATCTCTCTCTCTCCTTTTCTCTCTCCCACACCTCCCCTCACTCTCAAATCAATGGAAAAATTTGAAAAAAAAAAGAAAAAGATAATTCAGAACTGAGCCCTGAATTCTGCCATGTATGTAAGAAGAGGACTGTTGTTTGGTAGCCATGGTTCCATTAGTTATTCATAGTTAATTTATGCAGCTATAAAATGGTTAATGCAGGAGCAGTGACAGGTTCCCTAGAAGTGAGTCGTGTCCAGCTGCCCTTACTGAGATGGAGTAGTGAGGTCGTGAGAGCCAGAGACAGCTGCCCTTTATAATATTGTGAAACTATTTAACCTAATGAACATTTGAGTCTCTGTCAGAAGCACTTCAGATTGACCCGTAATGGAACCCACGGCATTCTCAGCAGCCTGGACAGCTTGCGGTGGCAGAGAAAGGGCACCTTTCTCTGGAATCTCATATATAACTTATGTTTTTATGACTTTTTAATGGGATTATACAATTAAAAGTACTGTATTTTTTACTTTACATCTTCTGTTTGTTATTTTGGGGTGTTTTTTTGTTTGTTTGTTTTTTTGTATTTTTCTGAAGCTGGAAACGGGGAGAGACAGACAGACTCCCGCATGCGCCCGACCGGGATCCACCCGGCACGCCCACCAGGGGGCGACACTCTGCCCACCAGGGGGCGATGCTCTGCCCCTCGGGGCATCGCTCTGTCACGACCAGAGCCACTCCAGTGCCTGGGGCAGAGGCCAAGGAGCCATCCCCAGTGCCCGGGCCATCTTTGCTCCAATGGAGCCTCGCTGCGGGAGGGGAAGAGAGAGACAGAGAGGAAGGAAAGGGGGAGGGGTGGAGAAGCAGATGGGCGCTTCTCCTGTGTGCCCTGGCCGGGAATCAAACCCAGGACCTCTGCATGCCAGGCCGACGCTCTACCACTGAGCCAACCGGCCAGGGTGTTATTTTGGGTTTTTTAAATATTTTTTTCATTGATTCGAGAGAGAAGCATCAACTCATTATTCCACTTAATTGTGCACTCATTGGTTGCTTCTTGTATGTGCCCTGATAGGGGCTTGAAACCTGTGACCTTGGTGTGCCAGGATGACGCTATCCACTGAGCAAACTGACCAGGGCCTTACTTAACACCTAACGGTCCATTCAGAGAATTCTACAATATGAAATAGATGAAGTCCACTATCATAGCAATACTTAAACTGACAAAAATGTCTTCTGTACCATGTTTTTCTTTCTTGATAACTGTTGAAGTCTGAAGAACAGTGCACTGCGTCTCCTGCTCATGAGGAATGGTGGCCATGCAGCTAAAGCATAGCAGTATTTTCCCTTACCAGGACTGGAGAAATGCATGTTAGCCCTTTAGCCTGTGTGATAAATGGGGCCTTTTGAGTTAGGGAGCCATTGTCCTGTCCTACCACATGAAGGAATGATTAGTGTGGTGTTAAAATGAATAATCACTGTGTCAAGCAAATTTTAGTACTGGGCCTGTATCTCTTAAGAATTCTTTTTCTCAGAAGAAAATGAAAAAACATATACTACAGACCTAAGCATTTCCATCTGTATTTCAACAATAGGCTTGTAATTATTGACAGTTTTTTGCTGTTCTTTCTTGAGAGTTAGTGTGTCTTAAGAGTTTTCTCTTTCAGATCTGTGACTAGAGATACTCAGGCGTTCCAGCCACAGAGCAGACCAGAGATAAAAGAAGGTAATGTGTAGTTATAATACATTTGTTTCTGACCTGTTTGCTCAGACTCCTCCAGGTTGCTCGGATGTCTGTGTGGTGGCGTGATTTATGAAGGCTTCAGACCTTAATGAACTGGGTGGTAGCTTTCCCATTAGAATGTAGAGATTAGATGAGCCTTGGACCATTTCAAATAAAGGTAGAAGATACCCAAAAGAAAGTAATATTTGGGCCATGGCCTACAAGAGGGGGCTGCTCATGTGGCCAGCTTGGAAAACCTGCTGAAGGACCATGCAGAACCCTCTAGTGGGAATGTTCCTAATGTATCTAAGCACAGCAGAGAGGCCAAGGGGGCTGGAGTGAGCAGAGGAGGAAGAGGAGGGGGAGAGCTGGGTCAGCAGGGCTCAGGTGTGCAGGGCCTGGACTCCAGCTAAGTGAGACAGAAAGCCAACCTAATCATTTAGAATGGGACTATCATTAATGTGTATTTCTTGGGATATAGTGGAGCTAAGGGTTTTTTAGGACAAGGCTGCCAATTAGATATGATTTTAAACCAAAACACTGTGCTCTTTAAGCTTTTATTTCCTTTGCTGTAAAAGGATAATTCTTGCCTTACCTGCCTCATGATATTATTTTAAAAATAAAAATGAAAGTACTATAATAATGGAAGTCCTAAGTGACAATTATCAACAATAATAAATGTTTTAATCGTAATGTTTCTGAATTGTGTGTACCTTTTAAATTATTTTGATATTCATACTGATAATTGCATTTTGTCCCTACTTCTTTAATAGGGTATGAAACACATAAAGTTGTTAACACAAGTTCTTTTCACACAACTCCAAACACATCACTGGGAATGGTTCAGGCAACACCATCCAAAGTGCAGCCATCACCCACTGTGCATACAAAAGAAGCATTAGGTAAAGCCTTTGGAATATGCAACTTCTGACAACAGATTAATGAAAAATCTTTGCATCTCTGTTTACAGTTATTCTTTCTGCCTCTTTAAGGTTTCATCATGAATATGTTCCAGGCTCCTACACTTCCTGATATTTCTGATGACAAAGATGAATGGCCATCACTAGATCAAAATGAAGATGCATTTGAAGCCCAGTTTCAAAGTAATAATTTGTTTAAAAACTCATAAGTGCCTAGCATTGTGGATGGTTGTCACAGGAAATATCAAGGATTATACAAGAAGGGGCCCTACCCTTGATTAGCTTGCCACATAAGGGCAGGGAATGCATGAAATAAAAAATCAGAGAATGGGCCTGACCTGTGGTGGCGCAGTGGATAAAGCGTCGACCTGGAAATGCTGAGGTCCCCGGTTCGAAACCCTGAGCTTGCCTGGTCAAGGCACATATGGGAGTTGATGCTTCCAGCTCCTCCCCACCTTCTCTCTCTCTCTCCCTTTCTCCCTCCTCTCTAAAATGAATAAATAAAATTTAAAAAAAAATTAAAAATTATATAAAAAAAAATCAGAGAATGTTTGACAAGGTACTTGATGTGGGCCATAGACCTGGTTGGTTTCTTAAAAAATAATAGTGCCAAAAAAGGACAAGCTATCCCCATGGGTAGAAACGGCTAGGAAGGGCTGAGTACTTGAAGTCTTACTTGAGGCTTGCCTGGTAGAATGGTAGGGGCAAAGTGCTGGAGGCCAGCAACTAACTGTCCTACTTTTGTCAGGAGTCGGGATTCCTGCTGTAAGCCAGCGAGAGATCATGATAAAACTAAACAAGATTTAGTTAGTCTTGGGAGAATCTGAAATATAAAGCTACAGGGTTAATTATTCCTTATACAAAATGGAAAATAAAGCCACTGAGCTTTGTTCAGTGACTCAGGTGATAACAGTGTTTTAGGAGAATGATGACTACCATGTTTTATATAGGGCAGGTACTCAAGACCTGGAGGCTTGAGTGTGAACCCCTTTGACCTAGTTCATTCATCTCAGTACAGTGACTTACCATATTACCTAGTATTTGAAAAGCTGCTATCACTTCTCTTTTGTAAGCTGTTATTTTATTTTCTTACTTGTAGTTGATTGAAACTTAGCATATGGGATAATGTTTTTTTCCCCAATGCAATAATTAAATGCTGTTTTTTCTCTGTTGCAGAAAATGCGAGGTCTTCTGGAGCTTGGGGGGTCAATGAGATTATCTCGTCATCTGCTTTTTCTGTGTTTGAAGATAGAAACAAAGAAAATTATGGGTACTGAAAGACCTAGTTAAAATCACATTATAGGTGCTACCTTTTGTCACAGTGACATGGAATGCCACACAGGTTCCTGAGTCTCAAGGCAGTGAGGTGGTGATAGAGTGGCCCCTCAGTCAGATGGTTTGCATTAGTCCCACCTCTGCCACTGATGAGCCTTTTGACCACGTAACCAGGAGGTTGTTGCTAAAGGTTTCCAGATCCTCAGTGCTATGCGGTTAAAGCATGTGGTAATGAATTATCAGGACTGAGGGATTCTGTGGATTTGAAGTTGCATTAGATGTGAATGAATATTCGTATGGCTCTGTTTATATTTGCAAGATTGATCAAGTAGGAAAGAGGTGGCTTACCTGGGGTCATGCTGCATAGAGAATATGTATTAAGGCTGAGAGAAATTAATTAGAGTGGGAAGCTCCAGGAATTTTTCACTATTAACAATTTAAACTGTGGAAAGAGAAGTATTGGTGTGAATTAAAGGTATCTCAATATGGAAGAGATTTATACTGAGACAGAAAGGAGAAAGGGCCTGACAACCTCTCAGAGAGAAATCCCACACCTAGACCAAGCACTGGAAATAAATCAAATGCATGGCATCCCTGACTTTCTGTGGCCACAGCCCTAACCCTTTCCTAAAATTTATAACTCAGTGTAATAGAAGCTTTTGTATTTTCTACCCTCTGAAGTAACTCTACTCTTATACATAGTCACATTAATTGATTCCACACTCTGTTTTGCTACAACTATTGTAAAAGTAAGGAATACATATGTAAATACTATATAATTAAATAGAATAACTGGAGGATGCTTCTAGCACTCTTCATAAGTGATAGCATTTATTTCCTTGGCATATTTTACTATTTATAATTTTACAAATCTTTTCTTAGATTGCCACAGCCTAAAAATAAACCCACAGGAGCCAGGGCCTTTGGAGAACGCTCTATAAGCATATTTTCTACACAACCAAAGGTAAGTAATCTGCTTTATCTGTGAAATGGGGCTTACAACCCTTTCTCTTTTATTACCAAATAGATATGCCAGGTAAATTAGATGATGTATATAAAACTGTATTGGAAAATACAATGTCCTATGAAGAGTGTGGTTTTAGGGAACATTATTCTACAATTGTGTTTCTAGTATCTGCCAGGCACTGTGATAGGTATAGAAAATAAAAAAGGAATTTGATGTGATCCTTGCCCTCCAGGAGCTTGGCCTGTAGACAGGAGGACCTACAGGGGGGAACAGGGAGAAGTACACGTTTCCTAGACCTGGGAAGTGAGACCTGCAGTGGACTGTTAGTGAGAATTATACTGAAATGGTCCATCATCAGTCACTGCAGCAGATGAGTGTCACCGGTTTGGTGACCCACGATGTTCCTTTTTACAGCAGCTGTTGTGTCTAGCCCACACATAGCTTCCCCAACCCTGAGTGTCACCAAGCTGCACTTCTCTCCACTTAACCCCAGGCTGCCCTCTTCTGTGGTGCATCAGAGTGGCACTGAGAAGCTCTGCTGAAACCTGGCTTGTGGTTCTCACCCCACATTGGATTCTTTTGAGTAAATTATCATCCAGCTCTCTAATGCTTCTGGTGAACTTTTTGACTTTTAAAAATTTTCCAAGTAATAGGCTGAATTTTAAAAATAGCAGCATCACTTCCTAGTTGCATTTTATTGAACTATTCAAGTATATGTGCTTTGACTAAAAAACCTGCAATGAATTATCCATATACCCTGGCCCTAAGCATAAGCTCTATGCTGTGTTCACCTGAAGATGCAATCAGCTAGCTTTTCCTGCAGTATTGGAAGAGATTTGGTGGAATTTATGAAGACTGCTGTATATATGAAAACCAGGGGTTGCATTTTAATGAGCAACGGAAGAGCTTTGGTCAAGTTTCTGTCTTTGTTATAGAGTCTAAAACTTGACCTTTGCATTCTTATACTTACTTTTGCATTCTTGAAGAAATAGCTGATTCTTGGGCTACAGCTAGAAAAATACAAATGAGCCTGGAGCATCTCACAGTGCCAGAAAGTAAGGAGTGCTTTTGGGAAAACGGTGGAGCACAGGAAAATGCAGGAGCCAACCCAAGCAGCCACTACCAAACCTGGGACAATGTGAACGAGAAAATAAGTAGAATAGGGTAGTATTAGATTTTAATCCAAGAAATAAATACTCATAGTGCTGTAAATAAAATGGGAGAGAAAGGACAAAGTATCCTTAAGAACTCCCAAGTAAGGTAGAGGGAATGAGTGGCAATAGAAAATAGACATTGGAACCACAATAATAATTGCTGCACCAAGCACTGGTGAATATTAAAATTAGCTAGCAAAACTTGTCTCACCCAAATGATTGATTGTTGCGATTTTAACATTTTTTTACAAATTCTTTGATAATCCTGTATCGAGATGGTGGATCTTAGTTTACCTTCCTTTGACTGTAGGCTGGTCTTAGTGACTTGCTTCTAAAAAGTAGAGAAAGGGAAAAACTGTACCTGCAAGTGGTAAAGCTGGCAGACACTACCTTGACCTAGTGATCAGTAAACTTTACAGGTGATAAGTTGTGTTTGATGCCATGTATCCTCTAGCAGTGATCGGCAAACTCATTAGTCAACAGAGCCAAATATCAACAGTACAACGATTGGAATTTCTTTTGAGAGCCAAATTTTTTTAACTTAAACTATAGAAGTAGGTACATTTCTTATCGAGGTAGCGCCCGCACGGAGTATTTTCTGGAAGAGCCACATTCAAGGGGCCAAAGAGCCGCATGTGGCTTGCAAGCCGTGGTTTGCCAACTTCTGCTCTAATGTGATATAATAAGAAATGATGATTCACCCTGATATTCTTCCCAAAAATCTATAACCCCAGTCTAATTTATAGGGAAACATCAAATAGACCTAAATTGAAGGGACATTCTACACTGTACCTGATCAGTATTTAAAAGTATCAGTGTGAGAAAAACTAAGAAAGGCCAGTAAACTGACACAGATTAGAGGGGGGCTAAGGAGACATGACCACTAAACATGGCATCCTGGATTGGATCTGGAAGAAGAAAAGGGACGTGAGTAGGAAAATGAGGGAATCCAAATATACTGCTCACAAAAATTAGATACAGTATTTCAAAATGAATATGAAGTGATAAAATATCCCCTAATTTTTGTGAGTAGTATAATTTCTGTAGTCAATAGTATTATTTAGTTTTCACAAATATACCAGGATTTTGTTTGTTTGTTTGTTTTTAATGTTTATTTTATTGATATTAGAGAGAGGAAGGTAGGGAATGAAAGAGAGACAGGAACATTGATCTGTTCCTATATGTACCCTGACTGAAGATCGAACTGGCAACATCTGTGCTTTGATATGATGCTCTAACCAACTGAGCTACCCGGCCAGGGGACAAATATACCAGGGTTTTATGTTAATATTAGGAGTTTGATGATAGGTGTGTAAAAACTGTACTGTCTTTGAAATTCTTCTGTAAATCTAGACTTTTCAAATAAAATAAAAGTAAACATTGAAAAACAAAAATGTGACCCTTGTATGTAGAGTGACCCTACAGGGGTATGATAGGAAAGTCTAGTCCTGGGGAAAAGAACAGAACCACATCATCCTTGCCATGTGTCAACCAGTGTTACACCTTTTCCTTTTTAATTCCTCATTTCTCTGAATCTTAAAAAATGTTAATGTGTTAAGTTTCTTGGATGACACAGGGAGATGGCTGCTTTTATTCAGTTCATCTTCTGTTGCAGGAAGTACCTCACGCTGAAGTGTTTTCAGATGACTCAACTGTATGGGGTGCCCGCTGCACCAAGACGCTGGCGCCCAGTCCTAAGAGCTCCGGAGACTTCACGTCTGCTGCCTTCTGCACTCTTCCAGGGGACTTAGTGCGTACTCTGGAAAATAAAGGTGTGGGTTTGTCTTATGTTTTATAACAGTCAAAAAGGCCACTACTGACAGGTTAAATTATTTGGATGCTGAAAATAAGGAACATTTGTATTTTCTAATTTGCTAAGAGCAGCGAATAGCAAGTTTTAGTTCTTGGTATTATTCTACAGATCTCATTACTTTATTTATTTATTTATTTATTTTAGCTGTGTTCCAATCAATATTTTAATTTTTATTTATTTATTTATTTATTTTTTTTGGTGACAGACAGAGGGGCAGATAGGGACAGACAGACAGGAAGGGAGAGAGATGAGAAACATCAATTCTTTATTGCGGCTCCTTAGTTGTTCATTGATTGCTTTCTCATATGTGCCTTGACTGTGGGGCTACAGCAGACTGAGTGACCCCTTGCTCAAGCCAGTGACCTTGTGCTCAAGCTGGTGAGCTTTGCTCAAACCAGACGAGCCCACACTCAAGCCGGCGACCTTGGGATCTCGAACCTGGATCCTTCACATCCCAGTCCGACGCTTTATCCACTGCACCACCGCCTGGTCAAGCCTAGTCAATATTTTTACAATGAAATTTTAGTTTCACATAATTTTAACCTATCTCAAAATATTAATTTTTCAGCTATTTAAATATGCAAAACCTTTCTTAGCTTTCGGGCTGGACAAAGATGAATGATAGGGCCAATTTGGCAGGCAGGTACTATACTGACCTCTGGGGTTTTTTCCATTTGGCTGAACTGCTCTCCCCAGCTACAGAAAGTCTTGTTTGTGTCCTCTCTGGGTTCCAAAATCACTGAGTAAACCCTTAAGGAATATTTCCTGAAATTCCTTACATTTGTGTAGTGCTTTAAGGTAAAATACTTGTATATATTATCTTTAAATCTTTGTAATAATAAGACTAGCCTGACCTGTGGTGGCCTCGACCTGAAATGCTGATGTTAGGGTTTGAAGTTCCAGGCTTGCCTGGTCAAGGCACACAGAAGAAGCAAGTTGATGTTTCCTGCAACCCCCCTCCCCTTTCTCTAAAATCAATCAATACTTTTTTTTTTTTTACAGAGACAGAGAGTGAGTCAGAGAGAGGACAGACAGACAGGAACGGAGAGAGATGAGAAGCATCAATCATTAGTTTTTCATTGCGCGTTGCGACACCTTAGTTGTTCATTGATTGCTTTCTCATATGTGTCTTGACCGTGGGCCTTCAGCAGACCAAGTAGCCCCTTGCTGGAACCAGCGACGTTGGGTCCAAGCTGGTGAGCTTTGCTCAAACCTGGGTCCTCTGCATCCCAGTCTGATGTTCTATCCACTGCGCCACCGCCCCGCAAGCTTGGTGGTGATGAGCAAGGACTTTCTCTGGGGCAGATCCTGTAGGATGGGGATGTGGTCACCAGTCACCAGGTTCTTGTCTGGTCCTGCACTTGGCAGCTGCTTATTCTTCATCTTGGCTTTGGCCATGTTGTAGTCTCCTGAGTCAAAGTATTTTTGCCCTTTCTGCAGTCTCTTCATGAGGAAGTCTGAGCCTGCAGGCTTTTGTCCCAGGCTTGGATATTTGGCCTTTAGCTTTGCCTCCCCAGCTCTCTCCAGGAGAATACCTTCTTTCTCCTGCGTGTCCTGCTTCTCCTCGCTGGTCTCCTCCGCAGGGTTCTCCTCTTCTTGTTTCTGGGACATGGTGGGACCGGGACTGTGGAGTGTAGGGGGACCAGGAAGTCAACCGGAGAAGGGAAGGGGGAGGGGAAATGGGGACAACCTGTGCTGCTTCTTCGGCTCCTGTCACTAGAGTTGCTCAGTCAAAATGGCCGATCTCATTACTTTAGAGACATAGCCAAGGACTAACTCAGAAAATTTTCTTAATTTTGAGTAATGTGACTCCAAGAGAGTAATGAGAAAACTCAAAAATGGTCCTTATTACTCCCAAATGTAACACTTGTATTAATATATCTAAGATCTTTATATATCTGAATTGCACCTTAATGTATAACATTCTGACTGAGCACAGATAGGTTTTAAATACCAGCCCGCACTGTGAGATCTGGAACCACCCACATTTTTAATTACCAATGATTCACCAGCTGAACTCTTGTCACGGCTGGCACTTTTTAAAGAGTAGCAGTTGTTTCCCAAAGCATGCGGTGAAAGACCTGCCATGGGACTTCACTCCCCTGGATGGAAGCATATTTGAGCCATAGACTTAAAAATGTTTAACTAAGGTTAATTTTTTTTTTCTTACAATATTAACAAATACAGTATATTTCTTTTCTGAATTTTAAAGGAGAGTTCAGTTGAAACTTGGAAAATTGCCAAGTTTTATCACAAGTTTGCCACTTTAATAAAAAGTTTTTTCCACAAAAAAAAAAAAAAGTTTTTTCCCTCAAAAAAACTAGTTTAGTCAAGAGCCTTTCAAAATAGTCAAAATTGGCTACACTTAGAGTATTTGCCACTTTGGTTCTATAAATAGAAGCTAATGTTTTTTTGTTTTTTTTTTAATTTTTTTTTATTTATTCATTTTTAGAGAGGGAGAGAGACAGAGAGAGGAGAGAGAGATGGGGGGGCGGGGGGAGGAGCTGGAAGCATCAACTCCCATATGTGCCCTGACCAGGCAAGCCCAAGGTTTCGAACCAGCGACCTCAGCATTTCCAGGTCGACGCCTTATCCACTGCGCCACCACAGGTCAGGCTAGAAGCTAATGTTTAATATTAAAACCTATTAGCACCTATTTGGTGAGGCAATATTTGATAAAATTTAATCCATTATGATACTTGGTCATATATAGTATTAATGTCATTTGGTAAGTTTATTCTATATTTCTTTCCTATCTAGTCTGTTGATCAATAGTTTTTATGTTAAAGGAAGTAGTAACTATTACCAGGAAGTGAGCTTTCTTTCTTTTTCTATTTTTTTAAATATTTTATTTATTGATTTGAGAGAGAGAGAGAGAGAGAGCAAGCAGCATCAACTTGTACTTGCTTCACTTTAGTTGTTCATTGATTGCTTCTCGTATGTGCCTTAACCGGGCAAGCCTGAGGTTTTGAACTGGCAACCTTGGCATTGCTGGTTGTAGCTCTATCCACTGTGCCTCCACAGGTCAGCCCTGAGCTTTCTGATACAAACTTAATACTGACTGAGGGAAGGACACCAAAAGCTCTGCCCTCCAGAAGCCTTGCTGCCTTTTATACTCCATGTCTGTGGTCAGGCTCTCCCAAAGTAGGATGTGGCCTGCCACCCATACCAGTAACCTCCCGTTGTTCAGTCTCCTGCCCACAGTGAATGTGCCCTCTCCTGGCCCTAATCTTTGAAAGGAGTGAAGTGATTTTCCCCCATTTGAAAAATCTTGCAGCACATTTTGCCATAGAACATTATTTAAAAATTGTAATGAAAGTCACTATAAAACTTGTGTACATACATGCACACATAATGTCTGCCTCTAATTTTGTATGTTTTAGAAAATGTGGTAGCAGCACAGTGTATCCCTGGGACTTTGAATTCATGTGAAGAAAACGTGGAACCCTCAAAAGACAGAAAGTTCAGGTATTGTGAGCGTGAGGTCCTGTCACTCCATTTTCATTCTGGCTTTGCTTTAGTTATAATAGAATTTCAATTCTTAACGGCTAATAGAGTTTTTATGGACTTGCAGCTTTAAGTAGGAAGGTCCTCTCTGTAGATAAATAC
Source organism: Saccopteryx bilineata (assembly GCF_036850765.1). NCBI lineage: Eukaryota > Metazoa > Chordata > Mammalia > Chiroptera > Emballonuridae > Saccopteryx > Saccopteryx bilineata. Next base: position 148,346,536 of record NC_089492.1, on the reverse strand, counting down.
AATGATCATTTTAAACATGGGGTGCATCAGGGCCATGAGAGAAGCAGTGAGGTAGCAGAGAATTCCTGTGGGAGCAGTTTCTGTGCCTGACTTTCACTCATTTTGGGAGCAGAACTGCAAATACTAGCCAAAGATTCTGACATAGAAAGGCTTGCAGAACTGAGCAAACAGAAATCTTTCTCTATACCCATTGGTATTGAGAAAAATCAATAACTTTTTTTTTTCTGAAGTGAGAAGCAGGGAGGCAGAGAGACAGACTCCCGGGATCCACCCAGCAAGCCCACCAGGGGCGATGTTCCGCCCATCTGGGGTGTTGCTCCATTGTAACTGAAGCCATTCCAGCACCTGAGGTGGAAGCCATGTAGCCATCCTCAGTGCCCGGGCCAACTTTGCTCCATTGGAGCCTTGACTGCAGGAGAGGAAGAGAGAGAGAGAGAGAAAGAAGAAGGAGAAGGGTGGAAAAGCAGATGGGCACTTCTTCTGTGTGCCCTGGCTGGGAAACAAACCCAATAACTTTCTTTTATGAGGAAGAAGATTCAGTTGTTTAAGCCTCTTAGGCATTTGTATAAAATGCAGACTTACTATGCATTAATGTTTTGCAGAATTAAAATTCCTACTTTTTTTTTTTTTTTTAACAGAGAAAGAGTCAGGGAGAGGGACGTATAGGGACAGATAGGAAGGGCGAGAGATGAGAAGCATCAATTCTTTGTTGCAGCACCTTAGTTGTTCATTGATTGTTTTCTCATATGTGCCTTGACCAGGGGGTCTGCAGCAGATCAAGTGACCCCTTGCTCAAGCCAGTGACTTCTGGGCTCAAGCCAGTGACTATAGGATCATGTTTATGATCCCACGCTCAAGCCGTTGACCCTGTGCTCAAGCCTGATGAACCCATGCACAAGCCAGGGACCTTAGGGTTTTGAACCTGGGTCCTTTGCATCGCAGTCCCATGCTCTATCCACTGCACACCGCCTGGTCAGGCAAAATTCCAACATACTTGGATAGTCTTATAAATGTCATGGACACTGAAAGTAGCTACAGTCTTTGAGTATTTATTATATTCCAGAACAGTAGCTATGTTTTTCATGTACTATATTGTTTAATCTTTTTTAAGTGAAAGGAGGGGAGATAGTGAGACATACTATCTGGGGCATGTGCCCCAACCGGGATCCACCTGATAACCCCAATCTGAGGCTGAAGCTCGAATCAACCAACCTAATTTTAGCGCCTGATGCTGACACACTCAGACTAACTGAGCCATCCTTAGTGCCCGGGGCCCATGCTCAAACCAATCAAGCCACTGGCTGTGGGAGAGGAGGGAGAGAAGGGGGAGAAGGTGGGAGAGGGAAGCAGATGGTTACTTGTCTTGTGTGCCCTGCCCGACATTGAACCTAGGACATTCATATACCGGGCTAATGCTCTATCCACTGAGTCAACTGGCCAGGGCCTTAATTAATCTTACAGTAACTTTAGTTGTAGGAACTTCTACCATTATAGATGAGGAAACCAGGTCTAGAAGGCTAAATAAATTACCTAAAGCCATACAGCTTCTAATTGGCAGCGCTAGAAATTATCTCTTATTTTAGAACCCTTGCTTTCACAACTAGGCTATACTGATTCTTGATATCTTTTTAAACTAAGACCCTAGTGAATAGTGGGGGGATAAAGGACATGAGCAGAATTTATAAAAGAACAATTAGTAAATAAACATGTGGGAAATAGTTAACTTATGAATAATACAATTAAGGCAAATTAAATAAATTTTGCCTTAATTTAAAATTCTCAGAATACTACCACAAGCCACCCTTAGCATAAGATTAACTTAGCAGTACATAGGACAGAGCCCTGGCTGGTTGCTCAGTTAGTGGTTAGAGGGAGTGTTGTCCTAAAATGACAGGTTGCGGGTTTGATCGCTGGTCTGGCAGATATGGGAAACAACCAATGAATACACAACTAAGTGGAAAAGAGCAAATATTTCCTTTCCCCCTCCCCTCTCTCTCTTCTACTCTCGGTCTCTGTAAAAAAAACCAATCAAAAAAAAAAAAAGAATTACGCCCTGGCCAGATAGTTTGGTTGGAGCGTCATCCTGGAGTGCAGGCGTTGCCAGTTGGCTCCCTGTCAGGGCACAAAGAGGAACAGCTCGATGTTCCTATCTCTCTGTCTTTCTTTGCCTCTCTCTAAGAAAAAATTACATAGGACAGAATCAAGCCTGATGCTACGGATTCCCAGTGCATATTTCTAATTCTCCCAATCTAGATACAATTACAAATGATTATTTTTTTTACTGTAATCAGTGGTGACAGAGATACAGTACTGTTACCTTTTCAGTGTTCATGGGGAAAGAGCTAGAAAGGTAACCAAATATTTATGGAGTGGTAAAAAAAAGTTTTGTTAATCACAAATGTACAAAAACTAATTTGGGCACTCATGTTGCTGGTAGCAATGTACATGGTTTGGAGACAACATTTTTCTGTGTTTGGCTACCCCTGTTATATGTTTTGTTGTAATATAAATTACTGGAAATACTTTCAATATCTCAGAACCATGGCATTTTTATATTCCATCATACATCCAGTGACTCAAATGGTGTACAGTCATTAAAATCCATGCTGGAACTGTGGAGAAACCAGCAGACACAACCTTTACCAAATGCATGGTGATATCGTGTAATGACAAGGGCACTTCACCTCTGATATTATACCCCAAAACCAATACTCACAGTCCAGTCATAACAAAACATCAGAGAAAGCCACATTGAAAGGCATTCTATAAAATGCCTGGCCAGTGCTTCTCAAAACTGACAGGCTTTGGAAAGTAGGAAAAACTCAGAAACTGTGACAGATGAGAAGAGAGAGTTGAGGAAACATGACAGCTAAACGCAACATGGTGCCCAAGGTCAGGTCCTGGAGCACTGAAGGGCAGTGTGAAAAAGTGCAAATCTATGTGAAGTCTGGAAGTAGTTAATTTTGGTTTGTTGGTTTTGACAAAGGTATCACTATAATTTGAGATAATTAGAGAAATTGGGTGAGGAGTATAATTTATTGGAATAACATGGTTCACCAAACCTTACAGGTTTCAAGTGTACAGCTCAGTATTATACCATCTACACGCCACACTGTGTACCCTTTTGCCCCAGGCAAAGTCTCTTTCCACCCCCATTTCCCTTTCCTCCCTCCACCTATCTACCCCCACCTCCACTCTGGCTGTTGCCACCCTGTTGTCTGTATCTGTGTATTGTCTATATATGTTCTTTGATTCATCCTTTTACCTTCTTTCATCCAGTCCCCTCACAACTTTCTCCTTTGACAACTATCCATCTGTTCCATGTAGCCGTACCTTTGTTTCTATTTTGTTCATCAGTTTATTGTGTTCTTTAGATTACACATATAAGTGAAGGTCATCTGGTATTTATCTCTGACTAGCTTATTTCACTTAGCATAATAATCTCCTGGTCCATTTATGTATATTCAAAGGGTAAGATTTCCTTCCTTTTTATGGTTGTATAGTATTCCATTGTATCATAGTTTTTTAATCCACTCATTCACTCATGAACACTTGGACTGCTTTCAGATCTTGGTTATTGTAAATAGTGCTGCAGTGAACATAGGGATACATACATTTTTTCGAATTAATGTTTTGGGTTTCTTCAGATATATTCTCAGAAGTGGGATAGGTGGGTCAAAAGCAAATCCATTTTTAATTTTTTGAGAAAACTCCATACTGTTTTCCACAGTGGCTGAACAGGTATGCATTCCTGCCAGCAGTGCAGGAGGGTTCCCTTTTCTCCATACCCTCACAAGTACTTGTTTGTTGATTTGTTGATGAGAACCATTCTGACAGGTGTGAGGTGATACCTCCTTGTGGTTTAATTTGTATCTCTCTGATGATAGTGACATTCAGCATTTTTTCATAAGCTTGTTGGCCATCCATATTTCTCTTTGGAGAAGTGTCTATTCAGGTCCTTTGCCCATTTTTAAATTGACTTGATTATCTTCCTGGTGTTGAATTTTATAAGTTCTTTATAAATTTTTGTTATTAACCCCTTGTCAGATGTATCGGTGATTATGTTCTCCCATGCAGTGGGTTGGCTTTTCATTTTCTTGATGGTGTCTTTTGCTCTGCAAAAGCTTTTAGTTTGATGTATGTAGTTCCATTTGTTTATTTTTTCTTTTGTTTCACTTTCTTGAGGACATATATCAGCAAAACTATTGCTGTTAGAAATCTGAGATTCTATGTTTTTTCTAGTATTTTTATGGTTTTGTGATTTACATTTAAGTCTTTTATCCATTTTGAGTTTATTCTTGCATATGGTACAAGTTGGTGGTCTAGTTTCATTTCTTTGCAGGTACTTATCCAATTTTTCCAATACCATTTATTGAAGAGACTCTCTACTCCATTGTATGCTCTTGCCTCCTTTGTCAAATATTGATTGACCATAAAAGCATGGGTTTATTTCTGGCTTTGCCGTTCTGTTCTTTGATATGTATGCCTGTTCTTATGCCTGTAGCAGGCATTTTGATTACAGTGGCCTTGTACTATAACTTGGTATCAGGAAGTGTGATACCTCCCACTTTGTCCTTCATTACCAAGATTGCTGAGGCTATTCTGGTTCTCTTGTGGTTCTATATTAAGTTTTGGAATATTTGTTCTAAATCTATTAAGTATGCCATTGGTATTTTACTAGGAATTTCATTGAATCTATAGATTGCTTCTGGAAGTATGGACATTTTAATGATGTTAATTCTTCCTATCCATGAACATGGTATATGCTTCCACATGTTTGTATCTTCCTCAATTTTCTTTCTTTTTTTCTCCAAGATTTTATTTATTGATATTTAGAGAGAGGAGAGAGAGAGACAGAGAGAGAGAGGGCAGGGGGGTAGGGAGGAGTGTGGAGCATCAGTTTGTAGTTGCTTCTCATATGTGCCTTGACCGGGCAAGCCCAGTGTCTTGACAGGCAACTTCAGCATTCCAGGTTGATGCCTATCCATTGCGCCACCACAAGTCAGGCCTCAATTTCTTTTTTCAATGTCATATAATTTTCCAAGTACAAGTCTTTTACCTTCTTGTTTAAATTTATTCCTGGATACTTTTTTTTTTCTTGCAATAATAAATGGAATTGTTTCTTTATTTTCTCTTTCTGACAGTTTATTATTGGTGTATAAAAATACCACTAATTTCTGAATATTAATTTTGTATCCTGCCTTGTCGAAATCATTTATTAGATCTAGTAGTTTTTGGTGGAGATTTTGGGCTTTTCTATGTATAATATCACATCATCAGCAAATAATTTTACTTTTTTCTTTCCAATTTGGATGCCTTTTATTTCTTCTTGTCTGATTACTGTGGCTAGGACTTCTAGTACTATGTTGGATGAGAGTGGCGAAAGCGGACATCCCTGTTTTCTTTCTGATCTTAAGGAAAATGCTTATAACCTGACCTGTGGTGGTGAAATGGTTAACATATCAAACTGGAATGCTACTGTTGCCAGTTCGAAACCCTGAGCTTGTTTAGTCAAGGCACAGAAGAGAAGCAACTTCTGTAAGTTGATGCCTCCTGCTGCCCCCCCCCCTCTAAAATCAATAATAAAATCTAAAAAAGAAAAGAAAGAAATGCTTATAGATTTTTTTTTTAAGAGGAGGAAGTGGGAGACAGAGAAACAGGAACATTGAGCTATTCCTATATGTGTCCTGACTTGGAATTGAACCAGGAACTTTTGTGCTTCCAGATGGTGCTCCAACCAACCGAGCTATCTACCCAGGGCTTACAATGCTTGTAGATTTTGCCCATTGTGCCCCTGTATAAATTCATCTGTATAAATTCATCTGCGCCATATGTAGCCTTTGTTACGTTGAGATATGGTCCCTCTATTCCCACTTTGCTGAGAATTTTTATCATAAATGGGTGCTGGATTTTATCAGATGCTTGCTGGGTTTCATCAGATGCTTTTTCTGCATCTATTGATTTGATCATGTGATTTTTATCCTTCATTCTATGTGATGAATCACATTTATTGATTTGGAATATTGTACCAGCCTTGCATCCCCAGAATAAATCCCACTTGATCATGATGTATGATCTTTTTAATGTATTGCTGGATCTGGTTTGCTAATAATTTTTTGAGATTTTTAGCATCTAATGTTCATCAGGTATATTGGCCTATAGTTTTTTTTGTTTATTTGGTTTTTGGGGGTTTTTTTGTGGGTTTTTTTACAGAGAGAGTCAGAGAGAAGGATAGGCAGACAGGAATAGAAAGAGATGAGAAGCATCAATCATCAGTTTTTCATTGTGGCACTTTAGTTGTTCATTGATTGCTTTCTCATATGTACCTTGACTGGGGGACTGTAGCGGACTGAATAACCCCTTGCTTAAGCCAGCGACCTTGGGTCCAAGCTGGTGAGCTAATTTTTTTCTTTTTTGCTCAAACCAGATGAGCCTGTGCTCAAGCTGGCAACCTCAGGGTCTCAAACCTGGGTCCTCCGCATCCCAGTCTATCCACTGCACCACAGCCTGGTCTGGCGGCCTATAGTTTTATTTCTTTTGAGTGTCTGTTTCTTGGAATTTATCCATTTCCTCAGGTTGTCCAATTTGTTGGCGTATAGTTCTTCATAGTATTATTTTTTCCTTATACTTCCTCTGGGCTTTTTTGTTCTTTTTTTAGTTCTTTCATGTGTAGGGTTGTTTATTTGACATTTTTCTTCTTGAGGTATGCCTATAATGCTATGAACTTCCCTCTCAGGACTGCTTTTCACTGTGTCTTTTGGATTTTTGGTTGTTGTATGTTCATTTTCATTTGTTTCAGGGAAATATTTGATTTGTTCTTTGATCTCATTGTTAACCCATTTGTTTTTTAATAACATGCTATTCAGCCCCCTTGAGTTTGAATGTTTTTTAGTTTTTTTTATTGTAGTTGATTTCTAGTTTCATATCATTGTGGTCAGACAAGATACTTGTTATGATTTCAATCTTTTTAAATTTATTGAGACTTGTTTTGTATCCCAACATGTGGTCTATCCTAGAAAATGTACCACATGCACTTAAAAAGAATGTATATTCTGCTGCTTTGGGGTGCTGAGGATAGCTTAGTCGATTTGAGCATTGGGCCCTGATGGGGGTTGCTGGCTAGATCCTGGTTGGGGCACATGTGGGAGTCTGTCTGTCTCCTTTCCCCTCACTTAAAAAAAATGCCTGTGTTGAGGTAAAAATGCAACCTGAAATTGATATATAAATTCATCTGTATAAAAATATATTCTTACCTATGTATTTATGTATATTGGAAATAAAGATGGAGTAAGGTATATTAGAGCTGAACTTTGCTTCTAAGAGAAATACAGAGTGTGGTTCCTGTAAGCCTCTGGTCACACATAGTGTTTTGTTTCCTCCTCTGTTATTCCTTTTACACTTCCAGTCCAATTCTAGAGGAAGGCCCAGAACCAGCAGTGACTGCTGATGCACCTTCAGCATCCTCGCTGCATCTGAGCCAGCCAGCTGTGAGGGGCTTGCTGACCAGCGAGGCAGAGCGGAGCCTGAAGGCTTGTACTCTCACGGACACTGACCTTGCCCTTGTGGGGGAGCCATCAGATGCCAGCACTGGGTTCCAGGAAGACTGGATGCAGCCTCCTTCATTTGGGAATGTTGATACCTCAAGTATGAACTGATTTACAGTGTTCATTGTGCCCCTGAATAAGGACAAGTGCCTGGTAAAAGCTGTTTCATGACATGCTCAAAGAGTAGGAACTTGAATGTCATTGAGTAGAACACAAGTTCAGACAGAACTTGCATACCATATCACAACAGGAGCATGCTTGAGGGCAAGTTCATCTATTTAATTTTTAGAAAGTGTCTAAATAAGTACCTATTAGAAGAGGGAATTGGAGGACCTACTATGTGCCAAGCATATACTACTATTGACTTCATTTTACAGAAAAATAACCTGGCTCAGGGTTAAGGGACCTCAACCCCAGGCTATATAGAAACATCTTACATAGTGGTGAGAAACACAGCCTATGGAGATAGACTGACTAGGTTCTAATCCTGGCTCCCCCTCTTATGAGGTTATGTGATCTTGGCTGAGGTTATTTCAGTCCTTCGTAGCCCTCTTTCTGTGAAGTAGCGGTCATTCATGGCTGTACCTACTTTGGAAGGACCAAGTGAGTTACAAACTAAATGTGAAGTCCTCAGGACTTATTCTAGATAGGCTTAGCACTAAGTACATGTTAATTATGCTGGATTAGTCTTTGATAATTGCCACTAACTTTTTTCTTCCCTTTAGAAATGATTTCTCTTTTGTGAACCCAAAGTATTTCATACATGCAGATTGCACATAGGTAGTGTAAATGTTAAAAAGTAACGTATTTTATAGACAGAAGTGGAAAAGCAATTTTAGAGAATATATATCTGAGCTTGTTAGAAATAATTTATTAATTATTCCTAGTCTGCTTTTAAGACGTGCACCTGAAATTATGCTAACGGCAGTATCTAGCAGTTCCAGATGAGGTGAAACAGTTACCCTTGGCACTTATTGGTCTAAATTTGTAGATCTAAAATAACAAATAATGAGCTGTGTGTAGAACTACCCGTTTTGACTTTTTTTTTTTTTTTTTGTATTTTTCTGAAGTTAGAAGCAGAGAGGCAGTCAGATCCCTGCATGCACCCAACCTGGATCCATCCAGCATGCCCACCAGGGGGCGATGCTCTGCTCATCTGGGGCGTTGCTCCATTGCAACCAGAGCCATTCTAGTGCCTTAGTGCCTGGGCCAACTTTGCTTCAGTGGAGCCTTGGCTGCAGGAGGGGAAGAGAAAGACAGAGAGAAAGGAGAGGGGGAAGGTTGAGAAGCAGATGGGCACTTCTCCTGTGTGCCCTGACTGGGAATCAAACCCAGGACTTCCACACGCTGGGCCAACACTCTACCGCTGAGCCAACCAGCCAGGGCCCATTTTGACTTTTGAAAATGTTTCTTTATTATTTGAATCAATGCTCTTTACAGATAAGTTCTTTTGAAAGCTGATTTAATGCATGTCTCCACTTGCTTTATTTGTAGTATCTTAGGAGCTGAATTTATTTTCTGTTTTTGTTTTTATTCCTTTAAGACTTCACTGTTGAGAATCCATGGGATGATGAATTGATTTTCAAACTTCTATCTGGACTTACTCAACCAGTGCTCTCCCATCCAAATGCTTTTAAATGGCAGTGTCAACTTCCTGCCATCAAGCCCAAGACTGAGTTTCAACTGGGTAAGAAAACTTTAAACTCTTGTTTCTCTGTGGGAAGTTGGTGGTAACTCGTGTGTGTGTGATTCTGCTCTTGGAACCACCACCACTTCTGCATGGACAGGTAAAGAGTTTTATCCATAGGACTAAGCACAGAACATTTTGCTAAGGTACAACAGTAGTGAGCATTTTGATTGCTTTGGGCCTGTAACTTATAGAAGGCCAGTTGGCAATAGCTATCAAAATTAAAAATGCACAGAGCATCGCCCTGTAGGGGGCTTACTGGGTGGATCTCTGTTGGGGCACATGCAGGAGTCTGTCTCTCTGCCTCCCCTCCTCTCATTTAATAAAAAAAAAAAATTTTTTTTAAATGCACATACTTTTAGACGCAGACATCGCTTCCGAGAATTTTCTGCACATATACTGCATGTTTTCCAAATGACATGTGCATGTAAAAGCAGCAGGTTGGAAGCTACATGAAGTGTTGACGGGGATTGCTTCAGTAAGTGACTGCCACCTGTGCAGTGAAATGCAGCTCTCTGTTCTATAAAGGATGACCGCCAAAACATGCTATAAGTGAAAGGACAGGCAATTACTATGTGCTGCTTTTTGTTTCTAAAGAAGGCTAAGATCATATTTATAATATGTATTCATACTTGATAGTATTTCCAGAGAACTCTTGAAAGATACTCAAAAATGAATAAAAATGGCCAACTTTTAGTGGGAGTGGGAAAGTGGGTGTGAATAACAATGGGAACAACACTTCTCACAGGGTGCTTTCTAACATTGTTACATTATTAATGGAAGTTTATCTTAGGGTTCCCTCTCTTGGTATTTTAAGTTCTGTGTTGAGAAATGTGAAGTGACATAGTATCTATCCATCATTACAGTCTCAGAGCAGTTTCACTGCCCTAAAAGTACTCTGCTCCAGCAGTTCATGCCTCCCTCCCTCCACCAGAAATTCTGACAAGCACTAATCCTTTCACTAACTGTCTCCATAGTTTTGCCTCTTCTAGGACATCATATATACTGCTCACAAAAAAGGGGATCTTTTATAGCTTCATACTCATTTTAAAATATCCCCTAATTTTTGTGAGCAGTATAGTTGTAACCATACAATATATAGACTTTTCAGGTTGGCTTACTTCACTTAGCAATGTGCATTTAAGTTTCTTCCATGTCTTGTAATGGCTTAATAGCTCTTTTTAATTGCTGAGTAACATTTCACTGTACAAATGAACTATCATTTATTTATTCATTCACCTAGTTTTGGCAATTATGAATAAAGGTGCTGTACACATTCCAGTGCAGTTTTTGTGTGGATATAAGTTTTCAATTCATTTGGGTAAATAGCAAGGACGTTGATTGCTGAATCATATGGTAAGAATATGTTTACTTTTTTAAGAAGCTGCCAAACTGTCTTCCAGAAGGGTTCATGCCATTTTGCATTCCCACCAGCAAGAATGAGAGTTCTGGCTGCTCCACATTTTCACAGCATTTGGTGTTGTCAGCATTTTCAATTTAACCGTTCTAATATGTGTGCAGTGGTATCTCATTATTGTTTTAATTTGCAATTGCTTAATGAAATGACATTGACGTTTCTTATATGTTTATTGCCATCTATATGTTCTCTGTTCAGTTATATGTTCAGATCTTTTGCCCCCTTTTTAATCAGGTTGTTCGTTTTCTTAGTGTTGAGTTTTAAGAGTTCACTGTATATTTTGGATAACAGTCTTCTATAAGATGGGTGTTTTGCAAAGACTTTCTCATTTCTCAGTCTCTGGCTTTTCTTTTTATTCTATTAACTGTGTCTTTTTTGTTTTTCCTTGTATTTTTCCGAAGTGAGAAGTGGGGGGACGGCAGACAGATTCCCACATGCGCCTGACAAGGATCCATCCAGCATGCCCACTAGGGGGCGATGCTTGGCCCATCTGGGGCATTGCTCTGCTGTAACTGGAACCATTCTGGCGCCTGAGGTGGAGGCCATGGAGCTGTCCTCAGTGCCCAGGCAACTTTGCTCCAATGGAGACTTGGCTGTGGGAGGGGAAGAGAGAGACAGAGAGGAAGGAGAGAGGGAGGGTGGAAAAGCAGATAGGCGCTTCTTCTGTGTGCCCTGGCCAGGAATGGAACCTAGGACTTCCACACACCAGACTTCCACACACCAGGCTGATGCTCTACTTCTAAGCCAACTGGCCAAGGCCTGTGTCTTATTGACACAGGTTTTTAATTTTAATGAAGTCCAGTTTATCAGTTTTTTTTCTTTTGCAGATTATGCTTTTGGTGTATCTAAGAGGTCATCAGCAAATCCAAGGTCACCTAGGTTTTCTTCTGTGTTATCTTCTAGGACTTTCATAGTTTTGTGTTTTACATTTAGGTGTATGGTCCATTTTGACTTGTGAAAGTTTCTGTATCTAGCTTTAGTTTTGCATGTTGATGTCCAATTATTCTATCACAATTTGTTGAAAAGGTTTTAATTGAATTGCCTTTGCTTTCTTGTCAGTGAACAGCTGACTGTATTTGTTTGCATCTATTTATGGGTCTGTTTCTCTGTTCCATTGATCTGTTTGTTTTTCACCAGTACCACAGTGTCCTGAGTATGATAGCTTTTACAGTAAGTTTTGAGGTTGGGTAGTATCAATCTTTGCTGTGTTAGTCTTCAATATTGCAAGGGCTATTTTGGGTCTTTTCCCTCTCCATATAAACTTTAGAATCACTTTGTCAGTATCCGTGAAATAACTTACTGGGGTTTTGATTGGGATTACATTGAATCTATAAATTAAGTTGGGAAGAATAACATCTTGGCAATATTGTGTTATCATGTACATGGGATATCTATTTAAATCTTTGATTTCATCAGTTTCCTCATATAGATCTTATACTTATTCTGTTCGAGTTATACCTAAGTGTTTTAATAATGCTTGCATACCTGGGGTGCTAATGTTAATGGTATTGTGTGGGGTCTTTTTGTTTTTTTGTTTTGTATTTTTCCGAAGTTAGAAGTGGGAAGGCAGTCAGACAGACTCCCGCATGTGCTCAGCCGGGATCCATCCGGCATGCCCACCAGGGAGCAATGCTTTGCCCATCTGGGGCGTTGCTCCATTGCGGCTGGAGCCATTCTAGCTCCTGAGGCAGAAGCCATGGAGTCATCCTCAGCGCCCGGGCCAACTTTGCTCCAATGGAGCCTTGGCTGTGGGAGGGGAAGAGAGAGACAGAGGGGAAAGGGTGGAGAAACAGATGGGCACTTCTCCTGTGTGCCCTGGCTGGGAATCAAACCTGGGACTTCCACACGCTGGGCTGACGCTCCACTGCTGAGCCAACTGGCCAGGGCTGGTATTGGGTTTTTAATTTCTTATTCTATTTATTCATTTCTGGTAAGTAGGAAAGCAGTTGACTTGTATATTAACCTTGTTTCCTTCAACCTTGCTATTATTGCTTATTAGCTACAGACTTTTTTTGATTCTTTGGGATTTTCTGGATAGACAATGCTGTCATCTATGTACAAAGGCTATTTTATTTCTTCTTTCCCAATCTATATGCCTCTTATTTCCTTTTCTTGCCCTTTTGCATTAGCTCGAACTTCCAGTTCAATGCTGAATAGGAGCAATGAGAACAGATATCCTCACTTTGTTCCTGATCTTAATGGGAAAACATATATCTAGTTTTTCATAGTTAAGTATGATATTAACTGTAGGTTTTTTGTAGATGTTCTTTATCAAGTTAAGAAACTTCTCTTTTATTCCTAGTTTGCAGAGAATCATCATGAATGGGTGTTGAATTTTTTTAAAATACTTTTTCTGCAGGTATTGAGACAGTCATGTGATTTTTATTTTTAGTCTGTTGATATGATGGGTTATATTAAGTGATTTTTGAATGTTCAGCCAGCTTAGCATACCTAGATTAAATTCTATATAGTTGTAGTATATAATTTTTTTATACTTTTTAAAAATTTAATTTGCTAATATTTTGAGAATTTTTACATCTGTGTTTATGAGAGATACTGGTTTATAGTTTTCTTTCTTGTCATTTGTTTGCCTGGTTTAGTATTAGGGGGATACTGACCTCAGAATGGGATAGGAAGTTTTCCCTCTGCTTCTGTCCTTTGAAAGATATTGTAGAGCAGAGGTAGTCAACCTTTTTATACCTACTGCCCACTTTTATATTTCTGTTAGTAGTAAAATTTTCTAGCCGCCCACCGGTTCCACAGTAATGGTGATTTATAAAGTAGGAAAGTAACTTTACTTTATAAAAGTTATAAAGCAGAGTTACGGCAAGTTAAAGCATATAATAATAATTACTTACCAAGTACTTTATGTCAGATTTTCGCTAAGTTTGGCAGAATAAATCTTTATAGAACAACTTACTATAGTTAAATATTTTATTTATACTTTGGTTGCTCCACTACCGCCCACCATGAAAGCTGGAATGCCCACTAGTGGGCGGTAGGGACCAGATTGACTACCACTGTTGTACAGAATTGGTATAATTTCCTTAAATGTTTGGGAGAATTAACCATTGAATCTATCTGAGCTGTTGCTTTATGTTTGGGAAAGCTCTTAGTTATTGATTCTGTTTCTTTACTAAATATGAGCCTATTCAGATTATCTATTCGTGTGTGAATTGTGATAAATTGTTGGTCCATTTTATCAAGGTTATCAGATTTGTGGGTATAGAATTCCTCATAGTGTTCCTTGATTATCCTTTTAATGTGCATAGAATCTGTGGTGATGCCCCTGTTTTATTTCTGATAATAATAATATGTGTCTCCTCTTTTTTTCTTAGGAAACCTGACTTTGGGCTTATTGGCTTTATTGATCATTTTAAAGAATCAGCTTTTGATTTTTTAAATATTCTCTATTTTCTATTTCATTGATTTTTGCTTTTGTATTTCTACTTACTTTGGATTTAATTTTCTCTGTTTCTAGTTTTGTAAGGTGGAAACAGATTATTGATTTTTAGATTTTTCTTTTTTAGTATATGCATTTTTGCTGCATCCCACAATTTCAGTAAATTGTGCTTTCATTTTTGTTTAGTTCAACTTAATTTTCAATTTCTCTTGAGATTTCTTCCTGGACTTGTGTGTTGTTTGATCTCCAAATGGTTGGGAGCTTTCCAGTTATCTTTCTGTTATTACTGGTTTAATTCCATTGTGGTCTGAGTGTACATTTTATGTGGTTTATTTATTTTCTTAATTTGTAAAGGTTGTTTTATGGCCTAGATTCTAGGCCCTAGAATATGGTCTTCTTTGGTGAATGTTCCATGTGAACTTCTGCTGTTGTTGGATGAAGTAGTATATAAATGTCAATTAGATCAGTTAATTGGTGGTTCTGTTCAGTTCAACCTTGTCCTTACCAATTTTCTGCCTGATAAAGGGATGAGAAATCTGCAACTATAATAGTGAGTCCATCTATTCTTACAATTCTATCAATTTTTGTCTCACTATTTTAATGCTTTTGTTAGATACATCCACATTAAGGACTGTTAAGTTTTCTTGGAGTCTTGATTCTGGCATCATCATTTAATACTTCTTTTTTTCCTGATAACTTTCCTTGCTCTGAGGTCTACGCTGTCTGAAATTAACACAGCTACTTCAGCTTCTTGTTGACTAACTAATGTGACCAGTATGCCCTGGTTATGTCAAACTTAATAGGGGCAACTAAATGCAGCGCATACAGACATTCTCCTGTCTGTGCAACTTTCTGTGCATCAAAAACTATTCTAAAACAATAGGTTTACTTTAATAAAGTTTATATATTAGAAACAATTATATTTTGCCCTTTTTATTCTGATGTAGAAGTCTTGCATTTTTTAAAGGCATGTTAGAGCTTCGTTTAGCACTTTACAGAGGTTTTTTTTTTTATTGCTTGCTTTTTAGAGAGATAGAGAGGAAGAAGTGAGAGGGAAAGAAGCACTCATTTGTTGTTCCTCTGAGTTGTGCATTCACTGGTTGTTTCCCATATGTGCCCTGACTGGGGATCAAACTTAACATTTGAGCGTTTTGGGATGATGCTCTAACTGACTGAGCTAACCTGCTGGGGCCTTTACAGAGGATTTTACATGTTTTTTTCTAGCATCACAACAGTCTTGTCAAGTAGGCAGCACAGTACAACCCCTTTGAATGTGAGCACGTTGGTGAAGAGGCCACTGAGTGACAGGGCTGGCCGGCCGTGCTGCCGCTCCTGCATCACAGCCTTAATGAGGGGCTGTCCTGTGGCAGGCATTTAACTGTCGTGCATGACGAGGAGAGCATCTCCTGAAGGGGCTGCATCTAAGTTTATTAAGGCAATTCACGCACCAAGAAAATTTTAAAAATACTTCATTTTGATAAAGTCTTTAATGTTTTGAGTCTTTTTCTTTTCTTTTCTTTTTTTTTTTTCACTTTGACATTATCTGTCTTCTAAGGTTCTTTGTTGGTCTACATTGATCGCCTTCTTGGAGAAGGGGCTTTCGCCAAGGTCTATGAAGTTACCCATGGAGATTTGAAGGATACCAAAAATAAACAAAAGTTTGTTTTGAAGGTAAATAATCTGAGCAGCCTTTTGTTCAGTATAGAAGTGCAGTTTAGAACTTGACTTTGCCAGCCTCTTTCACTCTTTCTTTTTTTTTTCTTTATAATCACAGTGGTGGTTTTATTTAGGTCTATAGCCAGCACTTAAGGACCAAAATTATCCTACCAGGACCTCGAATCACCTTACCACTAGAATTAGGTTGCAGCAGGTCCCCTATTGCAGCAACAGTACCTAGCTTGTCATCACTCCTCCCTCCCCTATGCCAATGTCACTACCTCATTTGCAGGTTCAGAAGCCTGCCAACCCCTGGGAATTCTACATTGGGACCCAGCTGATGGAGAGACTAAAGCCCAGTGTGCAACACATGTTTATCAAGTTCTATTCTGCCCACTTCTTCCAGGATGGCAGTGTATTAGTGGGAGATCTCTACAGCTATGGAACATTACTAGTAAGTGTGTTCACTTTGATGGTGCAGACATGACTGTGAAGTTCATTGTTGACTTGCCTCTTGTACAAACCTTGTGTAGTGGAACTTTTATTGGAGTGGTAGGCAGGGGTAAAGCTCTTGACCTGAAATTTCATTGATCCTGTGGCCAACTCGGGATTCTACTTTCCATTGTTACCAGAATGCCATTAATCTCTACAAGAACACCCCTGAGAAAGTGATGCCTCAAGCTCTAGT
Organism: Saccopteryx bilineata; assembly: GCF_036850765.1. Lineage (NCBI taxonomy): Eukaryota > Metazoa > Chordata > Mammalia > Chiroptera > Emballonuridae > Saccopteryx > Saccopteryx bilineata. The sequence continues at coordinate 148,330,141 of NC_089492.1, read as the reverse complement.
GATTTCCTTTGCTATCAGAATGCTGCACATGATTGAGCAAGTCCACGGCTGCGAGATCATCCATGGAGACATTAAGCCAGACAACTTCATCCTTGGGAGCAGGCGAGTGGTACACTTTTGCAGGCCTCTCCTACCGTGTGCCCAGCAGATTTTTATTACTCCTGCTTATGCAGCCTGGCCCTTGTTTGTGTTTAATACAGATTTTTGGAACAAGACAGAGAAGATGATGATTTATCTGCTGGTTTAACACTGATTGACCTGGGTCAGAGTATAGATATGAAACTTTTTCCAAAAGGAACTACGTTTACAGGAAAGTGTGAAACATCCGGGTTTCAGTGTACTGAGATGCTCAGTAACAAACCATGGAACTACCAGGTATGAAACTAACATGAGAGATTTGAAAACATTTTTCTTTATTACACTTAGCTTATTTTCTAAATGAATTTGGGTATCTAGTTAGCTTGAGCTACTCTAGTCTCCTTTCCCGGGATTTAGGTCATGGTTGGGTGTTATGTTCAGTTACAAGTACATCCCACAGCGGGAGGCTTTGGACTGCTGGGAGAGCAGAGGCCCCGTGCCCGGGGAGAAGGCTGGAGGCCCTTCAGGCTGTCCCAGAGGGAGGGCATTAGAGTTGTGTTTGCCCCTGGATAACAAAAGGAGGTACTTGGAAGGACATAGCTCAAGGAGAGCAGAGCTTTCCAAGTGGCTACATCAGGGCAGTAGGTCATCTCTCCATGGAAGCTTCTGGCAACACCTAGACAGGCAATCATTCGGGCACATCAGTGAGATGATTGAACAAGTGGCATTCCCATTCTTTAAAAGTAACATCCTGTGATTATGTAGCTTGCTGCATGAGTTAAACATCGTAACCCTTTGAGTAGTAGGAACGTTCATGTACGTCCTCATGCCTTCTGACCATCCAGAGTATGATTGTATGAAAGTTTTTATCTTAAAACTGTGTAAGGCAACATTAAAAAAAAAAAAAGGCAAATGTATATTCTTATTTCCATAAATTGGTTATCAAACAAACATGATTTTAAGTTGATAAAACTGGAACTGGAACTAATTTCATTTTTTGAAAAAAAAAACTCACTCCTGGGGGTCAGTGAGCATGAAAAAAACTCACTACTCAAAAGGTTAATATAATGATGTGTGAATCAGTATTTTGCACAGAAAACTTTTTTGCAGGTTGATTACTTTGGAGTTGCTGCGACCGTGTACTGCATGCTGTTTGGCTCTTACATGAAAATGAAAAATGAAGGAGGAGTCTGGAAGCCTGAAGGCCTTTTCAGAAGGTGGGTATTTGATTGGCGTTGGCGCTGCAGTGAGGAGAAAATAACTGGAATGTTGATGTCCACCTGGATCTCTGCCTCTGTGTGCAAGACCCATGCTTTGGAAAGTGTGGTGATGTGGTGCAGTCCTAGGCGCTGGGTACAGAGAACAAGTTCGATAGCGTCAGTACTCTGTTCCCACCTGTGACAGCAGGGCAGCCAGTGCCCCACAGAAGCAGTGGAAACTCCTGGTCAAGTGTCGACGTCCTGTCCACACCAGTCACCTGGTGCTACCCAGCCTCTGGGTTTGCTTGTCCTCTTGCCTGTGTGAATGGAAACAGTGGTCCTGGTAACCCCAGATGTTTATTATAAGAAGCAAGGGCAGTAATGAATGTGAAATTGCTTCATAAATAATAAAGTAATATGATGAGGCAGCTGTCCATCACAGAATAGCATTTTAAGTTCCACCCCTATATGACTGTCATGTTTCTAAGACTGTGTTTTCATCTATAAAAGTCACAGTGGAATTAATGTCTAGACTCGTCCTCTTTCAACATAGATGGCTCTCTTAACATATTGTGTGAACATACTGGTGGTCATGTTTAAGCTGAGCATTTGTGTATGTTCATCAGATCATTTGTGCCTATTCTTAAATGTTTTTGAGGTATAAAACCATGTTGAAAAGTCTACTCATCTTAAGTTACAGCCTAATGGAATTTTACATTCCCTGACAAGAAGAAGACCAGTCAGTAGTAATTTTATAAAATGTAGTGTCTGTATGTAAATAAGTTAGAAGCCCTGGAGGAAAACTTACAACTGTGCTTTCTTCTGCATGAATCACCAACCTTAGCAACTACTTTATTCTTCCTCTTGCTCAAAGTGGAAGGAACAGTGTGTTATTCATGTCTGACTAGAGAAGTCCTATGTTAACTAACCCTCAGCAGGCCTGGTAATAATGGGCTGGATTTTTGACCTGAAACAGATTTTTCTGCAGTATACTATCTCTTTGTTCTGGAGTTTTGCAGTTACCTTTAGCCATGAAGTGGCTGGGACTCTAAATCTGAGCCCTATTCTGGGCAGTCCCGCCTGTTCAGCTGGTCCTGGCACATATGCAGTTAGGCTCAGCAGAGCCACTGACCAGGTATCCAGATTCTGGCAGTATAATAAAGACAGCTAGTGAAAAACAGATTTTATATATATAAAACAGATTTTATATATATATATGGGGGGGTTGTTTATTTTTTTAATTTTCCAATTGATTTGAGAGAGGGGGGGAAAGAAGGGGGAAGGGAGAGAGGAAGGGAAGCACCAACTCATTCCATTTAGTTCCATTTCATTGGTTGCTTCTCGTATGTGCCCTGACTGGGGATAGAACCTGCAACCTCAGTACGCCAGGGTGATGCTTTATCCATTGAGCAACCCGGCCAGGGCCAAGATCAATATTCTTTTTAAAAAAGTAAAGGAGAAAGTTTTTCCACTGAAGAGCTTATCTTATTACTAAGACTACTTTTCTTAAGTTACTTTCGGAATAAGGTGTATATAGGTATTTAATTGGATCTCTTATTTTTTTTATTTTTATTTATTTTTTATTAAGTGAGAGATGGGGAAGCAAAGAAACAGATTCCCGCATGAGCACTGACCAGGAACCACCCGGCAAGCCCCCTACCTGGCAATGCTCTGCCCATTTGGGACCATTACTCCATTGCTCAGCAACTGAACTCTTTTAGCACCCGAGGTGAGGCCATGGAGCCATTATCAGCACCTGGGGACAACTTGTTAGAACCAGTTGAGCCATGGCTGCAGGAGAGGGGGAGAGAGAGAGACAGAAGGAAAAAGGGAAGAGGTGGAGAAGCAGATGGTCACTTTTCCTGTGTGCCCTGACCGGGAATCAAACCTGAGACAGCCACACACCAGGCTGACGCTTTACCACTGAGACAACCAGCTAGGGCTAGATCTCTTATTTATAGGTAGATTCACAATTCCTGCTCTTGATACATTGAGTTGCATTAAGGTAAAAGTTGTTTTATTCAGCTGTCCAACCCTGTGGGAGTCAGAGGCAAGAGTGGGGTTGCCTGTATGTTGAGTGCTACATTTTATCCTCTATTTATATTTGGTTTCTGCAGGCTTCCTCATTTGGATATGTGGACTGAATTTTTTCACACCATGTTGAATATCCCAGATTGTCATCATCTTCCATCTTTGGATTTGTTAACACTAAAGCTGAAGAAAATATTTCAACAGCACTATACAAACAAAATTAAGACCCTCCGTAACAGGCTGATCATGCTGCTCTTAGAATATAAGCGTTCTCGAAAATAAGATATGGACACTTCTGAAAAACCGCTTTGTAAATGCTGCTCATTTGGGGCCTTAATTTCTTTACATCTGTTGTTCGTGTAAAGGGTTTTTGCTTTTTTTTTTAATCTCCAGACTATTTTCATGTGATGGTTCGGTTGTTGTCAATGTTTCAGCAAAATATCCAACCTAACAAGGTCTCTGGAGCAGGGCTGCTCTTGGGTATGAACATTCGTGAGAAGAATTGGGATGTAAACATTCTTTAAAATCACTTTAAGCCAAAAAACAGCCAAAACATCTTCCCCCCCCCCCCCTGAAATTGAGGGTTTATATTTGTGTAAAATGAAAATTCCCCAAACATATCTAGGGGACTCAAGTTATTATGAATAGTTTGCCTGTTCTTCATTGCTATCTAAAGGAAACATTAAAGGGATAAATCTTACACTTCTTTATTATTTAAAAGTATCATTGAAAAGAAAAGCTTTTGTCTTGAAAATAGTCTTATGACCTATATCAGTCATTAAATTAGCCCTGAAATTATATCAACCAACAGCATCTATTGATGTTAAAGCTGGAAGGATCCTGGAACTGGAACTGGCCTTCCTCCCTCCAGTCCCTTCTTTGTTAACAGTGGGAGGAAGGGCCAGCTTGAGCAGCCTCCAGGCCAGCAATCCAGGAGAGCAGACTGAACTTCTTCCCCTTGCACCGGCTCCATCCACCTTCCCCGTCCCCAAGGCCACCACACTTGCTTTTGGGGAATCTTTGCAAAAATGATTCTATTAATTATTTATGTGTTTTTGATACAACTAGCAGAATTCTTTTTGTTATTATTATTATTATTAATTTTAATGGGGTGACATTGATAAATCAGGGGACATATGTTCAGTGACAACATCTCCAGGTTATTTTGACATTTGATTATGTTGCATACCCATCACCCAAAGTCAAATTGTCTTCCATCACCTTCTATTTGGTTTTCTTTGTGCCCCTCCCCTCCCCCAGCCCGCCCCAGTATTTTTTTTTTCCTGTATAGTAGAGAGTACCTATAGCATGCTCTCATTCTTGTTCATGGTTGTGTAATACTTAGTCGTATATTTAACATATTGTGTCAGTATTTTCCAATTGTCCAGACAGGCTGTGCCAGCCTGCCTGGAAGTCTGTTCCCACACCACCACTGGCTTCACAGCTTTGTGACCTTTGCAGCAGGAGCAGCTGTGAAATGGGCCCCGAGAGTCTCCTCCTGGCCTCGGCTTTTCCACTGGAGCCTCCTGGGCAGTGTCTGCTCCCCTTCTTGGCTTCTAGGCCCTGGGCTGGGCCAGGTTCTGTCCTCAGCTCAGCACGCCTGCCTTCCCCTGGAGGAGGCTTGGGTGACCCTGACTATCACCCCACCCCACCCAGTGAGTCCCATCTCTCTCCAGGAGTCCCCAGGGACCAGAGAAATTCTGGTCTCAAACCATGAAAAGGTCCCCATAGATCTGTGGTCTGTCCCAGAGCCTCATGTGGGCAATGCAAGGCCAGGGCAGGAGGGGACATTTGCAAGGCCTTCAATAGGATTACTCATTCATTTACCCCTTGCATGTTATGGAGTGCTTCCAACCTTTGGCCAGGTGCTAGTCCCTGCCATCGGGTACTTCCAAACACTGTAAGAAGAATGTTTGAACTGACATAACATGTAGGCACAGCACTTGTTACATGCCAGACATTCCCATCATTTTTTAAACATGAATTTTTTAATAGTCCCATAACCTCAGAGAGGGGATATATATTATTATTATCTAGTGTCATATGGGGAAACTGAGGCACAAACAGTACTGCTCTCAAACCTTGCACCTGCAAAGGACAACAATGAACACTTCACAACTTGGGTAGCCCGGGCATCTGGGCAGTTTGGTGGGGTTCCTCTGCCTCGAGGTCTCTGAAGCAAGAGCTGTGTTTCAACTGAGGCTTGACCGGGGACAGATTCACTCCCAAAGTCACTCGCCTGGTTTTCATCAGGATGCAGGGTGGATGGAGAGCCCAATCTCCTGCCTAATGGCCTGGGCACTCCCTCTCCGATGGGGCTTCACACTGTGCCTCAACAGGAAGAGGAAGAGGAAGGAGAGAAAGCACAGAGCCCAGGAGGGAAAAAGTGTAAGGAGAGGGTCTACGGGGCATCACAGGGTTGTTTCCCCTTATGCTCAATGGAGGGTGAGGGGAAAAGGTGGCAACTTCTGAGGATGTTTGGTGCTATTGACAACACAGGGAAGCTCAGGTCTCATTGTCTAAGAATGCAAGTCACTGTCCACCCCCAAGTCCTCTGTTCTTGGCCAATCTTTCTGGCACCCATGCCCAGTCAAGTTGCTTACAGCAGCAGGTAAGCGTGGGCTTCTCATCTGCCTGATGCTAACAAAGGGCAGTTTCACCTCCTCTTCCTTCCCTGTTAGTGAATGGAGGGGCAGTTGTAGCAGGTACTTGAACTAACCGATAAATGATGAGCCGGGAGCCATGTGTGATGGCCTCCGAGTGCTGTGGAAATGTCACCTAGACCAAAAAGAGAAGGTCAAGAATACTGGTCAGGGTCTGTAAATCAGTGGGACATGCCATTTGATTATCCTGGGGGGTGTTCAGGGGGGTGGATGCCTGATTGGTGCCCCCCAAAAGGAAAATTCCAAGACTAGGATGGTACAAAAGCAGGACCCTGACAGTCCTGTAGGCTGGGCCCGTTTCTGGGGAGGCTGTGGCATTCTTGCTATGCCATTTGGGTTAAGAGTAATGAGAAGGGAACTGACTTGGAATTGGCAACTGAAAGGATCATGACTTCACTTTTTAGAAAAGCCATCAGACAAGAAGTAGAGGGGACCTCCTAACCCAGATAGGAAACAGGCTCTTAAAGGAAAAATAGGTGTGTCTGACTCATGGGGAAATGCAAAACATATTGTGCCCAAGGCTAACAGAAAAATATCAATAGAAAAATTATAAATCTGAAAAATGTAATGCCATTTCAGGGTCTGTTAACTCTGAAGAGGGCAGAGATGAAAAACAGAACAGCACAAGGACATTGTCTTCAGCAGAAAATGAATATTTCATCTATGTAAGAAACACTGGATTCTCCATAGAGCATTGGGGGACACATACTAGCTCTGTGGAAGTTCCCCTCCACGCACCCCAGCGGACCTGGTAGGAAGTAGAACTGACAAACATTCTCTTGTTGACCAAACTGCGCAGGCTTGCTGAACTCTTCTCAACGAAGCCATGACTTTTAGCTTCCATGTTCATCTCTACATCTCTAAGTTAGCAAGAGTCCTGCTGAATCAGTTCAGCAAGAGTCATTTGTCCTCCATATCTGCTCACCCTCGATATCTGATGGGGTCCTCATCCTCCACCATCCCACAGGTGATGTCTGATCCCCTGGCTGCCTTCAGCAGAAATCTTGTTAGATTGTTTTAAGCTGGATCTTCCCTTCAGCCTTACTTCTGATATTTCCTCTTGATAATTTTTCATCCACCAACCCCTCACCCTGCTCCTTGGCTATAAATTCTCTCTTGCCCAAGGTTGTTTCCAGAATCGAGCTCAGTTCTATACTGAGTTCTCTTTTCCCCTTTGCAGTAGTCCTAAACAAAATCTGTCTTTACTACTTAACTGTTGACTAGCTCTGGTTTTTCTTTAACAAACGAACATGGAGATGAGAGGAGAATCTGTGAAACTTGTAGGCAACTGTCAGAGGCGCCCTCTGGTGGAAGTAAGGGTTCCCACAGTGATGGTGAGGAATCAGTTGCACCCCAGTATTCCTCCATTGTAATAGTCCTCGTATCCTCGTCGGGGTATAAGTCCACACACAGACAGACAAGGGAAAGCAACCCTGGGGTCCCCAGGCCAAAACTGGAGACATCCCCGTGAGCCTTTCTTGCTCCCATGCCATTGAGCAACAGAAACCTGCCCAGAATCAGTCATTCAGACTTTACCTCAGAAAGGAAGGCAGGCACATTCTTGATGTAACAGAGATTCAAGAGATTTGCTACATCAGGCTGAGAGAGTCATCATAAAGTGCTATATCAGTTTTTCAAGTACAAAGTTGCAGCTATGAAAACATACTCCTGGATAAGAAGCATGCTCATAAAATACAAAACTTATTCAGGAAGAAGGAAATAAACCTGGAAATAAAAAGAAAAATATTCTCACAAGCATGTGTGAAATACTTAATAAAACTTAGCTCCATAAACTGAGACACCCCCCCCCAAACTTGAGATGCAATTATAGAATTGGATGAAAAGGGAGATTTCAGAGTTGAGGAAGCAAATCGAGAACTAAACCAGTGTATTTAAAGGATGATTTCTTTCATCCACCCACTTCATACGCAAGAAGAAGCCACGAAGTGGGCCACAGGCTGTTTGCACTTCTCCCCAGGACCAGTCCTTGCTGGCCAGCAGGCAGGAACTACTCAGACAGGTCACAGCAACCACTTGCAGGCTCAGAAGAACTTTCTGTATCCTACTGTTTGGGGTGTGACCTGAGGAAAGAGCACGGGAGATTCCCCATTGGCCCCCTTTCTGCAACATTTTCAACCTTGCCTTCCCTGACCTTGCTCCTAAGCTAATAAATGTGCTCAAATACCAGCCCCTTTCCTTTGAATTGTGATTCCCTAGGTTAAGATCAGTGCTTTGAAAGAGTTGTCTACCCTTCCTGCCTCTGCTACCTTGCCATCTCCACCCCTTAGCCCACTGTAGTCTCCCTGCCCCCTTCCCTACTCCACTGAGACTACAAAATCGCCATGGCCAAATCCTCAACAACCACGGGACCGCCAACTCCAACATCTTAACCTGCTCTCACATCTCCTGCAAGGTAGGCACTGAGATCACTCCATTCTTCGAACTCCCTGCTTTAGGGTTGGTGAGTCTGCTCTCTCTTAACTCTCCCCCAACCTCTCTGAACACTCTTTCTCTGTGTATTTTACAAAATACATTTTTTTCCTGCCCTCCCTTTGAATGTGGCATGCCTGCATTCTTTCTTCAGCTCCCTTCTCATTCTTTGTCCCAGTGAACTCAGCTATGTGAAAACTTTGCTGGCTGGAGGGTGTGCTGTGATCAGGCACAAGACCTATCAGGAGCTCTGTGCAGGAACCCGAGTTCCTGATCCCCCCAAAATTCACTTCAGCCTGGTTGTTCCGGGGAAAAGTCTCTCACCACAATTTATTAGTGTCAGTAAAATCATCTTTGTTAAGAATGAGATCACTGAGGCAGGGCTCTGGTCCATAGTGATGCTCTTTTACCAGAAGTTACACGCACGTTTCAGAGTTGAAAGGTCTGAGAAATAAATGCATGCCACATTCAGTGTGACTGCTGCTGAGAAGTCCCTCTGCAGCCAGGATGAACAGGGGTCCTCAGGAGCTGGGGGCGGTGGGCGATACTCAGGGTCATTCTCTGGGAGAAGGACCACAAACTCTGCGGCCACATTAGTTTTCCGGTTGAGTGTGATAGTCCCAAGTAAAATATGAGAAGAGCCCAAGTCAGGAAAAGTGCATGATGCACATTCGGGGTCACAATTTAGTTATTTGATGCTTAGATTGTAGGTGAGGAAGGACTCCTAATACCCACCCTCCTTGCTCTACACACACATGCACACACACACAGGCATACACACACATGCTCACATGTACCAGCTCCAAGGAGGGCAGTGAGAGGAAAGCAAGACAACTGCAGCATCTGCCACAGGGCCCACCCAGCAGGGAGCAGCCACCAGGTCACCGGGAACCAGAACTCTGTTCTTTTTTTTCTTAAGCGAGAAGTGGGGAGGCAGAGAGACAGACTCTTGCATGCACTCCAGAAAGCCCACAAGGGGGCAATGCTCTGACCACCTGGAGCCGTTGCTGGGTTGCTTGGCATCTGAGCTATTTTAGTGCCTGAGGTGAGGCCATAGAGCCATCCTCAGCACCAGGGGCCAACTTGCTCCAACTGAGCCATGACTGTGGGAGGTGAAGAGAGCGAAAGAGGTGAGGCAGGATGGAGAAGCAGATGGGCACATCTCCTGTGCACCCTGACTGGGAATCGAACCTGAGACATCCACAGGTTAGGCTGACACTCTACCACTGAGCTAACAGTCCAGGGCCCAGAGCTCTGTTCTATTCTCAGTTCACATGTCTGTATGGTCTTGGTCAAGTCACTTTCCTCTTGTGAACCTTGCTTCACTCCTTTGTAAACGGGGAAATAGAACCTTCCAGTTCTTAATCTCAGGAATCTCTAAATAGAAATCAAGCAACATTAGATTGGAAAAACTGCATTTATCCATTTGGCCACAGGAGGGAGACATGTGATTGTTAAGGGCTGGGGTTTTATTTTCTTATTTTTGATTTGGTAGCCAGAGGTATTCGTGCCCTGTACTTAAAGCTGTCTAAGGCAAGGCAAAAGAATTCTTTGATTTCTCCATTCTCTTCATCATCTGTGATCATCAGAACAACTCAGGTAAAGTCACCTTTTCCAATTTAACAACAGTTTATCAGCAAAACCTATAGAACACATTTAAAAAGAAATGTTCAGAATAAAAATAATCTCTTGTACTGGCTAATTATGATTACAACATTAAGTGTTTCTCATACGATAGTCATTTGAAAATGGTTAGAAAGCTATGTACTTATACCAGGGAAAAAATAAATACTAGCCAAGAATATAAAAATAGATTGGTGGGAGAAAACATGATTCTTTGAAATAACTACAGTCACTAAACTTAAAACAGTCACTAAATTTATAATAGTAATTAAAAATAATGACATAAGAGACACATATTGTTGAGTAAAAAGATCAAGAAAAGTTTTAAGTTATTGTATTTCAATCTATTTACACGTATAAAGAAAGAGAAGAAAAAAACCCCAAATTATAGAGTTTATCCTTGATATGATTATCAGTTGTAGTTATCTTTCTCTTTTTTATGTAATATGCTTTTCAAGTTCTCCAGTAGGGACTGGTATTACTTTTGTATTTTTAAAAGAAAAATGGGGGGGGGGGGTCTTTCATGCACTTTACAAGGAGTTCTAGAACAATCATATCTGTGTTTCTGGCACCGGCAAACACTGAACTCACCATTGGCATCATTCATTTTTTGTCTCTACCTTAAAAACACCTATGATGAAGGACTTCTTCCTCCCTATGTAACCTATGATGTGTTTGGTCAGTTCTGATGAGAGCGACATTCTTAATGCAGAGCCCAAACCTGCCTTGTCTGGCCCCATCCAGAAGTCAGTTCTGCCTCTGACACAACGACCACGCAGGGCCGCCCCAGTGCGAGGACAGCTCCCAGGGCTCCCCTGCGTCCTCCGCGCTTTCTCTTCTCCAAGCCTCACGGCCCCCACCAACTCGTTCATTCTGCTAGTATTTGGGGGTCAACAATTGTACAAGGCCCTGAGATGCAGCAATGAGTGAACCCCAATTCTATTGAAGAGCAAATCAGCCAGGTTGCCATCCTTGCCACATTCTTCCGTGGAGTAAACAGTGCTGGGAAGCTCAGCAAGGGGCATCTCCCCGCCTGGGCGCATGTTTGCGAAGGCAGCTCCAAAAACACAGCTCTGAGCTGAAAGCTGAGGATGGGGGGGGGGGGGGACGCTCTGGTGGGGGGACGGGAGGAGCACACTCAGGGCCCCGTGGAGAGGAGTGGCACTTCGGAAGACTGTGATCCCCGTCCCTCCACTCTTCACCTGGGCTCCCCTTTGTCAGGGTTGCTCCATCCTGCTAGCTGTTTGGGGACACAGACTGTTTCATTAAGAATTTTACTTTCTCCCTTTGTCTGCCCTAAACACATAGCCCAGTAAACCACACTAAGTTCTTGTTGGATGAGTGAATAAATAAACAAAAGAGCACTCCTGTAGTCTGATGAGTGGGGAGCAGCCCAATGTTCTCTGGTTCAGTTGAAAGATGGCTCTTTGATTTCTCTTCGCTTTTTAGTGAAGAAATCAGTGATCTCTGAGGCCTTCGAGAGATGCCTTAAAAGGGACATCATCTCATGTTTGACTGGGACACTGTTTTTATCCACTATTGAATATATCATTACTGATCTTGATTGGCCCATTATGTAATTCGCTGTCTTGTTTTATTTCCTTCCATCTCAATTAATTCATTTCTGTGTATAAGGGAAAGGAGCATAGACCCATAAACAGAAAGGAAATAGAAACAACTTATCAAAAACGTCCCCCAAAATAAAAGTCCAGGACCAAATGGCTACACAAGGGAATTCTACCAAACATTCAAAGGAGATTTGGTCCTATCCTTCTCAAAGTCTTCCAAAAAGTAGAAGAAGCAATACTCCCTAACACATTTTATGAGGCCAACATAACCCGGATACCAAAACCGGGCAAAGACAACACAAAAAAAGAAAACTACAGACTAATACTTCTAATGAATACAGATGCAAAAATTCCAAACAAAATACTACAAATTGAATACAACACATTAAAAAAATATAATAATACATCATGATCAAGAGGGACTCATTCCAGGAGCACAAGGATGGTTCAACATACATAAATCGATTAACGTTATACACCACATCAACAAAACAAAGAACAAAAATTATATGATCTTATCAATAGATGCAGAAAAGTCATTTGATAAGATACGACATTCATTTATGTTTAAAATACACAATAAAATGGGTGTAGAAGGAAAGTACCTCAATATAATAAAGGACATATATAACAAAGCATCAGCTAATATCATACTAAATAGTGAAAAAAATGAAGGCTTTTCCCCTAAAATCAGGAACAAGACAAGGCTGCCTACTCTCTCCACTCCTGGTCAACATAGTTCTGGAAGTTCTAGCCAGAGCACTCAAGCAAGAGAAAGAAATAAATGCATCCATATTGGGAAAGAAGAAGAAAAGGTATTACTTTTTTGCAAATTACATGATCCATAGTATATAGAAAATGCTAAAGACTCCAAAAAAACTATTAGAAACAATAAACCAATACAGTAAAGTTTCAGGGTACAAAATCAATATACAAAAGTCTATTGCTTTCCTATATGCCAACGGTGAAACTTCAGAAAATGAACTAAAAAAAAACCTCCCAAAACAGTTTTTTTTACAATTGCAACAACAACAAAAAATATCTAGGAATAAACTTAACAAAGGATATGAAGGACCTATATACTAAAAACTACAAAACATTATTAAAAGAAATTAAAAAGATACAATGAAATGGAAAAAAATTCCATGTTCATGTATTGGAAGAATCAACACAGTTAAAATGGTCCTATTATCCAAAGCAATATACAAATTTAATGCAATCCCTATCAAAATTTCAATGTTATTTTTTTAAGAAATAGAACAAGAATTACCAAGTTTGTATGGAACCATGAAAAACCCTGAATAACCAAAAAATTCTAAGAAAAAAGAATGAAGCCGGAAGTATCACACTACCCAACTTCAAATTATACTGCAGCCACGATAATCAAACAGCATGATATTGGCAGAAAAACAGACACAGACCAATGGAACAGAATTGAGAACCCAGAAATAAACACACACACACACACACACACACACACACACACACACACACACACACAAATAATCTTCAACAAAGGAGCCAAAAACATATAATGGAGAAAAGAAAGCCTCTTCAATAAATGGTGCTGGGAAAACTGGAAAGGCACATGCAAAAGAATTAAACTTAACTACAGTTTGTCTCCATGAATAAAAATTAATTCAAAATGAATCAAAGAGCTAAATATAAGATCTGAAACAATAAATTACATAGAAAAAAACATAGGTACTAAACTTATGGACCTTGGCCGCAGAGAACAATTTATGAATTTGACTGTAAAGGCAAAGGAAGTAAAGGCAACAATAAATGAGTGGGACTACATCAGACTAAGAAGCTTCTGCACAGCAAAAGAAACCAACAACAAAACAAAAAGGCAGCCAACCAAATGGGAGATGATATTTATAAACAACAGCTCCAATAAGGAATTAATATCTAAAAATACATAAAGGACTCACAAAGCTCAGCAACAAACAAGTAAACAATCCAATTAAAAAATGGGAAGACATGAACAGACACTTCTCCCAAGAAGACGTACAAGTGGCCAACAGATATATGAAATGATGCTCATCTTCACTAGCTATTAGGGAAATGCAAATCAAAACCACAATAAGATACCACCTCGCACCTGTTAGATTGGCTATTACCAACACAACACATGATAACCAAGTGTTGAGGAAGATGTGGAGGAAAAGGAACCCTCATTCACTGCTGGTGAGAATGTAAACTGGTACATTGTGGAAAAAAGTATGGTGATTCCTCAAAAAATTAAGCATAAAACTACCATATGACCCAGCAATCCCTCTACTATGTATCTTCCCCCCAAAACTTGAAAATCCTGGTATGTAAAGATACATGCACCCCCATGTTCATTGCAGCATTGTTCACAGTGGCTGAGACATGGAAACAACCAAAAAGCCCTTCAATAGAAGATTGGATAAAGAAGATATGGCACATATACACTATGGAATACTACTCAGCCGTAAGAAATGATGACATCGGATCATTTACAACAACATGGATGGACCTTGATAACATTATACTGAGTGAAATAAGTAAATCAGAAAAAGCTAAGAACTGTATGATTTCACATATAGGTGGGATATAAAACTGAGACTCATGGACAGAGATAAAAGTGAAATGGTTACCGTGGGGGAGGGGGCTGATGGAGGAGGGGGAGGAAGAAAGGGAGTAAAGAGGGACAAATACATGGTGATGGAAAATGATTTGACTTTGGTGATGGGCACACATCACAATCAACAGTTCAAATGCTATAGAAATTGTTACCTGAAACCTATGTACTCTTATTAATCAATGTCACCTGGTCAAATTTAATTTTCTAAATAAATTTTTTTTTTTAAAAAAAAAGAGAAAGGAGCACGTGATGTAAAGGTCACAATATACAGACCCTAGCTTTTCTCCCTACAGTCGGCCACTGCCTTAGCTTCGTGAGGGTCCTTCTGCAGAGAGGCTAGGTGTGTGAGCTGTGTGTACTGCAGTTTCTGTCTGCAGGTAGCCCAGCACAGGAGGTCTGTGCACCACGTGTGAGTTCAAATAAGTCAGGCGCAACCAGGCGAGGTGTGAGCTCCAAGGGTACAGGGAATTCCCACACAGATGGGTCCAGCAAAGGTCATGGGGGTCGGCGATGGGAGGACACAGTGCAGTCAGCCCAGGAAGGAAGGGTGATGTGGACAATGTTACCATTGTGGAACAAAGGGCTTGCCCCCTTGAAGAATAATAACGGTACTGTCCAGGTTCTGTGTTCCCGTCAGGGTGAGGCAATACTCCACCTTGGACCAATGTGTCCAGCTGCCCAGGTGTTTTTCACCAACCAGACACAAGAAGGTGAGGTATAAGCAATGAATGCAGCAATTTCTTTTTCTTTTCTTTTTTTAAATGTTTTTTAATTGATTTTAGAGAGAGGAAGGGAGAGAGGGAGAGACATGAACAGCAATTTGTTCCTGTATGTGCCCTGACCAAGGATCGAACTATCAACCTATGTGTTTCAGGACAATGCTCTAACTAACCAAATTATCCAGCCAGGGCAGCAATTTCTTTTTCAAATCATTTTTAGGATGACCAAAGTTCTGGTTCTAGAAAGGACAGAAAATACAGACTTTCAGAAAGCTTACACACTAGTTAACTAAAGAGACATCAGTGGAAATATGCTTTATATAATTTAAAATTTTAAATTACTAATACAGGTCTGGGGAAATAGGATGAATATTTTAATTAACCATAAATGTGACACAAACCAACAGCGTGGTGTGGTTGTAGACTGAAGCCATAAACATTTCATTTAAAAAAGACATCACTCGATGCTGTAATTCCAAGTGGCATTTTTAAATCAGGGATTTCCAAATAAAGCATCTTTTGGAGAATAAAAATTTCATTTTCCTTGTCATGTAAACATCAGTATTAGTAGCTACAAGTGTTTAATAAAGAGAACGCAGGCTTAAAAAAAGGACATGGTATTCGGCTTTGGCTAGTTGAAAGATCATTTGAGAAAGTTTATAGACATTTATGACATTATTGCAGAGAACCAGTTCTGAGGACGACCAATTTTCATTCAGCACATAGACAAAACTCCTTAGAAATGGAACTGCCCCTTTAACGGTGGGCTGTCACTGAGGAGAGGCCCCATGAAACTGTGACCACCCTACCTGAACAGCAGCCTGTGACAAATGGGCACATGCTATGACTGAAATAAACCAAAACTTACTAATTAGATCCTAAGGCACTTCTTTTGTTACAATTTCTCCTGTAGTCCCGTCCGTTCCCCCCCCACACACACACAGGTGCATTCAATCAGGTGTCTGACCCTTTGGTATCTGAAGGAGGTGAGGGTTGTGGCAGAAAGAAGTGACTTTCATTTCCAAACGCACGAACTGAAAGAACTTGCAAGGCTTGCAGAAAAGTTAACAGAGAAAGCAGTGTTTTATGTTCTTTAATTAAGGAAGTGAAGTGAGAGTGACCAGATAGACACTTCCAGTACTAGGAAGCAGCAGCAATGTAGGATTTTCTTCCCTTAGTACTAACAAAATTACAAAGACCAATAAAAATTGAACAACAGTAATCAAACAAGGAAGAGGACATAACACAATAAGTAAAGCTGATGACTCAAGAGAGGGAATAAAAAGAAGATTCTGGAGAAAAGCAGAGCGGGTCAGCTGTACCCAGCTCTAATTTGGTTTCCAGCCCCACCCCCCACCCCCACCTCCACACCCTGAGAATTCTCACTGATGCACTCCAGGGCATTGATGTCCCTCTCAGAGGTGGATTAAGGTCAGTTGAGGCCCTGGCGCAGAAGAAAATATTGGGCCCTTTACATTAGAAAAAAGTGTAAAGTTGGGGTTTTGCAGAGCCCTTCAGAAGTCGGGGCCCAGGGTGCGCACCAGGTGCGTCCCCCATTAAATCCACCTCTGGTCCCTCTCCTGGGCGATGACTTGGGGGATAGACGGGAGGAACTGGCAGAGCAGATGCGGGACTGGACTCCCTTTAGCGGAACTCAAGGCTCCTGCACTGAATTGACACAGGGGGAAGAATCTCAGAACAACCAGCACCTCAGCATCCTCACTGATACTCAGACTCCTCAGGGGGCTCTCCCCTCCTCAGGGGGGCTCTCCCTTGCTCCCACTCCATTCCCGTGAGTTACCAGGGAAGGCTAGTGGTGTTAATGCCATCAGTCAAAGGCACCAAGAGCACACCTGTAATTGAATGGATTGGGTTTATTACTTGTTGAATGGGAAAGACTGCACTGCAGGGAGCCAGGACCCTGGGTGTCTCACTGAAAGTGTATTAGAAAGAACTGACAGGATTCAGGCTGGTAGGTGGTTTGGGGAAGGCTTTAAGGAAACAAAGCTTTGTTGTGGCTTAGATCAGTGGTCCCCAACCCCCGGGCCGCGGACCGGTACCAGTCCATGGGCCCGCAGAGAAAGAATAAATAACTTACATTATTTCCGTTTTATTTATATTTAAGTCTTAACAACGATGTTTTATTTTTAAAAAATGACCAGATTCCCTCTGTTACATCCGTCTAAGACTCACTCTTGACACTTGTCTCGGTCACGTGATACATTTATCTGTCCCACCCTAAAAGCCGGTCCATGAAAATATTTTCTGACATTAAACCGGTCCGTGGCCCAAAAAAGGTTGAGGACCACTGGCTTAGATGTTGTCAGAAGTAGGCATAATTCTAAGGTTAAAAAGCTTGGTGAATTTTATCTAGAAGAACAGAAAACAATATTAAAGCAAAGCATCCTGATGATCTGATATTAGAACAGTTACTGGCAGGACAGTCCCCGCTGGAAGGCGTCTGCACCATTGACTGGTGATGAGGTGAGTGCCCGGGGGGTGTGCCATCCTTGGACTGAACTCTCCACAGGTCAGATATTAGCTTTATACTACCTCCTCTGATGTGTTTTTTTTATCACAGTATTAAAAACCCTCATGCCAGCATATTATTTTTTAAAACTTATTGGGGAAAATGCTGCTTTTAGAGAACAGACCATGAGGAGTTGCTATCTCAGCTGTCTTCTGACTAAGCATTTGTCCAGAATCCTGTTTATAGTTTTCTTTAAACACTACACTTAAAAAAAATCCTGAAGTTACCTAAGACTGAGCTTAATTGCTGCCTCGTTCATCAGGGCTTCTTTGATTCCTGTGGTCAGTATCTTCCTCGGAACACCCGGGGAAGCCACGGTCTGACCGCACAGCTGAGTTACATTTGCATAGCAGCTGTCTTATGCACTCGTTTTATATTCCGCTCGAGACTGGTGAACTTCCAGAAAGCAGTGCTCATGTATTCTACAATCACAGTCTGCACGGTACAGTGAGATTTTTATAATGTTTCCTTTTTGTTCTTATATCTGACCAAAGAACAACATGGAGCCATTCTGCCTACTCTTGGGAGGAGGACTCGCTGTCCATCAGCAGGTCAGTAAACTGGCCAGTATTGTGTTTCAGGAGTCAGAGGGACTAAGCTCTGTGTGGCAGGGTCCCAGGCGCTGATGGCCAGATGGATGAGCACCCTTGAAGATGAGGAGCTGCCCATGGAAGGCCTGGGGACCTCAGGGTCCTGGTTGGGTGTGGTTTACGTGAGGCAGGGAAGTGCACCGTCCAGTTGCTGGGCTCTCAGAGAGTGGGAACAGGGCCAATGACCAGGGCCCCAAGGGGTCGGGCTGAGGTCAACATGGGCACAGCCTTGGAAAATGAGAGGCAGTGTATGTCTTCCTTATTTGGGGAAGACTGGACAAGTGTCAGGGAGGACCTCAGGGGACCGAGGCCTCAGGACTCCGGGGAGCAGCACAGATGGAAAGTAGCAAGGTGGGAATGCAGTCACCACAGCCCCCCGCCCCCCGCAGTGCTGCCAGCAGACAGGTAGGGACAGAGGGGATGGCCGCAGCCGCAGCAGTGACCCCTCAGGCACTGGTCTCTCCTGCTCCTGGGACCTCCTAGCTTGGACAGCATAAGTCTTCCTTATGACCCAAGTGCTAGACTTTCTGACAGTTTAAATTCTCAACAGTTTAATTTAATTTGCATGGTAGTTCATAGCAGTTACAGTTACATGAACTGATATATAACATTGCAGAAAAATATAATCTTTCTCTGGCGATAACTGCCTTTTTCAATGATGGTAACTGCTTTTTAAAACAAGTTAATATTCTCGTAATATTCCTTTTCTTTTTTGTTGGTTGGTCAAGCCAGACTATTTTAGTCACACTTTTAAATAAAAAAATGTTGGTTTCTACTCCGGGGTTAATTTTACTTCCAGTTTCAATTTTTTTTTCTGATTTTTTTTCACTATTACAATTAGTATTTTTGCAAGGGATGACTGATTTGTTGATTTTCTAACTATTTTAATTACTTGGTTAGGTGTCCCATGGAGAATTTTCTTTTTCTTTTTAAAGCCTGGATTAATGCTGCTTGTTGCCTACTCACTCCTGCTTCCCCTGCATCCTGACTGGTCCCTGTTCTGTCTCTGGTGTATCTGTCACTTCCGAGGGATGTTCAGTGTCTCACTCTCCTATTTGTGACCATGGAGTTACTGAGTATGCGTGTTCTTTGTCTGTCTATTTTGGGACTGTAATTTATGTCTATGACCACGTCCGAGACAAACCAACAAGCAAACCGACACAAACTCCTGTCTGCAAGAATCCTGCGGGGACCCTCTGAGGGTCAGAGACTGTCCCTCGGCCCACCAGGATGAGACCCCATTGGGGTGGAATACAGACAAGGGCCTCTTCACCCATCTTGCTCAGACAGAGCCCTCAGAAACCTTCACCAAAGTCCCTGAAGTTCAGCAACAATGAATTAAAAGGACTTGACCTCCTCTGTGGGCCTGACGCCTCCTCTGCCCTCAGCACACTATAGGATCTTGTTGGAGCACCTTTGAAAACATCAGCACCCAGATCCACTCGAGACCACGTGGGTCAGGTCTTGGCTGTGGGGCCTGCTGCCAAGGTTGCTGTCACTTGCAGCCAGCAAGGCTGGGGAGCCAGACTATCCAAAGTTGACTTAGGAATAACGACAGCTGGGGCGGTGGGGCAGGCAGAGCTGGCAGCAGGGGTGGAATAAGCAGTGGAAAGGGCAGCCCTGAAGGAGCCACTGGAAGGACAGGAAGAGTGAGCGGGGCGAGGAGGGGGTGGAGCCGAGTGTGACCATCTAGTGGTCCAGCGCCATGGCTCTGCGTTGCTGGACTTCTCTTCCTGCGTGTGACAAATTGGCCAGGACAATGCTTCTGCACAGTTGATTATTTTGAAAAAGACACTGAGTTTTTATTTTTTCAAAAACAAAAATAGATTATTGTCCTTCCCGTTTTTCTCTTCTTTAGAAATTCTTACCGCTCGGGGTTTATTTCTCCTTGACAAATTTTCAAGGCTGTCAATATGGTTGTTAACTTGCACTGCCATCTGAATTATGAAAATTAAGTTATCTGCTTTCCGCTTGGTCTCTTGCCCTAATTTTGTAATCTGTTCCGTTTTACCTTTATTTAGCTGTTAAGGACTTGCCGTTTGTGTTCGAGGTTCTGATTGTATCATGTCCTCCACGTACTGAAGCTAATTCTTTTCAGTACAAGAGGCGAGAGCATGATGGCCCTGAGCAGCCGTGTGGCCTCAGACAGAACCCCCACTGCCTGGCCTCTGCTCCTTCCCCAGGCAGGCCGGTGAGTGGGGAGCTCCCCTAGCCAGTGTGGGGCGGTGAGGTGTGGGGGAGCCCTCGGAGCCTCCTCCTTCCACCTTCAGTTTTAAATCACACGCCCTCTGCCTCTGGGAAACCCACCCTGACAAATTCTCTTCCTTTCCTGCTTTCCAGCTTCCTTAATTTCCTGCCCCTTCATTTCATTCTTTCTTCTTCTCTTTCCCTCATTTTCTCCCTTTCCTCCCTGCCTCCCTCCCTTCTTTCCTGTCTTTCTCTTTTTTCCTTTCTCTGCCTTTTATATTTAGCTTGAAGACCGGGGCTGAAGACTCCAGCTGCTGGTTTGGGCCACTGCAAGGTCCAAATTGATATCTCTCAATGTTAATTTTTTTCTTGATCCCTGATTCACAGTTCTGGGTTCATAGATATCAGCAGGAAAAATTTACGTATTTTCTTTTGCCATTTGAGCACTTCAGAGGAATTCTCTTTTTTTTTAATTTTATTTATTTATTTTTTACAGAGACAGAGAGTGAGTCAGAGAGAGGGATAGACAGGGACAGACAGACAGGAACGGAGAGAGATGAGAAGCATCAATCATTAGTTTTTCATTGCGCGTTGCAACACCTTAGTTGTTCATTGATTGCTTTCTCACATGTGCCTTGACCGTGGGCCTTCAGCAGACCGAGCAACCCCTTGCTAGAGTCAGCGACCTTGGGTCCAAGCTGGTGAGCCTTGCTCAAACCAGATGAGCCCACACTCAAGCTGACGACCTCGGGGTCTCGAACCTGGGTCCTTCTGCATCCCAGTCCGACGCTCTATCCACTGCGCCACCACCAGGTCAGGCTAGAGGAATTCTTATAATAAGAAACTCACCAGTATTGGCAGCTGGAACACTCAGTGCTCGACACCCCTCCCTCCAGTGCTCTTCCTGCCTTAACTCAGCGCCTGCCCAGTGGGGCCCAGCACCCCCCCCCCATCAGCTGTTCCTTGCTCATAACCTTGAACATGCTCTTTTAACCTGATGATTCTAGTTCCTGATATTGAAATGAACCTTGCTTCCCCTCGTAAACTCTGCCTAACACCTCAATATTATCCAATCCTGTCCCTGGGATCTTGGTTTGGAGTTAGGACCCATGTCTGTGTCATATCCCCATACCAATCACCGGGCTCTAGTTCAACTTACATGACAAGTGCCTAGTCACTATGTATGGGAATGTCTCTCCCCCCGGAATTACTCTATTTGGCGTGAAGCTGGGAAGGGGGAAACAAACAACAGCCAGTCCTTCTCCAGGATTCCTCTGGTGTCTTACTGGAGGACAGTCAGACCACCTGTTATGTCCAATGGCAAGTATCACTTACCATCCCTCAACCAACTTGAAGTTACATCCTCAGCACTTTGCAAAATCCTCATGGCCAGGCCACAGTTCCAAACAAATCAACGAGACAAAGCAGTGGTGAACTCCACATTCTTCCGCCATTTTATGGGACCACTGGGGAGACGTGGCTGGTCTGACCACACAGGCATCTACTGCCCCTAATTTTGGAATTATAGCACTCAGTGGTCTTCTTCTAGTGAACTGTTCTCTCCCGACTCTTGGGCCTTTTCTTCTGGCAACCATACTGCTCCATCTCCCGCTCCAGGATGGGACGTGACTCACATCGACGAAACTTCACCTTCCATTCCCTTAACCACAGTGATTGGTAGGAGATCGAGCCGTCTTCAAAGTCACACTCCTGAACCCTCTGCACATATACATTTCCGCTTCGCTCCAGCAGCCCTGGGGTGGGTGCACTGTCACAGTGCACTGGCAGTTGGTCCTTCGGGGCCCAGGACTGCGAGGCTGTGCCATGTCAGCCAGTGGCCAGGAATGCAGAGACCTGGCGCCTGACCTCAAGTCTGTGAGCAGCTGCTGTGACTGGCGACTTCTGGGGACAGAAGAGCCTCTAGGAGGCTGGGTGGGCGGGAATCATGAAGTAGGAAGAGTCCGCGCGTGGCCACCAAGGTGTGCCTCTAAGCCTGCTCAGGGCACCAGTCCCCAGGCCTTCGCTCAGACTCCTTTCCAGTCGGGGCCTTTTTTTGTGCCTCTTTGTCCTTTGTTATAAGTTGTTATAAGTTCAGTCATGTATCACATGTGTAAATTTCACGTCCACCAGACACACCCTGTCTCTTTCTCATGGACACCCAGGCTCAGCGAACTTCTCCCCTCCTCTCCCAGCTGGTGAGAATGATGGCCAGTCGCACACCCACTCTGAGTATTTGTGGATTTATTGCCTGTCTCCTCCCCTAGCACAGTGCAAACCCAAGAATATAGCCGTGCTCATCACTGCACACTTACTAAGTGGATGCCTTATTCCCAGAGGGTGGCACAGATGGAAGACCAGAAGCCTTCAAATTCCACCAGGCGGTGGCAGCATGCGTCCAGCCAACCAAAAGTCTCCTTTACCCACAGAGATGCGAGAGCCTGGGAGCGTTGGTCCTCAGGCACTGCAGGCATCCTCGCCTTTCCTATCTAAGGAGCCCACGTGCAGTGAAGACCAGCTATCAGACTGCTGAAAAGGGACTTAGAACTTCACACTGTCCCAACCTGGCTTCAATTGTACTGTCTTTATAATGAGCACATTGATATTTTTAGAAAATATTTTGCATCATTTAAAAACTGGCTGCAAAATAATTTAAAAAGAAAGATTGCAAATGCCGGAAACAAAGTGCTCAAAAGACTGTTAGTGGCAACAGGAGAGACCAGTGTTTTTGAGAGGAAGTGAGCAAAGGCTGGAGCGTTAGGACCTCCTCATTTGCTGGTATTCATTGGTCAACTCTGGTGTGGCTAACCGTGTGGCTAAGCATCATTGAGGATATGAACAAACTAGCACACTCTTTGCCACAAATAAGCTTCAGTATAAACTGTAATCGTAAGGCCCCTTATTTTTTTTTAATTTAATTTTATTTTGTTTTATTTGTTTTATTTTATTTTATTTTAAAGTGAGAGGCAGGAGGTAGAGAGACAGACTCCCACATGTGCCCAGACAGCAAGCCCCCTACCAACGGATGCTCTGCCCATCTAGAGCCGCTGCTCCATTGCTTGGCAACTGAGCTATTTTACCACCTGAGGTGAGGCCTTGGAGCCAATCTCAGAGCCTGGGGCCAACTTTCTCAAAGAACCATTCGAGCCATGGCTGCAGGAGGGGAAGAGAGAGAGAGAGAGAGAGAGAGAGAGAGAGAGGGAGGGGGAGGGGTGGAGAAGCAGATGGTTCCTTCTCCATGTGCCCAGACCAGGACTCAAACTCAGGACATCCACTGATCAACTGCTGAGCCAACCAGCCAGATCCAGTCCCTTATTTTTAAAATAAAAATTTCCCATATATTTAGGAAGACAAAATTAATACTCAAAACAGGTAAAAATTAAGTGCTAAAATCTGGTAGTTCACAGGGCTAAAAAGTAAGATATTGGCATGGAAAATGGATAAGAGGAAATGGCTTGGAGAAAGATATGAGTTCGAATCCTGCATGGGTCTGTCAGTCCCTTAATCACATGACTGGTGTTCTGTGAATGTTTGGGTACATTTGTAAAGTGGGAAGATGATAATGCTTGTCTCTGTGATTGGGAAGATTAAATAAGATCTTGAATTTAAACAGGCTTTGTAGTTCATAAAATGCTGTGATAGATTGTTTATTGTTGTGAAAGGCTAACTGTACGACGAAAGAATAAGAAAGCCTTGAGTGGGAATGGAGGATTACTGTGCACCAGAGACCCCGGGGGAGGCTCCTCAGAGATGAAGAGGGAGACAGAGCCTGCCATTCCTCTCCGTCACTCCCAACAAGGTCCCACCCAGGAGGTGCCCACCCAGGAACACGAACATATTTTAACAAGGGGAGAGATGTGTTGTTACTGGGGAGCCAGCCGAAACATTCCCTTCACAGCTCAGTCCTCTCCACATAGCTGAGTCATTTGCCACTAAACTAGAACTGATCATATTTCTGGGAGGACCCCTCACCCCACCTACACATATTAACACCCTCAGAATAAGGGCTCTTTATCCATCCATGGTCTTATTATTGCCTATGTAATTACTATAGTTATAGCTATGACAGTCATTATAAGAAGAATCAGCCATGTGCAGGAAAGAAAGGAAGGATGGGGCTGGCTCTGGGCAGAATTACGAGGCAGCAGATGGAGAGAAGTGCCCATGCCTGCACTCCCCGGTCCTCCCAGCCCATGGTGAGGCTGGGCTTGAGCAGCAGGGGAGAGGAGCGATAGGAAGTCAGAGAGAGCCCTCCCCTCGGCCTCTCCCTCTTCCAACCCCTGTAGTGCAACCCCAAATAGCTGGTCTTGTGTCACTCTCCCATTTAAAGTCAGCAGGAGCTTCTCACTGCATAGAGAATACATGCTGAAATCTTCCTCATGGCTTGAAAACTTTCATAGACTGGCTGCCACTTTAATATATGTAGCCCCCAGACAGAGAGAGGCTCGTTGTGCCTGCATACACACATTCTTCATGACTTGTGGCCAACTTCTGTCTGGACTCAAGTTATTCTCTCTTAACATCCTCCTTTCCAACTGTCTTCAAAAGGCCTTCACAGCCCGGCTCAGGCCACCTGCTCCAAATATTTCCAGTGTTGGAATTCTCTTCTCTTCCACCTCTACCCAGGATATCCTGCCTTGAGGTTGAGCTGCTAAGTTCATACTCTTCGGCCGTTAAAATCTATAATCCCTGGAGGTCAGACCCGTACATCAGTCACCATTCATGCTGTGTGTAGCACCAAGAAATAATTCATGACTGGTGAGATGAAAGTGTGCTTCATCCCCTTCCTTTCACTTATTCTTGAAAGGCCTCATGAGATGTGTGCATCAGTATAAGAGCCATTGGTGTCGCCCATGGGCAAACAGAAGCCAAACACCAAGTGATGGAACCAGGCCCAGGGCTGAGCTCAGTATGTGAGTGTCAGGGACAGGCCTTCACAGGTGGCACGCTCTGTGGTGGGGCAACGCCTGGCTGGCGTCAGTGGTCATGACAATATAACAGGGAACAAGAGTACAGACCCTGCATCTGGATTCTAGTTTCATCACTTCTGTCTGTGCAATCATGGGAAGTTTCTTGACCTTTCTGAATCCATTCCCTTATAGAACTGGTGAGGATAAATCAGGTCACATTAAATATCTCGTGTTGATTCACGCACATATTAACACATAGAGTTTTGTTGTTACCAAGTAAGCACTAAGAACATTGAAAACAATGAACTCAGATTCATTCCTTCCTTTCTCCCTCCCTTTCTTCCTTTCTTCTTTCCTTCCTTCCTTCCTTCCCTCCTTCCTTCCTTCCTTCCTTCCTTCCTTCCTTCCTTCCTTCCTTCCTTCCTTCCTCCCTCCCTCCCTCCCTCCCTTCTCCCTTCCTCTTCTTTCTTTCTTTCTTTCTTTCTTTCTTTCTTTCTTTCTTTCTTTCTTTCTTTCTTTCTCTCTCTCTCTCTCTTTCTTTCTTTCTTTCTTTCTTTCTTTTCTTTTATCTCTCTCTCTCTCTCTTTCTTTCTCTATCTATCTGTCTGTCTGTCTTTCTTTTTTCCCTGCCTGGGAATAGTAACATCTCAGGAATAGAGAGGAGACAGAGAGGCTAGAAAAATATCCCCTGGTCATCTGAGCACATTCTCAAGATGCTAGGCCACCCACCCAGCATTTCTTGAGTGACAAGTTACTGTCACTCCCCACCCTGCCCTGGAAAAGTGCACTCACTGAGCTCATCCCACGAGCTCTGTCTCCTGATCTCAGGCCCAATCCTAACCCTCACTAGCTATTTGACACCCAGGAGCCAGGTGCCAAGCATGTTGATGTGGCCGAGAGGAAGGCAATTTGCTTGGCAGAGTTAGAGTTGGTGCATGGAAGAGATGCTTCCCTGCTCCTCTGAAGGCAGACAAGCATTGACTAAAGGTGAGTCCAGCCATCCAAGCGAGAAGCAGAAGACAGTGAGACATAAAGAGAATGTTCACAGGTGACTGGGAATCAGGAGAGACCTGCTTCCTAGGGAACAGCTGCAGATACTTATAGCCCAGACCCTAAAGTCAGTATGCCTAGGTTCCAATTTCTGCCCCATCACTTCCCAAAGCAGGGTTTTGGGCAAGTCACTTAAGCATTTTGCCATTCATTTCCTCTCCTATAAAGTAAATGTTCTGATAGTGTCTACACCATGACCTTGTGAGGGTTAAGTGAGGTAATACAATAAAGAACTTACGTAGTGTGTTGCAAATAGTAAGTGCTCTCTTGGTTAAGGGGGTTGATGGTGATGATACCTTGAGCCTAACACAGACTGGGTGAATACTTTTATTCCCATTTCACATTTGAATAAACTCAGGCTTAAGAAGTTAAGTGTCTTGGCCCTGGCCAGGTGGCTCAGTGGATAAAGTGTCAACCCAGTTTGCAAGAGGTCACAGTTCGACCCCGGTGAGGGCACATATGACAAACAATCAATGAGCACACAACCAAATGGAACAACTAAGTGAAATAACAATTGAGGTTTCTCTCTCTTTCTCCCCCTTCCCCTCCATCTCTCTCTCTCTCTCTCTCTCTCTCTCTCTTTCTCTCTCTCTCCAATCAATAGAAAAAAATAAAAAACAAACAAACATTAAGTGTCTTGCTCAAGGTCACATGGTCAGCACATTGTGGATCTTCTAACTCAGTTCTACTCTGTTTCTGCCCAGGACCCAGGATGTGATCTAGATGCCCAAGAAGGAGGAGCAGGGACCAGAACGGACAGTCTAGGAACAGAGGACAAGAAAGATCAAAACCAAGAAGGAGCTAAGCCCAGCCACTGGGTAGAACATCCAAACACTCCAAACCATCGTGTAGCCTGAGGAAAGAGCATGTCTGCTGGGAAAGTCTTTCCTCTACTGGCCTGAAATTGCCAACGGGTGCAAGATTGAAACTGCCCTCCATCCCCCTCAAATTCGTATGGCTGAGGTCATGTAAGTCATGGGAAGTCTTATTACAAAGGTTTCTTCAAGAAGGAGGCCGAAGTCTGTGGGTTCCAGCAGCACAGTCAGAGAGGCTTCAGTCCTGCCCCAGCGCAGTGTCAGGTGGGCCTGAGCTGCAGAAAAGACCACCTCTCTACGTTCCCCTTCCCCAGGCCATTTCCCCCAGGTAAAACCTGCCCAATAGGAGCATCAAGGCAGTGTTATTGACCAGCTTGCTCAAGGGCCAAAGTCAGGAGCTGTGGTTGGTGTATGTCAGAGCTAAGAGGAGGGGTGACCCCAAGAGGGAAAATGATCTGTAGGAATCATGAACTGTGTTGTAATGTCATGGGGAACTCACTTTGACTTTGGCCCCAGGATCTAGGATAGCACCATAGGTACCTGTCAAATGAGCAAATAGAAGTTATCATCATTGTAACTGAGTTTAGTGACCCTCTGGCAGCTGCTCTCTGCTTGGTCCTCACGGCAGCCTGAAAGTTCCCCTGGGCGCATGCTCCTATCACAGACATGCACGGGGCTCATGGGTCATCCAGCCAACAAGGTGGGCTCTGAGCACAAATCCTGGGTGCTCTCCACCTGCTAGGCCTGTGAGGAAGGTGGCACAGGAGCACAGGGACATGTGCTAGCTCTTTGCTTTCTTCTTGTTCTCCTGCTCAAGCTTCAGAGGGAACAAAAGGTTTGGGCCTGTGTGGCACTGTGCTCTAGTTGTTCTAGCTGTTGTTCTCATTGGCTTTTCTGAGCAGGAGAATCAGGTGAGACATTGTCAGAAAACCTGTGGTTTACCAGTCAGTGGGACCCTGGGGACGGGACCCGCTCAGCTCCCTGCTTGCTATGGGTCTCAGGCGAGCCACCAAATATTTGTGTTCCTTGGTTTCCACATCTGTCTCCTGAGACCTGGGGAAGTGAACTAACTGACAGTGGGAACGTGGAAGGACCTTGGGGGTTCCTGACATATTACAGGTGCCAGAAGTGCTGTGAGGGATAAATGAGAAAATCATGTGGGGTGCTCATCCCAGGGTCAGGTTCAAAGAACATGGCGACCACAGTCATTGTCTCTGACCAGCATTAATCCCTAGCATTACATCTGTCCAGCAGTCTCACACCAGAGCTCCCTTCCCTGGCCACCATTCCTTCTTCCTCCCTTGCGCTGTGACCAGCACCCACTCTGTCCTTACCATGCACTCCGGCTGCTCTGGGCCCCCACTGCCCAGTCCTCTGGGCTTGCGTCTTGGCCAGCCTAGCACTCAAGGTCAGGCCCCACTGTCGCTCTCACTGACCTGTCAGAGCAGCTGCCTCTCAGAGATCTGTCAGATCTATCTGGCAGAACCTTGGTCATGCCGCAGGGCCCCACGTGCCTGTGGCATAGCTCTCTTCAGCGAAGTTTCCATCATCTCATGTCCATGCTGAGCACATTTCCCACCTGAGTGGTTCAAACCCTTCTGGAGCCTCCCGAGCGTGGAGTCCACCCTGGCCTTCCTATCAGCAGGTGACTTTGCTCCCAGGTTCTGACAAGTCAAGAAGCTGCTTTCCACACCTATCAGGTGAACTCATGGACCACGTGGCACAGCTGTGGGGTGACAGAGAGAGAGAGACAAGAAACACAGGACAATGCATAGGCAGAGGTGGCCTGTGGCTCACTGACCAGGACCTTGAGGGGGTGGCGAGGCCTAATGTCCAGCCTACACATTGTAGCTACTCAGTAGATAACCACCTTGCTCATGGCCTGTGTTAACCTGTAATAAATATGTTTAATGGTTTTCAAATCACTCTAGGAATGTTGCTGTCCGGGATCAAGTACCCCCACCTCTGCCAGCTTTTGGATTCCATGTTTGGGCAGGAATTTAAAATGGGGAGACCTACCCAGCTCCTATAACCCAAGATAACATGCGAGCCATAACCTAGAGCCCTGGGAGGAGGGGGGGGGGCTGTGTACCAGATCAGTCATACAGATTTGTCCTGAAGAGAAAAGATCAACGGAGGAGTGGAGCAGGTGGGAGGTATATTCTGATTGGCAGAGTCAGGTGTCCTCAGAGGTTGCAATTTGCAAAGTCTGTGCCATCCAGGACAACTGGGCTGCAGCCCACGAGCCCAGCTGGACGCAGTGGGTCTGCTGTTCTGGAGGACAGCAGCCCAGCCCATCGCCTGTGCTCTCAGATGTAGAGTGGGACTCACGCTGGCGGCACTGCTCTGTGGAAGAGAAGCCCTGAGGTAGGCAGAGCGAGTGAGGGTGGGAGAAGGTGTGCAGGATGGGGTCTGGAGACTGGCTTCGCACTGAGGCTCACGGCCCACTGCATCTGAAGCACGGGGTGAATGCCTCAGTTTGAAATTTGGAAGTTGGCCCAGATCAATGGTCTCAAACTTGACTGGGTTTCAGAATCCTCAGCCAAAGGGCTTATGAAACTACAGATAGCTCCCCACCGACCCCCACCCCTCACCCCACACACATACAGCATCTCGGACCCAGCAGCTCAAGGTGGTTCCTGAGGCTGTGTCTCTATTAAGTTCCCTGACGGGCTGACGCTGCCGACCCAGGGAACCACTTTGAGCTCCACTGGTCTAAGTGCCGACTACTAGAGCTCCCTCTAGCTCTGTGTTTTCAGATTTGGTTTCCAAGAAATATGTAAATAGGAGAAGAAATGACAAAGTAAAGGAGAATTTTAGAATAAGCAAGAGAAACTTCCAAACACATAACCGAGATGTGGCCACAGGCAGGTGCCGCCTTGCTGTGGCCCAGGCCTCCCGGGGTGGGGCAGCTGGGCTAACAGAGCGGCTTGCCCCTCCCTTCTGTTCTGGGGTTTCTTCTCATGTGCTTTTCACTGCATTCTACATCTGAGACCATATTTCATGGTGCCAGCTGCTTAAGACTGGAATAAAATACTTTATGTGAAAGCATTTTGCAAATATGAAGTATAAGGTAGAGGGGTATTTTAAAGTATGTTTATATTTGCTGCTTTATCTCCTTCAAAACAGCAACTATGACTGTGAGACAGACAGAGATGTAGTTGATGGGGAAGAGTTGAATGAGATGGAGTTGATCTGAATTAAATAAGAGTTGCATTATCCCCACTCATAGTAACCAAGCACTGAGGAATGTGGAGGGAAGCCAGGTGCCCGGACCCTGGGAAGTGGCGGGCAGCGTCAGAGCGGAGTGCCTGTGCAACTGCCATGCACCCAGATCACGTGTTCCCAAAGATCTGAAGCATGTGACACGTGGTTGTCCATGCCGGGGACCCAGACCTCTGCCCAAAATGCCTGGGGCCTGTGGTCAGAGCATTTGGTGGTGAGGTCCAGATGGGAGCTCAGGCTTCCGGACCCCTGGCCAGCATCTCCCCCACCACCTCAACATCTCTCCATGATCTTGGAGCTTCTGCTCTACTAGTACAGTAGGGCGCCTTAGATGTGGACCCAGGCCCTTTCTCTCCAGTTTTCTGCCTATGCTGTGCAACTGCTCTTTCCAGACATCTGCCCCAGCACTGCCTCCACACACACAAGTGCAGAGACCTATGGACTGGAAGGTGGGTTGAATGTAGCTTACCGGAGACCAATATCACCTAGACCAGGGGTCCCCAAACTTTTTACACAGCGGGCCAGTTCACTGTCCCTCAGACCATTGGAGGGCCGGACTATAAAAAAAACTATGAACAAATCCCTATGCACACTGCACATATCTTATTTTAAAGTAAAAAAACAAAATGGAAACAAATACAATATTTAAAATAAAGAACAAGTAAATTTAAATCAATAAACTGACCAGTATTTCAGTGGGAACTATGCTCCTCTCACTGGCCACCAATGAAAGAGGTGCCCCTTCCGGAAGTGCGGCGGGGGCCGGATAAATGGCCTCAGGGGGCCGCATGCGGCCTGCGGGCCGTAGTTTGGGGACCCCTGACCTAGACCCTGGGACAACCAAAGCCCCTGCCCTATGCCCTGTGACCCAGGGGCCTTACGCTGGCCTCCTAAACCATGACTCTCCCCATGAGATGAGAAGTCTGAGGGGCCACGTGGACAAGCCCCACCTGGACAACGCCCAGGCTCCAGTACACATGGAGAGTGGCTGAGGGGCAGCTGTTGTGGGGACAGATGGAATGGAACCAGTCTGGCCATACACCTGTGCACAGAGTCCCTCTGGCTTCAGGTCAGAGCTGGGGTCAGGAGGGCCGGGTGGGTCTCAGACTTGCCTATACAACTGGGTTGTTCCAGTGTATCTGATTAGGGAAGAGGATGAGGTGAGGTAAACCAAGCCTCCAGGCCTGCCTCTGGGTCTGGCCCCAGGAGGCCCTCACCTTCTGCTGGAATTGTCCCACGTCATTCAAGAGCCCTTCTCAGAGGGGTCAGCTGCGCTCTCCACCAGAGTTGTTTCAAGCTAAGATCCTGGGCACTTCTGAGGACACTGGTAAGTGCTCTGCCCGCCAGGGTGGCGCCAGGCGCCTCAGGTCTCAACAATCAAGTCTCCACTTCTCCTGACCTCTGCCCAGGCAGGGCTGCGGTGGCAGAAGCCTCAGGTGAGCCACTGGACAATGTGCTGTGGAAGCTCGCCCGAGGCACTAAGGCCTGTTTTCTGTGGGCATCGCTGGAAATGAGTGATTAACCCAACAGCTGGGACAACGAATTATTACCAATCAGATGTAAGTGGTGGGTTTGGGCTCAGAAAGTCAGCTGAACAAGTATCAAATGGGAGAGACCCCAGTGAACCAGACCACTGAGACCCCAGTGTGTCAGCGTGCACCGTGTCCTCAATATCAAGACCCTTAAACATCCTCATATTCTCTGGCCCTGACTTCTATTTCTAGGAATTTACCTCAGAGAACCAATCAGAACGTGACAAAGATTTTCCTACGATGTGGATTTTTTGTGTATTTTTTTAACTGCTGTTTTATTTATAACATCAAAAATTTAGAAACAACCTAGTGTCTAATAGTTAGGAAATGGTTACATACATTGTGATACGTCCTGACAGAAAATTTGGTACACATTTATCACTGTTCTCAAAAATCAATTAGTACTATGAGAAATGTTCACAGTACCAGTGAAAAGAAGGAGCTGGATACAAACTTAGAGTCAATGTGACTCTAAGTTTGTGAAGCATGTGCAGCTCCCATACCCACAAGCAGGAATAAATGCACCACAATACTGAGAACGCTCATCACTGCATGCTGTGTGTCAGGGACTCTGCTTTTTTCTTTTCTTTTTTTTTTTAAGTGAATGGAGGGGAGATAGAGACACAGACTACCGCATTCGTCCAACCAGGATCCACATGGCAACCCCCGTCTGGGGCTGACGCTCTGCTCATCTGGGGCCATGCTCGCAACTGAGCTTTTTTTAGGGCCTAAGGCAGAGCCTTTCTAGCTCAATCCAATTGAGCCATGGCTGTGGGAGGGGAAAAGAGAGAGAGAGAGAGAGAGAGAGAGAGAACATGGAGAGGGAGGGATGCAGAAGCAGATGGTTGCTTCTCCTGTGTACCCTGACCAGGAATAGAATCCAGGACATCCACAGGCCAGGCCAGTGCTCACCACTGAGCCAACTGGCCAGGGCCTGTAATTTCTTACAGACTTTTTTTTTACAGATCTGTGGAACCTTAGTATGGACACCACTCTGAGGTTGTAGTTGCTCAGGAGTGGCTAGAACACAGCTGGATTTTCAGATGCCAGTGTCCTCACCACCAAGCAGACACCATTCATTATGTGGCCCAAAACTCCAGCAGATAGACTCCCTTTCTAAGTCTGCAGAGCAGAGTCTCTTTCCATCCCTGAGACATGAAGCTGTCCTCAGGGCAAATCAACCACCCTGCCCCTTCTCTCTGTTACTCATCTGCAGCCATTTTGCTAAGCTGTCAAAGAACACATTACCCAGCTCCCATTCACGGAGGTCAATCCTGCAGGCACCAAACCTCGGACAGTAACACATCTTTCTCCCACCAAGACTTTGGACTTGTAGAAAGTTACTTGAGTGAGTGACTTTTTATTTCTCTCAGGGACCTTCAGTGGGTCCCAGAAAAACAAATAAAACAAGACACAAATGCAATAGTTGTTAGACCTTCCTGAGCACTGATGTGCTCCTGAGTTATCAACTGCTGCTCCTTTCCCTGACCCCCTCCACAGCTACACACACACACACACACACACACACACACACACACACACGTGCACACATGCATGCACACACACATCTTTCCCATAAGGGCTCTGAGTGTCAACTAATTTGAGCAGTTCCTGGCTTTAGCCAACAGAGCATAGAAAGCAAGGATTGTTTTCAAGAAAGTCTTGCCCAAATATGAGTGATGAATGTTCTCAGGGGACAGGCCCCAACAAGGGACCCTTGTGAACCCCGGGAAGACATTTGTTCAGCCTCAATTTGCAGACACTAGTTTATCAAGAAATTCACTCTGAGGGTCAGTGTCACTTGCATAATCTCCCATCTCAGAGCTAGGGCAGGGGTGGGGCTGGGGGAGGGTAGAAGGAACAGTACATTTCACTTTCTGATTTCCAGAAATTGAAAAATAGTCTTTAGTTTTCTTAAAGTAAGCTATATTGCCAAATCCTCTTATGCCTGAAACATTTTCTTTAAAAAAGCAGTATTTTCCTTCAATATATATTTATGAGAGGCAGAAATGACAACTTGGACCACTTCATCTGCGTGAGAGCCTTCAATCCCAACCTCTGTAACATCATCCCAGAGTATAAGTATTCCCTCTGCTACGGGTCTACTTCAGTGTAATCTTGGGAGCTCATTTGACCTCCCTGATGTCACTTTCTTGCTTTACAAAATGAGGTGTAATCACCAAGATCTCTCTCAGTGTTAGAGTGTATGGTTCAACGTGACTATGAACTGATGACAAGTTAAAATGTGTGGGTTAAATTCTACTCCCTGCCTATTTTTGTAAATACATTTTTATTAGAACACAGAGTGCCCATTTGTTTGTATTATCTATGGCTGATTTTGAACTACAGTGGCAAAGTGGCAAAGTTGGCTGTCCATATCTGTGGGTTCTGCATCCACGATCAAGCAGTTGTGCACCAGAACACTCAGAATAACAGTTACGTAGCTGTTGACGCGTACTATATAGTCAGACCCATGGTGGTAGAGGGTTGCATCTGTACTGAACATGTACAGACATTTTCTTGTCATTATTCCCTAAACAATAGAGTATAATAACTATTCACACAGCATCTAATTGTGTTAAGTATTATAGGAATTGAGAAATGATTTAAAGTATACAGGAGGATGCGTGTAGGCTATATGCAAAGACTGTGATTTTATATAAGAGACTTGAGCATCTTTGGATTTTAGTATCCATGGGGATCCTGGAATCAGTCCCCTGAGGGTACCAGGGGATGACTGCAATTGCAATAGAACTATCCACAAAACAAAAAATATTCACTGTCTGTTTTTTTTACAGAAAAACTTTTCCAACTCCTGATCTAGACCATTAGACATGGAGGTGGGCTGAGCTGGACAATAAGAAACCAAGTGTTGGCCCTGGCCGGTTGGCTCAGTGGTAGAGCGTCGGCCTGGCGTGCGGAAGTCCCAGGTTCGATTCCCGGCCAGGGCACACAGGAGAGGTGCCCATCTGCTTCTCCACCCCTCCCCCTCTTCTTCCTCTCTGTCTCTCTCTTCCCCTCCCGCAGCCCAGGCTCCATTGGAGCAAAGGATGGCCCGGGCGCTGGGGATGGCTCCTTGGCCTCTGCCCCAGGAGCTAGAGTGGCTCTGGTTGGAACAGAGCGACGCCCCGGATGGACAGAGCATCGCCCCCTGGTGGGCGTGCAGGGTGGATCCCGGTTTAGCGCATGCGGGAGTCTGTCTGACTGCCTCCCCGTTTCCAGCTTCAGAAAAATACAAAAAAAAAAAAAAAAAAAAGAAACCAGGTGTTCTATGGGAAGCTTATAGCAATACAACCATAAGCCAGGCATCTATATTTTCAGCCTCTGCTACCTCTTGGGATCACACAGCAGGCAGCAAACTTCTGGAACGTGTTAAACAGAACTTTCTTGTTGTTGTTCTAAAATTGCTGCTTCTAAGCTTCAGTGAGTGTCCCTTTGGCAGGCACATTCGGCTCCTCCCCCTCTGTTCCCTCCACTATCCTGTAGATTTCACCATATCCCTGCTTGCCCTTTCTCTCCCAAACTTTACTGTGTGTGTTTTTATAAGTCTGTCCTCAAACAGAAGCCTCTCCTTCCCCTTGAGTGTTTTAATTGCTTTTCTCTGGACCATGTCCAGGTTCTTTATGTCTCACAGGAGACTGTGGCCAGAACTACACACTTTCAGAAGCAAACTGTGGTTTTAAGGAAGGAAGGAAGGAAGTTTTGGTGGTGGGGCTTGGGGTTGAGGCCAGGTTTTGTGGATGACCTGGGTTAGAATCCTGACTCTTGAACCTTCTAGTTACATGGCTTCGTCCATCACAGCCTAGCCACCTCCATAAGCTCTAAGGTGGCTGTGTATAGTGGTGAGCAGGTGAGACATGAAGCACAGCTTAAAACCCACACAAGCACATACTCCAGATGTATAGTCGACTGATGATTCTCTATGTCTGGGCTCCTGCCTTCAGGGAAGTCCGTGATGTCAGCTGCATATTCGTGTGGGTGGACAGATAGATAGATAGATACATGCATACATACATACATACATACATAGATACATAGATAGAAATATACATCTGAAATCACAACTGACTTCTCTGAAGATAAGTAAATGTGTGCCTCTCTATATATATGTATATACCTATGTATGTATTTTTATAGATTTGTGTTAGGTGTGCATATATACACAGTTGCATAGTGTGTATACAGTATACACACTGCCTCATATTTATTTATATATAGAGAGGTTTATAGTTGTAAATATGTGTATTCTTATATTATTATTTATTCTTATATTATTATTTATTAATTAATGTATTATTTTCTTATGGACAACGCAAACCTACTTTTGCCTCACCCAGTATTCATAATATATTTAAAACTAATGAAATTAATCTGTTCCCCACTGAGCACGGGGCTCTCATGGGGCTCAGCTGCACCCATCCTTCTGCACATTCAGGGGCCAACATGGCCTGTGACATAGGGGAAGGGACACTGAAGGACACCATGCAAGCCAGAAAATTAATTTCAATAGAATTTAAAGCTTTAAGTGAGGAACTAAAATTGTTTAATAAATACTTGTGAGTTCATGATTTAAGTTGAATGACTCTCAGAACCCTGTTTAAATACATATTTAGCAAACAT
The DNA here is from genome assembly GCF_036850765.1 of Saccopteryx bilineata. Classification (NCBI taxonomy): domain Eukaryota; kingdom Metazoa; phylum Chordata; class Mammalia; order Chiroptera; family Emballonuridae; genus Saccopteryx; species Saccopteryx bilineata. Next base: position 148,293,763 of record NC_089492.1, on the reverse strand, counting down.
TATTGAATACCTAAAAAGAGCCCTTTAAATAGGACCTGTCCTTTGCACCCATCAGTTTATAGCTCTTAGCTGTTTGACAAGCCAGCAGGGAGGACAGGGTTTGAAGAGAAAGGTACTGGGCCATTGTCACTGGAGATGATGTGTCTCTGTGATATTCAGGGAAGCCCATGAGAATACATCTGCACTCACAGCACCTAATGTACACCCAGCGTGTAGGAAACGGAACATCCCCTGTTCTCGGCTCTGACCTTGGCACTGGCATCCCGTGGGGACAGTGGACTCATTTCCCTCTGAAGCAGTCACCTGAGGGGGCACTGCAAAGTCCTTCATCTGCCCCTTAGCTGCTAGAGCCACAGCAAAAATTGGCTGTAAGAAGCTCTCGTCCCTAATCTCGAACACAGACAGCCCAAGGAACAGGGGCGCTGACAGGAGCCCCAGAATGTCTCTTCCTCAGCCAGGATTTGCCCTGGAAGTCTGAGAGTTTAAAAAGCGAAAGAGTTTCCAAAGGCCTCTGCTTGCGCCACCACTGGCCTGAGCAGACCCCTATCTCTAATAGGGATCACACATTAATGACAGAGACTAGTCCTCAGGAAGATTAAAGGCCTGTATAATTAAAAAGATAAGAGCAGGCCTGGGAGAAGGAAATTGGGATTCAATTAACATGGGCACTCTCCCCCACTGCCCACTCCCCCGCTATCAAATGTTCCTCTGAGAAGTGCCCTCTCTCCTTGGAGAGTGAAAGGCTGAGGGCTCTTATTTATGGCCGACTGGAGTGGGCCCGGGCCTCAGGGCTGGGGTAGTGTTTACTTAGAGCCCAGGAGGGGAGGGAAGCAACACAAATCCTGCAGAAGGAGCAACAAGGTGCTTTTCACTCCTTTTCTCTCCTCATCTCAGCTCCTCTGATCTTCTTGACAGGGGAAGAAAAATACTCAATGGAAGGTCTATTTCCTTCCTCCTTCAGCCCGAGGCTGACACACAGGCTAAGGGTCACCGCTGAGAAGGCTCTGTGGGGTTATTTGTGTTGGGAAACTGGGCCACTTCCCCCTTTCCGTCTTTCTCAGGTTTCAGTGGAGGCAGAGGGGAGATAAGGCCGAGACGCAGCTGCTTGCTCCCAGGGCTGGTGGGACTGGACCTGTGGTTGCCGGCCCAAGGAACCTCGCTCTGCTGTCTACCAAAGGCCTCCACAGCAGGGACAGCCGGCTTACTGGTGTCCGGGGTGTCTGCTGGCGTCGGGGCTTCGGCAAAGGGTGGCAGGTGTGGGAGTCATCCTGATGTGCCTTTACTCGCAACTCTCTTACTTCACAGCTAACTAGTGGTTAAGGCGGCCCTGGGCCCCATGGACTTACAGAAATGGAGGACCATTTAGGTAAATGGGCTGTTTTGAAATCCTCTTCTTCTGCTGAACGTTGGAGAAGCCCATCCTGGGGCTGCCCCCTGACCCTCTTTGCACAGGGCTCGTGGGGCTTGGTCAGAGCCCTCCCGACCCAGAAGTAGCTTCTGGTCAGCTGGTGAGGACTTGGCCAACAGGCTCCGTGGGCCCAAGGAGGATGGCCTTGAGGAAACCAACCCAGGATATCTGGGACTAAGAAGACAGAAAATGGTACAACAGCCAGAGAATGAGAAATCTGCAAATAAAGCATCATACTCAGGATGTTAGACCTTGTTTCATGCCCCGTTAATCACCTGGAAGCTCTACTTATGGCTGCACATTAGCCTCACTGAAAATGCCACAGAGAACTCAATGAGCTCAAGACGTTTGAAACCAAACTCCACGTTCTAATCATTTGATATCTTTTCCTCCCACGTTCCCTGTTCCAGCAAACACCCATGTAGGACTTTCTGAGCCTTAGTTGTTCAATCCATAGGACAGAAGAGATAATGCAGCCCCATATCCCTCAGAGTTGACAGAATCTGATAGGCCACCCAGAAAAAGCACATTTCAGAAAACAAAATATGAGGCAGATCATCAAAGCTGGAGACCTTGACTCTCCTCTCCCTCACCGCCCACATCAGTCACCTCCTTACAGACTCTCCAAACAGAGCCCTGTCACGCATGAACTGAAGATGCAGTCACACCAAGTGCACTGGAATGGGCTGCAATTGCGAGAGGGTGACAACAAGTGCAGCCCAGTAGGACATGGGCCCCCAGACCTCCCTCAGGTGCAATGCACAGCCATTTCCTCAGGAGCCCCGAGACTGAAATGGAATGTTTAGTATGGAATGAGGGGTTGACGATAGCAGGAATTTTAAGTTACATGGTAGTGGAGAGTAGCTGCATAGCAGACTTGCTCGAGAGCTATTTGCAGCAAGCAGAGATGTGGCTACAGAATGTAGACTTAGATATAATCAACTGTTTCTTGTTTCCCAGAGCAACCATTGGAAATGAGAGAGAGTATAGATATCAGCTGCCAAGATGATTACCTGGAATTCAAGTCTCTGTGTAACCCCTACCCCATTGATTTGGGCTGACCTCTGTGACCAGGGGGATATTAATGAAAGAATAATTGTGACTTACTGAGTCTAGATTTTAAAACATATTGAGACTTCGGCCTTGGACACTCACTGCGGGAAGCCAGCTAGCTGCCACATAATGAAGGCACTCAAGCAGTCTTATGGAGAAGCCTGCATGGTGAGAAATGGCAGCCACTTGCCAGCAATGTGTGAGCAAGCCATCTAGAAGGGGCTGGAAGGGCCCAGCCCCAGTGAAGCCTTCAGGTGATGCAGCCTCAGCCAATGTATTGAGAGGTTGAGTCAGAGCCTCCCGGTTATACCGCATCTAGATCTCTGCCCCACAAAAACTGAAATAATAAATGTCTGTTCTTTGAATGCACTGAGTTTGAATAGATAACTAATATAGAGGTAGTATGTTACCAAATTATATTTGGTATTTTCACAGTGTATCCACAATCATTGTCTCATTTTATTCTGATCCTTGTTCTATCTGGCCCAAAGACAGAGAAACTGCAGCTTGGAGGGTTTGCACCATGCCCAGTGGCAGAAGCAGGAGAAGAAGCCAAGCATTCTACCTCTAGTCTTTTCTCTTTGCACACTATCCAGCCACTGCTGTCATGTGATGTGAATATCCACATCCTGATCCATTCTCTAAGGCTTCCTCTCTTTGCAAGAGCTAGCTGGGTGCTCTGGGGCACACATGGCAGAGCATCACAGGTGGATTAGGGAGTTACCTCAACTTCAGCACAAGCTGCGTATTCCCAGCCATCATTCGACAAGCCTCAATTGAGTGTCTGCTATATGACAAGTGTCGAAGAAGCCACGTCTACAGGATGCATTTCCTAGAGGCACAGCTCAATAGAGAGCCAGGGAGTGGAAAAAAAAAGAGAGAGAAAAGAAAAAATGAGAAAGCTCTAACATTTGAGCTTGAAATGTCACAGGGAGCCAAGGAAGTTATCTGATGGATTGCCCTGTCATCTCCAAGCCAAAGAAAAATAATTCAGATCCATCAATTTGTTCCTGCCCTTTTAATCCAAACAATATCTTGCAACATCAAAACCAAAAAAAATTATTTTCTTAGACACTCAACAGTGTGTGTGCGCGGATTGCTGAGTGGTTCACCAGAAAGCAGCAAGTAAAAACTGCAGGTGGTTCAAATGTCTGCACATATTATTCTTCCAGATTATATGTGAAAATAGACTACATACATGAGAGGTTATGTGGTGCCATATGTTCATTTATTCATTCAGTCAGTTACTGATGTCTGTCTGCATGGCTTAATGTCTACATGGGAGCCCAATGTCCACGTGGCTGCCTTAGACCATGTACACGAAGGGACATGTGTATATAAACTTCAGCTACCCAGGTCAAGAACCCCTATGCCTGCTCTGGACTTGCTCCTCCCTCTGACTGGCTTCCTGGTCAGTTGACATGTTCTCTAATATCTTCTTGTAGGGCCACACTCTAGGCCTCCACCATCTGTCCCTTGGATCAAAGGTTTGGCTCTTAGGCTCAGATCCTGTTTCAGTACAGCTTTATGTACAGAGTTGGCTGAACAGCTCCTTCCTGTGACATGGAAAGTGTGAGGTACATGCTGCAGAAGTTTTTAGGACAAGCACTTGTTTGTCTTTATTTCAGCAGCTCCAAGGGAGGTACAATTTGATGGGAGGGCTGCTGGCTCTCAAACGAGTCCTGCCTTCCCTCACGCCCAGGTCTTCGCTCACACTGCTTCCTTCCTGGCCCTTAGTCTGTGTGAGTGTTCCCTTCCCCATTGTATTTGGTTCCTCTCTCCCTGCGATCTGCTATCTGAATTACCCACGGGTACACCTAGCTCTTCTTTTTCACTGTGTGTCATCTTTAGACACGATTGTGTCTATTTCTCAAGCAATGTGTAACACAAGGAATAACAAATCTTTATCATGTGACCATTGTTACCTACCCTCACTTTACAAAAGATGACACAAAGGCAAAGAGAAATGAAGCAGCTGCTCAGGGTCAGACAGCTAATTGGCAGGACTGGGATTAGAACCCACGTCATCTGACTGCAGAGCTTGTGCTCATCACGCCCTCACAAGACTGGAGCGTATTGCTTGCTAGTGATTCCATATATGTCTGTTTGTAATTTCTGTCTAACTCTATTTTCTGTAGGGATTCAAGTCAGTAAAGAAAAACTCTTTTTTTAAATTCTTTCAAATGTTTTACAACAACAAAAAGTATGTTTCCTCTAATTTTTTCTTCTGTAGATTAAATATACCCATTTTCTCAAGTGTTCTATAGGACGGGCTGCTTCTCGCTCCCTCTGTACCCTCTGCTGAGTATCCCTGAGTGTGTAATAATTCTCACAGGAGGTAGAACCTGGAAATAAGTGCAATACTCCAAGTATGGTTCAACCAGCATGGAGTACACTGAGATGGTGATTCTGTCTGAGGTGGAGCAGATGGCAGGTGACTGGGCTTGGGAGAAAGACACTTGTAAGAGGATGAGGGTGATACTGAGGCAGAAAGCGAGACAGAAAACAAGGCGTTGGTAACAAGTTAGGGAGGTGACAGGAAGGGTACACTCTAGTAAATGTGTGAAGAGCTATGCAAACTGAAAGAAGAAGGAGTTACAGAAGCAAGAGAATTAAGGAGGATGAGAACTGAGAAGATGGACATTCCTGCTGGTCTGGGGAGAGACACTGGGAAGAGCAGGCAATGAGCCAGAAGGTGACTTCCTGTCTTTCCTTGTTGCAAAAGTACAGGAAGGAGGACAGTGGCTGGTGGGAGGAGGGGCAGGCAGCAGGAACAAGTAAGAGAGGAAAGAATGAATGAAGAAGGAAAGATTGAAGTCACTGCAACCAGGGTGGGATGAAGGGAGCAGACAAGATGGGAAGTAAAGGGAGCTCTTTGCAAGTAGAGACAGAAACACCTGAAAGTCTGAAGGTACAGAAAGGCCATGATAACAACTCTCACTTAGTGCCTTTTTTTTTTTTATATACAAAGGCAGAGAGAAAGGGAGACAGGAACACAGAGCTACTCCTGCATGTGCCCTGACCAGGGAGCGGTCACTTAGTGCTTTGTGGCCTGGTACCACCTTGGCATGTGAGCAGATATCTAAGTAGTTTCACCATTGTCCTCAAATCTTTATACTTCTGGAGGACAATGGCTCTACCTGTAATTTGACTGCAGATGCACGAGGGGAAACCCTTTAGAAACTACTCCCATCTGTGTAAAAGCAGTATTTTAGGAGCTGCTTGTATTTTTCTTGTTAGCTGAAAGAGTTTGGCAGTTGCCTGAAAGAATGCCCAGTGCCCTCCCCCCCATTCTGTTAGATATCTGAACTCAGTGACAATATCTTCTGAACTCCAAATTGAAATGTGTGACCTGATCTACAAGTGTGCATATAAAGATGACGGATCAACATATTTGAAGCTGGCCCAGCGCATAGAGGTAGAGTCCCTACTTGTGTGGTAATAAGAGAGTTTGGGCTGGCCAACCTGACTCAGAGTCCTGGCAACCTCACTCCCATGCTCTGTGAACTTGAGGGTGTCTCAGATTCTCAGAGCCAACTTCCATCCTCAGACCATCTCATGGTATTACAGGAGTAAAACAGACCAATCTACTAAAATGAACCAAATAATACAGAAGCGCTACTAAAGTGCTGTTTGTTATTATGATGATACTGCCCATAAATGATAAGAAAACCATTCTTTAAGTGAGACTCCAGAGCTCGGGAGTTTAAGCATCTGATGTTGACTTGCCTGTGGACATTTTCCCTCATGTGCTGTTCTCACCTCAGTGATACACAGCACATCTCCCCTTGCCTGCTCCCCTCAATCATTTTTAGCAGAGAAACTTCACAGCCCCATACCCTCTGAAATTAGTTTGCAACTAAGTCAATAGGTTTGGGGAAGAGAGTTTGGTGAACTGAAACTAATAATTCGTTTGGAGGCCTGATCTCATTTTCTCGTGGGGTAATTCCAAGACTTGACACACTTTGCTAGTGGCTTTAGAAACACCGTGGCCTGCTTTGGGGCTGTTGCAAGATACATCCTTCTGGTTGATTCTAAGGCCGGCATTTTCACATCCTTTAAATACAAAACATAACCTTACCTTTAACACAGCATATGGGGGCTGAAATTTTTTATTCTTATGTAATAGATGAGGAAACTGAAGCTCAGAAAGAATTTAAAATGTCCCTAAAGTCACACTAACAATCGTCAGAGCTGGGAATTTAGCCCTTTCTTATGTCCAGCATTCTTTCCACTATTCCCCCTATATAAAGAAAAGGCTCTGTAAATCAGTTGGATTATTTTGGGCCCTTTCATCCTGTATTTTGATTCAAGAGCTTTATTGAATCCCCTAGTTCATCAACAGGGGTGAGACTGACAAATTATCCAATGAGAGGACTACAGAAGCCAGACACCCTGTATATGGCCACCATTGAATGTCAAACACACTGCAAATCAGATAGAGAAAATAATAAACTGCCCAACACATTGTGCTGGGACACTGCTGACCATAAAGAAACACTAGATTGGAATCCTCATTTACAGCATGTCCAAAATCAATTTAAGGGGATAATAGCTTAAATGTGAAGAGTAAAGCTTGACACTGGGAAAATGTGGGGGAATATTTTTATGACCTAGGATAGAAAATACTTTATTGGCCTGACCTATGGTGGTGCAGTGGATAAAGTGTTGACCTGGAAATGCTGAGGTTGCCGGTTCTCTCTCTCTCTCTCTCTGTCTCTCCCTCTCCTCTCTAAAAATGAGTAAATTAAAAAAGAAAATACTTTATTGTCCATATAAAAAGTAAAGCTCATAAAGAAAAAAATTGTTAATGGTGATTATTTTGAAATTAAGAAGGCGGATTTGTCAAAATATACTATAAAGAAAATGAAAAAACAAGGCACAAACTTGGAGAAAATATTTGCAACACAAAATCAACAGAAGAGAATTTCTGAAAACCAGTAAGAGAAAGACAAACAATTTAACAAAAATAGTCAAAAAGAGTCGTGAATAGTCATTTCACAGACTACAAGGAAACACAAATTATTAATAAACATATACAAATTCATTCAGTCTCGTGAATCAAGAATATTAAAAATAAGACCACAATGAGAAACAATTTCACACCCCCAAGTGTAAAGTCGGGTAACACCAAGTGTTGGTGAAGATAGGGTAGAGCGATTGCTCTTGCTGGCGGGAGAGTAAGCTGACTCAGCCCCACTGGACAGCTCAGTGTGGGCTAGGACATCAGAGATGTGCATGCGCCCCAGCCTGAAGTGACTGTCCTCGGCACACACCATGAAGAAAAGCCCAGCCTGTGCAGTGGGAGAATGAAAAGAATGTCCATGCCAGCATTGCTGAGACAGAAACAAATGGTCATTAACAGGAAAATGGGTAAATACCTTGAGACCTCATCTTCCACCAGAAGAGCATAAAGCCTTGGAAAGAAAGTACAGATGGCAACATCAATACACTGGAACTCCCAAACATACTGCTGAGCAAAATAGGAAAGCTAGATGGCACAGCACATACCTTTCATGACACTACATATGTAATTCAAAAATATGAGATGATACACAATCTATTGTTTGGATCACAGAAAGTTGAGGTCAACTACAAAGAAAGGTAAAAGGAATAATAAACCCGGAATCCAGGATTGTGGGCACCCTGCTGGGAAGGAGGGCCAGAGGCCTCTAGTCGTTCTGCAGGTGATGTTCCATCTCTCAGATTTTGCTGTGTTTACACTGGTGTTTATATCAGTCTTTATACCTTTTAGATGCTGTAGAGCAGTGGTAGCCAACCTGGTCCCTACCACCCCCTAGTGGGCGTTCCAGCTTTCATGGTGGGCGGTAGTGGAGCAACCAAAGTATAAATAAAAAGATAGATTTAACTATAGTAAGTTGTTTTATAAAGATTTATTCTGCCAAACTTAGCGAAAATCTGACATAAAGTACTTGGTAAGTAATTATTATTATATGCTTTAACTTGCTGTAACTCTGCTTTATAAGTTTCATAAAGTGAAGTTACTTCCCTACTTTATAAATCACCATTACTATGGAACCGGTGGGCGGTTAGAAAATTTTACTACTCACAGAGATACAAAAGTGGGCAGTAGGTATAAAAAGGTTGACTACCCCTGCTGTAAAGGCTGTTTTGTGAGCACAAGTTTAGAAGAGGACCTAGATGAGGAAAACTAATATCTACAATGCAGAGTGAACAGTTCTCCAGCACTGCGGGCACAGCTTGCCCCATGCTAACTCTAAGCTCCTGAAGTCTGTCTGCATGGCCAGCGCCTGGCACTGCAGTCGAGTGTCACAGATGCACAATAATCGCTTGATAAGGTAATGACTGGTGGAGGATTGATTGGATGGAGGGGTGGACAGATGAATGACTGAATAGGTGTCCAGCTCAAAGCCTACATAATAAGAAGGTATTTAATGGAAGCTCAGGGCAAATGAGGGAAGGACGCAGAAAGCCAGGACTCAAGGTCTGCGACCGGAACTTCTTTTTTCCTATTTTCTAAAGGCAATCAGATAAAATTAGGATCATCTCATTTAACATAGCCTAATTGAATCCCTCTTTATTAAATGGAAAGAAGACTATGAGTATATTAATTCTGTGTAGCCCTTCCCCCACTACCTGCGCTCCCCAGGAGGCTGACCCTTTATGCCTTGCTCTGAGCCCTGCTTCCCAACTCTTGCTGATTCGGTCTTTGAATGCACTTTGTCTATGGCCACTCTTTACTGATCGCAAGTTTCATGCCCTTCTGGGCCTCGCCAGGCTGTAAGCTGATGAAGGGAAATGTGTCTTATCAACTGTTAGTCCTGCACCTTACAGCACTTGGAAGATCTCATGGGCTGGGCACATGCTTCTTTTCAAGCTAACAGACACTGAAATGGTTTCTATTAAAAGCAGTGACTATAAAGTCAACAACTCCAAAACTCAAGTATTGATAGATTAGTGGAGGAGGACTCTCAAAATTAGAAGAATGGCAAAAATACAAAGTGGACTCCAGGCTGTTAATGGCTGAGACGTAAAAAAAAAAAGCAATGTAAACCAGGCTCTGAAGCCTTGCTGATCCCTTTGCTAAGCCAAGCAAGTCTGAGGTGCACAGTTCACCTCACAGGCCACCCACAGCCCAGGGGACAGAATGGCAAAGCTTGGCTGGGAGATCTTTAAAAGATCAAATAGAAGTCAGCTTTTTGAAAATAGGGCATTCAAGACAAACATGCTTTTTAATATCCATCCCTGGAAAACCCAGGAAACATCAGGGTGCCCAGGAAAGGGTGGGCAGGAGACAGGGCCAGGAAAAGGTATAGAAACAGAAAGGTGAGAGAAGAGGCTGGTGATGTCACACACAGAGAAGTGCGGCCCCTGGATGGAATAAATCACACCGCTAATATCTGGCTCTGCATGGATCCTGTACTCGTTCTAGTGCGGCAACCAAGACATAGTTGAAATTCTTCTAGCAGATACTGCCGGAAGCTCCTCTTCTAAAAATTTATCCAAGTTGCTTTATTTTGGTTAGATACTAAATGCTTCTTCACATCCAAATATAAAAGAACTCAAAGAAGAAACCAAGTTATAACTCATCATTGGTTTTGATAATTTTTTTTCCTCCTAAGTTTTTGGAATATTCTCAAATCTTGGCTAGTTTGGCCTGATTAGTGAAAACTATTGTTTGGCCCCTGGACGAAGCCCCTCATGGCAGCCACAACAACGACACAGTCACACCTGGTCGACCACTCACTGTATGTTGGCACTATCTTAAACCACGATGGTGTGTTATTCTTGTCTCAATCATGGCAGTGCCCTCAGATCTGGATCATTGCCCCATTTTTCACAGGAGAAAACTGAGTCTTGAGAGGTAAAGTAGCTATTACAAAATGGTAGAGAAGAGGTTACTCTCCATGGCCATGGCCATCTAATTCAAACTTTTCCTAGTCAGCATTTCTAACAAGACCTCTTTAAGGAGCTGTCAGATACGGTCAGCTAGCTCTATCTACTTTGAGAACAAAGACTGGACAAGGAACACGTGTAGGGAAGAATTAGCACAGACCGGGCAGATGCAGCACAGAATGCCAGCTGACTGAACTCTGTTTGGAGATCACACAGAATGTCAGGGCTTTGAGAACATCTATCTACCAGTGAAGACTCTCCACTGCTGGTACTCTTTCCTTTTCCTCCTCTTTCCCTTTCTTTCCTGCCTGCCTCCCATTAAATAAACGTTTACCAACGCTCACTTTGTGTTAGGAGCTGGGGTACAGAGATAAAGTGGACGTGGACTCACACTCAGGAACCTTGGTCCAGACATGGAAACACATGTAGCACAAGCTACTCGAGCCCCAGGGAGGAGTGACCAGACAGAGTCACATCCATACCTTCGCTCGTGTTTCCCATCAGACTTCAGGGTCATGTTTCTAAATGGGAGAGAACTCTCAGATGCATTTGTCTGGCATGTTTGAGCAGGTCTGCAAATAAACTAGACCATATGTCACATAGAGGGAGGACAGTTGCAACCGCATGAAGGAAGCACTATCAAGCCAGGGATGGAGACAGAGAAGCATAGTCTCTCTGAGCTCCGAGAAGAGGGGAAGGAGTTAGAGGCCTGGAAATAACTTAACAGTCAGAAAACTTCCTGACCAGTCTTGCCCCCACTCACACTCAGCCCCAGTACCTCCCAAGGAGGACTGTGACTTCTGTCCTTAATCTCATAAGTAAGAATGGAAAACGTGAATTGAGTCAGTGCTGGAGAATGGACCGAGCTGGAAGCACCTGTCAGGTGAAAGCAAAAATCCATTTCAATACTTATTTATTTATTATTATTATTATTTTAAGGAGAGCAAAAAGAACAAAAACAAAAGCTAAACAAACAAACAAACAAAATCCCAGGAATATTTCCAAAATGTCAACACTGTTAAGGAAATCTGAACACCTTAATTCATTTAAATGTCAGCTTGAACCAGGCGCTGGTTTTCGGGAGGGGAGAATGAGGAAGAAAGGAGGGGCAGAGGGAATTAATGCCAGATTCCACATAATCTATCAAAGTTTCTTTCTTTTGTTAATATATTAAATATTAAATGCTTCTTTGCATCTGAGTGAGAGAGGAGAGAGAGAGGGACCAGGGTGGAACTCATAAATGCCTAGATAATTGGTTTTGAGGTTTTTTTTTCTTCTTTCTTTCTTTCTTTCTTCTTGGTGGATTCTCAATTTCCCTATAAAAGAGAAAATTCATTTCCAGCCGCTAATGTAATGTCAGCGTGCTGTTTACTAAGCATGGATGATGTATAGGGGGACACTACTTTCAGAGGACTACTTAATGATGCATAGAATTAAATCCTGAGCTCCTCAGCTGAGCCTCCTCCCTCCCTCCTGGTTCCCAGGCTCCCAATGCATCCTGGGAGGAGTGCGGTTGGCATAACCTGTCTCCCCGTTGCTAGAATTCTGTGGTGTCTGCCTGGGAAGCTTAAAAGTCTCCCCTTAGCCTCTGTAGACAACGTTTTCCCCTGGCGTAGCCTGGGGTGAGCTCCTGGGCAGTAAGGAGCTGATGGACAAAGAGAAAGATGGATGCTCAGTGCTGAGGGGGTTCGAGTGGGGCTTTGGTGGGAGGCAGGGGTGGGTGAAGTTGGAGAGCCCTAGTAGGAAAAGGGCTGACGCTGACAGAGAAGAGGTGGAGGTGGAGTTTCTCTGAGCTTGCCCTCTGCCCTCTGAAAACCACAGCATTCAGATGTCAAAGAAAATGGATGTGGGCGGTTCAGCTGCGTCCCAGGGCATGTGGGGCTGTCGTCGCCAGGGCAGCACCTAGACCCAGCGGTTGTGTGGCTCAGGCTGTCTCACGGGGCTGGGTAGCCCAAGGTGGCTTGGTCTCCCCAAGGGGCTCCACCGGAAGTAAGCCACCTCCGTCCTCCCCTGGGGAAGTGACTCAGCCATGCCACCTGAGGAGACCATTGACTCTGGGTAGTTAGCTGGGCCACTGGGAAGCCAGGAGTGAAGGCAGGAAAGTAAACATTCGGACAGGCGGGCTGAGGTGAGGGGGTAAGCACTCAGGTAGGGTGTGGGGAGGGGTGTTAGTGCCTCAGAATCTGTTCTAGGGCTGCTTGGCCTCCATCTTCCTACTGAAACTGATCTCCTTCTTCCCCTGGGTAAGGCAGGTGTCCTCTGTCCTCTCAGCATGTGGTCACTGGCCAGTACCTTTCCGGGGTCTCCAAACTGCTTTGGTGCCTCAACATTGCCATGTGTCATGGCATCTTTTGCCCCTCAGTCTGCTTGCTCAGCTGTTGTCCAGGCACCTTCTTGATGGGTTGCTCCTCCTCTGTTATTGTCACTCCCTGATAGGGTCCCTGTCTGGCGTGACGCCCAGCAAACCTTGCTGACATCCCAGGCTCCTGGACACATTCGCAAACACCTTCAGGGCACCTTGGCTGATGTGCTCTGCTCCTGCAGCAAGTGCAGTATCACCCCCGCTTCTGCCCGTACAATGCCCCTTTAACATCCCTGGCTTCATTACTCATCCCTTGAAACAGCTCCTGTGTCTGGACTCCTGCTGAGGGCCCCAGCTCTTACCTGCCCTGCCCACACCCTCATCTCAGTCATCCTGAGCTCTGAGGTCTGACTCATTCACAAACCACCATTTCAGAGGCTAGTCACCACCTACTCAACTGTGTCCAGACTGTACCACACCGAGTGGACCCCAATTCAAAGAAGAATCAAAGCGGGGTGGGGAGGTTACCATCAGGCATCAGCCATAATTGTGACCCAGGTCACAGTTTCCTTGTGGATTAAGAGTTGGAGAAATTGAGTTTTCAACTTGGAAGAAGGGGGACCAAAAATATGAGCTTCTTTTATTAACCAGTGTCACTCAAATAATCAATTTAAAAAATAAAGTAGCCCGGGCCGGTTAGCTCAGTGGTAGAGCGTCAGCCCAGTGTGTGGAAGTCCCAGGTTTGATTCCTGGCCAGGACACACAGGAGAAGCGCCCATCTGCTTCTCCACCCTTCACCCTCTCCTTCCTCTCTGTCTCTCTCTTCCCCTCCCGCAGCCACGGCTCTATTGGAGCAAAGTTGGCCCGGGTACTGAGGATGACTCCATGCCTTCTGCCTCAGGCTCTAGAATGGCTCTGGCCATAACAGAGCAATGCCCCAGATGGGCAGAGCATTGCCCCCTGGTGGGCATGCTGGGTGGATCCTGGCCGGTTGGGCTCATGCTGGAGTCTGTCTGCCTCCCCCTGCCCCGCCCCCCGCTTCTCAGTTCGGAAAAATACAAAAAAAAAATTAGTTTTTAGACCTGTCTGGGTAGCTCAATTGGTTATAGAGTGTCGTCCCAACATGCCAAGGTTGTGGGTTTGATCTCTGGTCAGGGCACACACATGAAACCACCAATAAGTGCACAAATAAGTGGAACAAAAGATCAATCTCTCTCTCTCTCTCTCTAAATCAATCAATTTTAAAAATTTAAAAATTTGAGCTTAATTTGAAAATCTGAAGAATTTCTCTGCAGCAAAAGGGGAGATGCTGATACACACAAAGAGTTGTGTCTGTATCTGGAACCAGTGAACACTACAAATAATAAGATTTTAGCAGAACTTTCCAACAGTCAGAGATATCCAAAGACAAAATTATCTGCTCCTCTCGCTATGTGTGTTCGAACAAAGATCTCTGGTCACATGTACAGATGTTATAGAAGAAACTGTGTGGGGTTGGTGAGGCAGGAAGAACTTCCCTAGCAGGACCTAGGTGTCCTCTCCCACTAAGGTCTTGTGCTGTTCTATCAGACTTCAAGTCCTTCCTACATGTGGGCTCACCTCTGCACCTATTTTCTTTTCCAGCACTCCCCGCATGTGTCCAGGCAGACCAGATTCTTTACTGTCCACACGTGCTCAATGAAAGTCTTTGCCCATGTGACGTCTCTAATGAAGAATAGCCTCTCACTTGTCCTTCAAACCCACTTTCTACAGGAAGCCCACTGGGCTTCTCTGTACTCTCCCATGTTTGACTAACAGCCATTCAACCACAGGATCTTGTATTGTACTCCCTCTCCCCATCTCCAAATTTTTCTAAGTGAGAGTCACTCTTACTTCCTATAATAGAAGAATTGTACTGCTTCTTTTGCAACCTCACAGTATCTAACACACACCCTGGCCCATCCTGGCCGTTAATCAATATTTGATCAATTAATCAAGTAAACATTATAACATAATATTTTCACTGCCCACCTTAAGTCTTGCTTTGTTAGCCTTGCCAGCCAAGAAATGTTATTCAAAGAAAAATTCTGTGCATGAAAAAGTCTTGCTCTCCATCATGCGCAGAATAAAATGTCAGTTCCTAAGAATGGCACTCAGAGCCCATCACATCCTGATCACGGGCTACCTCTTCAGAATGCTCCTATAGCCCTCACAGCTAATCCTCACTCCATGCTCTGGCCGTATCAGACTCCCACTGTCCCCCTCCCTGGAATGCCCTCTTCATCTTCGTTCATTTGAAATAATTTTTATTCACCCTTCAAAAAGCAACTCAGAAATCACCTTCTTGGGAGGCTTTTCCTGATGACCTCTAAGGCAGTGCCTTCATTCCTCCTGTGCCCTCACGACACTTGGGGCAGGTCTCCATTATATTGCTCGCCATATTTTATTATAGGTAATTGTGTATACATATGCCTTCCCCACTGTTCGATGTGCTTGCCGTTCAAGGGCAAAGACAATGTCTTACCCATCTCTCATCCCTCTGGTACCCAGGCAAGTGTGATGCATGTAGCATTTAATTAATAGGGAAGAAGAGAGTAAAGGGATAGAAATAAAGGGGGATGAAAAGGGGGATGGAGGGAGAGAAAGAAAGAAGGAACAGAGGGGAGATCATGAACAGTGGGTGCTATAACAAGGATCTGAAGGATCATATTCACCTGTCCCACAGGAAATAAATGGCAGGAAGTAGGCATTTTGTGATACTTTGTGGGTCTGAATAAAAGGTCTTTGCCTCCATTCAGAAGCATCCACTCTGGTGTGTGATTACAGCTTCCTGCATTATAGTCCATGCTAATTAAAGCAACTTACTTTACCCCTTCTGGGACACTGATGTCCCCCTGTGCAGAAGACAGAAGAGAGTATTTCCATGAAGGCTGAGCTTTGAGCGATGGGAGAACATGGTAAGAGACTCAGGAGCAAGGGCTGCCCGGAGCTGTGCTTTTCTCAGCCCATGGAGTACGATGGTGGGGTCCTGGGCCTCACAGTGTTGTCACAGAAACTCGGAGTAACTCTCCTTGCTGCCAGTCCTCTGCAGAGTGAGTCTCAGGGAAGCTCAGGGAAGCTCTTGCCCTGGGCTCCCTGTCTAGTCAATGCTGCAGATTTGAGTAACAGTTTCCCAGTTGGGTCAGAGCACAGACTCGGGTATAATCTGTTAGGGGGATTTGAGAAACACCTCTCTCCCAGCAATCACTCTAGATCCTTTCTCACAGCAGAACTGATCTGCCCCCAGAGGACTCTTGAACCGAATCTGTAGGAATCTGTGCACAGAGAGACATACCTGCTGAGTTCCTTGTGGAAGACCTTTGTAGGGAGGGAAGATGGAACCTCATGAGGTAACTCACTGTCAGGAAAAAAGTCTTTGAAGGTGAGCCGATTTAGCAGCAGGACCAAAGTTTAGAGGGATGTGGTGGTATTGTGTGTGGCACTTGAGCTATTTTAGGGACTCGACCCAACTCAGCTATCCTGAAGACACAAGGAGAAAAAATGTCTGTATGTTCGTACATTGAAAGAAGTGTTTCAGTAAATTCTAATTTTGGGGGATGCAGGCAACCTTCCTCGGAGATCTCTCCCAGTTAAGTATAGAGGACCAATGTTCTCTCTTCTTAAGAGTCTGAGTGATTGAGCTAGTCATCAGCAGCTTCACACGGCACAGCCCCTCGTCATGGCATTTGTGGGAAGAGCAAAGACTTGTTCACCAGTGGAGATGACAGCCCAAAATAAAAGAAGCCAGCACTGTAGCAGGCAAGGCTAAAATGCCTGCAAAAACCATCCTTTGGTTTGGGAGGAGGAGGAGACGACATGAGCAGGAGGGAGCTCAGAGGTGGCAGGCTGAGGATAGCAAGGTGTCACCACCTGAACCGCTGCTGGTGAGACTCAGACATCGAAAAGATGTAGTTTAGGTGTTATTGGTGTCGTCATTGTTGTTTCACCTTTCTGTTGATGTTAGTTTAAATGCAGAAGGTGGTCATTCAGACCAGGAGAACAGAAATAAAATCACCCTCCTCGCACATCCTCATCTCTTGGGTCAAGTCATGACATCTTGTCTTGTTGTCTATGCTCAGGTTCTGCGTGAGGGCAGGTGCCCCCTAAAGATGAGAGTTCCCACGTGGGACTCCAGCTTTAGCCCTGAAAGTCAAGTCGAGTATACTGGAGATGAAGTGGTGAGAGTGGGAAGCAGAGCACACACAGTCCATCTCAAGGGTGTCAGAACAGTTGCTCCTCCCTCAGAGATCCCCTGTCATTAACAGGAAGACATTTCAAAGGATCTCTGAGAAGGCCGATACCATGTCATCACTGGTCCAGCCGAGAGCACTGGTCAGCACCAGTTTTGTCAGCCTGAGCACCTACCTGTTCCAGAAGCTCAGGCAAAGCCAGCATCTCTTGTTTTAGCACTATTTTCTAGAACACTTTATTTTTCTACGTTAATACAAATTTCTTCAAATTATGTCTTCTAGATTTACCCTTTAACATACTGCCATTATATAAATCCTGATTTCTCATCTCTTTCATAATCCAACCCACTTTTATTTCATCATCCACAATGTAACCACATCCATTTCTAGGGCCTTTGTCTTTAAAAAAAGTTGGACTGGCCCAGGAGAAAGAGAAGACTGTACAAAACCTGCCCATCCTCTTGTCCGCGTTCCCATCTGTCCAGCATTCCTCTCCTCGAGTCATGGGCTGTTGGTGCTTCCTGGTTTGTGAGGCTCAGGCCCACCTCCTTCCTGAGCCTCACCACTTCCTGCCCATCTCAGACTCCAGCGTCTGGGACACTGTAAGCTCTCTGGTCTAAGTGTTAGTGGCTAATGTGAGTGACTGGTTTACATTCCCCTGGGACCTTTTGAAGTCACCATGGCAGGATATTTCCACTCAAATTCCTCATGTTAAGAGGTTGCTGACATGCCCACATTTTGGTTTTTTTGGAAAGTACTAAGATCAGGGTCTTGTGATCCTGAATGACACCACCCACCTGCCCATACCTCCCATATTTGGTGTTGGTCACTCTCAGGTCCGGGTCTGTCTCCCAGTTTCACTGCTCCTGGGTTGGGGGAGTCTCCACACTGGGACCAGTCACCAGCCAATCCCACATGAGGCTGACCCAAACTCCAACTGTCTGATTGTTCCAATTATCGGCCAGCAAAGAAACTTACATGCTTCAGTAAGCATGTAAGCATTCTCTGTCTCTTCTTCTCTCTCTCATTCACTCATTCATGTTCACTTGCTTCTAAAATAGTATTTTTTTAAAGTTAAAACTAAAAAGACTTGAAAAGATCCTACCTTGAGGCTGTGATGAATAAGGAAAATTTCACCCCTGCGGATGACTTTTGAGACAGTTATAAATGACTGAAATTGGAAATTTGGTATGGAGAGATGCCCATCTGTTACTCTCATTGCCAAAAGTGGAAACAAACCTTTCACAAAGAGTGAGGGGCACTGAGAACAGGGAAAGGTTGTATAAACCTTGCCAGACTGAGAAATAAGACCTGGGGATGGGAAACACTACTCCAACCCCTCTTATGGCCCTAACGACTGGCTCACAGGCCTCCCACAGTGGCACCTCCCACACGACGTGTATAAACAGCAGAAGGGGCTTCAGGCAGCTGGGTGATGAGCCAGGGAGCAGGGAGAGGGATCAGTCTGAACTTTGAGCTCAGGGAAAAGTCTGTTGAGGTGTCCCCCAACCGTGTCCGGGTTTGGCAAAAGTGGTCCTCATTTGTAAATCATAATAACCAATGTTAAAAGCCACCAAGCCTTTGCTATGTGACAGACACTGCAGAGTTCTTTACCTGCATTCACTTATTTCTCCTCACAACAATCCTATGTGCCGGGTCTTACCAGAGACATTATTGTACAAATGAAGAAACAATGGCTTAGAAAGATAGAGGGAAGAGCCAGGGGGTTACACGTGCACCTGCAATTCAGAACCCAGTCTGCCTGTTTCCATTCTGTTTGTCTGGAGGTGTGCACAGCAGTCCTTGCCTCTTATCATTCCTGGGGAGGCCCCATTCTGGGCCTCCTCTCTCCGTGGTTATTCTGTCAGCAGACTGGGCGGGGGGAGGGGAGAGGGTTTCCTGGGGTACTGGGTTGGTCAGTGGGAAAGTTAGCCAGGAATAACCACCCTTGAACAGATACAACGCCTCCTGGTTTATAATGTTTTCTTATATGTGCTGGCTCTTCATTTTCACAACAGACTTCACATATAAACAGGGCAAGGTTTCCTCTTCTATAAAGTGAATATATAATTGTTCACGTTGTAAGGTTGGTCTGAAGATGAAACGATCCTAAGAAAGCTCCTGGAACAATGTCAGGAACAGAATTTACTCTTTCAGCACCCTGAGGTTCCTTCCCCAGTCCCTAGAAAGTGATGGCGCCAGTACTGCAGCCCTCCAGCTGCACTTCCCCACCGGGCTTCCTCTCGACAGGGGCAAGGGGCCGGTCCTATGTCCTGTGCCTCCTCTGGGCTATCATCCTCCCTTCCCATTTCTCCTCCTCCTGCCCCATCTCAGTGCCCCGGAGCCGCAAGTCCTAAGTGGACTTACAACACAGTGCTCTGTTTTAGGGCACAGATCTAAGAGAAGACTGCAGGCTTGGATGGGTACAGGAGGCCTTTAAGTGACAGGATGTAGACGTGGTTAGGGAGGGAGAAGTTCAGGTCACTGAAGAAGGTAAGGGACAGGAAGGTGAGTGCACACAAGTGGGTCATGCATGTGCAGCACATATACACATGCATGTACACACACACATCGGCAGCAGTGGTCTCAACAATGAGGCCCGGTCATGCTGGAGAGAGTTGTTCGATCAACATGTTCTCCAGTAAACACTCATTTTTTCCAGGAGATATTTAATATATCCAAAATCATATATAATATATAGAAACCTAAATGGCCTGGCTGAAATGTGGCCAAGTGTCCTGAGGACCAGCTTCTCAGCCTGCCCTGTAGCCCCTTCACTTGCTCCTGAGGTGACAATGCAGTTTTATAAGAATCTACAGATAGACTTGAAAAAATCCAGCCTAAACCAGAGAAGAAATGCATGCAGAGTTGGGGCTGGGAGATAGCAGACCGCAGTTGACTCTGATCACAGAGTGTGGGTAGTTGATAATGCAGCAGTGGAGGGGTGGTGGCCTGGGTCTCTGGTGACTTGCTGGAGTCCCTGCACCAACATTGGGCTGTCACACCCACACTCTGCTCTATGAGAGACTAACCCCTTTCTTTATTTAGGCCACTGTTATTTGTATTTCCTATTTTGTGCAGGTCAGCTCAGGCCCTAACTGACCCACCGTGTTGGCCATCCTTCTCCTGGCATTCTGCCTCTGGCTGACCTCTCGGTCTGATGTATGCTTCCCCTGCGTCCCACTCATGACTTGACATCTCTTATTCTCTTCCTGCCCACAAATCATTCAAGATGCCTTACTTGCCTGGTTATCATAGTACCCCCATGTCTCAGGTCCATACCCAACACACAGCAGGCACTCGCTGGGTGTTTCTTTCTTTCTTTTTTTTTTTTTCTTGTATTTTTCTGAAGTAGAAACAGGGAGGCAGAGACAGACTCCTGCACGTGCCCAAACGGGATCCACCCAGCAAGCCCACTAAGGGGCGATGTTCTGCCCATCTGGGGCATTGCTCCATTGCAACCGGAGCCATTCCACACCGTAAGGTGGAGGCCATGAAGCCATCCTCAGTGCCCGGGCCAACTTTGCTCCAATGGAGCCTTGGCTGCAGGAGGAGAAGAGAGAAAGATAGAGAGGAAGGAGAGGGGGAAGGGTAGAGAAGCAGATGGGCACTTCTTCTGTGTGCCCTGGCCAGGAATCGAACCTGGGACATCCACATGCCGGGCCGACGCTCTACCACTGAGCAAATCTGCCAGGGGTCGCAGGATATTTCTTTCTTTTTTCTTTTTTCAGAGACAGAGAGAGAGAGTCAGAGAGAGGGATAGATAGGGACAGACAGACAGGAAGGGAGAGAGATGAGAAGCATCAATCATCAGTTTTTTGTTGCAACACCTTAGTTGTTCATTGATTGCTTTTTCATATGTGCCTTGACTGTGAGCCTTCAGCAGACTGAGTGACCCCTTACTCAAGCCAGCGACGTTGGGTCCAACTGGTGAGCTTTGCTCAAACTAGATGAGCCCACGCTCAAGCTGGTGACCTCGGGGTCTTGAACCTGGGTCCTTCTGCATCCCAGCCCGATGCTCTATCCACTGCGCCACTGCCTGGTTAGGCAGGATATTTCTTAAGCAAACAAATGAATGATGTCATCAGCCCTGTCTTATTCCCATTACCCCGTGGTTGCTCAACCTACATCTTAAGCCCTGACCCTTTGGCCCTTTCCTATCTCACATTCCTTATTGTCTGTGGAAGATCTCTGTGGGGTTGCCCTTCAACCCTGCAACAAAACCTGTCTGAAGTGGAGCTTATTATCCTTCCTTCCAACCCAGAGTCCCTCCCACTTCTCTACTGTTGCTAGCAGTTCAATTAGCCTTGGGACCCGCAGACATCCCCCTTCATCTTCCTTTTCTTGATATTTACTCCCTCTTTGCATCTTGCCTGTTCTTTCTCAGCAAGATCTCACAGATGCCAAGGCCTCTGTTGTCCCTGCCCACTGGGGGCCCAGGCACACTCTGGGCAGACCATGGTCAGGCCCAGCTGCTGCCAATGCCTGATGCAGATATGAGAGTGAGTGCTGGGGGCTGCAGCATCACCAAGAATACTCAGCGTGTGTGATGAGGGAATGAGGAAGCAAATGAAGAACTCACTCTGGCTTCTCCTCCAGGAAGGAGAAGGGTCATCTGTGTCCTGTCTTCCCAAGGTGAACTCAGTAGACTGACTGACTGAGGGCGAGTCCTAATTCTTCAAGCTTGCTTCATTCACAGAGGCCATCTGGAAACATGTCCCTCTTCCCTAACTCCACACCACCCACTCTCTCCTGCTTTCCTGATCCTGGACCTCTGTCCTTCACTGAGCACACCCACGTGACAGCTGAGGAAGAGGGACCATGTCAGGGACTCACTGATGATCCCCCGACCCCCGTCTAGGCCTCTCCTGCTTCTGTGCACCCAGCTGCTTACCCCTCTCAGAAAACATGTTCCTCCCCTTTCAGTTTTACCCTGTGATTCCATCTTTCAAACAAACACAAAAATAACAAAAGAAAGATTAAAGAAAGAGTGACTTCTTCACAAGGCAAGGCCAGCTCCCCTGACCTGCACTGCAAATTCTAGCTCTAACCCCTGCCCTGGAAATACTCTTCCCATGGAGAGGGGCAGGGTTTTCCCCCTTTGCTGTTCTCAGGGTGTAATTATACAGCTGGGATGAGCCTTTGGGTTCCCTGCACCCTCAACACATCTTTTGACTGATTTACGCAGGGCTACGCAGCTTCCTGAGACAACAACTGGGGTTTGAACATGCACAGACATGTCTGGTAACATTGAGGGGTCTTCATGGAAGCCACATGGCAGTGAGGAAATTCAGGGCACAGGAGCTGAGCAGTAGGTGGAAGTGGATCCTCACAGAGGCGGCCAACACACCTGAGCTCACGCGGCCCAGCCTGCCCAGAGCCCCAGAGCTCTTCTGCAGAGTCAAGGCCACGTATAGGTGCAGTGGCTGGCACGGTGACACCTTGGGGTTCAAGTTGCTCCAGCTCCCTGTAATGGAGCCACACAGGAAGGGAGAGCCTTTTCTCTTCCCCTTTGCTGATGCACAGCTAATGGCTATCCAGAGTGAGTCGTGACAGCCACCTTTCAAGAGGCAGCCTGAGCAGAGTGACAAAGACCAAGAAGCAAGAAGCATCAGCAGATAAGGCAGCAGAGGTCCCTGAGAGCTTTGTGACACCAAGACAGGCTAGGATGACGGGAGGAGCCATGGGGGTGGGGTATGGCCTTGAGTTCCCACAGCGCCGTCTCTAACTCCAGGAGCCAGGCACACAGATCACAGTGACCTCCTTGCACTCACAGGCAGTGACATGATGGGGCATACAGGTTGTATCAAGATCCTCCAGCTCAAAGTACATCAGGCAAGTCCAAAGAATGAAGCAGGAAGAAAAGACAAACAAGATGGCTGGCGTCCAGAGCATGGAGCACAGTTGAGAAAGCGGAGGGCTTGCGAACGGTGGTGGACAAAGGCTTGGCCTGGCCGGGCTGGAGGGAGGAGAGGACGTGGCAGGGAGCTAATCACTGGTGTTCACCCCCACCCTGACCAGCACTGTCCTGAGGGGTGGGGATTAAGGTAGGACAGAAACAGTGGATGCCTTGGGGACCGAGACTCCAATGTCTCCTTTTCATGGGCAGGCAACGGGGCTTCTCACAAAGAAGAATAATTTAAGTGGAGTTTGGCTGGCACATCACACAAGGCCCCCATGTGCATTGTATAGCCCACATAATTCCCACAACAGACTATGAGATATGGCTATCTTATGTTAAAGGCATGGAAATAAAGGTTCAGCAACATTACATGACCCAAGGAGCCCATGCTATCCTGCACACCTCACTCTGCTAAAGGAGGGGAGCTCCAGGACAGCTTGGGGACACAGTGTGGGCCGGCCATTCCAGAAGTACAGTGCCTATGATACAAAAAATATTGTCAAATACAAATTGAGTAAACTTTTAAGTACTGGGAGGTCCCATAAAATAGTGAGAAAATATGAGATTCAGGAAAATTCAGGAAGCATATGAGCCAATGTTGGATGTGCTTCAGTGTTTGTTAGGAATACAGGTGTAAGGATCCTGCCGTGCACTGTGATTCGGGACTTCTGGGGCCTCTCCATACTCACCAAGCCACCCAAGTTCTTCTGCTTTACCTGAAGACTTGATAATTAATGTTTCTAGATGGCAGTTGACCTTAATTTAGTTATGAAGACAAATAATCAACCAGTTTGTAAAACCTTTGTAGATCGCCATCTGATAATAATATCAATCTTTAATTGTTCTTTTAAAATTTTTATTTATATATTTTACATATAAATATATTTTAAAATATGTTTGTATTTATATAAACATAAATATACATATCTATATATAAAGTTATGTAAATACATAGAGAAAAATATAGAATATATTAAAATGTATATACAGCAAGAGGGATAAAGAGAAACATTGACTTGTTCCATTTATTTATGCATTCATTAATTGATTCTTGTATGTGCCCTGACCAAGGATCGAACCCACAACCTTGATGTATCAAGATGATGCTCTAACCAACTGAGCTATTCGGCCCGGGCCTAATAGCAAATCTTTGTGAGCCATATATGTATATTCTTTTTTTTTTTTAAGTGAGAGAAGGGGAGATAGAGAGACAGACTCCCACATGCGCCCCAACTGGCATCTTCTGGCAACCCTTGTCTGCTGAGGCCGATGCTCAAATAGGCCAAGCGATCCTCAGGGTTTAAAACAATTGTGCCACTGGCTGCTAGAGGGGAAGAGAGAGAGAGAGAAGGAGGCAAGGAAGAGGGAGAGAAGCAGATGGTTGCTTTTCATGTGTGCCCTGACCAGGAATGGAACCCAGGACATCTGCATGCTGGGCACTCTATCCACTGAGGCAACCAGCCAGGGCCCATATATGTATATTCTGATTTAATTTGTATAAGAACTCTGCCAGGTTAGTACAATATCCTTACGTTATAAATGTAGGATGAGTGATTTGGGTGCTGAGCTGGGCCCAATCCGTCTGCCCCAGTGCGAGCTCCTGCCCTAGACCCACAGCATCTCTCCTTGGCCCTGGAGGAGAGCCCAGGCGGCCGGCCCTCAGCACAGGTGCAGTCACTCGTCACTGCAGCGACCAGTAGAGACTTTGAGAAGCTGTGAGCTAGGATGAGGAGCACGTTCCACCTCGATGCATGTCAGAAGAGACTGGGAGCTTGTCTGACGAAGAATTATGAGGGACTAGCAAGGGAGTCTGAGGTGAAAAAGATAAGAATGGATGGGGAGAGGGAGGCCAGCTGGAGGAATGCAAGTGGTTGGGATCCGGACTCTGGAGAGTGAGGGAGTGAGGTGATGTGGTTGAAGGTGCTGTGAGAGGGGAGCCTGCGGAGGGAGAGAAAGGGAGCTTCCTGCTGGAGGAGGTGGGGGAGGCTGCTGTGAAGAGGGGTCCCAGAGAGCTGCAGGAGGGGAGAGGGGGAACTGAGGAGTGGGGGCAAAGAGTGGGCCCATTATTTCTATGCCAAACTCTAACTTATAATCTTTTAGGACAACACTCAGGTTCCACAGTTCTCAAAATTTTGACCTCAAGATCCTTTTATATTTTAAAAAATTATCAAGCAGCCCAAGAGCATTTGTTTATAAGGGTTATAGGTGTCAATATTTATTGTGTTATAAATAAAAACTGAGACATTTTAAAAACATATATTTATTAATTCATTTAAAAGTAATGATAAATTCATTCATATATGTATGTATATAATATACCTATATTAATGTAGATCATGTATTTTTATGGAAAATAACTGCATTTTAAAAAACAGCAAGCCAGGTGTCATTATTGTACATGTTTATGTCTCTTTAATGTCTGCCTAATAGACAACAGCTGGGTTCTCATGCCTGTTTTGCCATTCAGGATGTTGGGATACATTGTTTGGAACAAACTTGGCTTCACAAAATATACAGTTGGAAAACAGAAGAATATGTGAATCACCTTTCAGGTCATTGTGGACATTCTTTCTAATACTTCCTCAGAATTCAACAAATGGTAGTTTTAAAGTTAATTGCATTGTGGAATGAGGTTTTGTACCCTCTTACTGTAAAAGGCATCAGTTCCTACCTTGAGTGGACATTTCACACAAGCAAGAGTCGCAACCTCATGCCCCAGTCATTTGGGGCAAATGTGAAAGGCTGAGAGAGGTGATTCTGAAATTGTGCTGACCTCACAGACCCCTTAGAGCGGTGTTTCCCAATGTGGGGCCCACGCCCCACAGGGGGGCAATTTGATAGTTAAGAGGGGCAATTTGAAAATGGACTCAACACGACTTTAACTCTTTCACCCCGGGCCATTTAAATGCAATGCTAGATATCGGTGCCAAATTTAACAAAAAATGCAATTCTTAAATAATTGCGGTAAATAACTATTAAGTATAATTTCATTTGACGAGACCAAAATATCAACTGGGTGATTGGCGTCATCAAGTAAACTTCGTCCTGGGTTCACCGCGGAGCATGCCGTCTGCCGCAGGGAACCCAGGACGTTTTAAAAACTTGCTAAACAACGCAGTTATTCTCACCTAATTGGCCCATCGCAACTTCTGTAGTGTTTCACATCATTCAGTTGGTGTTAATTTGAAATAAGTGTCAGTCAAAACTGTTGTAAAAGCTCGTTGATTTAATAAATATACATATATATATTATATAGATATAATTGGTAAGTATTTGATTTTATTTTTATCAATATTAAACTCTTGAGGCTAGTTATCAAATTTCTTTATTCATCACTAAAACTGGAGAAAATCACACTATAGGAGAGAATTTAATAATACCATCAATATCAGCATTTCTTAAAACGGTTCTTGAAAAAGATGACAAACTGACCTGTGGTGGCACAGTGGGATAAAGTGTCGACCTGGAACACTGAGGTCGCCTGTTCGAAACCTTGGGCTTGACTGGTCAAGGCACATATGGGAGTTGATGCTTCCTGCTCCTCCCCCTTCTCTCTCTCTCTCTGTCTCTCTCTCTCTCTCACTCCGATCTCTCTAAAAAAAAAAAAAAAAGAAAAGAAAAAGATGACAAAGATATAAAAGCTATGCCACTCAGTAACAATACTGTTAGCAGAAGAATAGACGAAATGAGTGAGGATATTGAAAAACAACTTATTGAAAAGCTGAAAACAAGAAAATTCTCCTTGCAAATGGATGAATCAACTTTGAGAGACAGTGAGGCAGTATTGATAACTTACATAAGATATATTGATAAAGGACATTTTGCTGAAGAAATGTTGTTCTGTAAAAGATTAGAAAGCACCACTACCTCCAAAGATATATATAATAAGCTAAAAAACTACTTAGATGTCAATGATATACCAATGAAAAATATAACATCTTGTGCTGCAGATGGTGCTCCCAATATGATGGGCAAAAAAAAAATGACTGCTTAAAATTGATGAAAGATGCGAATCCAGAAATGATTCTTGTGCATTGTGTTATTCATAGGAAAAATTTGGTAGCTAAAAACATCTCGCCTGTTCTGAATGAAGTATTACATACAGTAATAAAGTGTGTTAATGCTATTAAAGCTAGTGCCAAATGTGAGCGTCTTTCAAGCTATTTTGTGAAGAACAAAATGAAGACCATGTGAGACTTTTACTTCATACTGAAGTAAGATGGCTATCTAAAGGAAACTGTTTGAAAAGATTTATGGAACTGTTTGATACTCTTAGTGATTTTTTAAGCGACAAACCTGAAATGAAGTATCTGTTAACAATAGATGGTAAAGCACTTGTGAGTTATTTAGCCGATATCTTTGAAAAACTAAATATATTAAATAAGCAACTTCAAGGAAC
Source organism: Saccopteryx bilineata (assembly GCF_036850765.1). NCBI lineage: Eukaryota > Metazoa > Chordata > Mammalia > Chiroptera > Emballonuridae > Saccopteryx > Saccopteryx bilineata. Next base: position 148,266,613 of record NC_089492.1, on the reverse strand, counting down.
AAATAAAACTCTTGTCGATGCAAAAGCAAAGATATTTGGTTTCATTACCAATATTGAGTTATGTCAGAAACATATTAACAACAAAAACTTTAAACAGTTCATTGGCTCCAAAAATGTGAAGTAACTGATACCGCTTTACTTGTTATTGTCAATCATTTGAATATTCTATCGGCTGATTTAAAAGAAAGATTTTCTGATTTAAAACAAATTGATTTCCCAACATGGATGATGCAGCCAATGTTAGTGGATTTGTCTGATATATCAAATATGCAATATCAAGAAGAACTCGCAGAATTGCAAAATGATGAGTCAGTTAAAGCTTTATTTAATATCAAAGGAGCGATGGCATGGCTTTGTGAGGAAACAGAAATCAAATACCCAAATTCAACCAAATATGCAAGAAAACTATTGCTACCATTTCCATCTTCATTTTTAGCTGAATGTGGATTTAGTGCTGTAAATGATTTACTGGTGAAAAAAAGAAATCGGCTAGATATAACACAACGTGGAGACTTGAGACTAAAGCTCACCAAATTGGAACCTAATATAAAATCTCTGTGCAGCAAGCATCAAGCGCAAGGATCACACTAAATTAAAATAATAAATTAATATAGAAAAATCTGTATTAAATTATTTGGAATTTAAATTTCTGTTTTTCATTATATGTTTTGAAATTTTACTTACTGTGTTTTGTTAACAATTTCATAGTGATTTCTTCCTAGAACCTATCATTTATGTTTATTAAGTGAACAAATCAATTTTTTAATGTTAAAAATTATGTATGTTACATAATGGGGGTACATAAAAATTTTAGAAAGGTTAAGGTGGGGCATGGCACAAAAAAGGTTGGGAAACACTGCAGAGGGTCCCAGAGTCCAGGGCCCTGACCACACCTGGGAATCCCTGCTGTGTTGTAATGACACCTGGGCACGTCCTTGAGCGTCTCTGGGACCCCTCAGCAAGCTGAATGATTCACTCTTTCATGAAAATTCCCCGTGAATCCTCCCACCAAGCCTTTCTTTGCTGTCTGAAATGTGTTCTTCTCCACTCAATTCTCCAACTGTCACCTGTCAGTTGCCTCCCTTCTTGGAGGCCCAGTTGCTGAGCCACCCTTTCATGACATATTCCTGACTTCCCCTCAGGTCCTTTGTTCAGACCTCTCCTGGGGACCTTATCTCACTCAGCCCCAAGTGAAAAGGATCACCACCTGTACTTCTGCCCCCACCAGCCCCTCCCAGTGGCACCTTGAGTCCCTGGAGAGCAGAGGCCACCTGCCTTGTCCAAGCCGTGTCTCCTTCAGCCACCCCAGCCAATGCCTGGAGAGGAGTAGGCACTCTGTGCAAGTAAAACTAATTGCTTAGCACGTTTCAGAAAGATCTGTCTGTAAGGCTGAATGGATATTTATGGGAGAAGGGGCTGGGAAGAGGTGACTGGGAGGTGAAGGAAGAGGAATGATGGTAAATGGAAATAATGAGAAAAGTGATAGGAGGAGATGGAGAGGAGAGGTCAAAGGATGTGCCAACAGGCCAGAGAGAGGGACAAAGAGATAGGGTAGGATCGAGGCATAGCGAGGCGTAAGAAGGGCATTTTCGGGTGGATTGAGAGGTTGGGGGAGCTGCTTGGGAAACAGTATTCCACTTTATTAGGAAACTAAAGGGTGAAAACCCTGAGATGCCAGTCAGCAGAGAAGGCTGAGTCCTGGGCAGCACTGAGGCGGCTGCCTGTGCGTCAGGGGTGTGAGCAGGGTGAGAGGAAGCCGTCTGTGTAGCCTGTCCTCAGTTCTCTCGCCCTACAATTCAAGAATGCTATCGGCTCTCGGGCACCCAGAACAGCCTGCCAGCTTGCACACATTGGTGAGGAATGAGCTGTGTGAAACAGAAGTAAAAAAGAGCAAGCCACTCAAAACCTTTTTTTCTCTTCCAATATTTGCCGAGCGATGTGTGGCACGGGTATGGAGAACACAGTGCTTATTGCTCACACTACATTAAAATTCAGATTGGCTTTGCAATATCCCAGCATAACCACCCTGTGCTGATATTTTTATAACTCTTAATATCAAACAAATTGCCTCTTCACTGAGACAATTTAATGTGATGGGGGCCATGCCTGCCAGCTTCCTCACACCGGCCCCATAAAGATCACTGTTCTGTTACTGAGGATGAAGAGCCCTGAATTTCTTATCAAAAATACGGCTGGATTATGCAGAGTAAATCTCAGATTGTATCAAAGGCACCATGGTGTTTTACTTTCTTTTCTTTCTCCCTGTGCTCATCCCTGCATCTTTTCCTCCTAATAAAAGGAAGAGAGAGGGGGGCTCCTGACTGAATCGGTAGCTGTGAGTTGGTCCATGCTCATGTTTTTCCAGACTTCTTCCCAGTCGTCAGTGGATGCCCCTGGTCCACCCCACCCTCGATAGATGTCACCTCTCTCCTTCATGATTCGATGGAGAAATAGATTTGGATGGATTTTCCTAGAAAATCCCTACCATGATGTCAACTTCAGGGTCCTCCTATTTAGGCAGGTTTTGGCCTACTGGCCACTGGGCAGCAGAGAGAGGGCAGCAGAGGACACTGTCTACTGCTACTTCCCAAGCTTGGTTTGTCTAAGACCCCTTTACTATCAAGCCATGAACTCCTGGGTAATTAGAAAACACAGACTCTATTAAAAAATTGAATCTCTTTGTCATTTATGAATCAAAGACTTAGAAAAATGTCAATCAGAGCAATCCATTTGAGATAGTAATTTCTGTTGAGTTGGCATAAATCAACCCAAAGCAAAGAAAGTTGACATTTTATTAATCCAAGATACTTTCCTTAGGTAATCCAAATATTTTCCAAATACTGAAATAGTTCACGGACTATTTCCCCCACCCCGACCATGGCTCCAGACAGCCATTTGGAGCACTGAAGTTTATAATAAGTAGTCTCCAAAGGGACGAAGGAAAGATTGACTGAAAGGGACCTCCCAAATCAGAGATCTCAGTGTAATACATGCACAGTTTATAATAAAAATGCCTATGTGAGTATGAAGCCAAAAAACAAATTATCAAATAGTTTTGTGTCATTTTCCAGCCTTCCAGAGACCCATACACTCCAGACGGACAGACATACAGATGGATACCTCCAAACTGTCGGTCACTTGGGGTGCCTGTGGGTGGTCACTGAATCTTGAATTTCTTCTCCATTTTTATACCTTGAATCCTTTTCTTCTTATCCACTCCTGTGCTACTAGACACTTCTCAGGCCAGACTCTTAGAATGACCCCAACACTTTCAAATTTTACATTTTAACACACTTTAAAATGACAGCACACTGACCACCAATTAGAGGTAACTTGTCCCATTATTATAATTTGGCTCATATTTTATTTGGAAATGTGCTACCATGACTCAAGTAAAATAAGCCTTTTCTTTTTTTTTTTTTTTGTATTTTTCTAAAGCTGGAAACGGGGAGAGACAGTCAGACTCCCGCATGCGCCCAACCGGGATCCACCCGGCACGCCCACCAGGGGCGACGCTCTGCCCACCAGGGGGCGATGCTCTGCCCCTCCGGGGCATCGCTCCGCCGCGACCAGAGCCACTCCAGCGCCTGGGGCAGAGGCCAAGGAGCCATCCTCAGCGCCGGGGCCATCTTTGCTCCAATGGAGCCTTGGCTGTGGGAGGGGAAGAGAGAGACAGAGAGGAAGGAGGGGGGGGAGGAGAAGCAAATGGGCGCTTCTCCTATGTGCCCTGGCCGGGAATCAAACCCGGGTCCCCCGCACGCCAGGCTGACGCTCTACCGCTGAGCCAACCGGTCAGGGCCAAGCCTTTTCTTTAAATATATCTTTTTCGGTTGCTATAGCTGCTGAAGACTTATTTACCTCTCTTGCTTCCAGAACACCCTCAGAAGGCCCTTGATTACAGATTCAGGTGGTCATTGAACATGTTCAAATCTCTAGAAGAACTGATGCAGGCTGGCCCCTCAGGCCAGCCCACTGGGCTAGTTGAACTTTACAACACATCTCCACAGGTTCTCATGAAGCAGGAAGGAGTGGAAACTGCTGCTCGTATTGCTGACTACAGTAAGGATGGGTGACTTGGATAATTCAAAGGTGAGCATATCTTCATAATAGCAAAAATTTAGAAATGATCAAAATGAACAATGGGTGCCTTGCTAAAAACAATGATGCAAAGAACATGTAAACATAAAATAAAAACAGTGTATCTATTTAAAATATCTAGAAGACTATTTCATATCAGTAGAAAGGTAGGCACAATATAAAGTTGAGTGGATAGAACAGGTCAAAATGTGTACAATATGGCCTTGTTTGTTGAATATAAATATATATATTTATATTTAAACTATGATAAATACCAAACTATAGAATAACAGGTGATTTTTATTTTCTTATTTATTGTATCTCTATTTTCCTAATGTTTATCAGAAAATAATGTATGGTTTTTAAAATAAGAAAAAAATAGTTTGAATAACTGGTTCCAGTGCACATCCCTTTGGGGTTAAAAATAGAGCCATGAGCTTGCAAGACATTCTTGTATTCCTGTCAGGGAGGAGATGGCAGGGTGAGCCAGTAGGCTTGTGGTGACCCCCCCCCCCCCCGTGCTGCAGCTGCCTTATGGGGGCTCTCAGTCTGCTACCCAGATGGGCAGAAGCTAAACCCCTAGAGATGAGGGGTTAAGGTGGGGCACTTGCCTGTGCAAGGGCTTCCCTTCTTCCTGTCCCCTGGGTGGTACCTGTGCCCAGGACCTGAACCTTGCTGAGCACCCACCCAAGAGATCAGGTATAGCTGGTGCAGCCTGGGTCTCAGACAAGCCTAGGCTGCTGCCCTGTGCTCCCACCCTGCCGCCCTTCCCCCTGCCCTCTGTCACCACCTGCTCTGCTGCCTGTCTCCTGTCCCCTGCCCTTTCTCAGTTCTCTTTCTTCCATCTCAAGGACCTGCTGCTCCACCCCAAACTGTTGCTAGTGCTCCAGAGGTGGCTGCCCTTCTCAGGCCATGTCCCAGGGAAAGTAGAAATGCGCCCAAGGCTGCAAGTTCTTCTGGGGGAGGGCGTCCCGGGAGCCTGAGCAGATGGGGAGCCTCCGCGGGGCGCACGTGGGTGCATTTCTGGGAGGAAACCAGGCACCACCCACTCTCACTCGCTGCCATCCAGCGTCTTCTTCCCCCAGCGAGTCTCTTAATTTTGCTCATTTATCTTAAAGAGCTCTGTGAGTGAGCGCCGGGGGCTCTGGTGGGGGCCGCACCGGGGCTCCGCCACCGACCCCCGCGCTGCCTCCCAGAGGAGCCATCCAGCATGGACCAAATCTCATTTTCCTACAAATAGTTTGTCAGAAGCAGCAGGGCAAGTAATAAATCACCAAGCGAGAGCTGAGAGGGCGGGGGAGGGGGAGAGCGAGAAGGAGGCTGGGGGCGCAGATGGAGGAGCGGCCTGGTGGGGGGCGAAAGGGGTAGGGAGGGATAAAAACAAACAGAAAAGGAGGGAAGGAGATAAAAGTGACAAAGGGAAGAGGAGTGTGGGTAAGGAAGTCCAGAGAGAGCGGGAGAGGCAGAGAGGGAGGGAATAGAGAGAGAGGAGAGGGACCTAGTGAAAAGAGGAAAAGAAAACACTGAGGAAGACAGCAGAGCAGAACCAAGCAGCAGGAGAGGTGGAGGAAGAGGAGGAGAGAAGGGATCCAAAGGTGTTCAGAGAAAGGAGGAGAGAGGCAGGCATCTGTAAAGAGTCAGACCAGGAAAACCAGGGGCGGGCAGAAGCACCACACCCTCCACCTCCTCTGCGCCCTGAGCTGCAGGAACCTGTGGGGGGGACTCCTCATCCACCTCCCGACCTGGTCCTTGCTGCCTGCTCCAGGTGGACAGGTGCAGGACAGAGGTCCACTGGGGTCATCTTAGTTTAACTACATTAGCCAGACTAGAGAGAAGGTCTGCAGTCATTCACGTGTACATGTGTGTGTATGAGTATGTGTGTGTGATGGAGACAGAAGGAACTCACATTACAACAGTGATGCTGATCTGTGTGGCCTTAAGCCAGCCACTTTACTCCTCTGTGCCTCAGTTTCCTAATCTAGAAAATGGGAATGATATTTGTTTCCAGACCTGGGAAGTTTGGAAAAGGTAATCCATGAAGAAAAGCAGTGAGCACACAGCACAGGCTGTTGATTAGGAAGGGAGCCTCCCTTGAATGTCTGTGGCCAGTGAACTGGGCCTGGGGGTCCAGGGCAGGGCCTTGAATCTGTGCACTGCCTGGCCACCCCCGCAGCCTGTGATCCCTGGCCAGGCTCTCTGATCTGCAGCTGTCAACGCAATCACACTCCAGTGCTTTCTGCTTCGCCTTTGGTCTCCCGGGGAAGCTTTGAACACGATGAGATCATCATAGTCAAGTTCTCTGGGCTTCTGAAGTGAAGGCAGCCTGATAGGACCATGGAGGCGCCCACCCTCCACTTCATCCCAGCCCCCAGCTCCAGATCTCTGGCTCCCACCTGGGTCAGGCACTGTGGGCCCAGAGCAAGGCTGATTTTCTGCATTTCCTTCCCTTGACCCCCTCTGCACTCTAGGGTACCTTATAGGTAAGAGGAGAGAAGGGGTATGTACTTGTGGCGCCTGTGTTGTGAAAGATGAGTTTTGTCTGGGTGGGTCACAGAACTGTCCCAGCACCCAGTTCAGCACTGGCACACACTGGGCTCATGAAATGAATGCAATTTATTTAGTTTCATGAATATGTATTGATTTGTTCACATTTTAAGGAAGCCATTGTTATTCCATTTTACAGATAGGGCAACCAAGACACAAAGTCACCAAACTAGGAAGTTGCAAAGCCGGGCTTCAACCCAGAGCAATCTGTTTCTAAAACACCTGTTTCCTCCACTGCAGCCCAGGACCCAGTTCACGCCTGTCAGCATTACTCTCTTATCAATCAGTTCCTGCCCGAGGGCCTCCTGATGCCTGAGGCATGGGATGGGTTGGACAGGGCAGACCTGCGGTGCCTGCCCTGCCTTCTGTTCACCCTCTGGGTTCTGGAGTGGGGACCCCAGAGGGCAGCTCATCTGGGGAGGCTCTGTGCCGCTGGCATTGTCTTCTAGCTCTGGCTTCAGGTTATGCCACTCTCAGGCAGACCCTCAACACCCAGGCCTCTCCCCTGCTTGGGGCTTTGAGGAAGAGACCTCATGCCTCTCACCTTAGCTCTTGGGACCCGGCCCCACCTGCTCTGCTGTTTTGCCCTCTGATCCCAGGAGGTAGGCATCATGTGGGAACACCATGTCCAGCCCTGAGAAGGAGCAGAGCCCAGGGTAAGGGAACCAGAATCCACTCTCCTGCCTTTTATTGGCTAGTTGACCCCGGGCAATTCCTTCCCCTCCCCAGGCCTCAAGTTCCTCAACTGGAGAGCAGGGATTGAAGAATTCCTAGCCGGACTCCCAAGGCTGTCATGAGAGTCAATTAAGGCAAAAGCTGGAAAGGACTTCATAAATGAGAGGCCTCTTGTTCTTCACTTTGGTCTGGTGGCAGCTTCCCCAGCCCTCCTCCCTCCAGACCCTACTCTCTAGCCTGCTGTGCACATGGTCACTGATCCCAGGTCTGCATCTGAGGACTGCAGATACCTCCCAGCCGGCCCCTGGTGGAGAACCCACAAGCTACCACTGAGGACCCAGGTGATCCCGCCTAAGGGACGTGGTGGGACGCAGGGCTGTGAGCTCTGCTGTGAGTAAGAAGAATACCAGCTTCTCAAATTTCAGCTCTATCACCTACAAAGTGTTAACCTGGAATAGTCATGTTACCTCTTCAAGTCTCAGCTCCTTACCTACAAAATGGGATAATAATAATAATAATAACAGTGTCCACCTTATGAGCTAGATAATGTGTATATAGCAGTAGGCACATATTGAGCTTGACTACTATTATTTCCCTTCTTTTATTTTGTCTTGATTCCCAAACAATAAATCAGTTGCCAAACTTTGTCGTTTCTCACATCCTTCTCAGTTGTCCTGGTGCTAGTGTCTAGTTCCTATCCTTGTCCTCTTGTCCTGGCCTCCACACTGCCCACCACACTCTGCTCGGGCCTCATCGCCTTGGGTTTCCGGGACACCAGGCAAGAGGAGGCACTTTCTATAGTGGCACAATGGTGAGCAAGGTGGGGCAGGTGAGGTGACCTGCCCAAAGTCACAGGGTGCTACCAGAGCCACTCCTAGACTCCATGTTCCTCTGGACTAGCCCTACCCACAGCCCTCATGGGTCTTCAGTGAGACAGCCTAGGACCAGCTTCCCTTCATACAGGGCCTGCCACCTGAGCACCCTTGGTGAGGTGCCCACAGGCCCTGTGCCATCTCAGCCCGCCTTCTCAGCCCCTTCAGTCATCCCTCATCTCAGCCTCCTCCACTGTCCCCACACACTTATACACGGTTCATTCACACATGACCTGGATCTCACACTGCTGTCAGGAAGCAAAGCCTCTGCCGCACATGTCTCTCCCCTCCACAAGCCCGGGAGTGGTAAACTCCATGTACCCCACCAACCTCCCACCCCAGCCACCAGCCCAAGCTGGCCCCTTTAGTCCCTGAAACCTGCCTTCCTCCATGAAGCCCTCCCAGACTGAATGACTAGTGGAACACTGCTTGCCCATGCTTCCAAATGGCACTGTTCCTCTCTGGAAACTGTGCATGAGCTCTTTTCATCTCCATCTTTAAACTGGACTTCTTTCTGTTGATATAAAATGGCTACTATTTTAAAGTCCATTTTAAAATATATAAGATCTTGTCTATGTTTCCTAAGCGTAGAAGTCCACATCACTCTCTGATTGCACTTTAAACCCTTGAGGCAGACCTCAGTTCCCTGTGACTCGTAAGGGATCAAGGCACGGAAGGCTGCTTGCCTGGAGAAGAAGGCACCACAGAGCTTTGCAGACACCATCGGAGAGCAGGTGAAGCCCTGTGAACCTCAGAGAAGGAAAGACCACAGATGGATGTGAGAACCCAGGGAGAAAGCACCTTCGGTCTGCTCACCTCCGACACAGACACTTCGAGGACCAGTTGAAATACCCCATATGATGGCATCTCTGATCCCTACCTGTGATTGAACTGTGTCTTCTAAGGAAACACCCCACTCTGCGTGGACCTGCCCATGACACTCTTCTGGGGGGTTCGGACGGTTACATCTGTGGGCAGCTTTGCTTTCTCTCTGCAATTCAGTTGTGCAGATTCTTCTGGAAGAGAAGCCAGAGTCTGTCAGCCTTTGTATCCCTTCCCTCCGCACATCCCTTGACTTACCGCCTCGTACTTAGTAGGTGCTCAGTAAATGTTTGTTAAGGGAAAGAAAAGAGGAAGGAAAAGAGAGAAAAAGAAGAAGTGAGAAAAGAGAGAGGGAAGAAGAGAGAAGGAAGGGATGGAGGGCAGAAGAGGAGGATATGGAAAGGAGTGACAGGAAGGAGGAATTCAGAAATGCTCTCGGGTGGAAACACTATAAACAGAGCACAGAGGCCCTTCCCGGACCCTTCCAGCATGTCTCCTCTCTCAGCCAGGGGCAGGGGGCAGATCGAATTTTCTGGAGATAGAGCCCCTGTCTTCAGCATCTTGTGTGGAAACCAACACTTTGTGAATGGCACTGAATTTGTATTTCTGATGAGAAGTAATAGCTTCAAACTCATTTGGATGATTAAGATTGCTGAGATCAACAACCTTAAGCAGGGCCCAGTAAGACATAGGAAACACATCAGTACCACCATTCCCTTTAGGGACAGGAAACTGCCAATTAGAGGAAAGCGCTGGCAGCCAGGGTCTCTGGCCGGATGTGGTAGAGTCCAGGTGTGAACACCCTTACATCCTCTCCAAATGCCAGACATGCATGATGGCTAGAGACCAGGCTTTGAGCCTTGCGCAGAGGTTAGTGAAAAAGGACTCCACTGAGGTGTGAACCAAATGAAAATGTATTCCCAGGTTTCTCTCCCCTTTTCTGAGACATGGGGACTTCAGAGACCCATGCTCATTTCTTCCTACTGCAGTAGCAATCTGCTGCAGACTACAGAGGGGAGCCTGGCCCAGAATTCTGGTTCCAGTGCTGTTGGAAGCTGGCAGCAGGGCCCTAGACAATGTGTAGATTCAACTTTGTCCTCGTCTTAAATACTTTCTTGGTCAAGGTGGCCCCATGTCCACCTTGAATCCTTACAGACTCTCTTCTCCCCCCCCCCCCCAAAGTGAGAAGCAGGAGGCAGCAGACAGACTCCCTCAAGTGCCCGACCAGGATCCACCTGGCATGGCCACTAGGGGGCGATGCTCTGCCCATCTGGGGTGTTGCTTCGTTGCAACCAGAGCCATTTTAGCGCCTGAGGCGAAGACCATGAAGCCATCCTCAACACCCAGACCAACTTTGCTCCAATGGAGCCTTGGCTGCGGGAGGGGAAGAGAGAGATAGAGAGGAAGGAGAGGGGGAGGGGTGGAGAAGTAGATGGGTGCTTCTTCTCTGTGCCCTGTCCAGGAGTTGAACCTGGGACTTCCACACACCGGGCAGATGCTCTACCACTGAGCCAACCAGCCAGGGCCCATACTCTCTTCTTGAGCTAAGAAGCTGTAATGCCATGTGCAATAATTTTTTTTTAATTTTTACAGGAAAGCATTTGACTGCAGCTCTCATTACTTCAACTTTAAACTAATTCTTCTCCACCCCATGAACCTCTAGTCTTTTCTCAAGTGTTGTCAACCAACTTAGAGTCTATTCTTCTCTCAAACTCACTCTGCCCTCTGTGTTGAGAGCCTGGTTACTCCTTGTCACATTGTTACTTTCAATACATCCTCACCACTCCATTCCTCCAGCAGATTTTTATTGAGTACATACTATAAGCAAGGCTGCAGAAGAAACAAAAATAAGGAATGCAGCCCTGTCTTTAAGACAGTTTCTTACAGAAGAAAGAATGTAAGCAGATAAAAAAATTATTATGTGTACAGTATCATGCATTCCATACAAAATAATGCCCTGGAATGTCAGAGTTAATCCAAACCTTAGAGGTTATCTAGCCTTCAAAATATCCAGTGCCTCATATATTGGCCTTAAAAATCAGATCACAGTGTCATTTTTACACCTGGCCTTTGGAAGGCCTGTGTTCTGTGGTTTTAAGAAAGAGATCAGAGACTGGACTGAATCATCCAGGAGAAATGTCTGCTCTCCTGGGGCTGCCATGTCTCTGTCCTGCTGACCTTTCTAACTCAGAGTTTATTCTCTCCAGGCCTCAATTATTTCTTCAGATAAATGAGGGGGTTGAACTACATGACTTCTGAGACCCTTCTTGCTCTAACATTTTATAAGCTATGGTTAAGACTGAGATAACATTGCTCAACCCACTGTCCAGACGGTGACCCACCAAGTTTCATAAAAACAGTCATCATTAACCTATAATAATTGGTCAATAAAACCATTACAGTTTTATAGCATGAAATCTGGAACCTGCTGAGAAAAATAGTATTGATGAGCCATGTGGAAGTTTAGCCTTAGAAATAAAAAGAGTTAAGTGGTCACTGCTGAAGTTCTATTAGTCAAAGTGACATAGACTCAAACTTATTTTGGTTGTAATAAGAACAGCTAATGGAGAAACTGAGTGACATATAAAACAGTCTTGGGTTGGAAGAACATAGCCAATCAGACTGGGGGTGAGGGGTTCCTGAGGTATGGTTTGGTGCCAGAGGAGAAATCAGAAGGCTTGCTCACCAAAAAACCATGTTCCTGTCTCCCTTCTCCCAGACCCTTAAATATCAGCACCATCACGTGGGGTAAGGCAGCCTGTGATCAGTGAATGGGTCCTGGATCTGCCTTCTGGCCTCATTCAACAACTATCTCCCATCCTTCCTCAAGTAGCTAAATCTGTTCAATATCTGCCCTACTTTCTACATTTGGGAACCATCTCTCATTCCTGATTCTGCACTTGCTCCTTGAACTTGACAGAATTCTGCTAATCTCTTAGACTCAACCTCAAGATTTCCTTGTTATGTGCCAAACTCTTCATAATAAAATGAGAATTATCAAGTGTGACTACCTACTATGTGCCAGATGATTTGCATATTTTATCTCACTAAATCCTCACTACAACACCATGAGATTGGAATTTTCCTCACCATTTTATAGTTTTAACTGAGGTTCAAACAGTTGAAATAACTTGCTAAGTTATATATAACTTCACCAATTGGTGAAGCCAGGATTCAAACCCAGGTCTGCTTGCTTCCCAAGTTCTTTCTCTATCATCTAGGCCTCCACCCCATTGAGCATCCTGGCCAGGTCTACCCTGACTCCCCCTTTGAGAAAAATAAGATAGTTACATTGTAAATTATCAAGGGCTACCCCTTGTCCAACGAAAGAGACTAAATGTTAACAAAAGGCAAATGGAGGTTGAAAGCGAGCTGAAGTGTCCAGACAGAAACCCCAACACACAGACAGTAAGTTTGGAGGTCATGAGGTCAGAAGCCAGGGCAGTGCAGGGGAGAGCAGGGAGCTAAAGAAACCAGTGCAGGATGCTGCAGCCTGCATAAGAGATGGCTTGTAGCAAAAGACACATCCTGCCAGGGAGAGGGAAGATCATTACAGATGCTGCACATGGCTGGACAGGAGATCTTGAGGGTCAGCCATCCAGCTTCCATCATCCTTATTATCTCTCGCAAGGACCTTCCAACTTAGTACAGAGAGCCAGTCAATCCATTTATATGTAACATCAGATAGAGACCATATATAGTAACTACCAGGTTTTAAAAAAATAAGTGAACACATGTTCACTTATTTTTTTAAATAATAATGAGACTTACAATCTATACACCTACCATCTTATCATAGGAAGACAGCAAAAGTGTTGTTACAATATTCAAAGTCAACCCTCAAAAGTGACTTAATACACGACTTGAGACGTATTACGGGTAAGCCCTGCTTTAAGGAAACTTGTTGGGGGGAGGGGGTGGCGGCAAGATGGCGACACAGTAGGCAGACGTTCCAACTCCTACCTCCCAGAACCAAAGTGGATTACAATTTAATTTTAAGAACAATCATCTTGAAAAACCAACTTTGGACTAAACTTAGAGGATTCTATAAGGACCACCGAGAAACCACACTGAGACTGGTAGGAAATGCGAGATGCAGAAAGGGCTGTCCTGCTCCCAGGAGTGAGTGGCAGCCCGGAGGGACTCTCACAGAGTGGTGGGCTGCCTGGAGAGTTGTGGGTCCTTAGACCCAGGACCGAAGTCCCACCCTAGGACCCCAGAGCCTAGAAAAGGCATACAGACAGTATTTATCTGAGAAAAGAGCCAGGATACTGTTTGCAAGAAAGAGACAGAACTCTCAGTCCCAGGCTCTGTCTTAAAGGGACCGTGCAGAAAACCTCGTTCATAGCCACTTACCCGGGGCTCTGGGAGCGGGGAGCGCTGAGAGGAATGGAGGTGCCAGAAGAGAGTGTAATCTCGAAGGCACAGGGAGAGACACTTTGAAGGACAGCCACCCTAACCCCTGGGCAGAGTCACTCCCCAAATCTAAAGTGACCATTTTTCCTAGGCACAGCAACACCAGCAAAGGGAAGAAATTACTCCACCCACCAGAGGCTCTCCTGCTCCAGTCAGAGCAAAGAGATGCTTAGAAGCAGAGAGCACATCAGGGACACAGATAGTGAGTGCTGAAGTTTGAGCTCCACTGCCTCCCCCACACTGCTCAGTGCTCGCCGGAGGGCGGGTGGGCCAGTGGTCATGGGCACGGAGGCAGGGGGTCAGGGAGTCCAAGCACGTGTGCACAAGCCCGCCCGTGATGGCGGAGGCTGGGGAGGCTGCGGGGGCCCGAGCACAGCACACAAGCCCGAGAAGAGACCACACATCGAGAACACAGAAGCCACACCCACTGAACTTCGGTGGCCACACCTTTCTGAGGGCTGAAAAAGAAAAAAATAAATTTTTTTTAAAAAAGGTCTGGATAGAATGACAGGCCCCTGAGGCTATGGGGTAAGCCATATCCAATACCATACCTAATCTCTGAATTGCAATACTGAGCCCAACAAGTAGCCAGCAATCTCTAGAGGCAGCAGAAAGTGAATCTCAGGGGAATTTGAACTTTTAAACGAACTTCTCCCAGGCCAAGAGTAGATAAAAGCTAGCCTAAGAGTGCAGCTGATATTTACAACAGCCCCTGGACCCAAGAGATGCAGCCACAAGATCTGGATCACCTGTCGCTCCAAAAAGGGTTATAAGGGCCAGTCATAGGCAGTAACCCCCACTGATCTGTGCCAGGCTCTGGCCAGGGAAGTCCAAGGTGTACACATCCAGTGGCCAGATACAGAAAGCATCAGTTCAGGACCTAACAACCCTTGTTAGAGTGGTAGCTTAAGGAAGGGCTCCTCACACCTCACACCTCACCCAGCCAAGACATAGAAAATGCTGACACAAATAGCAAAAAGAATAGTGATAGCAAATAAGTAGTCCACAGCAGATTACAAACAACAGCTGATGCCAACCTGAGAAGATCTAGAAACAACACAACTGAAAATTGGAGGCAGACAATGCCAACCATAGACTCAGCTAGCTACACAAACAACACATCAAAAGGAGAAATCTATACACAGACAAAATGGGAAGACAGAGAAATGCAATCCAAATGAATCAATAAGAGAAATCTCCAGAAAAAGAACTAAATGAGATGGAAATAACCAAATTACCAGATGCAGAGTTTAAAATAATGATTGTTAGGATGCTAAAAAATCTTAGAGCAACAATGAATGAACATAATGAGCACCTAAATAAAGAGATAGCAAGCATCAAAAAGGACATTGAAATCATAAAAAAGAACCAGTCAGAAATGACAAATACTATATCAGAAATGAAGACTACACTAGAAGGAATTTAAAGTAGGCTGAATGAAGCAGAGGATTGAATCAGCAATGTAGAGGACAAGATAAATGAAAACACAGAAGCAGAGCAGCAAAAAGAAAAGAGGTTCAAAAAGTCTGAGGAAGGAGTGACGTTACGGAAATGGCACCGTGAGCAGCGCGTCCGACAGATCTCCCCAAAATCACAACAAATTTATCAACTAGAAACAGAAAAATTTATCCTCGGAGCATTCCGGAGTTCCACACAAACTGAAAGCAAAAGGACTGTTATCACTTGAATCTGAGAAACGAGGGTGTAGAGGAAGCTACCACAGGGACGTTCATTCAAGCCGCGGAGGGAGTGCGCCTGTGGTGAGTCAGCCCACACTCGGGAGCGACGAGCAGCCGCCCGCGCGTGCCCGGTCCGGTTGCAGAGCGAGCACCGCTAACGTTCCCAGCGGCCCGCGCACTGCGAGTGAGAGTCCCCAGCCACCGGTGCCGGGAGCACCCCATTCGCGTGCGTGCCCTGGGCATTCCACGCGCCCAGAGTGCCCTACTGGCCCGCACACCCAGGGTGCCCCATTATCCTGCGCCCGGTGCGCCCCAGCCGCCATCAGCGGGGCGAGCGGGAGAGGCGCCAGGGCGGTCTTCCCTACTTGAAAGATTCTCTCCGTGGGCAGGGCACCTCACCCAGCCATTCAAGCTAACAATCAAGCATTGGGGGAGGGGCGCTCAGGCAGTCTGAAATACCTTCGGGAGCACAGCTGTGGACCCAATCACTGAAATTAGCTTAACCCATGAAATCTGCGCACCCACGGGTTCTAATTGATAAGATCTCTCTCAGTTCAGCGATCCAAGACAAGAGGCGTGATATTTTTTAGTGCCTCTCGCTAAAGGGGCGGGGGCAACTTCTGATTGATAGAGCCTCCATATTCAGGGATAAACGCTAACAAGAGGAACTTGGCAGATAATAAGATCTATACTACACTAGTTGCAAGCAGAGACTAGTGCCTCTTCTTCCCAGCCAAAACAGGCTACAAAGTGTGGAAAGCCTGGGTTGAGTGGTCCAACTGAATGCTAGGCGCTAAACAGTCACCTTGACAACAATTGACTCCCACCCCCGCCTGATTACACTGGAGGCTCTGACTGCCAGAGCCTTTCCCAAAGCCTTGCGCTGAGCGGGGATAGAGTGGGGATTTCCCAGCTCTTTGAGCCTCTTACTCCCCAGGCAGAAGCAGTTGCAGCCTTATAGCTGGATCACCAGGTTGCTAATTCAGGAATTGGGGACTAGGAGAGAGACTCCAGGAAAGCAAACTCTCTCATCGTTGGACCCTGTAAACGCCAACAAGCCTTGACTACCAGCAAGACTAAAGCCAATTATATGACATTGCCATAGAATCCCATCAACTGCAAATCCCTACCTAAGTGTGACACAGGGGCAGAGCCTGGGGTACAGAGTCACCGACCAGGAAGAGGGAGAGAAAAGAAAAAGGAAGAAGTTAACCTCTCAAAATCAAGAAAAATCCACAGACTTTACAACTTGTTCCACTAATTTTTTGTTGTTGTTGTTTGTTTCTTCTATCTTATTGCCTTTATTATTATTATTTCTATTTCCTCCACCTCGGTCCTTCTATTCTCTGCCCATCTTATGCTTCCCTTTTCTTGAACTACACTACCTATGAGTGTTACATTTTATTTCTCTTCTTCATCCTCACCCTCCTTTAAGGTTATACTCCAAAACACTTAACTCTCACTCTCTCCTCTTTTGTTTTTTTTTGTTTTGCTTTATTTTGTTTTTTTCTCTTCCTTTCTTTTCTTCCTTCGTTTTTCTCTTTTTCTTATTTTTTCCTTTCTATTCATTTTTTCTTTTCTCGTTTTACTTTCCTCCCATTTAATCCTCAATCATGAACAAATTAGTTAATTTGGGACTCAAGGGTTTTTTTTGGCTTTATTTTTCTTTTTTGCTTTTGTTTTTGTTTTTTTCTTGTTTGTTTATTTTTGTGGCATTTTGGGTACTTTTACATTGCTTTTTAACTCACTAGCATTCCTCCCAACCCAAGGTCTCCATTGTATTTAGTCTTCGCTCCACTGAATACAACAGATTGTTACTTATTATTATTATTTTTTTCTTCTTTATTATTCTTTTTTTCCTCCTTTTTTCTGGTTCCCTCTTATCCCTCTCATTATATCTCTTAGTCGACCATCACTTACAAGCAAATCATCTTATGCTTGTCTAAGATTTTCTTCCTTTTTTTTTTTTTTTTTTTTTGTATTTAGTAGGTCCCTACTCCCTTTTTTTGCCCCTTGAACTCTTCACCCCAAATCAGGCCCTCCATTATAGGCAGTTTTTGTTCCATTTAGCATAATATAATTCACAGGTCATCACGTGAGGAAGGGATATTTCCTGAGGAGGGGAGAGGAGGGAAAGAAAAGAAAGAAAAAAGGGGGAAATAATAAATTATTACTTTTTTTTTGTGGGGTGTTTTACCTTTTTTTTTTTTTTTTTTACTTTTTACTCTTTATTAATTCTAATTAGTGCTATCAACAAGACCACCCTCAGATGCCAATAAGAAAGAGGAAATCAAATATTATGGATACAAAAGAAAGAGAGGTAACACAAATAGATGTGGAAAAATCTATGGAGAAAAGACTTAACATATTGGAAGCCTTGGAGCTAAATGACAGAGAATTTAAAATAGAAATCTTAAAAATACTCAGAGATATACAAGAAAACACAGAAAGGTAATTTAGGGAGATCAGAAAACAACTCAATGAACACAAAGAATATATTACCAAGGAAATTGAAACTATAAAAAGAAATCAAACAGAAATGAAAAACTCAATTCACGAGCTGAAAAACGAGGTAACAAGCTTAGCTAACAGAACAGCCCAGATTGAAGATAGGATTAGTGAAATAGAAGACAAACAACTTGAGGCACAACAGAGAGAAGAAGAAAGAGACTTAAAAATAATAAAAAACGAGAAAGTCCTACAGGAATTGTCTGACTCCATCAGAAAGAATAACATAAGAATAATAGGTATATCAGAGGGAGAAGAGAAAGAAAATGGAATGGAGAATATACTCAAACAAATAATAGACGAGAACTTCCCAAGCCTGTGGAAAGAACTAAAGCCTCAAATTCAAGAAGCAAACAGAACACCGAGTTTTCTTAACCCCAACAAACCCACTCCAAGGCACATCATAATAAAGATGACACAAACCAATGACAAAGAAAAAATTCTCAAGGCAGCCAGGGAAAAGAAGAGTACAACATATAAAGGAAGGCCTATTAGATTATCATCAGATTTCTCAGCAGAAACTCTACAAGCTAGAAGAGAGTGGACCCCAATATTTAAAGCCCTGAAAGAGAGGAACTTTCAGCCAAGAATACTATACCCATCAAAGCTATCCTTCAAGTACAAAGGAGATATAAAAACATTCACAAATACAGAAAAGATGAGAGAATTTATCAGCAGAAAGCCCCCACTCCAGGAAATACTAAAGGGGGTTTTCCAACCAGATTCAAAGAACAAAAGAAAACAACACCACAAGTAACAGCTCCACCAAGAACACAATAAAACCAAACTTAAACTGTGACAACAAAGGAAAAAAAAGGGGGGAGAGGATGGAGATTAACAGTAGCAAAGGACGATGAAGTGCAGAAATACTCATAAGATAGGGTACTACAATGAATATGGTAGGTACCCTTTTCATTACTTAATGGTAACCACCCTTGAAAAAACCACCACAAAAACACTTGACTTAAAAAAGGTAGCAACAGAGGAAAGAAGTATGGAACACAAACAAACAAAAACAAATGATAGAAAAACAAAAGAGAAGAATCAAACAAGATACAAAACTAACAGAAAGCAATTTATAAAATGGCAGTAGGGAACCCACAAGTGTCAATAACTACACTAAATGTAAATGGATTAAACTTACCAATAAAAAGACACAGAGTAGCAGAATGGATTAAAAAAGAAAATCCAACTATATGCTGCCTACAAGAAACACATCTAAGCAACAAGGATAAAAACAAATTCAAAGTGAAAGGCTGTAAAACAATACTCCAAGCAAACAACACCCCAAAAAAAGCAGGCGTAGCAATACTCATATCTAATAATGCTGACTACAAGACAGAAAAAGTACTCAGAGACAAAAATGGTCATTTCATAATGATTAAGGGGAAGTTGAATCAAGAAGACATAACAATCCTTAATATACATGCACCAAACCAAGGAGCACCAAAATATATAAGACAGCTACTTATTGACCTTAAAACAAAAACTAACAAAAATACAATCATACTTGGAGACCTCAATACACCGCTGACGGCTCTAGATCGGTCATCCAAACAGAGAATCAATAAAGATATAGTGGCCTTAAACGAAATACTAGAACACCTGGATATGATAGACATCTACAGGACACTTCATCCCAAAGCGACAGAGTATACATTTTTCTCTAGTGTATATGGATCATTCTCAAGAATTGACCATATGTTGGGCCACAAAAACAATATCAGCAAATTTAGAAAAATTAAAATTGTACCAAGCATATTTTCTGATCATAAAGCCTTGAAACTAGAATTCAACTGCAAAAAAGAGGGGGAAAAACCCACAAAAATGTGGAAACTAAACAACATACTTCTAAAAAATGAATGGGTCAAAGAAGAAATAAGCGCAGAGATCAAAAGATATATACAGACAAATGAAAATGAAAATACGACATATCAGAATCTCTGGGATGCAGCAAAAGCAGTAATAAGAGGAAAGTTCATATCACTTCAGGCCTATATGAACAAACAAGAGAGAGCCGAAGTAAACCACTTAACTTCACACCTTAAGGAACTAGAAAAAGAAGAACAAAGACAACCCAAAACCAGCCGAAGAAAGGAGATAATAAAAATCAGAGCAGAAATAAATGAAATAGAGAACAGAAAAACTATAGAAAAAATCAATAAAACAAGGAGCTGGTTCTTTGAAAAGATCAACAAAATTGACAAACCCTTGGCAAGACTCACCAAGGAAAAAAGGCACAGGACTCAAATAAATAAAATCCAAAATGAAAGAGGAGAGATCACCACAGACATCATAGATATACAAAGAATTATTGTAGAATACTATGAAAAATTATATGCCACCAAATACAACAATCTAGAAGAACTGGATAAATTCCTAGAACAATACAACCTTCCTAGACTGAGTCATGAAGAAGCAGAAAGCCTAAACAGACCAATCAGCAGGGAGGAAATAGAAAAAACTATTAAAAACCTCCCCAAAAATAAAAGTCCAGGCCCAGACGGTTATACTAGTGAATTCTATCAAACATTCAAAGAAGACTTGGTTCCTATTCTACTCAAAGTCTTCCAAAAATTTGAAGAAGAAGCAATACTTCCAAACACATTTTATGAGGCCAACATAACCCTCATACCAAAACCTGGCAAGGATGGCACAAAGAAAGAAAACTACAGACCAATATCTCTAATGAATACAGATGCTAAAATACTAAACAAAATACTGGCAAACCGAATACAACAACATATTAAAAAAATAATACATCATGATCAAGTGGGATTCATCCCAGAATCTCAAGGATGGTTCAACATACACAAAACGGTTAACGTAATACACCATATCAACAAAACAAAGAACAAAAACCACATGATCTTATCAATAGATGCAGAAAAGGCTTTTGATAAAATACAACACAATTTTATGTTTAAGACTCTCAACAAAATGGGTATAGAAGGAAAATATCTCAACATGATAAAGGCCATATATGATAAACCATCAGCCAACATCATATTAAACGGCATAAAACTGAGGACTTTCTACCTTAAATCAGGAACAAGAAAGGGTTGTCCACTCTCTCCACTCTTATTTAATGTGGTGCTAGAAGTTCTGGCCAGAGCAATCAGACAAGACAAAGAAATAAAAGGCATCCATATCGGAAAAGAAGAAGTAAAGGTATCACTTTTTGCTGATGATATGATCCTATACATCGAAAACCCGAAGGACTCCACAAAAAGATTATTAGGAAACAATAAACCAATACAGTAAGGTCGCAGGATACAAAATTAACATACAAAAGTCCATAGCCTTTCTATATGCCAACAATGAAATATTAGAAAACGAACTCAAAAAAATAATACCCTTCACGATTGCAACAAAAAAAATAAAATACCTAGGAATAAACATAACAAAGAATGTAAAGGACCTTTATAATGAAAATTACAAAGCATTGTTAAGGGAAATCGAAAAAGATACAATGAGATGAAAAAATATTCCTTGTTCTTGGATAGGAAGAATAAATATAATCAAAATGGCCATATTACCCAAAGCAATATACAAATTTAATGCAATTCCCATCAAAATTCCTATGAGATTTTTTAAAGAAATGGAACAAAAAATCATCAGATTTATATGGAACTATAAAATACCCCGAATAGCCAAAACAATCCTAAGGAAAAAGAATGAAGCTGGGGGCATTACAATACCTGACTTTAAACTATATTATAGGGCCACGATAATCAAAACAGCATGGTATTGGCAGAAAAATAGACACTCAGACCAATGGAACAGAATAGAAAGCCCAGAAATAAAACCACATATATATGGTCAAATAATCTTTGATAAAGGGGCCAACAACACACAATGGAGAAAAGAAAGCCTCTTCAACAAATGGTGTTGGGAAAACTGGAAAGCCACATGCAAAAGAATGAAACTCGACTACAGCCTGTCCCCGTGTACTAAAATTAATTCAAAATGGATCAAAGACTTAAATATAAGACCTGAAACAATAAAGTACATAGAAGAAGACATAGGTACTAAACTCATGGACCTGGGTTTTAAAGAACATTTTATGAACTTGACTCCAATGGCAAGAGAAGTGAAGGCAAAGATAAATGAATGGGACTACATCAGAATAAAAAGTTTTTGCTCAGCAAGAGAAACTGATATCAAAATAAACAGACAGCCAACTAAATGGGAAATGATATTTTCAAACAACAGCTCAGATAAGGGCCTAATATCCAAAATTTACAAAGAACTCATAAAACTCAACAGCAAACAAACAAACAATCCAATAAAAAAATGGGAAGAGGACATGAACAGACACTTCTCCCAGGAAGAGATACAAATGGCCAACAGATATATGAAAAGATGCTCAGCTTCATTAGTTATTAGAGAAATGCAAATCAAAACTACAATGAGATATCACCTCACCCCTGTTAGATTAGCTATTATCAACAAGACGGGTAATAGCAAATGTTGGAGAGGCTGTGGAGAAAAAGGAACCCTCATTCACTGTTGGTGGGACTGTAAAGTAGTACAACCATTATGGAGGAAAGTATGGTGGTTCCTCAAAAAACTGAAAATAGAACTACCTTATGACCCAGCAATCCCTCTACTGGGTATATACCCCAAAACCTCAGAAACATTGATACGTGAAGACACATGTAGCCCCATGTTCATTGCAGCACTGTTCACAGTGGCCAAGACATGGAAACAACCAAAAAGCCCTTCAATAGAAGACTGGATAAAGAAGATGTGGCACATATACACTATGGAATACTACTCAGCCATAAGAAATGATGACATCAGATCATTTACAGCAAAATGGTGGGAACTTGATAACATTATACGGAGTGAAATAAGTAAATCAGAAAAAAACAAGAACTACATGATTCCATACATTGGTGGAACATAAAAACGAGACTAAGAGACATGGACAAGAGTGTGGTGGTTACCAGGGGTGGGGGGAGGGAGGACATGGGAGGGAGGGAGGGAGGGAGGGAGAGAGTTAGGGGGAGGGGGAGGGGCACAGAGACTAGATAGAGGGTGGCGGAGGACAATCTGACTTTGGGCGAGGGGTATGCAACATAATTTAATGACAAAATAACCTAGACATGTTTTCTTTGAATATATGTATCCTGATTTATTAATGTCATCCCATTACCATTAATAAAAATTTATTTTAAAAAAAAAAGTCTGAGGAAACTCTAAGAGAGCTCTGTGACAACACGAAGAGAAAGAACATCTGCATCATAGGGATTCCTGAAGGAGAAGAGAAAGAACAAGGGATAGAGAACCTGATTGAAAAAAATCATGGCTGAAAACTTCCTTAAATTCATGAAGGAAAAAGTCACACAAGTTCAAGAAGCACAGAGAGTCCCATTAAAGAGGAACCCAAAGAGGCCTACACCAAGACACATCATAATTAAAATGCCAAAATTAAAGGACAACAAAAAATACTAAAAGCTGCAAAAAAAAAAAAAAAAAAAAAAGCAGAGGAGCCCCATAAGGATGGCATCCAACTTCTCAACAGAAACACTAGAGGCCAGAAGGGAATGGCAAGAAAAATTCAAAGTAATGCAAAACAAGAGCCTACAACCAAGACTTCTTCATCCAGCAAGGCTATCTTTTAAAATTGAAGGAGAAATAAAAAGCTTCTCAGACCAAATAAGAAATAAAAATTTGAAAGATTTCTAGAAATTTATTACAACAGAACTAATGCTGCAAGAAATGTTAAGAGGCCTGTTGTAAACAAAACAAAGGGGAAAAAATCTAGAAAAAAAAAGAATGTAGATTTAAGGGATAAAATGGCAATAAAAAACTACATATCGATAATAACCTTAAATGTAAATGGCAATAAATATGCAAAACCAGAGCCTTCAACCAAGACTTCTCTATTCAGCAAGGCTATCACTTAAAATTAAAGAAGAAATAAAAAGCTTTCCAGACAAAACAAAACTCAAGAAATTCATTACAACCAAACCAATGCTACAAGAAATGTTAAGGGACTTGCTGTAAACAGAACAAAGGGGAAAAAATCTAGTAAAAGAAGAATGTAGATTTAAAGAATTAAATGGCAGTAAACAACTACATATCAATAATAACCTTAAATGTAAATGGATTAAATGCTCCAATCAAAAGACATAAGGTAGCTACATGGATAAGTAAACAGGACCCATACACAGGCTGTCTACAAGAGACCCACCTCAAACCAAAGAGACACAGTCTGAAAGTGAAGAAATGGAAAACAATATTTCATGCAAATGAAAATGAAAGAGAAGCTGGGTAGCAATACTTATATCTGACAAAATAGACTTTAAAACAAAGGCTATAGTAAGGGATAAAGAAGGTCACTACATAATGATAAAGAGAGCAACCCAAGAGGAAGATATAACCATTATAAATATCTATGTGCCTAATATAGGAGCACCTAAATTCACAAAGCAGATTTTGATGGGCGTAAAGGGTGAGATCAACAGCAATACTATAATAATAGGGGATTTTAATACCCCACTAACATCAATGGATAGACCCTCAAGAAAGAAAATTAACAAAGAAACAGCAGCCTTAAAGGACACACTAGATCAACTGGATTTAATAGATATCTTCAGAACATTTCACCCTAAAGCAGCAGAATATACATTCTTTTCAAGTGCTCATGGTACATTTTTTAGGATAGACCACATGCTAGGACACAAAATGAGTCTCAATAAATTTAAGAAGATTCAAATCATATCAAGCATCTTCTCTGATCACAATAGCATGAAACTAAAAATCAACTACAATAGAAAAACTGAAAAAAACATTCAAACACTTGGAGACTAAACAGCATGTTATTAAATAATGAATGGATTAGCAATGAGATTAAAGAAGAAATAAAAATTTCCTTTAAACAAATGAAAATAAACATACAACAACTCAAAATTTATGGGACACAGCAAAAGCAGTCTTGAGAGGGAAGTTCATAGCATTACAGGTATACCTTAAGAAGCAAGAAAAAGTCCAAATAAACAACCTAATTCTACATATAAAAGAACTAGAAAAAGAACAACAAACAAAGCCCAGAGGAAGTAAAAGGAAGGAAATAATAAAGATTAGAGTGAAAATAAATGACATAGAGGCAAAAAAAAAAAAATACAAAAGATCAGTAAAACCAAGAGCTTGTTCTTTGAAAAAGTAAACAAGATTGATGAACCTTTAACCAGACTCATCAAGAAAAAAAGAGAAAGGACTCAAATAAATAAAATTAGAAATGAGAATGAAGAAGTAACAATTGACACAGCAGAAATACAAAGGATTTTAAGAAAATACTATGAAGAACTGTATGCCAAAAAAAATTAGACAACCTGGGTAAAATGGACAAATTCCTTGAAACATATAACCTTTCAAAAATCAATCTGGAAGAATCATAAAACCTAAAGAGACCAATTACATCAAAAGAGATTTAAACAGTTATCAAAAAAACTCCCAACAAAAAAAAGTCCTGGGCCAGATGACTTCACAAGTGAATTTTACCAAATATTCAAAGAAGAACTAACTCCTATCCTTCTCAAGCTATCTCAAAAATTCAAGAGGAGGGAAGACTTTCAAGCCCCTTTTGTGAGGTGGGCATAATCCTCATTCTAAAACCAGGCAAAGACACTACAAAGAAAGAAAACTATAGGCCAATATCCCTGATGAACTTAGATGCTAAAATTCTTAACAATATATTAGCAAACCGGATCCAGCAATACATGAAAAAAATCATATATTATGATCAAGTGGGATTTATTCTGGGAAGGCAAGGCTGGTACAATATTCACAAAACAATGTGATTCATCATATAAACAAAAAGGAGAAAAATCACATGATAATATCAATAGGTGCAGGAAAACTATTTGATAAAATCAAGCACCGATTTATGATCAAAACTCTCAGCAAAGTGAGAATACAGGGAACATACCTCAACATGATAAAGGCCATCTATGACAAACCCACGGCCAACATCATACTCAATGGGCAAAAATTAAAAACAATCCCCTTAAGATCAGGAACAAGGCAGGGGTGCCCCCCTTTCACCACTCTTATTCAACATAGTTCTGGAAGTCCTAGCCACAGCAATCAGACAAGAAGAAATAAAAGGCATCCAATTGGAAAAGAAGAAGTAAAACTATCAATATTTGTTGATGACATGATATTGTATATAGAAAACCCTAAAGTCTCAGACAAAAACCTACTGGACCTGATAAATGAATTCAGCAAGGTGGCAGGATGTAAAATTAATATTCAGAAATCAGTGGCATTTTTATACACCAACAATGAACTGTCTGAAAGAAAAAGAAACAAAACAACAATCCCCTTCACTATTGCAACAACAAAAAATAAAGTACCGAGGAGTAAATTTAACCAAGGAGGTTAAAGACTTACACTCGAAAATTATAAAACATTGATAATAGAAATCAGGAACATATAATCAAGTGGAAGCATATACCGTGTTCATGGATAGGAAAAATAAACATCATTAAAATGTCTATATTACCCAAAGCAATTTATAAATTCAATGCAATTTTTATTTAAATACCAATGGCATACCTCAAAAAAATAGAACAAATATTCAAAAAATTTATATGGAACCAAAAAAAAAAATACACAAATAGCTTCTGCAATCTTAAAAAAAAAAGAATAAAGTCGGTGGTATCAGACTTCCTGATATCAAGTTATACTACAAGGCCATTGTACTCAAAACAGCTTGATACTGGCATAAGAACAGGCATACAGCCTGACCAGGTGGTGGTGCAGTGGATAGAGCGTCGGACTGGGATGCAGAGGACCCAGGTTCGTAGACTCCGAGGTTGCCAGTTTGAGCGTGGGCTCATCTGGTTTGAGCAAAGCTCACAGCTTGGACCCAAGGTCACTGGCTCGAGCCAGGGGTTACTTGGTCTGCTATAGCCCCTCGGTCAAGGCACATATGAGAAAGCAATTAATGAACAACTAAGGTGTCGTAACGAAAAACTAATGATTGATGCTTCTCATCTCTCTCCGTTCCTGTCTGTCCCTATCTATCCCTCTCTCTGACTTCTCTCTCTGTCTCTGAAAAAAAATAAAATAAAGAACAGGCATACAGATCAATGGAACAGAACAGAGAAACCAGAAATAAACCCACTCCTTTATGGACAATTGATACTTGACAAAGGAGGTAAAAGCATACAATGAAATAAAGACAATCTCTTTAACAAACGTTGTTGGGAAAATTGGACAGGTACTTACAAGAAAATGGAACTAGACCACCAACTCACACCACACACAAAAATAAACTCAAAATAGATAAAAGATTTAAATATAAGTCGTGAAATCATAATCATCTTGGAAGAAAACATAAGCAGTAAACTCTCCAACATCTCTTGCAGCAACATATTTGCTGATTTATCTCCATAGGCAAGTAAAATAAAGGACAGGATGAACAAATTGGACTATATCAAGCTAAAAAGCTTTTGCACAGCTAAAGACTATTAATATGAACAAAATAAAAAGACACACCACACAATGGGAGAACATATTCGACAATAAGTCTGATAAGGGGTTAATAACCAAAATTTATAAAGAACTCGTAAAACTCAACACCAGAAAAGTAAACAACCCAATCATAAAATGGGCAAAAGAACTGAATAGACACTTCCCCAAAGAAGAAATACAGATGGCCATATAAAAAAATGTTCAACATCACTAATCATTAGAGCAGTGGTTCTCAAACTTTTTGAAGTTGGGATGCATTTAAAACTCTACAAATAATTGTAGGTGCACTATATACAAATTTCTGAGAAATACGTTATAATAATTAAGTCACATATTAAAGAAAAAATATAAATCCCAAGTGTGCTTTTATAGTAATTAAACAAAATAAATATGACAAAATTAAATTTATTCTGACATTAAAAAACATTTTTATGTTACATTTTTTGAGTTACACTTTTTAGAATTCATAAAAAAGAGGAGTTAAAAATAAATAAACAACAAAAAAGTTATCTTTTTATATATATATAGATACATTCTTAGTAAGATTTAGTAAATTTGGCAGGTCCTGGCACAAATGTGTTAACTTTTTCATTCTTGTGTTTATGAGAAACATGAGCCTAATGTGTCCTAGAGATTTCTTCAATGTTTGGGCATATATTTGAAAGACAAACTTTCATTTCCTTGTCAATACCTTGTAGAATTCCTCTCTTTATACTTAGTTGTGTTGAGGGTAGAAAAACCTAATTAACACAAATCGGATGCTGAAAATTGTAATAAAATGTTCAAAACTTTTTTAGATATTGCCACACATTCTTCCTTATAGAAATCTAAAAGGCTTCAAGAGACAATTCCTTATGTTTAATCATCAATCCACGATCAGTGGATATAGCTGCCAGTTCTTCTTCTGTTAATGTTAAACCAAAATCTCTTGAAGCTTCCACGAATGGGTTTCTAATCCAATCGTATTGTTCAGTGTTAAGTGATGGAAAATGCTATAAATTAAATTCTGCCCGTTAGCCTTCAAGTCTTATTTTATTTACACTTAACTTTTGCTCACTTCCAGAATCAAATTCTTTAATATTATGCTTCTTTTTGAAAAATCTATCATTTTATTTGGGTGTATTTACCTAAAAATAACATAATTGATGTGTTAATAATAAATATAATGATGATATGTTAGCAAAAAGAGCAGTATTTCCATAATGAAATGGTATATTTGAGAACTATTTATTTTTATATCTGGGTACATGCCGTGAACCAGCGCAGCTAGTAATTCCAACTCCCAAGTGGAAATGGTGCAAAATTAATAAAATATGCAGAATTAAGAAAATACAGGGTTGGGAGGGCCCTGTAATTGCTGCTGGCAAGAACAAAGTGAGCCCAAAAACCGCATTTTGCTTTATTTATAGGACAAAGTGAGGCCATGAGCAAATCAATGGTCTCTGATCACGTTTCCAAGGCAACCCAAGAATTTTTACCAAGTGCAGAAAACCCCCACCATACATATCATCTTAACTTTATACTAAACAAAAAATAGAAGAAACTTGCCTCCAGTCTTTCCCGGGAACATGGGGGGTAGTGTAAACAATCCAGTACCACAGCTTAACAGCCTTTTGCAACCTAATCAGGCAAGTTCGGTGGGGGGTTGGGCAGACTGTCAGGTTACAGCCAATTCCCCACACCTCTGTCCCCCCAAAACCTAAACTCCAAAAACCCTGTTGGTTTTTTGGTCCCCAACAGGCACATATTTCTCTGGAATAACATAGGGTGCATCTGGAAATCTAGGACACACTAGTGCATTCTGGCGCACACTTTGAGAACCACTGCATTAGAGAAATGCAAATTAAAACCATAATGAGATACCACCTCACAACTGTTAGAATGACGCTCACTAACAAAACAATACATAATAAATGCTGGCCAGGGTGTGGAGAAACGGGAACCCTCCTGCACTGCTAGTGGAATGCAGACTGGCGCAGCCACTGTGGAAAACAATATGGAGATTCCTCAAAAAACTAAAAATAGAAATGCCTTTTGACCCAGCTATCCCACTTTTAGGAATATATCCTAAGAGTATCAAATCACTGATTCAAAAGAAGAAATGCACTTCCATGTCTATTGCAGCATTGTTTACAATAGCCAAGATCTGGAAACAGCCCAGTCCATCAGTGGACGAATGGATTAAAAAGCAGTGGTACATATACTCAATGGAATACTATGGGGCCATTAAAAAGAAGGAAATCTTACCTTTTGCGACAACATGGATGGACCTGGAGACTATTATGCTAAGTGAAATAAGCCAGCAGAGAAAGAAAAATATTATATGACCTCACTCATATGAGGAATCTAATGAACAATGTGAACTGAGGAATGGAATAAAGGCAGAGGTGTGATCAAAGGGACCAGAGGAAAAGCGGTCAGAGGAAAAGGGGATGAGAGGCTGGGATCAGAAGGGAAAGAGATTAATGAAATTATATATACAAGGTTATAAAGAGCAGGACAGAAAATCCTGAAGGTAAGGGATGAGGGTGTTGGGGGGAGGGGGCAAAGGGGGTGTCAAGAGGAACATGGGAGTGGGGGGAGGGAGATATATTTGGTGGGACACTTGGATCTATGTAAGCACAATAAATTAAAATCAATTAAAAAATAAAAGAAAGAAAACTTATTAGATGAATGTGTGAATGCATCAAATTTGGTTCTGGAAGATTCCTCAGGTTACTGTTTGAGTCATCCAATCAGTTTAGAGATGTGTTTCTAGAGCATGTCTGTTTGCAGACAGATGATGCCTGTGAATATGCAACCCTCCACAGCATTGCAGACAGCTGTGCCGGGACAACTGCCCAGCTACAGGAGATGTGCTTTTCGACTTAACAGGGCACTACTCATTCTCACCAGTGTGGTGTCACTAACCAGAAAGCTTCCCGAAACATATGCTTGGTAGTTAAACAAGGAATGACTGGTTATTATGTACATATTTAATTACTGTTCATATTAGTATAAGACAAATCATGGTAGTATGTGTGTATTCTAGATGCTTCATTAGCGATGCATAATATTGTTAATGCTTTAATGAGCTATAATAAGAAGGTCTTTGCCAAGCACTCACATTGAAAAAAGTCCCTAACACACAAAGCACCCCAACAGCGACACAGGCTTTTCTAGCAATGAAGACTGACTGCAGGCCCATTCTTTTGAGGTGTCTGATGTGGTTCAAACCACTACTTCTCTAAACCTCAATTTCCTTCTCTGTAACACTTGGATGGGCCACCCTCCTAAGTCTCACTTTCCCCATGCTCCCCTCCTATCTCATTCTGGCAACTCTGACCTTCTTTGGAAACCACTGTCCCACCAGGCTCCCTCCCACCACGCAGCCTCTGTGCTTGCTGTCATCCTTGCTTCTTCTCAACTCTCTGTCCATGTGGCTCCTGTGATTCAGGTCTCTGTTCAAGAGAAGGCTCATTTCCTCAAAGAAGGCTTGCAGCAGAATCCACCGGGTCAAACTCTTCCATTAAAGACCATATTTTACCGTATCTATCTCTGATGCAGCTTTCCTTGCATTTCTGTGATTATGTGACTCGTGTTTATCCCCTCCCCTAGACTACAAGCTCCTGCCTGCAAAAAGAGATAGTCTGTTTGCACTCATCACTGTAACCCAAGAACTAGAGCATAGTGGGAGCTCAGTTAGTATGTGCTGGGTGAAGAAATAAAATTAATCAATAAATTAACATAAAGTACATGACATCCACCTAATAATAATAATATTAAGAGGCAAACAGCTTACTCCCATCACCACTATGCCCTCCCCCAACATGTGACCCTTACCCTCATATAATTTCAAATTATAAACACCTGAGTGTACAATCATTGCATTTCTTCTGCCAGCTGCCCACCGCCCACCACTGATCCACCTAGCCAGGGTGTCCTGCATGGACAGTACCTCAGTGTTTGCCCCTGAGTGTAATGTCATCTTCCTGCTCTTTGCTTTTCTCCTTCAGGATCTAGTGCAGAAGACCCTAAACTCTTATGTTTATTGAATCAGCTATTATTTGGTGTCTTTAAAGAAATCTGGGCCCTGGCTGGGTAGTTCAGTTGGTTAGAGTGTTGTCTGATACCCCAAGTTTGTAGGTTCTATCCTTGGTCAGGGCAAATACGAAAATCAACCAATGGCCTGACCAGGCAGTGGTGCAGTGGATAGAGCGTTGGCCTGGGACACTGAGGACCCAGGTACAAAACTCCAAGGTCGCTGGCTTGAGTGTGGGTTCATCTGGCGTGAGCACGAGGTTGTCAACTTGAGCGTCGGATCATAAACATGACCCCATAGTTGCCATAGCTAGCTTGAGCAAGGGCTCACTGGCTTGGCTAGAGCCCCCCAGTCAAGGAACACATGAGAAGGTAGTCAACTAAGGTGCCACAATGAAAGATTGATACTTCTCATTTCTCTCCCTTCCTGTCTTTCTGTCTCTGTCTGTTCTTCTATCTTTATCTCTTGCTAAAAAAAAAAAAAAGAACCAACCAGTGAATGCATAAATAATTAGAACAACAAATCCATGTTCCCCCCTCTCCATTTCTTCTCTCTAAAATCAATAAAAAATTAGAAAAAATAAAGACATTATATGCTTTCTTTTCCTTCATCATTCCTCCCTCTCTTGCTCGCTTCTCCCTTAGTCATCCTATTTGTGATCCAAAAGCTCACCTTAATCATGACTGATAAAAGCAAGCAGTGCTTAAGGGACTGGTCTGAATCAATGAGGAGAGTGGGTTAGATGTCATAAAGTCCTTGAACATCAGGGCCTCCCCAACAGTCTGCCATTTAGCTTCCCCCAGGCGATTCTATTTCTTTAAGAGGTCAGCATTTGGAGTAAATGCAAACAGTCTACCCACCTTTGAGATGCAGCATGTAACTACTAACACAGCAGTGATGTGACTGATGCGAGGGTTATGTCACTGTCGACATGCAGGATCTTAGCTGCACTCTGCATGGCTGATGTGGGCATTCCAAGGATTTATAATATTGTTTCTATGCAGAAGGTCCAGATTCTTGAGCTCTTTTGTGACTCTCAATCTTCCTTCTGAAAGATGGAAGCAGTCTTGTAATCGTGGAGAAGATCTGTTGGAGATAAGGCCACCCAAATTTTAAAGAGTGCTGGTCATGTCAGTCTTGTTCTGGGATCCACACCAAGCTCCCAAACACTTGAGTTGGAGTGAGCTCCCAGTGTGCAGGTCCCAGAGTCTGTGACAAATGAGATCATGCAAGCCTGAGGCAGCAGTGGTGACAGTGATACTTCCCAGAACTGTCTCCATCCCTTAAGGTGTCCCCTGTGCCTGGGTCCCCTGTGTTCCTGTCTGTCTTTCTGGTGTAGCTGGCCTCTCCTTTCTCAGCTTCTCTACCACCAGCCCTCAATGGAGCCTACAGTCTCAGTAATCTCAGTACGACACCCTTTGCAAACACTGCCCAACAACTTAGAAGGTAGAAATGAATGTCCCACTTTACAGATGAGTAGACTCAAGAAAAAGGCTAGGCAGGGCAGTGAGTATGGATGTTGCTGGCAGCCTTCTTCCTTCTAAGCCCCTGTCCCCCCTGTCCCTCTCAGTCTAGGACTGACATGTACATGTCTGGGCTCTTATCTGAGGAGTAATTTACACAGAGTCCAGAGTAGACAAAGCCCAAATGGTATGGCTCCCATACAGAGAGAACCCAAGGTGAGCCCTAGAGAAAAACCATCAAGGGGCCAGCTGGAGCGGTGACAGGCTACAACAGAGAGCAGAGTACTGGATCTGGAGCCAGAAGTCAGCATAAAGTGAGCAGTACAGAGTGGGCATCTCCAGGTAAAAAAAATCAGGCTGAGGGTTGAGAAGAAGAATGATACTCCGGCAGAGCACACCTGTCAGTCATGTCACAGATTTCAGGCAACTGGTACACCAAGGAAGACATTCCCACAGTCCCTGTTGGATGGCATGCAGGCACATGTGCCTTCATACAGTGGGTGGGAGGGGGAGTCTGAGATGTTATAAAGTGATAGATAAAGAAGATGCAGTACATATGCACAATGGAATATTATGCAGCTATAATAAAGCAGTCCTGTCACATATGACAACATGGTTGGACCTTGAAGCATTAAGCTAAGTGAAATAAGTGAAGCAGAGAAAGGCAAGTGGTATATGATCTCATCTACATATGGAACGTTAGGGAAACACTGAGCTCATAGAAAACGAGGAGAGAGTGGTGCTCGTCAGAGACATGGGTAGAGGCGGTGGGTGGGGAGGGCATAATGGATAAAGGGGGCAAAAAGGTAAAAACTTCCAGTTATAAAATTATAAGACATGGTGATTAAAGTTAATAATATATATTGCTAAGTGAGTAGATCTTAAAATTTCTCATCACAAGAAAAACATTTTTGTAACTGTGCGTGGGGCCAGGTGTTGACTCGACATATTGTGGTGATCATTATGTTGTATACTTGAAACTAATATAGCGCTGTATGTAAATTATTCCCCAAATAAATAAATAAATAAATAAATAAATAAATAAATAAATAAATTAGATAAAGTGCTGAGGTGTTATGTAAGAGGAATAAAAGCCTTTTGGGTGACTGAGCAGGCAGTCAGCCCCCCCCCCGACACCCTCCCCCTGGGTTGGACCGCAAGCCTGAGCTGGCAGAGCAGCCGTTCGGAAGTGGGGCACCGAGTTGACCTTGGCCAGCGTTTCATCAGCCCACCTTGGCTGCTGGTGAGCAGCGAACCACTGATTACTGCCATTGCCTGCGGCTCCAGCCTATTTGCAGTGGTCTCCCGGGACCGATGCTCAGTCTTGTTCACAAACTTACTTCAGCTCCTGAACTTCTTCCTGGCTGACTTCTCCTCAGCCCCATCTCACCCCCACTTCAGGAAGGGGGTCACCATCCCCTGCCCCACTGTGCTCTATTGTGGGCTGCTGGGCTATTTTACCGTTTCACAATCCTGCTTTTTCTTTTTCCACAGGAACCCCAGATTCACCCTCTATTCCCTGAAAAGAGGGAACCTCTGGCAAAAGAGCAAGGCGCTGGAGCCCAGGAAGGACCTAAAACTGAGTTCTGCCACTTATGCGCCGGGCAGCTTGGGCATGTGGCTTGACTGCAGGTCTGGATCTGCGGGAGGCAGAGAGGACAGTGCCCACCACGTAGGGCTCTCGGGATTAAGGTTGTAACCAGTGCTGCATCAGCCTCCCTCCACTCCACACATTGCAGTGATGTTGTCCTCACGGTTCTTGCATAGTGCCAGGGCTGGCGGAAGCCCTTCCCGAGGACTCTGCCTACCTCTCCAGTTTGCATGGCGCTTACATCACATGGTCCCATTGAGGTCTTAGGGTAAACTATGTGCTTGGGTATTGTAGGCCTCCTATGGCCATTTAAATCTCTTCAACTGAAATGGTGCGCTATATAGCATGGTTTGAAGCAAATAAAAGACAAATAGATTTAAATCTTATTAGCAAAGTGCCATTGTAACCTACAATACTAAGCAAAGGATCTATTTGGGGAAAGATGAAAGATTGGACATGGTTTCTGTGCTGGGGTGCTTATAGGTGATTTGGCAGAGAACATGCACACACACACACCACACAAACCACACACATCACAAACACACCCTCCATGCCCCACAGGAACTTGATCAGGTCGGGTGTCCAGTGAGGTTCCTGCCTCCCGGTCCCCTAAGGTCTCTTGAGGTCTGGGGATTCTTCTCCCTGTAGGTTTACCCAGAAGTTGGGCAGAGGTTTCTTAACCAGGAACAAGAGGTGGGAAGAAGAAGGACCTGAGGCCGACTGGGTACCTTCTCTGTCCTGGTACCTGAGTGGTACAGGCATTCTCAGAACAGCCCTGCAAGCATTGTAGTGGACACTGTCTTTGTCACCTGTCCCCCTTACAGACTGAAGGACTCTATTCCCAGGTCTCAGACTTCCCTGGAGAGAGCCAATTCACCCAAGGTCAAGCTGCACATCCAGCAAGTGGTTGATACAGGGCTTTAAAGGCTCCCCCAACTTGGTGCAATGCCGAGGTCTGCAGCAGTACCACGCAGTTCTGCTTCTCCCTCTGCCCAGTGCCCCTCCTTTCCTTCCTCCACAGGTGCCAATCCCAGATACTCTCCTCCGTACACTGCCCACATGCTAATCTTTGTATGAACAATAGAGGCTCAGAGAGGTTAAGTAACTTTCCCCAAATCACACAGCTTTTAAGTGACAGGGTTGGCCTCAAACCCAAGTTATTGTGGTAATAAGACTATTACTTATTTTCAGTGCATAACATGAATCACTCTCCCCTGCCCCATCAGTCCTTGACCTTTAAACTCCTTGAAGGAAGCAGATGTCTACTTCAGGGCATGAAAGTCCAAATGAGGGCAGGTCTTAAGGTTTAAAATAGATTTTAATCCTTATTTCCTTCCCCCTTCGAGAAGCTGTTTCTGACCATCTGTATAGGAGATCTCATGCAGCTGACGGGTGAGGAGAACCAGGGGACGCCTGAAGGAGAAGTGTGAGGACATGCGGGGTGGGGGCGGGGGGCAGCCACTTACTGTCTGCAGACTTGGTTTTGGTTTTCCCACCTATAAAATGGAAATAATAGTTCTGCCCCAAAATTGTTTTTAGGATAAATAAAATGCTAAATAATTTAAAACTATTTTGAAACGTACAAAATGTTCCAGTTCTTTAGGAATGCAGAGACTAGAAAGGGTGATGATAAAATGGCGTTTACCCAAAAACCCAAGGCCAATTCCATCAGCTTTGCAGTTTGCCTGGCTGATACCGAGGGTCCAGGGTTTCATAAGAGACTGCTGATGTTCCCAGGGAGACCTTCAACTGGCATCGTCTGTTCACCTGGGGCAGCGTGGCATGTGGGCCGAGCAAAGGCATAGGTGTAAGGAGACCCAGATTGCAGTCCTGGTTTCTCAAAAATAACCTCTGTTGGCCCTGGTGGGTGGCTCAGTGGATAGAGTGTCGGCCCAGCGTATGGACATCCCAGGTTCAATTCCCAGTCAGGGAAAACAGGGGAAGCAGCCATCTGCTTCTCTTCTTCTCCCTCTCCCCCTTCTCTCCCACTTCCCTTCCCACAGCCAGTGGCTCAATTGGTTTGAGCATGACCCCAGGCACTGAGTATAGCTCGGTTGGTCCAGGTGCATCAGCCTCCAGGGCTAAAAATTGCTTGGTACTCCAGCGTCAGCCCCAGACATGGTTGCTTGTTGGATCCTGGTTGGGGTGCATGCAGGAGTCTGCCTCACTATCTCCCCTCCTCTCACTTAAAAGAAAAAAAGACCTCTATTCACATCACATGGCTTTCCTCCTCTCTTGGGGCCAGTTTGCTCTTTTCAGAAATAAGAACATTGGACTAGATGCCCCTTAGTACCCTTCAGGCACATGGAATTCTATGATATCTAGTGCCTTCGGAGAAAAGTGCGCTTTCTCCTTCACCCCACCCCTCAAGCCTACTGACTAGGATTCAACTTGCTGTTCTTGTAGCCCAGGTCAGGGACAAGGATGGCAGAAAAGAGAGAGAAGCCTGTCACCCGAAGTTCTTGGGCAACAATGATCCAGTGCTGATGGCTCTCACCTAAATACCCAACCCTTGTGGTTGGGCCTGAGTGTGCCCCCATGCAGGTGGCCCTTGTGCTGGCCTGTGGTTCATTTATATTGAACTTCACAGCACATTCTTGCTAGCCCTGCAGAGCATCTCAGGAGCTGCACCCTGATATTACAATAAGTCAAAGCAAACACAATTAAGGAAGAAAAAGTGTCAGAAAAGAGTTAAGTGAATGCAAACCAAAGCTACATAGACCACACCAAAGCTACAGTTGTTCAGAAAGTCAGTTTACAAAGTTAATGACCAATGTGCTCAGCGTTCAGCAGGCCAGCCCACCTTGTCCCCGTGTACCCAGCCCATGGGGCAGCTATGGCTCTCACCTCATAGGGGTTTGGTGCACCCTTTTTGCAAAGCTCCACTCTGAGGGGGCTGTGATTCCCAGAAAGAAAAGGCGAAGGGTGGGTGGCTTGGTGTGCAGGGATGGAAATATTTCTATGGTAAAACTTCATCACCAACATGTTGCAGTCAATAGAAGGATGGCTGTCACTTGACAAAGGTTTTCAAAGTAACGCTAAGGTTTCAAGAAGCAATGCAGAGTATTGGTAATCTTGAGAAAAACTGGAAGATCTTCAGTTTTATTCATTCTCCATCCATGTGTTCAGTCACTCAAACATACTTGATAAGTGCCTGCTATGTGAAATTTTCTTGACTGTCAACCCAAATTATATAAATCTCCATGTGATTTCATATTACTCTTTGAAGAAATTAAGTAGAAAAGTGATCATTGCTAACATTTTTAGTTAATTTCTAAAGAACTATTTGTGAACTTACTTGGGTACGAATGTTAACAATGGATACCATCAAATATTTTGTATTACCCATAATGTTCCTGTCCTGTGCAATTGCCAGAGGAAACAGATCTTATAAGTAAACCCAAAGTCATCTGCTAGTGTTGGGACTAACCCTCTAGTGTAGAGATGGCCAAGGGTTCATCAAATATGGGAACTCCATTGACTAGGATGTTGGTTAAGAAGTGTTCTGGAGCCAATATGAATCAGTGGGAAAGAGTACCTGGGGAGAGAGGCATTTCCAATCCTGGCTTTTCTACCTTGAAGGCTGCATGCACTCAGCATCCTGTAGGTCTCTTGGTCAGCATGTCCTCTAGTTGTTCATTATCTCCTAAGAAGGCACTCATACTGAGGTCCAGGCTCTTTTCAGGGTGATGATCTGAGCTGCAGAGATGAACCAATCATCTAAGCAATGTTCCTTCACTGTCCATGGAGCCAGCTGAGGGGGAAGATCTGCCCTCCCAACAGAGAGCAGGGGCAGAATGCAGTGTGATGGATGAGCCCTGTGGGTTATGCTGCTAGGACCTGAAACCTGTCTCCTCATTTGGCTGTGAGCTGATAGCAGAAGTACATCTTCTTATGAGTTTGCTCTAGAGACAGCTGTGCATCTCACCTCACGTCTGCACAATTACCCAGCAGTTGTTCCTGCATCGTGGAACACAGGCCAGGCCACTCCTGCAAGCATCTATGGGGATGTTCCTGGTCTGATTGGCAGAAAACATCTGGCAGGCTTGCAAAATTTCCTTAATGCTTGACTGAAGGGACTGGGGACAATCCAATTTTTCTTCTCTGCCTCAAATCATCCTTATTATCCACCACTCTCCCTTTGCTCAGGGCCTTAGCAGGATGACCACAGCCGGCCCCGCTGGACACGAACCCCACCACTCCCCTGAGCAGGATCACCACAGCCGGCCCTGCTGGACACGGACCCCACCGCTCCCCTGAGCAGGATGACCACAGCCGGCCCGCTGGACACGGACCCCACTGCTCCCCTGAGCAGGATGACCACAGCCGGCCCTGCTGGACACGGACCCCACCGCTCCCCTGAGCAGGATCACCACAGCCGGCCCTGCTGGACACAGACCCCACCGCTCCCCTGAGCAGGATGACCACAGCCTGCCCTACTGGACACGGACCCCACCGCTCCCCTGAGCAGGATCACCACAGCCGGCCCTGCTGGACACGGACCCCACCGCTCCCCTGAGCAGGATCACCACAGCCGGCCCTGCTGGACACGGACCCCACCGCTCCCCTGAGCAGGATGACCACAGCCGGCCCTGCTGGACACGGACCCCACCGCTCCCCTGAGCAGGATCACCACAGCCGGCCCTGCTGGACACGGACCCCACCGCTCCCCTGAGCAGGATCACCACAGCCGGCCCTGCTGGACACGGACCCCACCGCTCCCCTGAGCAGGCTGACCACAGCCGGCCCGCTGGACATGGACCCCACCGCTCCCCTGAGCAGGATGACCACAGCCGGCCCGCTGGACATGGACCCCACCGCTCCCCTGAGCAGGATGACCACAGCCAGCCCGCTGGACATGGACCCCACCGCTCCCCTGAGCAGGATGACCACAGCCGGCCCGCTGGACACGGACCCCACCGCTCCCCTGAGGTGGTTCTGCTCAGCCTGATTCCCAACGCTGGATGGGAATTTGGATTAAATCCTTAAAACCACTAATTCTAGTGTTTCTAAGGTGGAAGAAACTTAACTATCTTGAGGACAATATCACCATCGTGCAAAAAGAGGAAACGTCCCCTCAGTACACCCCCGAGCACACAGCTGGCTGGGGCAGGCTGAGCCAGAGCTTGGGGCTGGTCCTTGTGAGACATTCAACTTACAGCAATCAGGAGCCTCATGACCTTAGACAGGCCTCACTCTGCTCTTTTATTTTATTTTATTTTATTTTTGTATTTTTCCGACGCTGGAAACGGGGAGAGACAGTCAGACAGACTCCCGCATGCGCCCGACCGGGATCCACCCGGCACGCCCACCAGGGGCGACGCTCTGCCCACCAGGGGGCGATGCTCTGCCCCTCCGGGGCGTCGCTCTGTCATGACCAGAGCCACTCTAGCGCCTGGGGCAGAGGCCAAGGACCCATCCCCAGTGCCTGGGCCATCTTTGCTCCAATGGAGCCTCAGCTGCGGGAGGGGAAGAGAGAGACAGAGAGGAAGGAGGGGGGGGGGGAGAAGCAAATGGGCGCTTCTGTGTGCCCTGGCCAGGAATTGAACCCGGGTCCCCCGCACGCCAGGCCAACGCTCTACCGCTGAGCCAACCGGCCAGGGCTCACTCTGCTCTTTTAACTCTCATTTCTATAATCTTAGCACCAGCCTCTGACTTAAATTCCAGACCTACTTTTTCAGACACAGAAGGACTCCTCAGATGCAGCCCTGAATTGCCTTCCTCTTTCCTGAACCGACACTGTCATCTGTGTTCCTGCCTCCGGCCATTAAAATTGTGTGTTTTTGTTTTTGTTTTTGTTTTT
Source organism: Saccopteryx bilineata (assembly GCF_036850765.1). Classification (NCBI taxonomy): domain Eukaryota; kingdom Metazoa; phylum Chordata; class Mammalia; order Chiroptera; family Emballonuridae; genus Saccopteryx; species Saccopteryx bilineata. The sequence goes on along the minus strand of NC_089492.1, from coordinate 148,226,653 downwards.
TTTTAATTTTACAGAGAGAGAGAGAGAGAGAGAGAGAGAGAGAGAGAGAGAGAGAGAAACAAAATCAATCTATTCCTCTGCACTTTGGGACAATGTTCCAACCAAACAAGCTATCCAGTCAGGGCTGGCCATTGAATTCTTTGTGTGGATCTGTAACAGTGCCCAGCCAAGTAGCCACAGGGGAAATTACTCTGGGGCTGTACCCCAGGCATGAAGATGGGTACGTGGCCAGCAGGGTAGCTGGCTTTCCCTGGTGGACTCTCAGGGAGTGGGTAGGAAGCTTGGACATCTGGCATCTCTGTCCTCATCCAGTCTCAGCTGTCCACATGCAGGAACTGAAAATCCTTTCTCCTCAGGTGACGAAGTCTCAGGAGGGTTATTAGAACCCTCTTCTTCCCAAGGGTGACATGAAACCTGCTTCTCTTCAAATACCGTAGTATAACCAGCTCTGCAAGATAGCTCACTAATGTTGGAACATGGCCTCTGGGCCCCCAGACCAAACACCTTCTCTTCTCTAAGCCAAGCATTTCCAAGGCCCAGTACTTGTGATGCCTGATTCTCAGACCACCCAGACACATACTCTGGTGAGGCTCCCCAAGGTGGAACTCCACACACGGTCCTAAGAGGAACCTGAATAGAGAACCACACTGTTGTCTCCTGTGTTCCAGCTGTGAGGTTGTGCTTGCAGTGAGGTTGTCCTGGCAGTGAGGTTGCACCGGCAGTGAGGTTGTGCTGGCAGTGAGGCTGTGCCAGCTATCTGGGAAGCCATGTCCCCAACACCTCCTCCCCAATTCCTCTATGAAAAGGGTCTCAGTTTCCATTAGCAGTGTCTCCTCTCCACCCTCGGGCATGATACTTGCCTTGTCTTCTGCCTCTCCTACAATTATCTCAGAGTCCTTGTCAAAGCCCTGCTGAACCAGGTGATGCTATGCATGCTGAAGAGTGAGGAGCATGTCCCAGACACCATCTCTATGGGTCCAGAGCTGAGGCCATGGGACAGGAGTGTCAAACTTGGTGGTACCTCAAAACCACATGGAGACTTTAAAACCTCGTGTTCACTGGGCCTTTCTGGGATGACAGATTATTTTGTATCTTGATTGGAGAAATATTTATACAGTATAGAGGTATACATTTGTTAAAAGTTGTACCTTTCCCATGGATGCATTTTAGTATATTTATATTATATCTCAATCAAGTTGATCTAAAAAGAAAACTATCCTAAACCTAAATCATCTCCCTACAGTGAAGCTGTAAGAAAGGAGAACACTGTATTCAAGGACATCAAGAACGTCTTACATCAGAGCCCATTTCCCAGAGAAGGGCTGTGCTCAGGCATAATGATGGCAGCAAGTGTTCTAACAATACAAATCAGTGTTTCTTTACGTGTGGGTGAAAAGTTACACACACACACACACAGTCCTTATGTCACAGTCTATACTAATTAGTTCAAAATTTCTGGTTAATTTTTAGGCCCCTTCCAGGCATTGAATGGACAGCAGGGCTTGAGAGCCTCAGGCCTCAGCAGCCGTGTCCTGTGGCCTCGTTGGGACCCTGAGTGCCCAGCACTGTGCAGAGGGCAGAGCAGAGAGGCAGAAGAACAGCATGTGACACAGTATCCTTCTGACTAAGTCACAGTCTGGTTTGAGACACAAAGCAGGACCTGCATAAAAAGAAGTTAAATTATAACTGAGGAAGGGCCATTCCCACAGCTAGAGTAGTCCTCCTCACCACAGCGTGGCCAGGGCACGGCTGCCCCCGCGGTCACACCACCTCTGAGGTGACTTCTGAGCACCGTCCCCTTGGCTCCCAACTACCCCTGCCTAAGCAGAGACACAGAGAGGTTGCCCAACTTCCCTGGGTCTCACAGCTAGGAAGGAGGGGGTGGCCTGGCTCCAGAAAGTGTCACATGCTTGCTGTCAGGTGGCAGGCTGAGATCTTCCCAACCTTACTGATTTGCCAGAACCAATCAATTGCTAAACTGTGAGGTGCTCCCACCTGGACCAGGGGAGCAGAACAATGATCTGGAGAGTGGTGTGTGCATTGGGGGTGTCTCTGGGTGACATCCACCCTACATGAAATGCAGCTGATTGGAGGGTGCAGGAGGCTGGTGCCTCCTCAGGAGGACCCACCGTGGATGAAGGGAATAATTCCTCTCCTGGAGGCAAGGGCAGAGTAGCCCTGCACCCCTCCTCCTTCGCCAGGGCAACATAGGACGTCAGACAACACTGCAGAGGCCTCATTATTGGGCTGCTCAGCCATTGTCCTTGGGACAATGGTTTCCGGCCCTGGCTTTGTGTGGGGCTGCCAGCCAAAGTTATTAACCCCAAGAGCTGCCTTTGAAGGACATCCAAGGGAGGGGTGAAAGGTCACGGGGAGCAGTGCAGGGAGCGGAAGTGGGAGGGAGAGGCAGCACAAAAGAGAGGGATGAGCCCCTGTGCTCCTCCCCCTCCTCCCAGGAGAACTCCAAACAGAGCTGGGCCTAGAAGGGGTGTGTCAAGAGGAAGTTCCTGCTGCTGCTGCAGAACAGAGAGGAGCAGGGGATGGCTGACTGTCTTGGTGGACCACAGAGGTGTGTGCATAGATGGGGACACAGCCTGCAGGGGGACTGGATTTGGGGGGAGAAAGCAGGAAGAGATGGCAGAGGCTGGGCCTGAGGCTTTGCTACCCCTCAAATTTCTCAAATAGACATCTGTTACCCAAGACCCCTGATAACCATGCCACCTGCCTGACCTCTGTCCTTCAGGGAAGCAAATGAGACAGCCCAGGATATGCTGCCCTGGTGGGGAAGGCTCCCTCCGCAGCACTGCTCAGGTTAACCTGCAGGTCTGGCTGAAACCGGTGGGGAGGGACACCATGGCTTAGGGCTGCCTCGGCCAGAGACTGAGCTGGAGAGGTTCAATTGGTCATCTAATGACAACTTGCCTTTAATTGGACAGGGAAATCGATGCCCAGACAGAGGACTCAGTATAGGGCACAGTCCAGTGATGGCAGAGCTGGAACTTGGTGTATTGTCTACTCCCTACCCTGGGCCAGAGGAGAAACAGGGCCTCTGACATTCAGCTGGACCCTCCATCCTTGCCCCAGGCTTCCTCATCTCCTGGGTTCCCATGAGGGTTCCAGTTTCCTGGGTGATGCCAAACGGCATGGCTCCCCTCAGATGCCAGGCCCCAGGGAAGACAACCTTGTCCTGCCTCTCTTGCGAAGGGGAGAAACGCGGAGCATGCTGTTCTCAGAGCAGCAGGCCAGCTCCTGCTCTGCCCGCCCGGCCAAAGACATAGGACCAGAACCTGCACACAAAGCAGAACTGCAAGGTCTGGGGCTCCGGGCCATGAGGCCCAAAGATGCCGTGGTTCGTCCAAGGTCAGAGGGTCAGAGCCATAATGCCGGTCTTCCACGCTGGCCTGGCCAACACAGAGACGGGCAGGGGCAGTCAGCTGAATGATAAGAAGCATGTTTGGCCTGACCTGTGGTGGCGCAGTGGATAGAGCGTCGACCTGGAAATGCTGAGGTCGCCGGTTCAAAACCCTGGGCTTGCCTGGTCAAGGCACATATGGGAGTTGATGCTTCCAGCTCCTCCCCCCTGTCTCTCTCTCTCTCTCTCTCTCTCTCTCTCTCTCTCTCTCTCTCTCTCTCTCTCCTCTCTAAAATGAATAAATAAAATAAAATAAAATAAAAAAAAAAGAAGCATGTTTACCGTTCTCTGTAAGTTTGCATGTGCAAGAGGTTTTGAGAGGGAAGAGTAAATTATTCCACTCAACTTTACACCTAAGGTTATACAATTTTTAAAAGAAAAAAATTTTTTAGTTTCATGATATGTTGCTGGGAGGAGAAAAGAAATAGGAAAGGCTGGGGTGGCCTTCATTCCACCCCCTCTCCCCACTTCCGCTTCCCCATCCCGTCTTCCTCCCCTCTTTTCTCCCCCACCGGATGGTGTGTGCCCCAGCACAGCTCATCCTGGTCCTGCTCCATTGGTCAGTGTCTCTCCAGCCTTCTTCTTCCCCAGCTCCTGATTCCAGACTTTGGCCTGAGGTCCTCTCCTCAGGCCATCAGGACCTGGCAGCCTGCCCCAGACATCTCCATCCTTACCATTCATTGCCTTTCTCGATGCCCTCCTGAACTCTGCTGATGTCTTTGCCATCTCTCGCTGCCCGCCTTGGTCCTGGGGCTCCTCCTGACCAGGGAAAAGAAGGCTTTCTGGTGAATTGACAGCCGGCAAGTTGACCTTAGTGGGATAAAGAGCCAGGGGAAGGCCTTTATCTTAACAAACTCTTAGCCAGCAGGTTAAACTAAGATCTCTCCCTCTCCCACTATCTCTAGCTTCATCTCTATCTCTAACTCTATCTTTATGTAGTGCTATCTCCATCTCTATCTATTTCTATATCTATTTCTTACACAGATGCACACACACACGCACGCACACACTGCACAGAAACCCCACAATATTGCCTATTTCCCATGGTTGTTCTGGGCTTCCTCCTCATCTCTCCAAAGCCAAGGGCACTAGCTCCTTTCCCTCTGCTCTAAATTTCCTGTCCTTAAAACCCCAAAATAGCCTGACCTGGCGGTGGCTCAGTGGATAGAGTGTCGGACTGGGACGCAGAGGACCCAGGTTTGAAACCCTGAGGTCACCAGCTTGAGTGTGGGCTCACTAGCATCAACCCAAGGTCGCTGGCTTGAGCAAGGGGTCACTCATTCTGCTATAGCCCCTCTGTCAAGGCACATATGAGAAAGCAATCAATGACCAATTGAGATGCCACAATAAAGAATAGATGCTTCTCATCTCTCTCCCTTCCTGTCTATCTGTCCCTATCTGTCCCTCTCTCTGTCTCTGTCACAAAGAAAAACAAACAAAAAACCCCAAAATACTGTAACTCTGACCCAAACCACGCAGCTTCTGCAAACTGCAGCAGGAAATAGAAGAGACATTTGTATTCACGTCCATGTGCTCCAAGCCTTCAGTACCCTGACCCTACAGGCACCAATGCCATGGGGTGAAGTGTCCAGGGGAACAGGGCTCAGTCCAGTGAGTGTTCTGGGCCCATTTTGGCCCTCTCTCACTAATGCCCAAAAGGCCAAACTTTTCAGAATTTGGTAACAGATTAAAATCCAAGCCAAAAACAACAGGAAGAGATGAGGGAGAGGAAAGCCAATGAAATGTTAAAATAAATTGAGCAATACTTGCATTCTCATTAGCAGGAAGATGTGAGATGAAGCACGTTATGTTATTAAGCATCCTCGCGATTCAGTAAACACAGCTGAATAAATTTATAAATATCAGCATTAAGCGAGATTTAACGGGAAGCTGTTTATCTTCTCCCTGTCAGGCAGGAGGCCACGCTCTCCAAGAGTCACTCTTCAGCCCAGCGTGTACTCCCCGCCTGGCCCAGGTAAGTTCCCCATAGGGCGGGGTTGCTGAGGAGGGCTGTGTAGGGAGAGTCTGAGTCCCAGTTCCCCCAGCAGTGCTGCGAGGGTCTGGGTGACTAAAGCACACTTTATAACCTCTCTGAGTGAAAACTCCTTCACTGCACACTGAGAGATCATCACCTAACTCAAAGGCTGCTGAGAGGACCACAGGAGCTACTACAAAAGCCTGGCTCCTAAGAGGGCACAGCAAACAGCTTCACTGCTCCCTTTACCTCCAGAGCTGGGCCCTGGGGCTTTGATAGAAAGAAGACAGGCTGTGGGCAAAGGGAAATGGCAACGCAGCCACAGGGGCTCACGGTCACGGGAGCCTGGTGTGCATCCTACTGGGCTGTGAACATAGACAGGTAGGGCTTTGTTCCTATCAGTCCATCTTGCCAAACTCTCTGTTTCTATCTGTTGTATCCTTATGTCCCTCTGATGCCAGAGCGCATGTGACAATGGCCCAATAAGACATTAAGTGGTGAGTATCAAGTGTCAGAGAACAGGGACTGAGAGACTTTATGTAACAGGAGAGGCCTGAACGTTAGGGAGATGGGACCCTGTACCTTTGTGATGCCTGCCCTCACCTGCAGCCTGGACCCCCTGTTTCTGGGCTCCGGGCACTCCCTGGCATTCCCTGAACACATGTCCTCTCCCGGAGCTGTCAGGGCCCTGTGCCTGGGCCTCAGGGATGCACACACACGTGCACACATACACAAATAAAATTAATTATACTAACTTTGAAATAAAATAACCCCATAGTCCTGGTCTGTCTCATTGCACATAAACAGCTGTACCAAGACAAGGCATAGTACAGGCCCCAACAGAGTCATAAATGCAAGGGTGGGCGAAAGTGGGGTTACAGTTGTGAGTACACAAAACACAGAGTCCATTTTTGTATTCTTTATTAGTTATTGTATTACTTATTTGTATTACAATTGTAAACCTAGTTTTGACCACCCCTGTATGTGACTGACACTGATTTTCTGCCCAACATCACTTCCTTTATTGAAAAAGGACATAAGATCCCAACAGAACATATACTTGGCACATATGTTCTGAGAACAGAACATATACTTGGCAACCCTAAACACTTCTTGTCTTCCCTCCTATCTTTGCTGAGCCCTCCAGACCCCAAGGATCAACCTAGAACAATATCCCTAAAGGTTTCCCGAGATGTCTTGCTGCTGGGCAGCATGTCTGCAGTCCTGTAGGTGGATGTCACAGGATGAAATGTGCAACGTGACTACACCCCGACATACTGAGGCTGGTGAGATCATAGAGGCCCCCTCTGCCTGTCCCAGGAATAGCTATCTGAGCCCAGTGTTATTCTTTCTAAAGAGGAGGTAAATAAAGGCAGGTAGCATGTAAGGGGACCACATAGGGGGTTTGGGAGAAGTCTCCCACGTCTCAGAATGGCTGCCTCCTTGTCAATGAACCAAAGGGGTTGAAGCAGGTCATCTCGACAGTCCATTCAACCCTGAATCTTAAACATCACCATTATTATGCTGTCTGGCTGTGCGGGGAATGGAGGTTCTGGGCAGCTTATCTGCAGAGAAGCAGCATCAACTGCTTATTTACAGATCCCTGAGTGCAAGTGGATTGGGTTTATGGCTGAGATTAACACCCAGGAAAATTCCATTACACCCTCATATTTACAGGGTACCAGCTATATGTGTGGCACTCTACCAGAGGCTCTGAGAGAAATGCAAAATAAAGTGCAAATCTTATATTCAAAATCAAACAGCACATGAGAGAGGAACCCTGGGCCTCCCTGGGACTGAAACTAAATTGTCTGCACTTTATGCCTTTGCTATTGTTGCTTTGAGAGTCTCCATCAATAGGGGCAGATGTAGCCCAGACTTCCCCCGTTCTCAACAGCCTGTGTGTAAGATGGGGTCACTGTCTTGGCAATAAGGCACATCTCACTAGATTGGCTCTGCCCACTCTTTTGGTGCCTCTTCATGTTCAAAGTGCCACAGTATTTCTGGATCATCTTGGAACAATTTCACAAGGACTTACATGGATGCTTGAAAAATAAAGATTGGGAGGATGGTGGTATTTGTATGAGTAATAGGAAATCCAGGAGGAGAAGCGAGTTGTTTCTTTGCTCAGGGGATGTGTGTGTGTGCGTGTGTGTGTGTGTGTGTGTGTGTGTGTGTGTAAAGAGGATATGTTACGCTTGAGATATGTTGCCTTTTAGGCTCTTCAGTGATTTCCAAGAGGCAGTGCTTGCCTTCAGCTTGGGAGACAGTCAGGCCAGAAAGAGATATTTGTTATCTACTTAGAAGAGAGCACTGGAGCGTGGAGGCTGGGAGCTGCCCAAAGGAGAGGGTGTTGAAAGAAGAGAACAGGAGCGAGTCCCCAGCACTCAAACGTACCTCACACTGGAGATGGGAGGGAAGGAGACGTCAGAGAAGGCACACCTGGGAGATGGGAGAATTACCGGTACACGCAGTGATGTGGATGCCTGCGGGAGGAGGAGACAAGGAACCATGGCAAATACTACAGTGCAGTCACAGGATAGGGACTGAGGAGCCATTGAATTTGGCATTGGTGACCTTCAGGGCACCCTGTGAGCAGCAAGGTGTGGAAAGAAACCTGATTACGAGAAGCCAAAGAATGAGCTGGCAGTAAGAATATTTAGGCAGTGTTATGGGCTCAGTTGTGTCCCCCCAAAAGATACGTGCAAGTCCTAACCCTATGACCTATGAATGTGACCTGATTTGGAAATAGGGTATTTACAGATGTAATCAGTTAGGATGTAGTCATTAGGATGGGCTTTTAATTTAATAATTTCAGAGCTGGATCCTGGAAATCACTTTTTGGACCCCTTCACTATAAAGATGAGGCAACAAAGGCCTGCATGGGAATTAGGGATGAGCAACTTACAATGGCTGGTTAGTGAAGGAGTCCTTTCTCAGTAATTAGTATTTTGTGATTTGTGTGTGTGTGTGTGTTTAGGAACAGTGTGAACACCAGGTGAAACCCTATTTTCTCAGTTACACACACCCATGGGAAATCACCTCATGATTGCAAGACAGGCGCTTCTCCCCCTGGTGGCATCTACATGAATTACAGGCAGAGTCCAGCCAGTAGAAAAAAACTGGGGAACAGTGTCTGGGGATCCCAGGACAAGTGCCCACACCTCCTTCACAGGCCCAGGCCAGCTTCTCAGGGACTTGTTTTTTCTTTGACTTAGTCCTCAGGGACTTGAGGAGTTTGTTGCCCCTTCCCCTCCCCATATCCCAGTTTGTGCTCCCCCTGCCCCAGCTCCCTTGTAAAAAATATAGGAACTAGGGAAAAAGTAACAAGAAACTGAAACTTGATCAGTGCTGATTCTGGTCTCCACTTCTTTGAAGACTGTGAATGGAAGGACCACTCCCTACACGCACACAGATATGAAATGCAGGGGTTGTATTTTCCTTCGGCTTCCGCCCCCACCCCTGCCATTCTTCCTACCTCCTGCCCAGGAAAGACTCTGTGACCCCTCTCTAAGGATGACCCCTCTTCTCAGCCAGAATGTCAGGCAAAGCAGAATAAAGCATTGACTGGACTCTGAGGGACATCCCTGATGTCCCCAGACCAGCTGCTGGGAGGATTCCTTCTGGGAATTGATCGCAATCACATCTAAAATGCCAAGAATGAATTGATGTGTGACTCACCACACCTCGATGCCAGCGTTAGAGGCCGGGTTAGAGCCTGAAGAAGTCAGTTTAGGACGAAAAAGAAAGAAGTTCTACTTCCTGCTCTAGTGCTGAAACCATTCTTGGAGCAGTCTGCTAACAGTACATTCTTATGACTGAGAGTAGAGCTTCTCAGAGCAGCTGGGGAGAATGAGTCTAATGCCAGTTATCTATTGCCATGTGACTAAGTACCACACACTTGGAACAACAGACATGGAACATCTGACACAATAGCTGAAGGTCAGGAACCAGGGGCTTCATAGCTCTGGGAGATTGTCCACAGCTGGTGGCTGTGGCTCAGGGTTTTTCATGAGGTTATAGGCAAGCTTTCAGCCAGGCCTATGGACATCTGAAGGCTTGACTGAGGCTAGACCATCCACATGCAAAATGTCTTTCTCACACATCTGTCACCTGGAGGCCCCAAATCTCTGTCATGTGGGCTTCTCCATGGGGATGCCTGAGTATCCTCATGACATGGCAGCTGGCTTCCCCTAAGACAAGTAACTGAAGAGACAGCAGGTCAGAGCCTCACCTTATAACCTAGCCTTGAAAGTGACATATCACTTCTGCTGTGTGCCAGTGGTCATATTACACCAACTCTGTTGTCATGTGGGAGGTGACCATACAAGGGTATGGCTATCAGGAGGCAGGGGTCATTTGGAGACCATCTCCGAGGCTTACTGCATTTGAGATGGTTAACCGAATGGAACTTGTCACTCTGATATATGCACTAAAACTAAAACTTGAATTATTAACACTGTTCATCAGTGGTTCATCCAAGCTCTCCTCTAATTGAGGCACCATGACTCTGAGATTTATGAAAACAAGTATTTTCTTGGGAAGAGTATGATGGTATTGATCCAAAGGCCCATCATTTACTAGCAAACACTGGGCTGTCAGGGGGAAGACAGTCTTCAGGAGAGGAAGCCTGGATATTCAGGGGTCTTGTCCAGGCTCCACTTGCCTGTCAGACAGTCTTCCCTAACCCCACTAGTCTCTGGAATCAGAGGGTCTGGGTCCAAATCCTGACCTCAACACTCAATCATTAGGTGATTTTGGGTACATTATTGAGCCAACCAGAGCCTCGCTTCGCTCACCTATGAAATAGATCAACGTTAACCTCGTCAATTGCTCATAAGGATGATAGGAGACAATGCTACTGAAAAGTGCTGTGCAGGTGGTAGTTTCTGCTATTGTCCAGGGCTATCTCTCTACCTCCCCCCATTCTGCATAGCACTCATAGCAAGGGAGATGGAGAAGGGAGGGCTCCTTCCATTCTAGGGCCTGTGGCTGAGAAAATGCTAATGAAAGACTGCCATCTTCCATTTGGCAGGGAAGGGGATAAGGTACTGAAAACACATCTCAGCACAAGTCCTCAGAGAACCTGTCCTCTCCTGGGCCTAGAATAGTGTTTCCTGAATGTCTGGGACCCTAGAGTCCCAGTTCCAGAGGCTTCACATAATCAAGTGAGAGGGCAGGTTGCCTGTTTTCCTCTGGAGATTTGCAGGAGGGGCTAATGCCATCTAGCCCTGGTATCGCCACTTGGGAAGAATACAGCACACAGCCAGCAAATAAGGGGTAGGAACCCCTTCCACATTGGGTGTATCTTTTTCCTCTTCTGTCTTTAACATGGAAAGCTGAGTCTAGTTCTGAGCCCATTCATTCATTCATTTATTCATTCACCTTCTTGAGACTAACCCACATTATCCAGTATTTGCTAATAAGTGATAGGCCCTTGGGTCTATATTATTATACTTTTCCCAAGAAAATATTCATTCATTCATTTCACTCATTCATTCATTCATTATTGGTTTTTCATTCTACATCACACACTGTGTGGATAAAATCACAGTAATCCTAGTACCCTACCCCATGGTGCCCATCTCCCAGTCTAAGGAAATGAAAAGGGATTTGTAGAAAGGAGGAGATAAACTGGCTCATAGAGGTCAGGATGTGGGTCTCCAGAAACCATCTGGGAAAAGGGACAACAACATAAGCAGAGATAAAGAAATGCTCTCTGCACCTCCTCTTCCTCATCTGAAAGAACTAAGCTGTTGATTCTGCTCTCGTCTCTGTGGACTTGAGACATTGGGGCAGCTGGAGGGCGGTGGGCATTGGCTAGGTGATGGAGGAGAAAGGGTGGGTAGAACACTGGGCAGGCTGGAGGAGGTCATGGAGAACACTCCAGGTCTGCTGAGGAAGCCAGGTTCTGCTGAGGTTGAGATGACTGGAGTCAGAAGCAAGACCCTGATCTAGAGTCTCTCAGGCCTGTGTCCTGCCTGCCCTTTCTCTAGAGCAGAAGCAGCTGGAAGGGAAAAAGGGTGGTCTCCTCAGGGAGTGTCCTTCCTCTCCTCCTGAGTGGGACAGGGTGGCCTGGGAGACCAGATGGCCTGTGTTTAGACCACTCATCTGACATGTGTGAATCTTCCTGATTTTCCTAAGCATCAGAGTCTATTTAAGGTGCTAATAAGAAGGGTCTGGTGCGACTGGCAGTTTGCATCCTGCCCTCCTATGAACCCCAGAGCTCCTCCAGGTGAATTCTTACAGACATTGCAGTTCTTGGTGTAATCTCCAGTATTTTGTCCTGTCAAGGTTTAGTTCCTTCCAGGAGTGACTTGTGACTCATCCTGAAATACCCAGGAACTCAGTTCAGTGTCCCACAAATGTAGGTCATTGGAAAACACCCGCCTTCTTCGTGGATGCAGACATGCACAGAAGACCTGCCCTGGCTTTGCAGGACCAATGAAGATGTGTCTGTAAAGCGCTTCTTGGAGGAGATCTGGGGTCTGAACCAGGTGGGGGCTGAGGAGCTGGAGACGCAACAGGCAGCTCTGCCCACCCCGCAGGTGCTTGGGGCACACAGGGACCGTAGCACTGCTCAGCAGGGCTGTCCTGGGATGTGAGGCAGCCACGCTCAGTGAACCTCCGGGCTCTTTCTGAACTAAGGCTGCATAAAGAAAAGGATCCCATTCAAACTAAGGCTAAATGTTTTTAATTAAAGGAAGGAGCCTGTGGACCAGCTGGTGTGAGGAGGGAACTGGAGCAGGTCACACTGTACTGCCAAGAGGGGTGAGGTGAGGAGCTGGGCCACAAGGTCACCCTTTCCTCAGGGCCCTGCTTAGTTGCCTCTCCTGCGCAGAGGAAAGACAGCCCACCTTTGTGTTGGCAGGAAGGCAGGGTGGGAGAAGAGAGAGCACTTCTGTGCTTTGGAATAGTTCTGACATGGCAGACTGGTCCAGCGCCCCAGAGACCCTCTCTCACACCGGTTTTGACATTGTCTGGTGGAAGCTTTTGGCCCCAAGTGACCTGGCAAAGTGAGAAATAAAATCAGGCTCAGAGGTGGATTATAGCCGGTTGAGGCCCCGGGCACAGAAGAAAATATTAGGCCCCTTAAAAAAGAGAGAGAAAGAGAAACAGGGAAAATAAAAATACATGTGAACCATATTTTTAAATAAATGAAAATATTATGTACCATTAATGTTAAAATTGCACATATGAAACCAAACTTGTTGTCATTAGAAAAGAGTGTAAAGTTGGGGTTTTACGGGGTACTTCAGAAGTCCAGGCCCAGGGCGCATGCCAGGTGCGTCCGCCGTTAAATCTGCCTCTGGTCAGGCTCCAAGTCCCAAGTGGCAGTGAGGCCCAAGGTAACATCTAGAGGAGCTTTTAGAGCCCAAAATACTTCATTTTATCATCCTCATTCCTAAAATTTATATAGCCTTTAACATCCCATCTCACAGGTGAGGCAACTGAGGCTTCCAAGCTATTGGAGAACACTGGCCTTCCTCATGAATGCAGACATGTACGGAGAACCTGCCTTTGCCTTGCAGGACCAGTGAAGATGTGTCTGTAAAGCACAGTTACTTGGGCAGGACCCACAGTAATGACAGCAGAGCCTTCAAGACCACCCAACTCTGAAGTCCAAGGTCTTGGGGCCTTTTTTTTTTCTTTTAGGGATAAGGGCAGCTAGGATGGTGCATGGTGGAAACAGTGTACACACAGCCCTTGGACAGCACATGTAAGTGGTGCTCAATAATTGTAACGCCCTCCCTCACCCAGACTTCCTTTCACGTGGTGGTGGTGGTGGTGGAGGTGGTGTGTGTGTGTGTGTGTGTGTGTGTGTGTGTGTATGGGGGGGTCCCTAAAGGATGATTCTGGGAAGACAAAACATGGAGCACAGAAATCACCTGTTGAGCCCCATGGGCCAGGCTTATAGGCAAGAGCATCTAGGTGTCCAGGTCCTGGATTTTGGACCAGCTTCTTTCCTGGAGGTGAGGTGAAAAGGTAAATGCTATTTACTATCTCCCTTTCTCTTGTGAAGAGGTATACTGAGAATCTGGCAAGGCAGAACCTCTGATGAGTGCCCAGCGCCCAGGTGGTCCTGTTTGACTGCAAATGCCTTGATTCTATGGCCAGCAAGCTGAATGCCACCTCATTGTGCCATCTCCATTAGAGTCACCTATAATGACAAAAATAAGTAACTCAAGCGGAGAGGTCGCTTACAGTCACTGAATGGCCTATAGAGTGAAACCCATCAGTGAGTTTTGCCTGAGGGTCTGCATAGTGCCAAGTGCTGTTTAACTCCTCACTAAAAAAAGGACAGTGACAGATGCATGCAGGTTGTATGGGGCCCTATGACAGACATTGTCATACCCATTTTATAGCTGAAGACACAAAGGCTCAGAGAAGTAAGGTGGTCCAGGGTCACTTAGCTTAAGGTAAAAAAGTTGGGACATTCTCCCTGACAGCTCAGTTTGCCTCGTTCCCAGGCTTTCTGAGATTGGAAGGGTTACCTGGAGTTCAGTGGCCAAATGTTTGCATAGTAGCCTGTGGGAGGATCAGTTCTGTTAAGGAATATCTCCTTCCCAGAATGGACTTAGTGTGAATTCCTGGAACCGGTCATGACAGTAGGAAAATCTTTGGATTTCTAGAAAAAATCAAAATCAGTGATCCACAGTGTTCACCACCCAAAGCAAATTTTGGAGGACAATCCTTTATGTCCAAGAGTCACATAGTAGTGGTCTTATGGTGTCTGCTGTTCCTCAGGCCTAAAGCCAAGACGGGCTCATTGTCTCCTTCTCCTGCTTACTTCTCCTTGGGTCTAGGACAACACACCCTCCTCCAGGGCCACTGGGACAACACTGTCCCCAGTTTGGGGCCCCTGTAAATCAGGGTTCCAAAAAGGTCTGGCAGTGATGGAATGGGGTGTGGCTTGGCAAGGGAACCTGCGTGTTTAGCACAATGACCTGATTGTGCTGCTTGTTCCAACTCAGCAGTGCTCAAATGGTCACATGTCTCCTGGGCAGCAGGTGCTGTGACCTTTGCCCAGAGTTCTGGAGCCTTCCGTGGCAGACTGAGTGCCAAAGAGGAGGAGGGTGGTCAGGCTACCTCCCACTGTTCTAGGATTTCAGAAGCTTATTTTATATCTTGATCAGAGTCTGAGCATACCTCCCTGCCCCTGATTTTATTCAGAGGGTCCTCAGCTGCCCAAAGCAAAGAAGACACAGGCAGACACCATCCCCTGGTTAATGCTAAGGCTACTGAGTTTCTGCTTCAACCACCAGTTGCCAAAAACCAATGAGGGGAGAGCACGGCTGAGACTTTGGCCCAGCGTTTGTCCTGTTATCTGCTGTGTGCCCAGTGCCTGGATGCATGCCATCACAGTGAGGTCATCGGGTTGTCCCCGCCATTCACATTCCTTCCATCAGACATCAGTCTTGCCAACACAAAGGTTTACCAAGCACCGCCTGTGTAACAGGCACTGCTCTAGGCACAGAGGACCCAGAAGTGAGCAAAACTGCCCTCAGGCCCCTTACTTACCTGAGAGGAAGCAGGTGATAAGTGCCATATTTTTCGCTTCATAAGATGCACCTGACCATAGACACACCTAGGGTTTTAAGGAGGAAAATAAGAAAAAAATATTCTGAACCAAATGGTGTGTTAAAATAAAATACCGTATTTTTTTGCTCCATAAGACACACAGGCATTTTCCCCCTTCACTTTTGGAGGGGGGAAAAGTGCATCTTATGGAGCGAAAAATACGGTAAGTGGCATATATAACAAGTCAGATGGTGGAGAGAAGTAAGTGGAGTTACAGGGGAAAGTGTATAACAGTGGGGCTGGAGGATCACTGAAAAAGTGAGTTGAACTAACACTTGGAGGTGAGGGGCGAGCACTAAGTCAATGGGAAAGAAGCAGCAGCTAAAGGTCTGGAATGGGAGCAAACCTGGTGGATGTGAAGACTGCAGAGGCTGGTGTGGTTGTAGCAGAATAAAGAGGGGAGAGGAGACAGACAAGGGGAGTGAGTGGTGTGTGTGCTAGAGCAGGACTTGGGAGGCAGGGGAAGAACCTGTCACATTCTTTGAGTGCTAGGGAGACGATATGAAATGGAATACACTAGCATTTCATGCCTGCCCTAATATATAGAATAATATATTGTATTATATACAGTATTATATATTATTATATGAGAGACACAATAGCAATACATAGGAATTCGCATAGTGTGTATCAGTCTATAGTATTATTGCAACCTATGGGGTTATAAAGTGCTTTCACACACAGGAGTTCACAAGAGCCAACCTAAGGAGATAAGAAGGAATCTGTCCTTTAGCACTGTGGATGGAAAATGAGAAAATATGTGGAGATCATGCTCTTTGTTCAGGGCACAGCTCTGGGAACTACTCCTCTGCACTGTGACCTGAGAGCCAGGACACTGTCCACCTCCCACCTCCATCTTTATAGAGTCAGGAACACCAAGGCCCAGGAAAGGTGAGTGACCTCCTTCTGGTCCTGAGCCTGGAACTCTAACCCCCTGGCTCTCAACCAAGACTTTTTAATATGTCTTGTGTAACTTTCCACCCCTCCCTCATCCTGGTCAGCCTCTCTCTGTCGCTTAGCATTGGGGGCTGCTGTCAGTGTTCAGGCCGGGGTGGTATATGAAATCTAAACCTTGGGCATCTTGACACCCATCCACCTCCCCATCCTGCCAGCTCATCTGTGCAGCCTGTGTCCCGGACAACACCGCCTTCTTCTTTTGCCTGAGCTGACCGCGAGCAGACAGAACTTCTGGGCCACTGGAAGAAGAGTGAGATCAATCAGCCTGCAGTGGCTACCGCCTGCGAGGACACAGGGAGATCGGGCAGAGCCAGCACTTCACGGCACTTATCCTTTACCTAGCAGACCCAGGATGACTTCGGAGGTCCAGGGCTGACTATGACAACATTTCCTGCACCATTGTCATCATCACTTCTCCTGCCCCCGTGCCTCCTCAGCCTGCAGGGAGTTACGGGAACACAGCTTCCCGGCTGCGGGCCGTCTCCACACTGCAGCCAGGAAAATTTTCTAAACCACATGTCTGGTGGTTCCCTTCCCCTGATGAAATCCCTTTACACACTCCTCTTCGCTTTTTAGGTTGTTTAGGGTGAAGTCCAAATTCCTTAACTTGCCTACGAGGACACTTGGGATCTAACCCTGCATACTCTCTCAGTCCCACCTCTCTGTCCCCACCATACCTGTGCACACATGCATCTGTGCACATGTGCGTGCATGCGTGCACACACACGCACACTCTGTCATTGCACTATCATGAATTCAGTTCCCTAAATGTGCCTGGTGTTCCCTGGCCACTGGACCTTCACACGTGGTGTTTTTTGCTTCCCATACCAGAATATTCTGTCTTCACTTCTTCCCATTCTTCTGTTTGCCTGGTTGGTTCCACTTCTTCCTTCAGACCTCTGCTTTGAGGTCCCTTATGAATAGTGAGGACAGTGAGGTGCCCTGCTCTGTGATGTGGGGGACGCCTCCACTGTGGGGGACGCCTCCACTGTCCACTTCAACCCTGTCACAGCATGGAGCACAACCCCTGCAAGAACTGGTCTGTTTGTTCCATGATGACGTGGCTCTGGTTCTGGTCACCACAGCGTTCCCAGGTCCTAGCAGAGTGCCCAGCACTTAGAAGATGTCCAATAAACATTTGTACAATGACATACGTGGAAAGGAAGGGAGGGAAGAGAAGAGGGAGTGAAGAGGAAGGAGAGAAGAGAGAAGGGCTCTGCTGGTGAGAAGGCCCTGGCATTATACTCCCGTCATAATGCAGAGTCAGATTGCACACCAGGCGAGCGCCCTGGGCCTGACTTCTGAAGGACCCCACAAAACCCCAACTTTACACTTTTTCTATTGTAAATGGCCCAATATTTTCTTCTGTGCCTGGGGCCTCAACTGACCTTAATCCACCTCTGCATAATGGCTCCAAATTCTAGTCCCAAACATTTCTTCATTTCTCAACAGTTTGCAAATCACTTTCACACTACCCTGATGATAGGGTGTGAATAATATATGCCTTTAAAAAACAACAACAACTGAGGAACCTGAGAATCAGAGTGGGCGAATGAATGACTTTCCTCGAGTCACACAGCTCAGAGCAGAGCTGTGTCACAAAGCCAGGTCTCTCTAACTTTGAGTTCACAGGATTCTCAGGTTCTGGAACAGAGAGACTAGGTCCCAAGCATGGGGATCTGGCTCTCTTTTGAATCCTGAAGGAGAGACTATAGTGCTAAACTCAGTCATCCAATTTGACCTGTGAAGGTGGCTTGGGGGTCTTGGGGGCCAAGGTCACCTTTTCTTTATTCTCTGGTTAGCCCTGGGCAGTCAAGGATGATCTTGGGGTAAAGGGTATGCCCCCAGCAAGACACCTGCCCTGAGTTTCTGTGTTCCGTGGTCACTGCCCGGAGGATTGCAGAACCTCACCGGCTCCTCTTCTAAGCTGCCCACCCTGCTTACCTGCAAAAGCAATGAAAAGAGAAGGTGGGCGAGGCTGAAAGAAAGCCCCTTGTCCTATTCTAGAGGTGCCCACCTTGTACTCCCACAATTCCATTTCTCATTTCCAACTTCTCCAGGAAGATATTCACACATGTGCACAGAGTTCATTGCAGAACAATTTTATATTAAAAAGATGAGCAATAAATATCCATAGAAATGGGAACAGTTACTTTTGAGATATTACATCCACAGTTTGGGTTCTGATGGAGAAGTTGAAAGGAACAAGCTGTATGTCCTGATGTACAAAGATGTTCAGGACATTGTAAAGGACCTAAAGCAACTTGCAGAGCAAGACTCTTGTGCGGGATGCTACTGTGCGTGCGGAACGCATGCCCTGAAAACACAGTCCTCGTTTCCATGGAACAGGGGAACAGACATAGGATATGAATAGGAAAGGTCTACAAGGGACAAATACCAAATAATAACAGGGTTACCTTAGGCTAAGGGCTGAAGAAAGGAGACATTTATCACCACTGTGAATTGTTTATGATGTATTATAAGCTAAACATAAATGAATAAAAACAGAGAGAAAACTGGTCCCAAAGACCAGTTTTCCCAAAGACCAGTTTTCTGGCTTCTCAAAGAATCAGAAAGTGGCAGTTAGGTCAAACATCACCTATCAGGGAGCTAATTCCTCATACCCCCACTCCCAAGAAGGATGTAGCATTCTGACCCCACCCCCTGGAGCTACAGAGCAAGATCTGGGAGGAGAGATCTCCGGCTGAAGAACTTGGTAGCCCCTCCAGGCAGAGAGCAGAATTTGGTCCACAAATATAGTTTTGGGAACTCTGAGGACAGCTGGGTGCGTGCCCACCCAGAGCTGGGGCCAGGGGAGTGCCCACCCAGAGCTGGGGTGAGGCCTGGGATCTGTTCTCTGGATGTCCAGGGAACCCACAAGTTCTGTTCTCCTCCAACTCTGTCCCCTGACCCCACTGTCACTTTTGGAAACCGTCACTATTTCCTGGTGCCCTGAGTATGGTAACAGTAATACCACCCCTAGGTCTTCGAGCAACACTCTGTCCTCTTTATCCCGTGGGGCTAATTTTACTTTCAATCATTAGCATTTATGAGCGCCCATGTGCTCTGAGCATTGGTCTGCTCAGCCATCCCAGTATAACACAAAGACCACCACTATCTCCATTGCTCAGTTTCAGAGAAGGCAGGTGTCACACAAGTCACACAGCAGGACATGCTTGAGCCAGGATTCCACCTTTGATGCCAGATGCCCAGCTCCTTGGTCAACAGTGACTACCGGTTGTGATGCCCACACTTTCCGCGCTATGGAAGGACAGGCGTGCCGGGACCCTCTCCAACGCGGCCCTCCCCTCCAGTGATCCTGAAGGAGGTGACTCTGCCAGGGTGCAGAAGTCACGGGGCAGATGGGCTCAAAGTCTGCAAGGTGACAGAGTCTGTGGACTAAGAGATCAGAAGCCATGAGGGCACAATGCACCGCGAGGCTCAAGGGCAGCAGCTCAGCACAAAAAGAGGAACTGCTGCTGCACGAGAGAGACGTGCCTGGAAGCGCAGCCTTCTCAAACAAAACTTAGGAAAAGGGACGAGCTTAAGGTTTGAGGGTCTGATGTAAAACGTGGTGCCCGCCACTGATAACATCGTGTTATACAGTCGAAACTTGCTAGGAAATTAAAACTTAAATGTCACCATTAAAAAAATGACAAGTCTGTGAGGTGATGAGGTGTCACTTAACTAGTGGAAGTGCTTTCACACTGTGGACACACATCAAGTCACCATGTTGTACACTTTCAATATCTTACAATTTTTAATACCTTATTTTATTTTCCAATTTTACTTTAATAAAGCTGAAAAATAACAACAACAACAAAAAACATACATGTGTATGAGTCACGCACTCTGCCTCAGAAGGCTGGGTGTCTAAGCTCTGCCAAGGACATGGGGACTCAGTTTGGGGCAGTGGCTGTGATTTTCTTTCATCCTTTCATTCACCTGTCCTCTCTGACAGCCTAGGGCACCCACATCTACTTGTCAAGGGTCAGGCTTCCTCTAACAATCCACTGGCTTCTCCTGAACCTAACAAAGAAAGTTATTTTTTTAGTTTGTTTTCTAATTGGTTCCAATAGCTTTCTTACAGCTATTACTACATCTGCGCTCTGGAAACATCCCATGGTGGGGAGAGGGGATGCTGGCTCAGGGTCCGGATGAGCCTGAATTCAGATCCTGGCTCTACCAGCACTGCAGGGACCCACGGCAACCTCTATATGTCCCAGTTGCCTCAACACTCAGCTTCCCTGGGTGTTGTGGAAAACAAATGAGGTTATATATACACAAGGCACTCGACAGCACGTGGCATTTAGCAATACTTAGTAAATAATGTAGAGATAGCTGCTCAGAGTTCCCTCAAGGTGAGGTGTGTCCATCCTCATATCGGCCAGCCATATAGCACCGAGCATGGCCCTCTCTCTGGGGCCCGGAGACAGAAACTGGGCATGAAGCCCTAACTCCTCGGGGCTCCTCCTCCCGATGCAGGCAGGTAGAGCCGCTGGTCTGCAGCAGAACACAAGATGTCTGACTCGGAAGAAAGCCTAGACCCAGGTCACAGTGTCAGATCTGGAGCCTTCTTTCTGGGGAAGCCACCAGGGTCCTGGGCCTTTCCTCAGGTCCCTGGACACTGCTGAGGATCAGGGGAGGGCAGGCTCTATTCTGTGGTTTGTGCCAAGAGCAGGAACCTCTGGCATCCCAAGGCCATGGAGAACAAAGCCAGGCCTGAGTCCGAGGAAGAGCCCTGTGCCGCCTGGGTTTTTTCCTTGGCACCTTCCCATGAACAACTGTCAGGAAGGCAGCCCACTCAGGTGCCCAGTGTTGGCCTGGGGGGATTCCTGAGCCCCCGGCGTGGGTACCGGGAGGGAGTAATTAGCTAAGGAGAGCAGAATTCCCAACATTTAGCAGGAGGCCTGGGTCACTAGTGCTCAATAGGACTTTGAGTCATCCACCCCCTCCCCCCCCCCATCCTCCCCCAGCTAAGATCCCTGGTGCTTATTTTTCTGGGGCTCTGTTTTCTCATTTGCAAAATAAGCTGCAAAAGGATCTAGCTCATCATTTATCACTTAAAAAAACAACAACAACAAACTACTATTACTAGAAAAAAAACTGCCCTGTGTTACCCACTGTCTACACTGCCCCTTCCCTCTCCTCACCTTCCCGCAGGCTCCCTCCCACTAAGCCTGGAACGGTGGTCTCCCCCAGCAGCTCAGGTCGCGGCCACCAAGGGGCAGCAGGTGGGCAAGGGGCTCCAGAGAGATGTGCCCAGGACACCTCTTTAACCTGAAACCAGCTGGACAAGTGCCACCAGTGGCTTTTTCCAAAGTGCTTTCCGCAACTGGTGGCCCTTTCCTTTCACCTGCCAGGACCTGTATTTCTATTTCTGGGTTTTGAAAGCCTGAAGGGAGGAGAGGAGGAGCATGAGATAATTAATGATTGATCCTCTGGCACAGCCCCCCCCCCCAGGCCTCAGGGCAGGTTGTGGCCATTTCCTGAGGTGTGGGGACAGGGTAGGAATCCTGTGTGGCTGTGGCACTCCTGGGCAGGTGCAAGGGTGGAGGGCACCCTGAGCATTTCTGTGTTCTGCAAACTGTGAAGTCATCAGGCTGGAGGCTCTGCCCTGTGAGGCCCCCCTGCCTGTTGCTATGCTCCCTCTTTCTGATCCCCTCAGGGACACCCAGCCCCCCCCCCAGCAGCCCCCACAGCCACCCCATACCCTTGGGCACTTACTGGCCCTTTCCAGCCAACAGGAAATCACCTGTCCATCACCCAAGGGCTCAGGTGGCCATTTGAAAAACTCACAGTGCTTTGGGGAAAGGATTAAAGGAATCGGCATCTACAGCAAAATTTTAGAGCAGTTTTAACTCTGCCCTCTTGGAAGTACTGCCCTGCCTTTGTTGTCTAATAATAATTAACTTTGTGCAGAGCTGCAACTTTCAAAGGGCTTTCACATCCATAATTCTATTCACCTCACAACAAAGCTAGGAGAGGGCCTCCCCTCCCCACTCCCCACTAGCACCTACATCCCAAAGAAGAGGACACTGAGGCTCCAGCAAAGGAAAGGGCCAGTTCCACAGAGCCAGGGCAGAACCACACACTTCTTCAGTCAAATTAGGAGTGGCCGTTTCCTTCTCAGAGGGTGTTTAGTCCCGGAGGTGTTTCCATGTGGTGGGGAGCAGAGCAGGTAACCAAAGAAAGTTTTGGGGGGCAGAAACCTTCTCCCAAGGCTGGCCTCTCCCAGGGTATGTGGGGCAAGGGGTACAGCCCCATGAGCCACGCTGGAGTTCAAGGGGCCAAGTGGCTTGAGCCAGGAGGTAGGAGTCCAGCTACACCATTAACACTTCCCAGTAGTCACTATAAACTTGGAGCTGCTTGCAAAAGACCCCAAACCACCTGCTTCCCAGCTCCGTCAGCTAGAAGACCAACTCATCCTGCTTTGCTGGGGACTTGGTTTTAGTGCCCAAAACCTACATCCAGAGAACAAACACCCTGGGTCTCGCCCATGACAAGCCTCACTACCAGCTCAGTGCATTTCAGCTGAGTCCTGGGGGGAAAAGGCCATCTTTTGAAGGCTCAGCAGATCAACTTAAATTTAAAAAAACAACAACAGAATACTCACTAGACTTAGGTAGTTGCCTGAGATGGATATTAAACTCTTTGAATGTTAAACCTGAAAGAATATTTGTAACTACAAAGAAACACTCAGATCTGTGGCCAGATCTGTCAAAATGTTAAAGGCAAGCCATAATTACTTTCTCTTCTCTATTTATTTATATATTAGCAACTAAATGAATTTTCTTGGAAAAACACTGGTTTAAAAAAGTTGTAACAAGGCTTAACCCACAGGTTGCTGGTTGACGATCTCGGACATGAAAGGCTTACGGGAATCATATCTGAGATGGGCTGGAGGAAAAGGTGTTGGTTCTAAATTTCCCATTGGCCTGAGAGTCCCTTAGTCACCAATGCAACATTTATCTCGAAATTTTAAGTAACATCAAAGGAAGGCTTGAGATTTTCATTCTTTTTTAAATTTATTTTTTATTTTTAAAATTTTTTCATTGATATGAGAGAGGGAGGAGGAGAGATAGAAAGAGGAAAGGAGAGGAAGGGAGCAAGAGAGAGAAGTATCAATTTGTTTCACTTAGTTGTTCCATTTAGTTGTTCTCTCACTGATTGCTTCTTGTATGTGCCCTGACCTGGGGTCGAACCTGTGACCTCTAGTGTGCCAGGTTGACGTTTTATCCACTGAGCCACGCCGCCAAGGTGAGATTTTCATTAACTAAGAGAATCATGGATTTTTAAAAGTCTGTGAAAAACCTGTAATGTTTTAAAATATATATATCTCAACCTCTTCGTTTTGCAGGGAAGGAGGCTGGCCCCAGGGAGTTGCAGTGCCGTTAATAATCATTTTCTTGGTCTTGGTAGAAAAGAATCAGGAAATGGCAGGCCTGCTTTCCCACTGATACCAAAAAGCTGGGTTTGCGCGGAGCTGGAGCTGCTGACTGACTCACTGGTTCCTCCTGCCTGTGGGCCACGCGCCCCAAGAGAGTGTCTGCAGAGCTGCCTCCTGTCACTTGTAGTTTGGGAAGGGATGCTTTTAAGGTGTGTGGAGGTAGGTTTTATACACTAAGTTTTCATATTGAAATGACTTTTTAAAGATGAGCTCACAAATGGGACAGGAATGTTTTGATGATTTACTGTTTTTTGTCCTTTGAGAACTTTTACCAATAAATGGGAGTGGAGGAGCTTGGTATGTTAAGCAGAACAGCATAGGCAAGGATAGATGCTTGAGTTCCACGGTCCCTGGTACCTCTTAGCCCCTCTGTTAGGTGGCCCCTGTGAGGTTTGCAGAACTGTTGGGATGAGGGCTTGTTGGGTTCACCCTGGAGCACAGCCTCCCAGGTGGGAGGGGAGCCTCTTGGGTGTCCATACTTCATAGCTCCCCGGCAGAAGCAGCAGGGCCAGCTGCCACACGGTGGTGGCAGCTACAATGAGGTCCACTTCCATCTCAACATCCTTCCAGCCTCTCTCCAGAGTCTGACCAGAGAAGTGGAGTGTCTGGACATGTGGAAACCACAGAGAAACTGTAAATAACAATTTTAAAGAAACTTTAAAAATAATAAAGCATCTACTATTTTTGTTTAGAGACATTCACAGATGTATGGGGTCCATTTGGGGTCATGCGTCTTCTTTTTCTTTATACAAAATGATTAATTTCTGTTAAACTGAGAAACAAAGAAGTCTGGGTGAGAGGAGAAGGTGGATTAATTTAAAAGGTAAAACTTTTTTTAAAATTAAAAACAATTGTGTGAATTCACACACACGCACACACACCTGAATAATCTCTGTCCATTCTGTCCCTTCACTTCCCTCTCATGCCAGCACCTCTGTCCTCTGTGTTACAGAGCAGCCCTTCCAGGCCACACAGCCCCTCCGGAACAGGGAGCACCCCTGTCCTCTCGGCTGTCACCCCGAGTCCAGGAGCCTTACCTGAGACTGGGGAAGCACCCAGACCTTGCCCCCCTCCGTGCACACACACAATGTTGCCTGTACTCTCTACCTCCCAGTTTTTGCCGCCACTCAGTGCTCCTCAATCTTATACAGGAGATCCTTCTTATCCACACCCAAGCCCTCACCTCCCCAAGGCTGCTGACCTCTGCAGACAAAGCCAGAGGTCAGCTCAGTCCTGTCCCTTTCTAACACCCTTCCATGTCGAAGTAAAATCTAGGCTCTCACTCCAGTCCTCTGAACTCTTCTCCTAAGTTCAAAATCCTCAGAAAGCAAGAAAGAGGGCTGGCACTGTGTGTGTGTTGGGAGAGAGCGAGGTCCAGCGAAATAGGTTATGTGACCACTGTCGTTAACCTAATAGTGTGAGGGTGTGGACCCCATCTGTTGGTAAGAAGGGAATGGCCTCAGGTGCTATTCAAGGTTCTGCCCTGGAAGAGGTCCACACCAGTGCTGAGAAGGTAAGCAGCTTCTACTTTCAGAAGCAGGTATAAACACGGAAGTTCTCTCCTATGGAAGAAAAGGCCCTTTGCAGGTGAGCAGACCAGGAGTGAGGAGGACAGTGTTGCAGAGCAGCCAAGCCTCTCACTTCTGGTGGTGGGTGACTCCAGGAAGACCCAGAGGCCCTCCTCTTTAGGCCCTGAGGTCTCCATCATCCACTTCTTAAATATTTCTAGGCCTGCTGAGTTAGGGCTCAGCTGCCTCCCTCTCCTCTCTCTGCTGGAAACAGAAGCTCCAGAGAATGTTTCTAACTCCTGAGTCCACTCAGCCATGTCCCCCTTGCAAAATCCTCCCCTTCTCGCACCCCCCTGCACCCAGCCAGCCAATCCGCGGGCTGCGAGCCTCTCCAGACCCTTGTCTCAGGGCCCTGGCGGGATAAAACCGGTGGCGATGCCTGGTAGATGGGAACAAACTTGGGACAGAGGAGAGACACGGGCCCTGCGCACCCTCGCAGAGGATCCAGGCACCGAGGGCCTGAGGCCGCCCACCAGGTAAGCTGCTCAGGGCTGGCTGAAAGCTGGCTCAGGGAGAGGGGTGATTCCATAAAGAAGAGGGTCCCAGGAGCCTTTTCCCTCCCAAGTTAAACTGGGTGAGGCTGGGGCGGCAGAGGAAGAAGGCACCTGGGCTGGAGTTGGGACTTTTTTCAGACCCCCAATCCCGGACCCTCCCGACCCACATGTATGTGTGCTAGGCCAGGCTGTTGGCCACACTTCGCCAAAAACCCTTCGACTCCTGCCACGCGGCGAAGGCCCGCGGAACAGGGCCTGGGAAGAGGTCTAAGGCAGTAGACACGCGCTTATGCCCCTTCTCCTGGGTCTGCAGGACAGCAGCGCCGCGGGCGCGTCAGGGACCTGCGTGAGGACTCCCTGAGCCCCGCGCGGGCCGCAAGCGATCATCGGCGATGCCTCACAACTCCATCAGATCCGGTAAGGACGAGCGTGGCCGGACCCGAGCCCCGCGTCGCCGTGCGTCCGTGCGTGCGCTCGGGTCGGGGGGCTGCGGGTGTGAATGCCGGGCTCGCTAGACCCCCTGCGCGGGGACGCAGCTGGGCGCCTCGGGCCTGGCTCGCTTCTGCTACCGCCTAGCTGCTCTCGGGGCCCTGAGATTCGCTTGGCCTGGCCGAGCTACTTCCGCAGGCCTTGGTTTCTGCCGACCACATGGAGTAGTGAAGAGCTCTCCTTGGGGTCAGAGAGGTGTCCCTCGAACCCACGACCACCTGGCATGGCCCGTGAGAGTGGGCTGCGCCCTACTGGACTTGTAGCTCCCCTGCCCCGACCACTAAACCCTTGTCTGGATGCACGCAGCTCCCCTAGATCCCCTGGTGGGACTGAGAGCCCCGCACACCTCTTATGCCAGCGGGAAAGGAGCCCATGGTCGGGATCCCGAGATTCGTGAGTGAGCTTGGGGGTTCGGACTCCTCCTGGCCGAGCACGGGGCAGGCGGGGAGCCGCGCGTGGGGTGTCCGGCTTGCGGGGACTGAGCTTTCCCGGTGCCTAACCTCTTCCCCACCGGCGTTCGGGCTCAGAGCCTTCAGAAGCCCTCGGGATCCCTGGCCGGGGCACCTGCTCTCCATCTCCTGGCCCAGGCAGGGGAGGGGTAGGGGCGAGGGGTTTGTGTGGGAAGGAGCCTTAGGACCAAGCTGGTGGGCGCGTTGGGCACTGCCGCCCCGCGCGCAGCAAGTGTGGACAGCGGGCAGAGGCGCGGCCCGGCCGCGGTGATGGATGGTGCCGGCTCGGCAACGGGGAAGGCGATTTATGGGGCCAGGGCGCAGCGCTATCGATTTGGTCCGGCGAAGTGAAATGAAATCAATATTTCAGATGAATTCTAGGCGAATATGAAGTCCGCTTGGCAAACGGGACATTTGTTATAATAAGGAGGGTCGGATCTGCGAGGCCCGCGGCTGAAATCTCTATTTAGCGAGAGCGCGGTGGTCCAGCGTCGCGCGCAGCCTCGGACCCCGGGGCCCAGGCCCCCTGATGTGGGGCGCCGGAAGGTTTCTTACTACGGTTTGCAGCGTGGCGGAGATCCACTCAGCAGCACCCCCCCCACTGCTATCCCTCCGCGGGAGCCGGGAGGAGACCCGCGTCTCCTCTCGCAGCCCCGGGGACCTAGCAGGGCTGCCAAGCACGCCTTGCCCAGCCGCACCCGGGCGCCGCGCGCACTCTCGGACCACTCCCTGAGGCCAGGACCATATTTTTGCCCCTTAGTCTTTAGCCAAATCAGGTACAGCACGGGGCGTCGCCCGCCTCAGGAGCAGGGCCGTCTCCGAGGCCGAGCGCGCGCCGGGCGCGGGATCTCACGCCGGGCTGATCCAGCAGCTTCCACTCCGCTCCCGGGGTAGCTGCAACCCGCGCCCTGCGACTTGCTCTTGACCTTTCTGGCGGTGGTAGGAGTGGGTGCTCTCGGACTCCGAATTTACTGCCCTGGACCAGACATTTTGAGAAATCAGAGGAAGTCGCAGTCCCTTGGGCTGGCTTGATTTTATTTTTTGCTACTTATTTTAATTCTAGACGCACTCATTAGAATAAATGGGAATAAAAGAAGGAAAGAAGAAAGGACACAATTTATCTTTATTTTAAATCAACAACATGCCCAGATGATGCGCAGATTCTCGTGAGCTCAGACACGATCGCCCTCGGTTTGGGGAGGGAGCCGTGCGCCCGGCCGGCGGCGGGCCGAGGCATTTTTCAGAGGGACTACCCTCCCCCCGCAACAAAAAGACCCAAACAAAGAAATAAAGCTGAGCAGGAGGGAAAATGAGAATTTCTCTTTTAGTTTAATTCACTGCTAATAAAACACGAGAGAACTGCCTAAAATGCAGCTCAGATGGTGCCAGGCTGCCCTGCTCTTCTCTAACCCTCTGCGGGCTGACCCGAGCGAGGACCGTCTTCCGGGGCAGTTTTTGCGTCGTTGCCCTGTGTGTAGAGCTCTATCCGTAAACGGATCCTTCCTGGTTTTTAAAGCCCATTTTCGCTTAGGTGTTGGTAGCTTCCTTCCGCCAACACTTTGGTTGCTGAGGGGCTTCATCTGGAGACCCCCCATTTAAGTTTCCTCAGGGACAGGACCTCACAGGAGCAGGGCGGACGCACGGGTTCCAGGGACCCGAAACTCGTGTTCCCGAGTGTCCAGCGCGCCTCTGCGCTCTGCCCCGGGCCCACCCTCGGCTACCTCTCGGCTGATGTCGCTTTGTAGAGAAGTATTAATATCTGTGTATATGTTTTGTACAGCTTTTTTTTTTTTTTTTTTTTTTTTTTTTCTGTAAGGATGTGGAGAGCTAATAGAGAATTATTGTAGTGTGCCCTGGGTAGCAATGGACTGAACGTTCCGTAAAACCCACTGTACATTTTGTAACATCGGGGATCAAAGAGCCTCTTAGGCAAAGACATTTTTTAAATATTCAAAGATGCATGGAAAATGATAAACGCCACACAGATATTAAACAATACTGTGTCAGCGAAGAAGAGAGTTTGGCAAAGCAAGCAGGGTTGTCATCAAAAGTTATGTGGAACAACTTGCTGCAACCCTGTCCCCCAGCTCCTGAAAATCAGTTATTCAAGTGATAAAATGAGACTTCAGATTTCGAAGTATCATATCTCCAACTCCCCAGATCTGAGCTGGGAAGCCCTGTGCCCTTCTCTGGGCTTTAGAAAGGAGGTAAACTGCCAAATACATTTGGGGAGTGTGTTTTCTTTCCAGGTTTCTAGTCTGGGTTAAAAATAAAGTCTTGGTCTGGAAGAGCATAAAGAGGTATTGGGGTTCCTCAATTCATCTTTGTTTCAAGAGGGTCCATCCTCCCACCCTCCTCAATGCAAGTTAATTAGGAGATAATTTAGCTACCTTGTGAATTAGTTTTAAGATAAGTATCTTTTCAAGCTTTGTCACTTTAATTGCTTCACTGATTGATAAGAAGTAATTATTTCTAATTGACACTTTTTGATGTCTATTGGAAGCATTTATTTGGGACTTTTTTTTGGAGTGGAAGGAAAGTTAATTAATTTTATCTGTCTATACCCAAAAGGATTCTGCCAAATTTTGCTGAAGAGGACAAAGGAAGGGAAGGAACAGCACAAAAATCAATCTCATGGAATTTTAACTGCTAGAGATATTTTTGATCAAAGGAGAGCATCTACTGTTATAATAGTATGTCAGAACTTTGTATTTAAGGCTTCATATCTCTCATTTTAATGGATACAAGTTATATGGGTTTGTTTTCTGTGGGTATGCAGTGTTCACATCTCTTTATATGCTGACTTCATTTTGGAGGTTATTCTGCTTTGTAATTAATTTTTGTGAAAAGTAAAATCCATAGCACTCAGTATGCTTTGAATAAATGGGATTATTTTTATAAGTGCTAGTTATAAGAAAGATTTACTAATAGCCATCCTTGTTCTGTAATTATTGATGGAATTGAGTATAAAGGTGAAACTTACGGTGACATGCCTTTTCATACCTAAACCTCGGAGTAAACAGTTTAATCATTCATGCCCTCCAGAATGTTACTGTGAAAAAGAAAGAAGGAAAGGAATTAAGAAAGAATGGAAGGAAGGAAGGAAGGAAGGAAGGAAGGAAGGAAGGAAGGAAGGAAGGAAGGAAGGAAGGAAAGGAGGGAGGGAGGGAGGGAGGGAGGGAGGGAGGGAGGGAGGGAGGGAGGAGCTGAAAGGAGGCAGTGGAGGTCGGCAAAGGGAGAAGGTGGCTGGAAAATAAAAAGATAAGAACTTATTTCAGAAACGAAGGTAGCCAGGTGCATGGAACCATGGCCATTCAATACAAGAAAATTGAAATTCTACTTTAAAACACATCCATTTGAACACAGTTTCTACCATTGCCCTTGTCCTTACGCAACTCCTAACTCTAACCCCCACAGGACCCTCCTCTTTTTTAAGCATAAAAGAGGCAAGATCTTTGGGAGTCAGCTGGTTTGGATCTTTCCTGTCTAGATGTCAAAGTGCTGATCTGTGTCCGTGAAAAGGGAGCAGAAACTATGCATTGAGCTCTGGGAGCTTATAAAGAGATTTGCGTGTTTATTTTATTATTAAAGCTCCCGTGGTCCTTATTCCTAGTGTGTACCCACAATCTTTTCGTGGATAGACTTATGACTCACTGACACAGGAGGATTTTTCCATGCGTGCATGTCTGAGAGCGGCACAATCTAACCAGGTGCCCTCCTGTCAGGCTAATTTCAGCCAGTGCCTTTTTCAATCATTTATTTGTAAAGTCTTGCTTGCTTTTAATGATGTTTCTTCCGGATCACATGGAGCTACAAGAATGAGGAAACATTTTAGATGAAAAAGAAATTTAAGATGTACAAATAGCAGATAATATCACATACCAACCTCACTATTAGTGAAACTGAAAAATATATAAATAATGCAAAAAAAATCAGCAAGGGAGAGCTTAGTAATGGAAAATTCCCCTGCAATTAAACGAAACAGTAATTCAGTGGAGATATGCCTGAATGAATTAGCATTTATTAATTGGTTCTCATAAAAACAATGTATGTGTGTATGGTTGCAATTGTGTTTAAAGTATCTATTTTTCATAAGGAAAGTTTCTCAAATATTTATTTCAAATTATGTAGTGATCACATTCTATTTTTACAAAAAGTCCCAGTTCTCTCACTGGTGAATTTTAGTGAGTGTAGAGATAGGGACAGGAGCCCCCATTCAGAGGAGAAGAATGAAGCTGCCTTGCTTATCTTGGGACATTTCCAAGTGTGAAACCAGGTTGTTGGCAGAGTCTGCTATGCTTAAAGACATTAAACCTGTCCAGTGAACTCCTAGGTGGCTCATCCACTCTGGGGTAGAACTATCTGAGGCAGAGGAGCTGCTCCAGTGGTTGTCCCCCCCACCCCACCCCCACACACACCAACCTGCACCAGCTTTCTCCCTGCTCAGGCAGCAACTGCAGTGTGTAATCTCAGGAGGAGCCTGCCCGGCTGGACTGTGCAGGGATGTGTTTACTCTCTCTCACCACAGTTGGTCTGTCTTCATTTCTAAGCATTTTAAAGCTGCTGCACTTATCAATCCAAAAGGTGCAGTGCTCCCAGTTGAGCAAAGAAAGCTTTGAGCTCTGTGCTTCTGAGTACACAAGGAGCCAAAGGATAAAAGAAACAATTTTCTTTACAAAGAAAAAGATGATTTTAACAGGAGGGGGCAGGGGAAAGTGCCCCCATTCACGACTGCACTTTGATTTTGTTTTGAGACTTGAGGAAAGGTGGAGTCACCCAGCCCCCACTTCCTTCAGGGATAGAACTCAAGAATGTAAAACACCTTCTAAAGAGAGGAGAATGCAGCCAACTCTCAGCGTTCTTGGGGAAGTGATTCTTTCTGGGTTCACAGTGAAGCGCCTTAGCCCAGGTTTTTTGGAGAGAAAGCTAAAGATATTCTGCCCGGGGATGCACCGTGACTGTTTCCAGCAGAGAGGCTGGGTTCTCTTTGAGGGAAGGGGTACAGAGAGCCCCAATCCAAGGGTTTTCATTCCTGAACACTCCCAGGCCAATCTCAGCTCATCCAGGGCGTGGTCAGAAACCCTGGGTGGAGTTCCTGGGTCCGGTTAGGCAGAGGCATCCAACCTTCCTGATGTGTCTGTAGCCATGCCACTTTTAAGTAGACTTTTTTTTGAGAGTAAGTTAAATAAAGTTGGAGGCAGTGAAACAAAGGAAGGGCCTAGAATAAAAGGAGCAACAAGACAGCCTAGATGGAGCTGCTTTGGCTCACTGGAGAGTCAGAGAAAAGGGGGCCTTGGTGACAGGTCGAGGGGTTGGCCCAGGACGAGCTGCCGCTGTTCACTGCTCCCTGGTTGCAAGTCTCCTGAGGAGCCTTAGAGTTTAGGAGACACACCCCTGTGAGGGGAGTAAAGGGGAAGGAAAGGTGCAGGCATGCTCCTGGGAGGGAGAGAGCCACTTTTAAGTAGATCTTTGAGTTTTTATAATTATTTCCTCAGGTCCAGAGTTAGAGAGCCACTTTTAAGTAGATCTTTGAGTTTTTATAATTATTTTCTCAGGCCAACTAGCTTGTTTGGGTTTCTGAAAGCCCCAGCCAGGTATGGACACAGCAAAATAATGTCTCTTACATGGGCCCTGCACCAGAACAACCTTCACAGGCAGTTTCTATTTTACATGCACAACTCATGTCACTGAGTCTGGACTTTACAGTGACTGCAGCCCCCTCTCCAGGAGTCTGCTTCCTGAAGCATGTTTCCCTGGGCAGGGGGGTATTTGGGTCCGGTTTCCGTGCTGGCTCTTGAGTATCCTCCTATAATCACAAACACCGCATAAGATGCCAAGTATGATGAAGGCTCAGCACAGCCAGCCCCAAGCCACTCCAGCTTTGCCCATACCACTCATATCTAAAGAAAGAGCTGAGTGTGCTCTGGCACCAGTGAGCCCTCATCAGCAAACATGAGTGTGATTGTTACCTTCGAGGCTGCCTTAGGTATGGGATTCAGGACTCTGCAGGTGCGAACTGTTGCTGACACTCTTGCCGCTCAGACAGGCTGATAGGACTCAGCTCCCGTTTTCACTGTCCCTTTCTCAGAGTCCAGCTTATCACTGGTAAGTCTACTGAGGACTGGGCCAGAGCCCTTGGTGAGAGGGCACAAAGGTCAGTACGACAGTGGTGGCAGTGGGCAGGGCCTTGGGTGTCTCAGCTTATTTGCCTCTTCAGTGTCTCCAACTCTCCGGCTCAGTTAAAAAAAAGGGGGGCTACTCTTTTTAATCTAGTTCTCAGTCTTCCTATCCGCAAAATGGGATATGTGGTCTCTAGCTAGACATCACCCCTGAAGGTCCCTCTTAAGAAGGAAGGGAAGGATTAACCAGCAGGAAAGGCAGAGAGAGGGGATTTCTTTGAATGCATCCCCCCCAGGGCTGCTACGTAGCAGCTATCCACTGGGCACCTTAATAAATTACAGGCCAAAAAGGAATTTACAGCCTGACCTGTGGTGGCACAGTGGATAGAGTGTTGACCTGGAGCCCTGAGGTCACCAGTTCAAAATCCCGGGGTTGCCTGGTCAAGGCACATGTGGGAGTTGATGCTTCCTGGTCCTCCCCCTCTTCTCTCTCTCTCTCTCTTTCCCCACTTCTCTAAAATGAATAAGTAAAAAGTTTTTTAAAAAGGAAGTTTATCCTGGGCACCTCTAATCCATACTTGGCCTCCCTATTGGGTCCATTTCAGAAACAAATGGCCCAGTGGGTGTAATGGTATGGTGAATCAGCTTCAGAGTTACTGAGAAGGCCTGTCCATGGAGTCAGGGTCATCACTGGGCCCCCGCCATGGGCAGCGAGCATTGGGCACTTGAGGCTCAGTTTCTCCACTCCAGTTCACAACCTAGTGGTGTGCTCTTTCGGGACCTCGTGTAACATTGACAGGAAAGAGATTTATTTTAATGTTTCACTTCTTCACTGTAGAGAGTGGGCTGGTGGTGTTTCTCAGGTGAATACTATTCTGTAGTTCAAGCAGCTTGAGGAAAAAAATTATTTTCTCTCTTTTTTTAAACTTTTTTTTCTCCTACGTCAGCCACAAGGCTCATCAGCTTTGTCTTCCATTCTGTTCTCCTAAGTGGCCTTGGAGTGACCTGAGTACTTAGTGCTCATTAGTCCCCTGGGACATATTGTCGCTGTCAGACCAGCATAGCACAGAGGTCAGGGAGCTGGCTGCGTGATGCATCTGAGAGGGAAACAGCTTAATCTGCTGTCATCACGGGAACTGTGTTTGCACAGACCCTGGGCCTGTGTGCTGCGTTCTCAGCTTCCCCTGGAGGAGCCTGGTTATTCCAGGGTAAACTCAGACTGTGAGGTGACAAGAGGGCGACTTTTGACATCACAGTGAAGCAGATCCTGTGGCAGCTTCCCCATATCTGCAGGATCAAGAGGGGCTGGCCTGGGAGGCTTTGACCTTGACCTGACCTTGCTGCTTTCTCCCTGTGTGACCTGAAGCAAGTCAACTATCTCTCTGGCCTTGAATTTCCTCATCTGTATAAAACATGAAGACGGTTCCAGGCCTCGAGGAAGAACTGAAAGTTAGACCCATATCCTCGCCTGGCTCACAGCAGTAACTCAGGAACTGTCCCCTGCTCCATACAGTGGTCACCAGGGAGGACAGTCTCCCTGGTGTCTCCTCCAGGACAGGTCCCCACACCCCACATTTTCTTAATATTTTCTGTGAAACTTTCCATGAATAACTTGAAACCCAGTGTCAAAATTTGGTTTCAGTTAAATTTTAGGATAGGTAATTTAACATTCCATGCAGACAAAATAAATGACCCCCTGCCCAGGGGTCTGGACTAAGTGAAAGGTCATGTGGCGAGTGCTGGGGCCGAGCCTGTGGCCAGGATCAGCGGCTGCTGCAGCCCAGTTGGAAAAGCACTTCTTGTTTCATTTAACCAGAAACCCAGTCACAGGGGAAGCACCCAGGCTGGTGATAGAATGGGCTGTTTGTAGACTTTATGTTGGAATCCAGAACATTCTAGGGGGTTAGTAGAATTGGTCTTGGAGGAGAGATGAGCTGAAAAGGGTGTGCAGATTTCTGTGTGAAACTAAGACAGGACCATAAGAAGACTTGTTCTGAACTGACATAGAACCATATAGTTCTTTACTTTTTAAATGAAAATTCACTGATCTTCTGTCTTCTTTTCTCTGCCTCCCCACCCCCATCTTATTTTTTTTTCTTTTTTAAGTGAGAGGAGGGGAGATAGAAAGACAGACTCCTGCATGCATCCCGACCAGGATCCTCCTGGCAATCCCTGTCTGAGGCCTATGCTGGAATCAACTGAGCTATCCTCAGTGCCTAGGGTCAATGCTTAAATCTATCAAGCCACTGGCTGTGGGAGGAGAAGAGAGAAAGAAGGGAGAGAAGGAGGGGTGGGGGAGAAGCAGATGGTCGCTTCTCCTGTGTGTCCTGACTGGGGATTGAACTCAGGATGTCCTTACACTGGGCCGATGCTCTATCCACTGAGCAAACCGTCCAAGGCCATGTTTTTCTACTTTGTGTAATACTAATCTAGCTTTCACACGCTACAAACCCTGGTTGACATTTAAAAGTCTGTGATTGGCTGAGCACCAGATCACTGGCCCTGGCTCTATGTCATTCCTCAGCACTGGGATGGCCCTGAGTACTGTCACAATGGGGTGGTTTGGAATGGAGCGACCTCCTACTTGTCCTTGGTGTCTGGCTGTGACGTCTAGGTGGGAACCAGGAGAAGGAATGAGGCTATGGGGGTGGGGGTGGAGCAGGAGAGATGCTGGGCTCAGGTTAGGAGCCAGCTGGAATCCGAGGGCCAGGGGTTAGGTGAATTCAACAGGCCACCCGCTGTGTGCAGGGTGTCATGTCAGCAATGGTGGTATTTGCCGCCAGGTTGTCAAGGTAGGTGGCTGGATGAGAAGCTCCTTCATAACCAGGAGCTAGAGTCTTGTGATTCCCTCTAAAGTGGACAAACTACCACCACAAGGGGAAGGAATCAGAATACACAAGTCATTGGGGGGACGAGGACTGGGAACTAACACCCTGGTTGGTGGGCACACCAAAGCCATTTGTCTGAACAGTCACTCAGTACAACCATGCTGTTGCCAATACCAGATAAACCTCATCCAGCTTTGAGACTGGTGGGTCCTGGGGAGCTCACTGTTCCAGAAAGGCAGCGGTGAGTCTGTAGGATCAGCTGTCTCCACTATGGTCTCCACAGCTCTAGACAGAGGGTGGCTGGTCAATGCCCGGCAAAACATTGCAGAGCTGTAAGAGACGGGAGACGGGCTCCCTTCTGCAAAATGCTTGCTGGACACTCCGGGGCAAAACCCCTTGCCTTCAGAGGTCTGCAGATTGTAGGGACCCCCTTCTGAACCTCCCGTCTCCTTGACGGTCCTTATGTTCTGTGATGACATGACACTGTCCACACCA
Source organism: Saccopteryx bilineata (assembly GCF_036850765.1). NCBI lineage: Eukaryota > Metazoa > Chordata > Mammalia > Chiroptera > Emballonuridae > Saccopteryx > Saccopteryx bilineata. Next base: position 148,190,835 of record NC_089492.1, on the reverse strand, counting down.
CGGGGATCCCTTGAGAACCCCTCTTCTACTGGCCAAAGCTGTCTGGACAGGTGCCTCTCACTGGGCCTCAGACATACCCTTTTAAAGGTGGGACCGGCTCCTAGGAGTCTAACGACTACTCATTTGCTGTCCTCAGGGCCTGGTTGATCCTGTTGGCTGGAAGGTGTCTATCTCTCTGAGGGATCTGATGCCAGGAGCACATCGTACCCCTGCCCACACTGCTCTCCATCCCCTCATCACTGTCTGTACCACAGTGTAGATACAAATGTGCCCAGCCTCTTACTGTTTGTGTGTGTTTGCCATTTCCCGTGTCAATGTGCCTGTCTTGAGGCCCGGGAGCCCATCTTCCCCCTTGTTGACTGGGCCTTTGGAGTTGGAGACATCTAGTTTTTCATCCCCTTCAACCACATATACCTGTGTGACCTCACTAGTAAAGGGGACTTGGAGCTTTTTCCTCTGTAGGCTGCTGAGGAATAACTGAGCTCCTGTTTGTGAAATGCTGAGCCCTGGGTTTCCCACATCCCGGCATCCATGACCCCGTTCCTCCTCCCTGCTCCTCAGAGCCCTGGCCACTGCATTTTTATGGCCCGTTTTGTTTGCTCCGTGGCATGGGAATGTTGACCTCTGCAGCTCTCACCTTGTATACTTGAGCTGCCTGGGTGCCCGGGAGGGTGCGCTTCACACGTCCGAGGAGCTTCAGAGGTTCTCCTTACACCCATGGTCCACTGGACCCAGAATGGGGGCCAGGCCTGAGGGGCTCCCGGACAAGGAAGTGGACATACAGACAGACCTGCCTTGTCTAGCCCCACAGGCTTTGAGGCAGAGCAGGGCTTTACACTGACAGCCAGGGGGGTGGAGTGGGGCTGGCCCGGCCGAGGGAGGGCTGATTGCTGCCTACTCTGAGAGCACTGACCTGGGGGATGAAAAGTGGCCTCTGTTGATATGGACTAGTGAAGCTTGTACACGCACACAGATGCTCACATACACATATACACATTTGTGTGCATACATATGCATGCACATACACACATGCAGAAATACACATGCACACAACACAGATGCACACATACACACGTATGCACACATAGACACAACACATTCTCATACACACAAGTGTAGAGACACACATACACACATGTACAGTCAAGGCTGGGACTACAGTGAGGAACAAGGAGCCCAGGCTGCAAAATGTAGGAGGCTCTTGCTCGCCAGCTCAGGCGAGGGCAGAGCCCGTCTGAGAGCGAGGGCCTCCTTACGATTCGATTCATATCCTGGATGCCTGCTGTCCTTGCCCGGGTCCCCTGTGTATCACACACACTCGCATACACATAGACATACTCTCACATACACGCATGCACAATACTCACCCCTCTCACATGAATACACTATGAAGGAGCTTTTACAGAGTGCATGTATTCAGAATGCTGTCCTAGCTCTGTGGTGATAATCATGAAGGCCAGAGAAACCCCTGCTCTCACAAACCCTGAGAGATGAGGTCCTGAAATCACAGGGGCAGTTGATGAGTCTGGGTTGAGTCCACAACTGCTGAGAAGGCTCCCATCATGGACATGGTAGGGAAAGTGGGGTCCAAGATACTGGGGAATCTGCTCCATGCTGTGGATCAGATCTGGTCAGTTTAGTCATGAAGTCACTGATTTGTGACCTCCTTCTTCTTGCTTGGCTTTGAAGCCCAAGCAGAGGAACTTGGGAGTGCAGGCACACCTCCCCAACCCCCCACTTAACTTACAAGACATGGGTGGTCCTGGGGCCCCTACAGAGACTTTGTTCTTAGATGAGACCCGGGAACATTCATTTGCACAGTTCACTTGTCTGGCCAGTGTCAAATCTGCTAGCAATGATTGCTCTCAGGGGTTTGTGGTGGCTCTTCCTAGATGGAGACAGAATCATTTAGTAAATATGCAGCAGCAGCAGGACTTGCCTGCTCTAGAAGCTGGCCTCTTGTTCCCCTAAAAATGACGACACTGAGGCGGTGTGGCCTGCCACTGACTGACTCCTCTACACGGACCAAGAGATGTGTTCTCTAACATTCTGCCCTCAAGAATTGTCAGGAGCTCGGCCCTGAGCCTGTCCTCACCCAGCAGCCCTGTGAACATACCTCTGCTCATGAACTCCTGCTGGAAACGTGAGCGTGGTCTGTCACGGGGACACACATGCTGGTAGCAATACCAAAATGAACTGATTACTACAAACTATATGGTGTCATCATGAATGCTGCATACATTTGGTCAACAAATGTTTATATAAGTTGCATAAGTCAGTGACTATCAGTGTTTCTTGCAGAGCGGGCAGGGATGCTCGTGGAACGAAACTGAACAATAGTGACAGAGAAAAGTACACTTGTGAAAAAAACTTTCATGTTAAAGGTGAAATTTTGTTTGATTAAAGGCCACAACCTCATATCCTCCTTGGGACCTCAGATCTGATTGAGCAGCACGTCGTAGTTTTCGTTTCCACCGTGTTGAGCTACCCTCTGGGGACTTTTTTGCAGAACACTGGGCATCGCCCTGTAGGTGCCTGTCTCTTGACCAGTGCCAGAACAGCTGGTGTGGATGTAAGCTGGCATTGTCTGATGTACATACAATGGTTGTACTGCTCAATGCTGTGAAATGATGAGATCTACACGACTGTGTCAGAAGCAGCATTTCTAGCATGGAGAGTTCACCCTGTACCATCCAAGAAAGAGCCACACCCCCTAGCCCCTCCTCTCACCTTTCCTTTTCCTGAAAACATCCCTCCTTTTCGGGCACATGGTACAGAGCATGGGTTAGTCCCGTAAGGAATACAGGGGCTTTGTGGTGTTGTACAGACACAGATAGGAAAGGTGGGCTGCTGGGCCTGTGTCTCCTGTTACTCAGTGTTCCTCACCCATCACACCTCATGCAAGCCATTCCTCTGTTTTAGCTTCCCTGGTACAAACCTGGAGCCCTGACACCTCTTTCAATATTTCCTCTGAAGATCCTGTCACTCTGATGTCCTCTTTCTAGCCTCCTATCTTAGTTAGCTCAGTACATCACTACAAAACACCACAGACTGATTGGTTACAGAACACTTATTTTTCACAGTTCTGGATGCTGGAAGTTCAAGCAGGGTGCTAGTAAGGTCAGGATTCCTTCCTGGTTTGCAGACAGTCACCTTCTCTCTGTGCCCTCACATGGTCTTTCCTCAATGCATGTGCCTGGAGAGAGCTTGTTGTCTTTTCCTCCCTTCCTTCCTTCCTTCCTTCCTTCTTCCTTCCTTCCTTCCTTCCTTCCTTCCTTCCTTCCTTCCTTCCTTCCTTCCTTCCTTCTTCCCTTTTTTAGGTTAGAGGAGGGGAGAGGGTAAGGCAGACACCTGCATGCACCCTGACTGGGATCCACCTGGTAATCCCATCTGGAGCCAATACTTAAGTACTGAGCTACATTTAGTGTCTGAGGCTGATGCGTTCTAATGGAGCTATCCTCAGCACCTGGGGCCATGTTCAAACCAATTGAGCCATTGGTTGAAGGAAGGGAAAAGGGAGAAAATGAAGAGAGGGAGGGGAAGAGAAGCATATGGTCATTTCTCCTGTGTGCCCTGACCAGGAATCAAACCCAGGATGTCCATACACTGGGTTGACACTTTATCCACTGAGCCACCTGTCAGAGCCCCTTCCTTTTCTTTTTTCTTTTTTGTTTTTTTCTATTTTTCTGAAGTGAGAAGCGGGGAGGCAGAGAGACAGACTCCCACATGCGCCTGACCAGGATCCACCTGGTATACCCACTAGGAAGCGATGCTGTGCCCATCTAGGGTGTTCCTCTGTTGTAAGTGGAGCCATTCTAGCATCTGAGGCAGAGGCCATGGAGTCATCCTCAGCACCCGGGCCAACTTTGCTTCAATGGAGCCCTGGCTGCGGGAGGGGAAGAGAGAGACAGAAAGAAAGGAGAGGAAGAAGGGTGGAGAAGCAGATGGTTGCTTCTCCTGTGTGCCCTGACCAGGAATTGAACCCAGGACTTCCACATGCCAGGCCGATGCTCTACCACTGAGCCAACCAGCCAGGGCCCCACCTTCCTTTTTTTATTAGGGCTAATCTCATCATGGGGCCTGACCCTCATGACTTCATCTAACTCTGCTCACCTCCCAAAGGCCCTACCTCCAAACACCACCATGTTGGGAATGAAGGGCTTCAACATGTAGGTTTGGGGGTGGGGGACATGAACATTCATCCCAGAATACCACCCACAGAAATCATGATTTATTTTTCTCCTTCTTGGTCCACTATCCAAAAACACGCCTTTACCCAGCCCTCTGTGTTGTACGACGACCCATTCTCCTCTCCTCCTGGTCTCTTTCTACCTGCATCGGTGTTTAGTGTGGAACCTATGCCTGGACCACCTCCAGTTTCACTGCAGCTCCTAAAGAAGTACCTGGTGTCCCTCAGTCTCTGCCTCTGAGTTCCAGCACGCCTGCACTAGCCCCAGGTGGTCCCTCATGGCACCAATGCTTAGTCGCCTGTTCTCACGACATGCTCTAACCCAGCCATGCACTGCCTGGCCACACAGGCTTCGAGTTACACCAGATCACTTCAAAGGGCATTATTACACTAATATTTGGTTCAGTATGTAAATATCTACTGTTTTGGAATGGCAGAGATGGTATTAGGCTTTGAGTTACAGAACTCAAAAGATCGTGCTTCTGCCTTTGCGCTGACATTCTGGAGAGGGAAGAAAGGCTTTAGTGCAGGTGGACACCTAATGGTAACGGTAATGGTAATGGCCGAGGGAGCAGCAGAGGGTAGTGCCTTGGGCTGTAGGGGCTGGGGAGGGCTGCTCTGAGTTGGGGCAGGACTTCATCAGGTGAGCTGAAGATGGGCCAACAGGATCAAAGATATGGAGTTCTGTCAGAGTGTGCAGTTCCAGGGACCAGAGTTGGCTCTGGTGCAGGAGATAGCAGTGGACAGACAGGTGGGGTTCAGGCAAACTGTAGGCTTTGACAGGAGAAGGTGCAGGCGTTCATTCTGACCTGCCATCAGGGAGCCTGGCTCGTGTGCACTTGGGAGGTGAACTTCCATCCTCACCTGGCTGGACTGTACACATGCACCCACCTCTTCTGTCCCGGGTTCTGTCTGCTTTACTAAGTGGAACAGCCGTGGTCACAGTCTGTGGGAGCTCAAGGGTTTGCATTATCAGAATGTTCTCACTTCTCTCCTCTCCCAGCCCTGTTCCAGAGAATCTCAGCCTGGTGATTTTCCAAAATAATCCTAGAGTCTTGGTGGCACTTCCCTTCAATCCAATTATTAACTGGCATTTGTGGACAAACCACTGGCGTGTAATTGAGAAGTGACCTCTTTACTTACTACCTCTATTCCCCACTGTTTCTGTATGCAAACTCATGTTCCAGCCAACTAGTCTTTGTTTCCAAAATACTCCGTGCACATTCCCACTCCAGCCTTGGCCATTCAATGACAGCTGCCTGGAATAGCAACCCTACTCCCACTCCATAACAAAACTTGGTCAGGTACCACCTCCTTAACCAGAATCCTCTCTGATACCTGACCTGGGCAAGTCTGACCCAACTGGGGAGCTTTCTGGTGGACACCGGGCATCAACTTGACAAGGTGGTCAGTCAGTTTTAGGAAAGAGCATCTGTAAGAACCAGCAGGTTGGAAATATAACACCCCAAACAGTGTCTGGCACAGAGAAAATAGAAAGTAGGTGCCTAATAAATGTTTGTACAGTGTTGCTCAGTGTGGTCTCTAGTCTAGTACCAGAGCTTCCCGGGGCTCCATCCGGAACCAGCAACTTCACACGCTCCTGGCGATTCTGTGGAAGGTCAGCGTTGAAAAGCACAGACCAAAGGCAGACCCTTGAGGCCCAATCCGAGATCTTCCCTGTGTGGAGCTCCCATGTGGCCCGCTGGGGAGACAGCCCTGCTCCCTGCACAACACCCTGCTTATTGGAGATTTACAGATGTCAATCAGGTGCAGATGTAGCCTCAGGTCTGCTCCTAAATGGCCATTTAACCCTCACGTTATCATCTTTATGTATAAAACGGGGCTCAAAATGCCAGTCCCCTATCACTCACAGAGTGTGAAAGCCAAGGCACCGTTGATATTTGTTGAACTGAAATAAATTTAAGAACTGGTTACCTGACAGCACTTTGAAAGGGCTCTGCAAATATTAGATGAGTTCATAACCAACTTCAGAAACTTCCTAGAAGTCCTAGCGGACTCAGGGAGTCCAGCATGGGGAAGGCTCTGTGTGGTAAATGCTGTTGCTCTTGCATTGAAGAAGCATCTATCACGTGATGGAGGGGCCAGGACGGACACCAGAGCAGTGGCTCTGTGGGCAGGGTGTGGTGTCAGACAGCAGGCGCGAGTACAGAGGGTCTCATGTTAGAGAGCATTTGCTCTTGGCCTGACTGCCCGAGCTTGCCTTATACTGAAAGGTCACTTGGAGTGGCAGACAGATACCTAAAGAAAGGAGCCCAGGGGCTCCTCGAGACTGCTGTGTCCAGTTCAGAGTTAGAACTCTGTTTATCTGTACAAGGGCTGCCACAACAAAATACCACCAATTGATCATTTAAACACCAGACATTTATTATCTCATGATTCTGGAGGCTGGAAGTCTGAGATCAGGTGAGGCAGGTTGGTTCCTTCTGAGATTGTCACAGAGAATCTGTTCCACGCTCCTGTAGCTTGTGGGGGTTTCCTGGCATCTTTGAATGATCCTTGATGTGTGGCAGCATAACTTCAATCTTCACTTGGCATTCTCCCTGTGTCCAAATTTTACTTTTTTTAAAGGACATTTTATAAGGACACAGTCACATAGGATTAGAGCCCACCCTAATAACTCATCTTCACTTGATCATCGGCAAGGACCCTATTTCCAAACAAGGTCACATTCTGATGTGCTGGGGGCTAGGATTTCAACATATAAGATTTGGGGGACATGGTTCAACCTACAGAACTGACTGTTGCATGTTCTTTGTCGAGCTCAGCCCACCACCTAGCTCTGACCCAGATGCTCAGAAGTTTGGGTCCAAGTGAAACCAAACTTGCTATAGAAGCTCCAGTTTGGAAATGACAGAGGAGGACAAGGTGACATATGTCCTCTAGATTATAACATCTACAGTCATTGGGTTTATAATCTTTATACAACATCAGGGTGGTTAACTCTTTCAAAGACTGGCAAAGAGTTGCTGGCAGACTGGCACTGGGTTTATAGACCACTAATTGAAACCCACTGATCTAGAACCTTGCTTGTTGTGCCCACCCCAGCACTCCCACAGAGAAGGGAACCTGCTTCTCAAGCCCAGGGCCCATAAGAAGAGAACCTTAGATCTCGGCTTACCACTTAAGAAAATAAAAATGGCAAGAAAACAAGTTGATAAGAGGACCAGAAAATCAGGGCATGCCATGGTCTAGAACCCATTCTGCACAATCCCTACCACCTTCTTTCTTTACTGTCTGCCAAGGTGGCCCTAGCCAAGATGCTAGGGTTTCAAAGGGCCTCCTGGGATATGGAGTGAATGGGAACTTAGGTCAGAAAGCATGAGTGCTGTCCTGGCTCTGTTATGAAGGGAATCTGTGACATTAGATGGGCCATCTCCCCTTCCTGGCCAAGGACACTTTCAGATGTGCCCCATGATTCTGGTGCATGTATACGTCAACACTGTATTAACCAGAGCATCTCGCCTGCCATCACGTGGGTCACACAGCTGCCCATGGGTTCGTGGTACATGGTGTGCTGCTTTTCCTCATCTCCTGTGAGGGAGCGAGCTCAGGCCACTCTTGGCAGTGGTCTGTGTGGAGGAATTGCCCAAGTTCCTCTGCTGAGCTCTCTGCGTTCTGTTCCTGACCTGAGGGCCATCCTGGGGTTGCAAAGGTTAGGACTGGACATTCCCCTTAAGCCAGATGTGGAAACCAAAGCAGAGACAGGCCAGGTCAGCATGGGCAGGACTCTCACCTCCTAGTTCTCAGCGCCTGAGTTTCCTCCCCTGAAACTGCAAGCCCAGGCTGTGTCTGCTCCCCTGATCCCCTCCACCCCTCCAGTTTTCTTAAGCAGCAATGAGCAGCTTTTAGAGTGTCATCCACTTTGTTGCAGTTCTGGGAATCTGCCTTCGACAGGTGTGGAAACCACAGATACACAGTTTTGTTATGGATTTTGCTCGGATGTCAAGCTTGAAACAGCAGTTCTTCTTCATTTGTTCCTAGCTGTTTCTCTCCTCAGGAGAGCCAGCTCCACCCCCTGCCCTGAATGCTCTCTCTTCTCATTCACAGCTACACACACACCCACAAACACACTCAGACACACACAGATACAGACACTCACAAATATGCAGATACACACACTCACGAACACACTTATAGGCACACTCTTACACATTCACATGCACACAGACACACTCCCACAGTCATGTACACACAGACACACACAGACACACACTCACACACACCACCATTATCCCCAGGACTGTAGAGAAGTGACTAGTGAGGTGCATGTGAGTGGATTTAGAGCTCTCGGGTTCTATGTGTCAGGGGTTACGCATGTGTAAGTTTCTCAAGGGCAAGGACTGTGTCTTCTCCTCAGGAACCACTTCCCTTCACCCCCCTCCCACAGCCTGGAATGTTATTAGACACAGAGTGGGTGCTCATTGAATTGAAATCTAATGAACTGAAAATTGCCTTAATATAGATCCATTTTTTAGAAAACAGCATTAGTGTCCACAGGCCTCTGACCCCAGATGGAGTGAATTCACAGACTCCAGGCTCCTCAGTGAGTGTGCAACTGCCTCCCACATCTCTACTCTCTCCCAGGTGCAGGGCCTGGTCCTCACTGCGCGGGACCCAGAGTCTGGGGCATCTGGATGCTCAGTGGGAAGGGGCTGAGGCAAATGACCTCCAGTGAACACTGGACGTTCAGTTTAGTCAATTAATTAAAATTTTCAGTGTGTATTTACTGACCACCTACTGAATGGATGTCAACCCTGGGCAATTACCAGAGGAGCTTTTTAAAATACAGATTTGGGGCCACCGCCTAGAGATTTTGGTTGATCTGACCAGAGGTGGAAGTGACCACCCGACTGACTGATTCTGCTGACAGCAGCCAGGGTAGTGGCCATCCTCCCTGCACGGCAGGCTCCTGCGGTCAGACAGGACGCTGCTCCTGCCCCTGAGGAGCCAGGCATCTAGATCTCAAGGACAGGCAGCGCACTGGCCGAGAAAGACCGCAGTGACGAGATTGGGATGGAGGGCTGGACAGGGCAGCTGGTGGGGAGACAGTGGGGCCGGGGGAGGTCCAGGAAGGCTTCCATTCTGGGGAGCACATGGGCCAGAGTGCACGGTGAGGAGTAGCCACCCTCAAAGCCCCATCCAGAGGGACACCTAGCCGCCTCAGGAAAGGGAGGGAGTGTGTCTCCAGTTTGGGAAATGAAGGAAGTGGAGTGACGGTGAATAATCTTGGTCATAGGGAAAAAGCAGCCCATCCTCTGCTTGGCCTACTGACATAATTTATAGGACCTAGAGAGCTTGCATAGCCTCTAGAAATCTTTGAGACAGCCCCAGTGGGAACATAGCCAAAGAGCCCTTGGCTGTGGTGGCCCTTCAGGGCACAGAGCAGTTCATGTGTGTCCTGCTGGCCTCGCATTGCCAAGTCCTGTGGTCCTGCCGCGGCCACAAGGCGGGCCCCTCCCTGAGCAGCGGTATCCTTAGGGGCTTACACGTCTATTGACATGTGCAGCAGCCCCATCATCAGAAATCCACTGGACATGGTCCATCCTGAGAGGGAGGGGACAGGGTTAATCTGAGGGCTGGGGCAGCCTTGCAACCATGAGGTGAAGCCAACCAGATTAATAGAGGAGGGGGGGGATAGACCATTAGGAAGACAAAGAGAAAATCATGCTGGAGCAATAGAAAGGGAAATCTAATACCAACTAGGGAAAAATAAATGGAGATTAGGGCAAACAAATTAGCTTTAATGGGTTCAATGCTAATACAAGAATAACAGTGAGCTGTGAATGTCTTTGAGGGGAAGATGGGATAAGGAACCTGAGCAGTCATGCAGGCAACAAAGACAGCAGCAGGGCAGGGCGGGGACAGGCTGAAGGAGCAGAGAGAAGGGAAGTGTCAGGGTGAACGGGTGGGAGACATAGGGGAGGGGATGCCATGTTCCACCAAACAGGACTGTGGCAGGAGGAGGAGAGGAGAAAGGGTGCAGGGCAATCAGCAGCAATGGCCGATGGCAATAAAAGTGAGGCAACTGGAAGAGACTGAGGACAGACGAATAAAACCTGAGCAAAGGCTGGGGGGCAGGGCAGTACAGGGTAACAAACCGATGTGGAAGAAAGGGAGAAATACAACCAACTGGGTTTGGTCTCTGCCTAAAGAAAATCATAAAAAGGGAAAATTAGGCCCCTACAAAATGAAAATCTGGTGAGGATAGTGAAGTGGGTTTTGGAATGCACCCACGCTTGGTGGTGACATGAAGTCACATTTGCTCTAGAGAAGGGGCTGACTGTCCTGGAACAGCCACGCTCCAGGCAAGCGCATGGAAGGGGCTGAGCCTGGACCTCTGCCTGGCCCCTTCATGAGGAAGCAGCCTTGGGCAAGTTAGGAAGCATCTCCTCATCTGGAAAGTGGGGATAATGTGCTACCCCCTTAATGGCTCGTCCGAGAGAATTACACGAAAAGATGTGCTCACCTGGCTCCAGCAAAAGCTTTTCCCACCACCTGGCTACAGGCGTTATTCTTAATTACTGACTCACAGGGGGCTGAATGAGGACAGTGGCCTTGCTCACTTCCTTCCTCCCACTTTCCTCTTCTTTAGGTCCAGCCCTGGTAAAATACCAGCCATTGGGTTCTTTCCCAGCTAGAGGCGAATGCAGAGGATTAGCATATCCACCTTGTCTGCTGGCCTCTGCCTCACCAGCTCTCTCACTGTTGGGGCTAGAACCTCCCATCCTCTGGGCTGACCTAAGGAAGAGCATCCAAGGAACCAAACTTCTTAGCCTGTTGTTCCCAGGGCCTTGGGCTACCCTCGGACTGGCAAGGACTTCAGAGTATGGGTGGCGAGGAGCTGGAGCTGGTCCTCATAGTCTCACCACCCAGGGCCCCTTGGGCTGCAATAAAGTGTACAGAGGGCACCTGAGGAACCAGCCAATAGATGTGAACTGTAAGGCTCTTCGCTACAGCCTGACAATGACCCATTTAATGTTGACAACGAAGGCCTGGTGGAAGAGCCAAAAAGCAGGCTTCTGAAGTCGTCCCCAGGCTCTGCAGGGGGCAAATCTCTCTGTTCCCGGTGGCAATATATGCACCCACCTCTCTAAAGAACTCGTGTCTAAAAGTGTGTTGCCTTTGGAAGACAGACAGTTCTGCTCGGGGCAAATGCGTGGGCTCTACAAGCTTGTTTTGGACCTGCTTCCTTCCCTCTGTTCTTCCCTCCTTCCTTCCTTCACTTCAATAATTAACTCAATCAGCATTCACTGGGCACCTACTGTGCATTATACTGGGTATTAGGGTTTCCCAGATAAAGCAGTCACATCAACCCTTGAGGGGCACAGTGTACGCAACAGGACACAGCCGGTACAAATACAAATATCTGCTGCATGTCCTAGTAGAGAGTATGCCTTGGCATGTTTAAAAGAATGTACCAGAGACAAAAAACAAGAAAGGTGGAGGCCTTCCTGTAGGCGGTAGCTTCTTGGACTAGTTCAGGTATAAGTATGAATCGATCAGGAGAAGGTAAGGAAGAGGCACTCCGGCACAGAGGACATAAACAGGGACACGGGAGGACTCAAATGTTGTAGAAGAAGAACAGTAGGTCATCCTGTGTGGCTAGGGCATCATATTCAAGTCTCAGACAGGTAGGAAATGAGGTAAGCCAGGGTCAGCTCCTGTGGGCACCTTCCTCCAGATTTAGTAGCTTAGACTTCTCCATGCAAGTCGGGGCTGTGCCCCCAGAAGTTTTCTTAAACATGGGAGTGACATGGTCAGACTTGGGTTTTACATGTCCTGCTCCCCAGGTGAGGGTCATATCTGCAAGGTTGGGTGCTGAGACCAGTGAGTCCAGGTGACCGGTTAACCCCTGCTTACCCTCATCCTACTCTGTACATCACTTAGATGTTCTTTGGTTGCCTGGAAGGAATTCTATCTTTTGCCCTCCTGCCAGTATTTTTAATACAGTGCCCTGCTGTGTCCTTCTTAGCACCCACCCAAATCATGTTGTACATTTATTTGTGGGCATCACTATTCCTACCCTGGGAGCTTCACAAGGCAGGGTCAATTCCATGTCAGAAGTTCTAGTTAAGTGCTTGGCAAGGGATAGGTGCTCAATAACACATGTCAAGTGGGTAAACAAGAGCTTAGATGTGTGCACACTGGGGATGGTAGGACAGAACTGGTTAGGCAAATATTTAGGAGGTAGAAACATCATGGTTTGGTGAGAGCTCTGTATGAGGAGAAGGGAAGCTAAGGGCAGTTTGGTAATTCATGTGGCTGATATTTCTTGAACACCTAATATTATTTAATGATGAACAAAACATAGTCCTGCCCACATGGGGCTTTCAGTGTGGTGGGAGAAGACACTGACCCCTCATACACACAATCATACAAATAAATGTAAAATTAAAGTATGCCTGACCTGTGGTGGCGCAGTGGATAAAGCGTCGACCTGGAAATGCTGAGGTCGCCGGTTCGAAACCCTGGGCTTGCCTGGTCAAGGCACATATGGGAGTTGATGCTTCCAGCTCCTCCCCCCTTCTCTCTCTCCTCTCTCTCTCTCTCTCTCTGTCTCTCTCTCTCCCTCTCTCTCTCCTCTCTAAAAATGAATAAATAAAATAAATAAAAATTAAAATAAAATAAAATGTGGTTGATGTCATTCAAGAAAGGTAATAGGTGCTATGAGAACATCTGAACAGAAGCCTTATCCTGCTCTACAGAATGAGGTGCAAGCAGAGCCACCTGGAGGAAGTGACCCTGTGCTGAACTGCTCAGGGCGGGCAGGAGTGGACCAGATAAGAGGGGAGACAAGACTTCCAGGGAGGGAACACACAGGACAGCTCTAGAGGAAGAACCTCTTTGGCAGCAAAGAGGACATTTCTGATAGGAAGTTGAAAATAAAAGTGAAGGAAGGATCTGAGCTGGAGGTACCAAGGCCGCCCACAGTGCCAGCAGGACATCCATAGCAGGTCAAACAACGAGAGTGGGCGGATCACTGAGCACGACTTCAGGGGAGTGCAGCACCCGATTGGAGAAAAGCCTGGAGGGGGGAGAGAGAATGGGACAAACAGGGGCGGAGAATTTCATTAAAAAAAAAAAACAAGTCTGAAGGTCTAAAGAACCAGAAGAGAGTATTACCATGGGAACCTCTTCAAGAGGGAAAGGACAGCACCCGCCCCACCATCCATGGTTGTGTTTGAGCACGTGCTCAGTCTGAGGCACATGGTGAGGTGGTTGCTGGACAGCAAAGGAGGAAGTAGGAGCAAGTTGGAAGACTTTCCGAGAAATCTGGTTGAAACGATAGGAAGCAAATGTTTCATAGTCAAGAGGAGGGTCGTGTGTGTGTGTGTGTGTGTGTGTGTGTGTGTGTGTGTGTGTGTTGTGGGCAGGGCCTGGGAGGCAGCAGAAATGGATTTGCACTTGTAAGTAAGGACTTAGTCAAAAGGGAGAGGTAAATGGTATAAAAGGAATGGGAGCCTAGTTTATAGAGTATGGTTCCAGAACAGACAGAGGGGAGGGGTCAGTGAGAAAAGGCTGCTGTCTTCTCTTGGTTCCTTTGGAGCAGGACAAGCACAGAGACAACAGCCACGCAGCCAGCTGGGGCTGAAGCCAGATGCAGGTGCTGCTGTCAGCATTCCAGCCCCTTGGTCCTCATTCGAGGCCTTGGTGCCCTGGTAACTCACCACTTCGTGGAGGAGGGAGGGATCCAGGGTGCAGACTTGGGGTGGAAGGTGGGACAGAGGTTGGAACACTGGGTTTACTCCAGAAAGGTATCAAGCCAAGGGGAGCAGCTGGCAGGTCACAGTGAGAGAGCACAGCATGCAAGTGAGAGTGCTGGGGAGACCGCACCGCCAGGCTGGCCGAGACGGGTTAGCGTCGGCATGGCCACTCCTTTGTGGAGGGATGTGGGCACAGCATGATTTAAAGAACACACACCTCCCATTATAGTCCTGCCAAGGCACCAACTCTCATCATAACACCCTTCGAGGTGAAGGCAAAAGTCCCAAAGCAGCTAGATGGAAATTTTTACAGCACAAATATTGTACCATTGTCACTTTAGGACTGGACAGAGGCGTGAGGAACCAGACAGCAGGTACCAGAAGACAGTAACTGAGTTTGGGATTCAGGCCTTCCTGGTGGGGAACCACTTACCAGCCATCACAGCACCCCTCGCGTTTCTGAAGCATTTGTCTATCACATGTATTTTACTGAAGCATTAATTAAAATTTTGTGACAGGCGCTTGGTATACAAGAGGAGAACGCATAAAGCAATGTAAAGAGATAACTTTGCATTGTTCAGTGCTGTAACAGAGACTTGTGCAAAGCACTCAGGAAAACTGTCCCCACACCTTAAGGACTTGGGTGTTGGTGACTATAGCAAGAATTTTGAGCAATGAGCCTATCTTTCCCTTCTACCATCCGTACTCCTCAAAGCCTGTAAAGGGTGATGAAGTTACCAAAAGAATCCCCAAACTGGTGGTTACAGAATAGTTATAGGGATATAAATTACAGCTAGGGAACACAGTCAGTAATATTATAATAACTATGTATGGAGCCAAGTGGGTACTGGAAATATCGGGTTGAGGGCTTTCTATAATAATTGTCTAACTATGCTGTACATCTGAAACTAATACAGGATAATATTGAATGGAAACTGTAATTAACAAATAAAACCAAGAAGAAGGTCTTGGGACTGAGATTTCCCCAAATGATCACTTTTGTAAAGGATACATTTCTGGAGAGCAGGTTTCACTTGGAGCTTTGCAGACCTCCAGAGGCACTCACTATAGGTCCTTTCCGGCTCCAGAAAGTTGGCACCGCCTTGTCTGAGAACCTTCACACCCAGAACTGCTGTGTCAGCTGGGCATCTTGTCTTCTTCCTCCACATCTGCCATTCTGCACCCATGACCCTCCAGACCATGGAAAGGGTCTCTGTTGAGAAAGCTTCAAGCCTCTACCTGGCCCACACCTCCTCCCAGGTCCAATCAGGGGCCCCCACTCATTTTTGGCTTCCAGCCTCAAAGCCCACCCATCCACAGCCACGTTGAAAGGTGGTCAGCACAGTGGGTGCTGTGGCCCTTCAGTGCAGGAAGGCTGCACCCACCTCTGGGCATTTGGTGTGACTCTCCCAAAGGAGTCCACTCCCCCGCACCGGACACAGGAGGGACAAACGTCCTTCCATCACAGGGAACCAGCTCCAACCCTCAGACCACAGGGTATCTCCCCTGCGGCTGTTGGCACTTCCCCAGCTCTCCTGCCTGCTGCCCCCCAGCTGCAGCCCCGCTGTCACCTCCTGAGTGCCAAGACCCTGTGCTTGCACTTTTTCCCTGTGCAGACTTCTTCACCTGGTGACTTATGGACTCGCTAGCATCTGGACTTAACCTCTCTCAAATTCAGTGAGAGGAGGAAAGGCAGAGAGACAGACTCCCACATGCATCCAGAGCCACCCTGCAAACCCACAGGGGTGATGTTCTGCCCATCTGGGGCCATGCTCACAAACCAAGCTCTTTTTTAGCGCCTGAGGCAGAGGCAACGGAGCCATCCTCAGAGTCAAGGCTGCAGGAGGAGAAGAAAGAGAGAGAGAGAAGCGAGAGGGGAAAGGCTGGAGAAGTAGATAGCTGCTTCTCCTGTGTGCACTGTCCGGGAATCGAACCCAGGACATCCACATGCAGGGCCGATGCTCTACCACTGAGCCAACCATCCAAGGCCACCCCAGGGGTTCTCAACAGGGTCTGTACAGCCCAGCCCAGCAGCACAGTCCCACCTAGGAACTTCTTAGAGACATGGGTTCTTGGTTTCATCCCAGACCTACTGATTCAGAAACTGGGGGCATTGGGCCCAAAAGCCTGTGTTTTAACCAGTCCCCCCAGTTGATTCTGATGCACACTCAAATTTGAGAACCACTGCCCCAGTCTTAGGGTGAAGGTTGGGCCATAACATGCAGCCATGTAAATATTAAAAATTAGCAAAATTTGACACTTACATCAAGATTCTCAGCCCCATCTCCTTATGGTAGCTGTTAGAGGTCAGCAGCAGGTGCAGTAGGAGATTCTATGTAGCTCCATTCAACAAATGAAAACACTGAGATTGAAACAAAACGCAACTTTCTCAAGTGATAAAGTTAAAACGGCAAAGTCAATGCAGGAATCCAGCCTAACTCTCCGAATAACAACACAAAGGCACTCAGAAGCCACTAAAATAAAACAAAGCACCAGAAAATTCAGAATCTGGAGGCATAAACTTATCTTTCCCTTAACACCCCTGCTGGCTGAGCCAGTAAATAACCTTTCAGGAGGGGTCCTGGGGGCCTTGAGGTTTTAAGAATCCTGGTCAGCTCTTCAAGGTCAAGGACAATAACTCACACAGCTTTAATGGAGAAAAGGGGTAGTTTTCTTTTCAATCAAAATACCCAATTCATACCACCCAAAAATGGCATTTGGTTTTTTAAACCAGCTGCCTATCTAGAGATGAAGAACCCGACGTGTAGGAGGTCTCTCTTGCAAATACTGAGGTACTAGCACAAACACCTAAGCCTGAGTCAGTGACCGAGAGCCCAGTTCTGGGCAATGAGGACAAAGCTGGACACTCAAGGGCTTGTCTGGGTTTGAGTGGCCATCTGGCACCCCCTTGTGTTCAGTGTCTGGATCCCCAAAGAGCCAAAAGACAACCAGAATGGAGTGAGGGTCAAATGGCTGCAGCCATTCTCAAGGGGAGGGGCTGTGACCAGTGAGGAGCCAGCGGAAGGGCTCAGGAGTGGGCATGAACCACTCCTCTACCTTCTAGGCGGCCCTGATGCTCCTCTAGATTTCTTCCTGGTCCTAGTGGACAAGCACTTGGGGACAAGATGTCTAGAAGGGGAAAGTTGGAAGTTGTGCCCAAGCTCACCAGGAAAATGGGTCATCGTGTCCCTCTTGCCAGGTGTTTGGCCAGCGGGCTTTTCCTCCTGACGTTGTGCCCGGGCCAGAGGCTTTTGGCTTTTTTTTTATTCCAAGGAAACTGACTGTTGTGCTGAAGACAGCTTGGGCCCCAAGGAGACATTGCACAGCAGTTCTGAATGTGCTAAGTCAGTGGGTGTTAATGGGCACGATGTGCCCAGCGGAGGCACTTCCCACCTCAGCCATAAATAGTCCCTAACAGGCTCACACAGAAGGCCTGACTGCTCTTCCTCCCTGCCTGCCTGCTCCCTCACCTCCACCCAGCGTCCACCATCACCGCTGATCACCATGTCCTGCCCAGTGAGGAAAGATGTCTTAATGCCCAGGCCATGGCCCCTCAACACAGAACTACAGGGCCAGTGTTGGCTTCTAGGGTCGGCCCTGGTCGTAGAGCAGGGCTCACACCAGAAAGCAGCGTGGTGGGAACCTTAGCCCTTGGTGCGCCTTGGCTCTTCATCATACAAGCTGAGTCACATAAGTCGTATGAATCAAGCCACTAAAACTCTCTAAGCCTCAGTGTCTTCATCAGACTAATGGTGCTCTCAGCCCTGAAATGAACCCAACTTGCTCTGGGGGTTGATCATTCTAACTAAAAAGCCCCTTCTCACCTCTCAGACTTCACCTGGGGTTGCATGGCCCGGGCTGGTTTGCCTTTTCTCCCTGTGCTCAGCTCACACTCTTGTCTTCAGTCTCAGCTTAAACTCTCGGAGCCCTTCTGTGGTCTTCTGAGCTTGGGGTCAGTCCCCTCCAAGGGTTCCATACCTTCTTCATGTCCCTGGCCCGAGCAGTGGTCATGTTGTATTAATGGGCTGTTGGCATTCTAGGCCCCACTTTAATAACCTTCACGAGGCCACATCTGCCTTATTCACCTTGGCATCCTCAGGGCCTGGCGCAGCCCCCGCCACGTAGTAGGCACACAATAAATGTGTGTCTGAATAGGTGGGTGGGCTCGCAGTGAACCAGGCTGCCCCACCTGGCATTGACCACTGTGCTGGGACTATTGTCTTCTCAGGCCATGGCGGGCTGAACCAGCTGGGAGGGGCCTTTGTGAATGGCAGACCCCTGCCGGAAGTGGTGCGGCAGCGCATCGTGGACCTGGCCCACCAGGGTGTGAGGCCCTGCGACATCTCCCGCCAGCTCCGTGTCAGCCATGGCTGTGTCAGCAAGATCCTTGGCAGGTAAGCACGAAGTTCTTCACACACCACCTCCCCACAGGGCTGGTCTCTGCACCCTCCAACCTCATAGCCACCCTCTCTCCCAGGGACTCATATCTCAGGACCTGGACAGGTGTGGGGGTGTCTCTGGGCTCCCCTGTGATGGTTTTCTGTTGTGTTCCTGACCTTTCTTCTTTCCATCTTTATCCATTTCTTTTGTTTCTCTCTCTTCCTTTTCTCCTCAGCTCATGTCTCATTTTCTAAAGGTGTTTTTGCTCCTATAGCAGGTCCTCCCCCTGCTGAGACCAAAGAGACAGAGCCACTAGGGAAGGGGCGCACTATTAGAGGTAGCTTCCGAGGCCGAACCCCTGCATGAGGGATTTCCAAGTTTGTACTTCAAACTGTAACTCCCAGAGCACTTGCAATAGAAGCACAGGGCTGCTAGATGGAATGCATATTCCTAGGCCCCACCCTCTCAGGCAGCCGGGCCCAGATGCTGTGAGCTTTATGAGATAACCAGGTGACTCTGCACACTAGAGTCACCAGGGAAACATTAATTAATTAATAAAACAATGGAGGTCTAGTCCTTAGCCCATACCCGTTAAAGCAGAACTTTAGGGGAAGGACTCCAGGTTTGGTATTATACCAGCCCCTCAAGTGATTCTTGTTTGAAACCCAGAATGAGAACCCTCTACTAAAGGTTCAGGAGGAACCAGCAGCAGCATCCAGGCTGATGTAGCCACAGAACCTGATCAGAGGCAGAGAGTTGGGAGCTTCGAGTAGGGAGGGTATCTGCCGCCCTTTCCCAACCCACAGGATTCAGAAGGAGCTCTGATTTAAGGAGGCAAAGGGACTGTCACTAAACTGTGGGAAGCTCTGGCCTCCTGACTGAAGTGGTCAGGGAAGAGTGGGGCCCCTTCAGGGGTCATGGAGGGGAGCCTGGGGTGGGTGAGTATCCCAGAAAGGAAGTGGCCCCTGGATGGTGGCAACAGATGGAGTTTAAAGAGCAGATGCTATCCCATGGCAGGGGATAACAGAGAGTTTCAGGACAATCAGGTGGATATCCTGAGATAGGTCACTGACGTGCTGAAGCAGCTGGCTGGGGTGAAGGGTGAGGAGGAGAGGAGACTCTGGGAGAGTAGGCTCAGCTTGAGGATCTGGATGTGGCCAGAGATCCAGGCAGGGCTGGGACTCCAGAGTTCATGAGGAGTGGCTTCAACCTGAACTACATAACCTGGTAGAAAACCCGTGCCTGTTGTGGGTTGGGGGGTGGGAGCAAAGGTAAACCAGCAGACAAGGCAGAGGCCCCAGTGGCCTCAGTTGGCCTCCTGGGGAGGCGTAAAAACCGGAATTGGCCAAAGAGAAGGGCGAGTCAAGCTGTAACCAAGAGAAGACGGGCTGAGGAAACCACCACTGTGAACCTGAGCACCTACGGAAACTTTCCTTTCCTTAGGAGGGAATCTTTTGTGCCCAGTCAGGTGGCCCCTGCAGGCACTCACACTAGCCAGAGGGAAAGGAAAGACAGAAGCCAGGAGTTTTGGGGTCAGAGTCTCAGCAGAATGTCTGATCAGGCAGCAGTACAAACCTGCACATGCAGGGAAATAGCACTCGAAGGTCAAGTGATTGAGGCCAGCCCTGGGGGCATGTTCTACCCTGGGCCCCTCCCCAGAAGCCTGAGAGCAGAAGAGGGTCTCTGGCTAAGTCCATGCCCGGGGACCCACCTGCCTACTGGGTAATCTTTGGGTTGTCTATTGGAGTAGGTACTACGAGACTGGCAGCATCCGGCCTGGGGTGATAGGTGGCTCCAAGCCCAAGGTGGCTACCCCCAAGGTGGTGGAGAAGATTGGGGACTACAAGCGACAGAACCCTACCATGTTTGCTTGGGAAATCCGAGATCGGCTCCTGGCTGAGGGCGTCTGTGACAATGACACTGTGCCTAGTGTCAGCTCCATCAACAGGTGAGAGACAGCCAGAAGCCTGAGGCCTTGGGGGATTATGAGAGGAAGTCCCTGGTTTATGGAGTAGAGCTGGGAAGGGGCCTCAGAGTCAGGCAGGAAGCTCCTGGGCACAGGGCAGGTTTCACACCTCCTTGCCTCCTCAGGGTCACAGGCATCCTCATTCCCTACCTGGCTGTACTTTATGCAGTTTCCTTCCTTACACACATCACTTTTCATTCAATAAAAGAATCTTTTTGAATTGATCCTTTCTTAAGCCACAAGACCTCTAACTTGGCCCTCATTCAGGCTAAACTCCCTTGTTAAGCTATTAGTTACTCACTCTGTATATTAATCAGTCCTTTGCTCACTCACTCATTTGTTCATTCATATACACAGAATTCACTGTTATATGCTAGGCCCTGGGGATATGATCCTTGTCCTGGCAGAGCTTAGTCTAGTGGGAAGAGACACACTATTCAAGTACCCACACAACTGTAAAAATGAAGCTCTAACCCTGCTGAGGAGAGGAACACGAGGATGTGTGAGCTGTCACTGGGCAATTTGGTTTAGGGAAGTTATGAGAAGATGCCCTTGAGTATGAAGCAATGAATAAGATTTAATTAGCTGAAAAGGGGAGTGCAAAGAAAGCACATGCAAAGGCCCTGTGGCTAATAGGATCTTATACCAGAAGCTGAAAGAAAGCCAGTAGATAGGGAGGAGGGGAGCAGGAAGCAGGCTGGGGAGGGGGGCTATCAGCAGAAGTTGCCCTTTAGGGACTAGAGGCCAGGGTACATGCTCTTGCCTCTGACCTTTGAGCAATGAAAAGCCCTTGGCAGTTATAAGCAGCAGACTGACTTGCATTTCAGAAAGTCCAGTCTGCTGCAATTGTGAGAAGGGACTAGAAAGGTCAAGAGTGGATGGGGCGGCCAGTGAATGACCTGGAGGGAGAGCCTGGGTGGTGGTGCACACTGAAGTGCTGGCGGTGAGATGCAGAGAGGGATAAAAGCTGAGGAGGTTATGAGGTCAGAACCCAGCACCTGAGAATGGTTTGATAGTGGGGGTGAAGAGGAGGAGGCAGGGGTTAAACCCCACCTGTATTTATGCCTTGAGTGACTGACAGCACTGCGCATGAAATGGGGTGAGGAGTACGGTCATGAGTTTGACGTGGACAGGTTGAATTTGAGGGGCTTTTAACACACGCAAGTGGGATTTCAAAAAAGTGAGTAGATCTGGGGCAGCCACTGGCCCGACTCCTCCTCTTCTCCCCACTGGCCTTTCTTTTCTTCCTCACAGAATCATCCGGACCAAAGTGCAGCAACCATTCAATCTCCCCATGGACAGCTGCGTGGCCACCAAGGCGCTGAGCCCAGGACACACGCTGAGTGAGTGTTGAGGGGCCTGCAGACACACTTCCTTGCATAAACACGCCAATCTGCACACACACACTTGCCCACATGGCCTGCCCTCTGTGTGGACCAGGCCCTTCAGTGGGAACAAAGCCTTGCCGGATGTCCAGGGACGAGTCACTGAGATATTTAGGAAACACATCATGTGGCCTTGACTTTAGAACTCCTCCCAGCAGCATCCCTACTCCTCCATGGTAGTGGCAGGGGCTCTTAGAGGTATCCTTCCCATATCTTGACCCTGTCCTTTTCGTGGCCTGCAGTCCCCAGCTCGGCTGTTACTCCCCCGGAGTCCCCCCAGTCCGACTCCCTGGGCTCTACCTACTCCATCAACGGGCTACTGGGGATTGCCCAGCCCAGTGGTGACAGCAAGAGGAAGATGGATGACAGTGAGTGGGGTACCCAGGGGGTGGGCTGGGAGCAAGGGGGCAGTTTGTCCCAGATCTGACAGCAGAAGCTCCCCTTTGGCCCAGGATTTGTAGTGTTGACAACTCCAGGCTTGCAGCACAGGGCCTGTCTCTGAGACAGCCATGCCCTGAGGCCCTGGACCGGGTCCTTTCCCTCTGCAGCTCAGTCTGCTCCTTCACTCTGGCCTTGGGGCGGGTAGATGGGTCCCCTGAGAGCTTTCTCCCTGCCCGGGGACGCCAGGTGACCAGGACAGCTGCCGGCTGAGCCTCGACTCCCAGAGCAGCAGCAGCGGGCCCCGCAAGCACCTCCGCACGGACGCCTTCAGCCAGCACCACCTCGAGCCACTAGAGTGCCCCTTTGAGCGACAGCACTACCCTGAGGCCTATGCCTCCCCCAGCCACACCAAAGGCGAGCAGGTGAGAAGCAGGGTGTGGAAGTGAGCTGCAGTGGGCTGGGGCCAAGCCAGGCACCATTTCTGAAGACCTGACCCGCCTGCAGTTCTGCCAACAAGCAGCCAGAAGCTGCTTCGATGGCTCAGGGCGTGAGCTTTATGCAGCTCCAGGCCCGAAACATCTGCTGTTCCACCAGATGCTGGCACTTCCTCCTTCTCCTCCCAGCCCTCTTACCTTCCCTCACCCATTCTGAGTTCAGCCTTTTCAGGGGAGCCGCACAGCCAGGTGGTGCCACCCCCCTGCCCTCAGTGCCTCCCAGCCCACAGGGTCAGGTCCCACAGCTCTAAAGCTGCAGCCCAAAGCCTTCACACCATGACCTCAAGCAACACTTCCAGTCCCACCTCCGGCCATTCATACCTGCACACCCCATGACCCTGCATTACTCATACTCCCGAGCATGCACTCTCATTCACACCTCTCTGCTCCGGCACATCGTGTGCCTCTGTGAAGAATGCCTTTCCTCCCACTTCCCTGCCTGGAAAAATACCGCCCGGCCATTATGACTCAGCTCAAGCATCACTCTGCCCATGAATCCTCCCCCACCCCAGTGTGTGTTCCTTCTCTCGCCTGTTCCTGCACCTCAGCCTGCCACTCCTGGTCACCTCTCACACTGGAACGCAGTTGTCCAGTGGCCAGAGGTATAACGACACAGTGGGCAGCATTTTGGAGCACCTTTATATAGTCTCTACCAACGAGCACAGGTCCTGTTATGACAAATGCTCAGTAAGGTGGGGTGAGTAAACCATATGAGAAATCCCAGCAATCAATTGCAAGTTCCAAGGGCATTCTCCTTTCCAGCACTCAGGACAGGGGGCGGTTTATAGTGGGCTGGCTTCTGTGAGGGTGGCAAAGACAGCAGCCATCTCCCCTCGGCCCAGCGAAGCTCTACCACTCTGACACAACCTCCAGGATGCTGCCTCTGGTCATTTTTATCTATCAACACTCACGTGTTGCCCCCCCACCCCCAACTCAGCCCCTCGGCCAGCTGAAGAGTTTTAGGGCCGCGTCTGCTCTCCCTCTTTGCTCACGCTGTTATTGTGAGCAAAGCCTTATGAAAGTTCTGAGCAAGACATTGGTGATGATGCCACCAATCAGCTGAACCATTGCCAGTGGCCATCTGGGCAGCTGGGCCCATGCCAGCTCCGCAGCTGGGTAGGCAATCTGTGTCAGCGATTTTATCAGCCTGGGCCGTGGCAACCACGAGGGGTGCAGAGAAAGCAGGCCATCAGCAGACCTGGAGACAGGGCTGGGTGCTCAGCGAGAGTCAGCACATGGCTCCTGAGGGAGTGGGGGCAGCAGTGGGAGCCTGCTCTGTTCCAAGGAGCTTGTACAGCCCAGTGCGCAAGCGCCAGCTGTCCTGGCAGAGTGGAAGAACACTGTCTGTCGCCGAGACCCTGGGCACCTGCTGGGCTACAGAGCTATTTCTTAGCTTCATCCTGAGCTCCACAAGGGACACTGCTTGATCACAAGGAGACCGAGACTGCACCATGCTGGCGCACCTGCACAGGGAATCATTAGAGAAAGTCAGAGCTAGAGGGACCTTGGGACCACAGAGCCCAGGGTCTTCAATTGTGTGGAGAGATGCCAGGGCCAAGGAGGATTGGGAGGGCTTGGGGAGCAAGAGGCCCTGGTGTCACTCAGACTGGCCCCCTGTGTTAGAGGCGGTGTTTCTAGGTAAGGTCTTATGTGAAGACTGGAAAAAAAAGTTTGAAAGCCATGGAACTGCTCCCAGCCCTCATCCTTCAGGCAGGACACTGAGCCTAGCCTTTCCGTCTGCGGGCCCCCTCCCCCAGCGAGTCGCCTGCTGGTCATGCAATCACCTGGTTTCTGGTGGGGCAGCGAGAGCCCAGCCTGCTGAGGTGCCTTTCCCGCCCTTGGTGATGACATTGCTGCCAAAGGAGCACCTGTGTTCTCTCACCTGGAACGGCAAGGCCCCCTGGCCTGGGCAGCTGAGAGAGGCACAGGTCAGGATGGGGCAAAGCCATGCCATCGTTTCTGTAAAATCGAAAAGGGAGAGAGTGTTGGACAGAATCGTCATGTGGCCTCGTCTCTGTTCCTATGTCACTGCCAGGCTTAGTCAGGCATCCCTGCGGCTCTCGCTCCTCTGTTTTCAAGTGCACAGAGAAGCGGATCCACAGAAGTGAAAGGCAGGATGACAGAGACCGAGAACTTGGCAGCTCCTGACTCCAGATAACTGAAATAACAACATCTGCGGTAGCTATTTACAGATCACGTGCTTTCCCAGGCTCTCTGTGCTAAATGCTCCGTATGTAGATAACATCTACAATTCTAACGTCAGCCTCGTGAAGCAGATCCTACTGCCCCTGTTATACAGGTGAGAAAATCAAGGCTCAGAAAGGTCAGGACACTATAGCTGCCTGGATGATGGTCCAGAACCAGGACTCACCCAAGTTCTAAAGTACTGTGCTGCTCTGCAACCCAATTCAAGTTCGGTCCCTGTAAAAAATCGAGTCATCACTGAGATGTGTAAGCCATTCTGTGCATTGTCACTAAAATATCTGGCTATATAGGTTTGGTTTACTTTTCTTTTTTCACTAAGTTTCCTAGAATTTGGAGTAGCTATAGGATTTTAAATAGGTATTTAGGTAAGGAATCAACACATTCACAAGGCATTTTAAACTTGCTTTATCCTCTTTAGAGACTAGGTATTTTGTTCAATTTCATTGAGCCACGCTGTAACCAACTCCACCTGGCCTTGAGGCTGGCCCCTCAGAATTGTGGAACCAGCCCCAACAAGTCAGTGATTGCTCCGCACGATAACGGTGCCCTGGTGGCCTCCAGGATTGACTGTGGCTCCTAGAGGTGCCTGACATGCAACCGGAAAGTGCTGTGGCTGCTTGGAGAGCCAGCCTGATGAAGTCATGGAAGCAACAGCCTTAGTGCGCTTTACATAACCAGGGAGCATTCCTGGAGTGCAGTTTTGCACAGTTCACATAGTGCGTTTGTGATGTGTGTGACCCTCACGTGGGGAACAGGTGTGCGCTGTGCTTGCTGCCTCGTCTTCTGGTGGGAGGGGTCATGGTAAGGAGTAGTGTGTGCACCCTTGAATTGCACAACTTCTTTCTGGAGGGAACCCCTTAGGAGATGGCCCTGCTTGTGGCAGTAAAGGCCAGGGAGGGTCTAACAGGAGGCCTTAATAAAGAAAACCCCAAGTATTAAATAAAGAACTTTTCAAACAGTAATAACCCAAGTATCATCTTCAAGCTGAACCTGAGCATTTCTGTGTGCTTGGATATGGAGAAAGAGAAAGGAAATTCACCTGTTCTTGTGGGGAGCCACCTCTGCCGAGTTACTGAAGGAGATAATACCTGGGGCAGGGATGGGAGTCCCCAGTGTGGACCCTGTTTCGTGAAGACTTCAGGGTTTCGGGGTCTCTACAGAGAAAGCAGATGCAACCTTGCGTGCCCACATCACAGAGCTGCCAAGGGAGTGGATCAGAATAACAGAGGTGAAGCTCTTTGCAGATATAAGAAGCGGTGATTATGGGATCCCAGTTTAGGGTAGCGGCTGGGATCATGGCCCTGGACCCCTTGGGTTTAATCCTGGCTCTGCCCCATATGGGAGAGCGACAAATTTCCTGACCTTTTTTGCACCCACATTTCTTATCTGGAGAGGAATAAATGAGCTGAGTGAAGCAACTGCACAGCTCTGTGGGCAGAAGACTCCATCCGCATCTTGTCCTTGGTGGGTTCACATTGTGTGAGCAGATGAGGCAGAGGACCCCTGTCCAGCCAAGGTGAGGAGATGCTCCATCTGGTGCCTGCTCTCAAGTGCCCGGCTGGCTGCAGAGGGGAGCTGTGAGCTGGGATTAAGAGAACAGCTAGGTTGTGATTCGGAGTATAAGAACCAATTAAACACACTAAGCGGGGTCAGGAGTGAGCAGAAGAAGGACACATGAGGGAGTGTTTTCTGAGATATGGCTGCAGTTAAGGCTTGCCCCAGGGGCCTTTCTGCTGACTTTTCTCTGTTCTCCAGGGCCTCTACCCGCTGCCCCTGCTCAACAGCACCTTGGACGATGGGAAGGCCACCCTGACCCCTTCCAACACACCCTTGGGGCGCAACCTCTCGACTCACCAGACTTACCCCGTGGTGACAGGTAGGATGCCTAGAATTTCCTGGGCCATGTGGCCCTACCTGCCAGGTTGGGCTGGAAGGCAGGCGAAGGCAGGGCATGGCTGGCGTGAGGAGGAAGGTGTTAGGGCCCTGGATCTAAAAAGGACAGAGGGCTGTACTGGCTGGGCCTCCAGGTGGGTCACAAGGGTCTTACCCTCTGCTCAGCCCCTGTTCTGCCTGCGAATCCCCTCCAGAGGGGCAGTCGCACCAGCCCTCAGTCTGCACTGGCAGAGGCATGGCAGTGGTGGGCTTCTCCCCACCGCACTTGGCCGCGGAGCACCCAGCCCAGCCCAACCCGACCCCGCACCCCCATCTCATGGCTTGGTTATGCATGCTTCCACCGACATCTCACCCTCTCTCCTTGTCTCCCTCCCCGGCAGATCCTCACTCACCCTTCGCCATAAAGCAGGAAAGCCCCGAGGTGTCCAGTTCTAGCTCCACCCCTTCCTCTTTATCTAGCTCCGCCTTTTTGGACCTGCAGCAAGTCGGCTCTGGGGTCCCAGCGGGAGCCTCGGTCCCACCCTTCAATGCCTTTCCCCACGCTGCCTCCGTGTATGGGCAGCTCGCGGGCCAGGCCCTCCTCTCAGGTACGACAGGGAGGTCCGGGCCTGCTGCCTTCACGGGGGTGGGAGGGGCCCTCAGGGCCAGTCCCGCGGGTCCAAGGGGTCCAATCCCCTCTCTGGCCTTCAAGTCCTGTCCACCACCAGCCTCTTTCCAAATTCCTCCAGCTACTGTTGGAGGAGCCAGGATGTGGATCTCCATGCAACGAAGTCAGGCCACAGGGAGCAGGCACCCTGGGGTGCCTGGAAGTGGGGTGCTTGGCAGATTTCCAGAATTTTCCCCGAGGCTCCATAGAAAAGCAGGGACCTTGAGGTCAGGAGTCAGGTGCTGTGAAGTGGTAAACACTTAGTCTGAGTAAAAAATTAATTAGTTAAAAAGAGGAAAAAAAATTGACAAAACTTTGGAGGAAAAAAGTCATTTGGACCAGACTCTTAAAGAGGACAGAGGGCCAGTGATAGGTGGTCTTCACAGTGTAGCTCCCGGTGTGCATGCTTCACCATGTCACCCTTGAAGGACACTCAGCATAGTGACTCACCCACCTCGGAGTCTCATCTCAAAGCATGCAGAGCTGGAAGCACCTGAGGGGTGTCTAGAGAAAATCCTCTTATTACTGAGGTGAGGCAGGCCAGGGAGTGGGCCTGGCGGGGGCCCTGATTAGGTATGAGTATCGGCAGGTGAGGGCTCGGCCTAGTGTGCCCTGGGCATCAGACCTGGCGGGGCCAGTCTCCCTGGCAGAAGGCCATCGGACATCTAGCCAGGGCCAGAGCACTGGCAGAAAGAGTGAGGTGCTTGGCTTGGGCAGGGAAGGCCTCTGGTGGAGTGAGGATGGGGTGCAGAGTCCTGTGACAGGCCTCAGAGAGCTGAAGGGCCTCCGCAGTGATGAGGCTGTTTTAGGTGTGAACCAAGAGGCAAGGGAGAAGAAGAAGGGGACACCTGTCTGACCAGTGGTTTTCCAATGTGCTGGGGGCCTCCCAACTCTCTCTTGAAATGGAAGTTTTTGCAGAAGTCAGATCCCAAGCCAGACAACTGAAGAGTGGCTCTGCTTGGAGCCAGGCCCTCCCCCTGAGTCCTTGTGGAGGAAAACTACTGCTCCAGAGAGCAAGACCTTCCCCTCCCAGAGGACAATAGGTCATATTACCCAAGGTCATCCACCTTCTCCTGTAATGATGCTACTCTTCTGTTGGTTGGGCCCCTGGGATTTTTCCCTGTGCACCTCCACATCTGTTGTGGGAGGTCATCTTAGAAGAGATGGACAGAGAGGTAGAAGGTTAATAAAGGAAGCCAGTGTGTGGGAAGCAAGGAAGAAAATGTTGACTCAGAGCTCAGAATTTCAAAGGAGGGCAAAGTCAGTGGAGATGGGTCATTTGTTTTGACCAAAGTGATGAAAGGAGAAAACCTGTGAGCTAGGCAGAGTGATGTCAGCCAGAGAAAATGGGCCAGGGAGGGCCGGGGAGGGAAGGGAAGCAGGAGAGACTCCCGTGCACTGTGGGTGAGCCGCCACCGCTGCACAGGCCAGCCCGCCTCGTGTGCATGGCAGGCCGAGGCCACGAAGGCCACAGCGAGATAAGGAATGAGGATGTGACCAGGCATATGAGGATGGGGAGCAGGACCAAGAAGAGAGGGGGAAGGACAGATTTCTCAAAGTACAGCTGAGTGTTGGTTGATACAAAGTGTAGCTGGAACAGCCCAGGACAAACTCTGTGCCTGAAAGCCTCCACATTTTCTCCTCTCCCTGTCTGTCGGGACTTCAAGCACCTCTGTCAACATGCAATCAAGTCAGGGGGTGCTTCACCTTCTATCAGTTCTTAGTTTAGTGACATGCCTACTCTCCACAGCAGCTGCAGGACAGTCACCGTGGGGCAGAGCATCTAATGGCCTATGCCAGGGGTCATTCCGGCAGTAAATGCATGGCTTTATGTACCCTTCAGGCTGATGGCCCCGAGCCAGGACCAGGGGATGCTGAGATGTGAGGTGTGAGCCCCAGGAAGGCTGATGGTGTCCAAAGGGCCCAGGCAGCACGGTCAGGGGCTTTGAGAAGAGCAAGTGGTGCCCGGGCTCCAGGGACTGGGTGCAGGCAGGTTACCAAGAGTAGGATGCAAGGCACAGTTCACAGTTCTGCAGTTCACAGAGCTGGGCCAGCCCTGTGGCCCGGGCACAGGCCTGTGATGGCGAGTGTCCATACCAAACCCAGGGCATTGTCCTGGAGCTCCTTAAAGAATGTCCATGTGTGGCTCCTAGTCAAGACTGGACCTGAGCACCTGCCATGTGGCTGAGCCATGGTAAGTGGACTGGGGGGCCACATGGGAAAAGGAAAGGTCGGGGGTCAGCAGGAGAAGGATCTCAAGGGTGGGGAACTAGAAACTTAGTCAAGGGAAGAAAAGGTGAATTTGAAAGAAAGGAAAGGAAGTCTGGACCAAAGGGAGGAGAGGAAGATAGTGAGTGTTGATTCCATGGCCGGCTCAGCCCCCGCCGACACGGACCCTCCTGCAGCCCCTCCTGCTCCACAGCTCACCCCCTTCCTAACACTCAGGCTCTGCCTGTCCTCTGGCTCTAGGCTTCCCTAGACCAGCCAAGAACAAAGCAGCATCAGGATCTGGGAAACGTAGGATCGCTCCCACATTCCCCCCAGTTCCTTTCAGGTGTCCCATCTGGGGTCCCCACACACTTGCCAGGAAAGATCTGGGGGCACCTGGTCCTGGCTGCTCCAGGGATCACTTGAGCTCAGCTGGTCAGAAGGCTCTGAGTTTGGTTTTATCATCAAAGAGTCCATTACCCACCTCCATCCTTTTGTGCAAAATTATATTTAGTCCTGCCAGAGAGATTTCTGGATCGCCATAAATTCTCCTTGCTATCAGAGCAAGATAAGAATTGAAAAAGGTCAGGTCGAGAGCAGACATCAAAGGGGGCAAATAAAATTGTCTGAAACCTTCTCTGCCCCCTGAATTCCTCCGCACCATGGTTCTGATTCTGCTATCTACCAATATTTATATTCACCAATATATCTGGGGTGCTAGTGTTTTCTTCTAAAACCCCACTTCACGGCAAGTCAATGTGGACCTATGCCTGTGCCAGCTGCTGAAAAATAAGACCATATTGGAAGTATGTTTGAGTGCGGAGGGGACGGAATTACAAACCAAAGATAAACGTATGATGAAGAGGCATAACAACAAATAAGTGGATGAAAGGGCGTGGTCTGACTGTGATGGAAGGTCTCTGCCTCACGGCTTCTGTGGTTTTATTTCTAAGAATTTGGCAAGGCTCTTGGCTTTGGGGGAAGAAACCATGTGTTTAAGGAATTGAAGCAAGAGTTTTGTGGGACTGATAGGAGAGTTTACGGGAACACAGTCTGGGAGAGGGCTCTCCTGAAGAGATGAAGTCTTACCGGCTTGCCCAGATGGCCAAGGACATGGGAGGAGGCCTTCAGGGTCTGCTCCAGCACCGGTTCAGAAATCTTTGTCCTGCTGAAAGGAAATTAGGAGACTAAGGAGAGACAGAAATTAAAATCTCACATTACAGGAGAATGAGACTGATGAATTTAATTTCCAAGAGTCATCTGGGGGCTAGTTCTCATGTCGGGGGGCCCAGAGGGCAATTGTGACTGAATTAAGTGGTGGCTCAAGGGGAGCATGTGCCCTGGTGCTCTGCCCATGATGCTGCTCAAGAAGGGGCAGGGGCAGGAGATGGAAGGGATGGGACGAGGGCAGCCAGAAGGGGCAGCCCTGGAGAGCACCGAGGCCAGTCCAAGGCCGAGACCCACCTCCTCTCCCCGGCCCCATCATTGTAGACGCAGGTGCAGCCTCAGAACCCTGCTCACCACAGTGCACAGGAAGCCTCTGTGATCTGTCAGAAAGTAGGGTGAACCCGCCTCACCATCTGTCATCCATCCCAGCTCCTTGCGAGGCTGACTGGAAGAGACAGCTCTCTAAGAACACTTCATTTCTCTGTGTTCCAGCCACACCTTGGCCTGGATCTAAGCCTCCTCCTTGGGAGGAGAAGTAAGGAAACAGGAGGAGAGAAGGCCGCAGGCCACCACTACCTCTCCCATCACTTTCCCACTCAGGCCACCTGGCCACCCTCTGTGCCCTTGCAGACACCATGTCACTCCTTCGCTCTCGTGGGCTCATGGCCGGCACTTGGTCCAAGGGCTGAGGGCTGCGTGTAAGGGCTGACCATATTGCAGTCTTCTCTGAAGAAAGATAAGATTGTACCTCAGTATATCTTCTGCGTTCTTCTCCTACTACTTCTAAATATGCTAAAATTCCCCTTTCCTCCCCTATGTTTCTCATCCTTCACTTGTTTGGACCCTGTGTCAAGTGCACTAAACCCAGCTATACAATTCCAGTGGGTTCCACTCTGTCTGGTCCAGCACCAAGTACAGCTGGACATGGTACTAGAGGTCAAACAAATTAGGGCTGGTGTTTACTTTTATCAACACATTTACACAGTTTCACTGATAACTCATTTCAAATAGGATTTAGTCTATAAAGGTTCCTTTGACATGTAACAACTTACAGAATGTGTTCATTGCACTGATCAGTGTTTACCTAGTGCATGAAGGCCTGGCTCTGGGTTACACAGGTAACATTATAGTAATAGTGATAAGGTGCATAAAGCCACCCTTCTTTTACTGCCATTTTGCACGTGAAAGGACTGAGGCTTTGTGGTAGTAGGCGGCTGGTCTAAGAACTCCCGATACATGAACCACAAAAGCAGCATAAGAACTGGGGTCCTCAGATTCCTAGACCCTTCCTTCCAGAGAAAGAGCAGGAGTCCAGCAGGCCTGGTACTGTTTGTTGACCCCTT